>NC_058080.1:587564723-588164723 GCF_014858855.1 Bufo gargarizans | reverse complement strand
TGCGCAGCGCCAGAGACTCCAGGCTGATCGCAGACGAGCGCCCGCTCCTTCCTACCAGGTCGGAGACCGCGTATGGTTGTCCACCCGCGACCTCAACCTTCGAGTGCCCACTCCCAAGCTGGCGCCTCGCTTTGTTGGTCCCTTCCGAGTGCTTCGCAGGGTAAACCCGGTAGCCTATGCCCTTGCGCTTCCTCCTGGCATGCGGATCTCCAACGTGTTTCATGTCTCCCTGTTGAAGCCACTGGTGTGTAATCGTTTCACTTCCTCGGTTCCCCGGCCTCGTCCGGTCCAAGTGGGCAATCGTGAGGAGTATGAGGTGAGCAATATCCTGGACTCACGCCTGGTCCGCGGTCGGGTGCAGTTTTTGGTCCATTGGCGTGGTTATGGTCCAGAGGAGCGTTCCTGGGTTCCCTCCGCAGATGTCCATGCTCCTGCCTTGCTCCGAGCCTTCCACGCACGCTTCCCTCAGAAACCGTTCTTTACTCCGCGGAGGAGGGGCCCTTGAGGGGGAGGTACTGTCATGGTCTTACCTTCTTGCTGCTCTCCTTCGTTTGACATGTGCTGGCGGCCATCTTGGTTTCTGGGTTTCTTGTAGCCTTCCACCCTGCGGCTCCTCCTTCCCACTGGGAGGAGCTGGATGCCTAGCTCATATATATAGGAGGTTTGTGGCTTCAGTTCCTTGCTTGGTCCTCCTGTGTTCACATGCTTCTAAGACTGCTGCTGCTTCTGGTTCCTGATCCTGGCTTCGTCTGACTACCCTGCTGGTTCCTGATCCAGGCTTCGTCTGACTACCCTGCTGGTTCCTGATCCAGGCTTCGTCTGACTACCCTTCTGGTTCCTGACCTCTGGCTTCGCAAGACCCTGCTTCGGTTTAGCCATCCGTTTGGACTTTTGCCTTACGGCTTGATTTTCAATAAAGCCTTCTTATTTCCACTTATCTCTTGTTGTACGTCTGGTTCATGGTTCCATGACAGAAATACAAGCTTGAAATACTGCAATTATATTCTGGGTTTAAAAAAACACCCATTTTTTGCAAGGCCCTACATCTAGGGCCTTTGCTGCATTTGTAACAGTGAAAAGGCCCCATATGTAGGGTCTTGCCCAAAATGGGTGTTTTTTTAAAACCAGAATATAACAGCAGTATTTAACGCTAGTATTTGACTGTAACAAATGCAGCAAAGGCACCAGATATAGGATATTGCAAAAAATTTGTGTTTTTTTAAACCAAGAATATAACAGCGGTACATCACGCTTGTATTGGACTGTCAGAAATGTAGCAAAGACCGCAAAATTATTATCTTGCCCAAAATGGGTGTTTTTTTAATACCAGAATATAACAGCACTTTCCAACGCTTGTATTTCACTGTGACAAATGCATTGAAGGCCCCAGATGTAGGGTCTTGCAAAAAATAGGTGTTTTTTTAAAACCCAGAATATAATTGCAGTATTTCAAGCTTGTATTTCACTGTGAAAAATGCAGCAAAGGCCACAGATGTAGGATCTTGCAAAAAATGGGTGTTTTTTTAAAACCCAGAATATACTTGCAGAATATATCTTTTATTTCACTGTTACAAATGAAGCAAAGGCCCTAGATATAGGCTCTTTCACAAAATGGGTGTTTTTTTAAACCCAGAATATAATTGCAGTATTTAATTCTTGTATTTCACTGTGACAAATGCAGCAAAGGCCCCAGATGCAGGGTCTTGCAAAAAATGGGTTGTTTTTTTAAACCCTGAATATAACTGCAGTATTTAAACCTTGTATTTGACTGTCATAAATGCAAATACGCTTTGCTGGTGCACTGAACTTGCATAAAATGGCCGCTGACGCCCACCTAACTAACAGACAGATAAAAGTTATATTTCTGTGTCACTGGGCTCAGAGCAGGGTAAAAGAATTGTGCACTGCACCCACAAAACATAATTGCTGTAGATCACTGAGTTAACAAGCACTTCTGATAACTTATTCTTTCCTATTCTCTCCCTCACAGCAGCAGCATCCTATCCCTACACTAATAAGAGTAGAGTGATGTGCAGCGGTACGTGACTCCAGCTTATATAGAGGCTGGGTCACATGCTGCACTGGCCAATCACAGCCATGCCATTAGTAGGCATGGCTGTGATGGCTTCTAAGGGCACAAGAGTTAAACGTTTGTTGATTGGCCTTTCAAAAAGCGCTATTAACTTGCCGAACACCGAACCCGGACCCAAACTTTTACTGAAAAGTTCGGGTTTGGGTCCGGGGTCCAAAACAGTTTGGGTTCACTCAACCCTAGTTAGAGTCCATTTTAGGTTCATTCTGAGATTTCACCCACAAGCCAATTATTCCTAACTTTTTATGAGTAGTGTATTATTAGAGTGCAGTGCAAAAACGTTTGTTATGGTATATTAGAAAAATGTTTAAAACCTGCACAATGCTTTCAAAGCAGACCCAATCCAATGAACTGGAATGTGCCTTTAAGCAATGCTCAGCGCCACTTGTGGCGCAAGTATCGCAAGATCACATGTGATATCACTAGGCCTGGCAAGCGTGGGAATCGGGACTGCAGCAGGCAGATTTAAGCCCACATGTGAGCAGTTAGTGCTTGTTGCCAAAAATGGACAGCACCTACCCTACATAGGTAATGTTCTGCCTGTGTGGGTGAGTGGAAGCCCTAAACAGCTCCCACCCTAACACCTTAATAGCTGGATTAGTTGGCACTTACATCAATCTATATTGCCAGCATCTAGCTTAGCCTTTGGAGTGGTAGTTATTACCAGCTCCTCCATTGTTATTTAACCTAAGGGAGTACATCATTGTCTCCAGTTTTTTTTGTATACCCACACAACTACATAATACCCCTGATGAGCACTAGCGAAACATGCATGTATGTATGGAGCTAACTGGTTACATAGGGTTACTAACACAGGGCCAGGTTCCAGACTGGGTCATCCTTTTCAAGGCGTGTGCTCCATAGTTGCCACCATAGGGCCTGCACAGAAACCCCCCACCCCCCCAGTAGGGCATTATAGGGACGGTTATCAGCCTTTGAGAGTGACTTTCGCAATCGCGTACAAGAATGTGCAGTTCTATGGGGGGTGCCGGCTGGGTGTATTGCAGATCCGTACTTTGCGGATCCGCAATACACTACAGACGTGTGAATGGACCCTTAGGGTGTTTTTGTACCTTTAATTGTTGTATTTATCTGTAGGATTAGTTGTATTATAGTGTTTATCCTCATCTATTTTACCGGTAATGATAAACATTAATACGGTATATAGCTTTGTCATTTATGTTAATTCTGATTGAGGCAGGTGATTTAGTCCCCATACATCGGTGCAAGGCTTTTTGTATCAAGGGTATTTTAATAATTTTGCAAGCTTCTGTTTTCACTTTATTAAGGGGGATTGGTACAGATTGATGGGGGAAAGCTTGATTTTTTTAGTTATTTTAGAAAAAGGCCATAAAATAAAATGTAAAAAAAAATGTGAAAATTTCAGTTTTTTTTTTTAAAGTCTTAAGACAAAGTATAGTAAGTACACATGAGAATACATTTAAGAGTATTTCATTAGTCCATGATCCCGGACCAGCACTGATTTCCAGAGCATTGTATGGTCAAACCATTTAACCCTTCAGATACCAGATAACTTTCTTATTTTTCTGTTCATGTTTTCATATGAGGACTTGTTTTTTGCTGGACAAGTTGTACTTTCTAATGGCACCATTTAATATGGCATACCATGTAGTGGGAAACGGGAAGAAAATTCCAAATGAGGTGGAATTGGAAAAAAAAAGCAATTTCACCAGTTTTATGGGTTTTGTCCCTACGGCATCCCCTTAGCGGCAAAACTGACCCTTCATTCTCTGCATCCGTACAATTACAATGATACCACATATGTATACGTTTTATATGTCTGAACACTAAAAAAATTGATGAAAACTTACTGAGTGTGGGGGCTCATTTTCTGTGGGATGATCTGTAGTTTTTATAGATACTATTTTAGAGTCTTTCTGATCACATTTTATAAATTTTTGGGGGGTAAGAGAAGCGATATTCGCCATATTGGAAAAATATTTTTATATTTTAATAGTGCGGGCATTTTGAGACACGATGATGCCCATGATGCTTATATTTTTATTATTATTTATGTATTAAGGAAAGGGGGGGTGATTAAAATTTTTATATTTTTTTTATATTTTTTATATTATTCAACTTTTTTTGTAGCCTGTTTAGGAGGCTACAATCTCCAATATTTTGTTTATTATTTAATATTTCTATTCTCCCATAAGGAATATAGAAAACAGATTGCCACCTGCTGGCCAACACAGGAATTGCAGCTCTAATATGCTGTGTCTCTTCAGAGAGACCCAGCCTATTAGAATTAATTACCGGCATCCCTGATCGCCGAAGGTAGGTGCTGATATTAACCTGGAAGCGCACACTTCTGGGTTTTTTACAGTTTAGATGCCGTGATCACACTTGATCACGGCATCTAAAGGCTGTCATGTCCACAATCAGCATTATTGCTGATCACAGACATTAGCTGTGGGGCTCTGCTTTTTGAAACAGCAGAGGCCCAACGTCTATTGCTCCCGCTGCACAAGCCAGTGAGCGCCATGTTTAAGAATCGCACCATGTACATCTTTCTCACCATCACTATTGATTTTTGTTGCTCTGCTCCATTATAGAGGCAGAACATAAAAAATAACAGAACTGTCAGATTTGACCCAGAGTGAAACAGATCCCATTAACTATAATGGAGTCCATTCAGGAGTCCGCTTTTTTAGCAGACAAAAAAAAGTCCTCCAAGCAGGACTTTTCTGTCCCTTGTTTTTGATCAATTTCTGCTACTACAAATCTGGCTGATTTTTAATAACAGCAAGCTGTAAACAGTGCTAAAAGGTATGGGGACTCTGTACACCAATAGTGATATGAGATAATACAGCAGACCAATGTGATCTACTAACTTACTCATCACAGTTATTATGTGTAACTGGATGAAATTCCTTCAGGGGGTTCAAATCCAGAGATAATATTAATAATTTCAAGAAAAGGTCAACATTTTATGGATCACTTTGGTAAAATATTGGTGTGACTTAAGTGGATTGGATAAAATATTAAAGGCTCTATTTTAAAATAAAATTGTATTTACTGAATTGAGTCTATCATGTGATATTTTTTTAACTGATTTTTGTAACTATATTTTCAAAGAACAACATGCAAAGCCTTACAGAGACTAAGACATGTGGAAAGTAATAAAGCCAATATATGATGTACCGTACAAGAGAAATCAGCATCTGAATAAACCCATTGGAATGGTCACAGAATATAAAGCATTAAATCTACCAGCATATTGAAATATTTGAGTATTAGCAAAAGACAGTACTAAAAGACAAAAGACAGCTGCACTAGAGAAGGAATGACAACAGAGAGATGGTATGATAGTGAGTATAGATGGCAAGGTAATACTACAGTAAGTCACCAGAGCATATATTTGTTAGAGAGAGACATTAGTAGGTGTGCAATACCAAGTAATTATCCTACACAGACCATACTTTGTAAAAGATTTTTACCCTGTTAGAGCGAAGGGCTGTAAGCTATTCCATACTGTGTACTTTATGTCTTATTAGAGATGGTAATTGTCCCCAATTCTGGGCTATGAGGCATCAGGCAGCTATATGTTTAACCCCTTCAGGACCCTGCCATATTTCACCTTAAAGGGAACCGGTCACCTGAATTTTGGATATAGAGCTGAGGACATGAGCTGCTAGATCGCCGCTAGCACATCCGCAATCTGACACCCGGCTACGGTGCCAAGTTTGGGTATTCTGGCTTCCTGTTTGCATCACTTCCTGTCAGCTGTCCAGTGTGACACCATCGCAGGTCCTGGAAGGTAAAATCTACAGGAGGACTGCAGCACTTGGAGACAGGGCCGGGAGGCCAGCGGTGTTTGCCGGGGGGAGCGCTGCCCTTTCCCCAGGGGGTGGCGTTCTCTCCTGGTATAGACACCCCGGCTGCGGCCATCCGGCGTTCTATATCGGGCGGCCACAACAGTGGCACGGCGATGGAAGCAATGGATCTTACACGGGATACGCCTGCACCTGTGGTGTATGAAGTTGAGGTGGAAATTGAAGGCACAGAGGGACCATGCAGTCCAGAGACATTGGACACAGTGTCAGAAGATATGCAACGATCGGGGGTAGTGTCGCAGCCAGGAGGAGGTAAGCGACATGGGACCTTTGCAAACGTTTTGCAATACAGCTCCCCAGAGAGGAGCGCAGTGGGAAGGAGAGGCCCGGAGACCCGATTCTCGGGGAAGACACGGGAAAATATTAAAAAGGGCAGGAGCTTGGACTCGACCCTTGACCAGGCCGGCGTCCATGTGGTTAAGCCCTGTAATGGAAAAATGTCCACTGCTGAACAAGTGGTGGGCACGGTTAAAAAAAGTTTTGCTGCTGAACACGCAGCGCGGAGGGTGGTTGGCCCTAAAGTGTCAATGGACAAACAGATGGGAAAGATGCCAGTAAAGGTGTCTAGGAATGTGATTTCCGGGGTCAGTGAAGCAAGTATATTTCGCCCTGGAGAGTCAGGTTTGTCTCACCTAGGTGGGGCTGGTGTGTATGTGTCCAAGGTAATCCGCAACTAGGGTGTGGAAGGCCCCACAGATACTACAGACATTTTTGCTTCCAGAGTGGTTTTTTATCTAAAGCTATATGATGAAATGAAAAAAGACACAAAAATATGAAGCTACAGGAAGGCCTAAGCGTAAAAAAAACTTCTCTCTTCTAAGCTGGATAAGCTAGAGGAGGAGATAATGATCCTGGAAGAGAAGAAACTGGCCATAGAAAAAAATGGCGGTCCATTTATGGAAAATTTCCAAAATGATAGACGGTTTGAAAACATGTCATGTGCTGAGTCTGGCTCTCCTGGTCAGTCAGAGCTGCGGATGAGGAGCCTGAGTAGAACAGTAGTGGCTGAAAATTCTGGGCAGGACTCCTTGCCAGCAGGGCAGGGGGAACCCTCTTGGAGTCAGGGAGCAGCCTCCGGGGATGAAAGTGAGTCTGGTGGTGGATTGATATTGCAAAGCATCAGGCAGCTGGAATCCCCGGTAGGTAGGCTCTATTTTGGAGATGAGGAGATACCTGAAGAGGAGAAATTAAAAGGAAAAAAAGATAGAACCCAAGTTATGGAGAGAGAGGTATTGGTGTATGACCCTTTAAACACTTCAAAACCCGCTGCTGAGCCTAGCCTAGCTCCTGATGTGGATGGACAAGGTAAAGACGGACGAGGTGAGGGCGGACAAGGTCGCGAAAAGGGCGGACAAGGTGGCTCCTTCTGTGGTGGAGGGAGTGGTGGTGCCTGAAAAGGCACCACTGAGGTCAGGAGAGACAATAGCAAGGAAAGATTAAAGAAAAAGTGATGACAAAGTGATGGAGCCAGTACAGAATACAGAGTAAGGGTAGAAGTGGGGAGAACCCGGGGAGTCTAGGGGGAGTGAGTGGTGGTTCCCTGGGAAAAAAGTGATAAGCATGTGGTGAAAAGTGAAGTGAACGATGCAAAAAGAGATATGAAAGGTAGTATGAAAGAAGGGGAGAATGGAGTCAGTAATGCAGGACCAAGTGTGGATGCAAGTGTGGATGCAAGTGGGAATGCAAAAGTAAGTGAAAATATGGAAGTGAGTGGAAATGATGTAAGTGGGAATGTTGTAGGTGGTGAAAATGTGGATATGGAATAATATGATGAAAGGATTTTGACTGCTGAGGATATGGAGAAATTGAGAAAAGAGGAGGAAGAAGAAGAAAAGGAGAGACAGGGAAAAAATGCAAAATGTACTTTTTCAAATATCGTTCAGCAGAGAACAAGGGACTCTTTGCCCACAGGATCTGAAAAGGGTAACTTGCAACGGCGCCTCTTGGGGGCCTTGAAAGAAGGTGCGGAGACCTCCATACAAGTAGAGGGTGAATCGGTTGACCTGTCTTTCTGGACGGAGAGACACGGGCTGAGAACCTTCCGAGAGCAAAAGGGGGGTGAGAACGTCTGGACTCACCCCACACCCGGGGGGGACCATAGGAATGTGGTCCGTCTGTTTTGGAAAAGTAAGGAAGCAAAACCTTCCAGGAAGACTGTTGTGGAACTTTTCCTGCAGATGGGTTTTGAGGCGAAAGACATCTATGCCCTCATCCATCCCTACGGGACCAAGTTCTTTGATGTCAGCTTTGTCCGGCCAGAGGGGCTTGAGCTCTTCTGTTCCAGATATGAGCTGACAAAGAGCAACCCGGAATGGCAGGGTTTTGCCATCCAGGCCATCACCCACCAGAACAAGGTGAAGAAAGTGACTGTGTTAACTTGTAATGAGTCTCTTTCTAATGTAGCTAGAGTCGCTATTGTGAAGTGGGCTACCCAGCCAAGGTCCTGGACGAGCACATTATTTGGTCGAGGGCCTGGACCTTTAACGTGACGTTGAGGGCCCAGGGAAATTCTGTTACCCATATCCCCTCCTCGGCCTTCATAGGGAGGGATCAGATAATGTTTTTTTACCAGGGGCAGCCAAAGGTCTGCCACAGGTGCGGCGACCCCACACACTTCAGTGCACAGTGTAAGACCCAGAGGTGTGTGAGGTGTGGAGGGAGTGACCATCTTGCCACAACATGTCGGAAGATCAGGTGTAACCTGTGTGGAGACCTGGGTCACCCGTTTAGTCGCTGTCCTCTTGCCTTTGCGAACCAGGCTCAGGGACAGGCTCAGAACTAGGCAGATACCAGCCGCAAGGCTGGGCCTGAAGTTGGTGAAGAGTCTGCTTCCGGGACTAGGCAGGCTGATGAGGGGACAAATGCCGGGGATCCTAGCACTGGAGGAAGCAAAAAGGATTCTGATAAGGTAAAAAAAGATTACGGCAGCTAGGGCCAGGCGTCAGGAACAACGCCGCAAACAGAGGGAGCAGGAAGCAGCTAATCCCTCAACTGGTACCCTAGTTGAGAATCCGGCCAATAGTGGCCAAGATGACAGTGATGATGATGGGAACCCCGGAGTTCTTCCCGAAGAGGCCGACCTCTCCGCTGTCTCTGTCTCCTCAGGTGAGGATAGTGTGGATGAGGATGACAGTGAATGGTTGGTGAGGAGGAAGAACAAGCAGGTTAAGAAGAGAAACAGTAAGAGAGAGGGCAGGAAGGCCTCTCTTGAGTGGGATCCATCCATCCCATTCTCCCTTGACCAGATACCAAGTAAGGTTTCAGCTGGTGCCCCTCTTGTGGAGGTCTCGAACCGGTATGGCATCCTAAGAGATACCTCCGAGGCTGGCTTCGCCGAGAGGGAAGCGGGGGATGCAGTGACGGAGGGTGAGAAGGCCTCCTCGCAGGTTGCCGGGCCATGCCCTTCAGAGGGGAAACCTTCTGGAGGGGGGGCCAACTCAGATCCTGTGGGCAAAGAGAAATGTGATATGGATGTCTCCAAATGCCTGAAAAGGCAGAAAGAAAGTGAGGAGTCAGATGGTTGTGATGGTAAAGTTGGAGGTGGGGTTAAGAAGAAAGCTATCTAGTTCAATCACTTATGATGGCGGAACTCACCCCGTTGACGCTAGCAAGCATTAACGTTGCTAGCATTAAGTCAGACGTGGCTCATTATGCGGCCTTTGATTTTTTTCAGCCATTTTGATGCTGATATTTTATTTTTGCAAGAGACCTGGTTGACTTCCACGGAGTTGATGGAGAAAGCAAAGAGAGAGTGGAGGCATGGTTCATCTTTCTGGTCTCTTGCGGCCGAACCACATAGCGGGGTAGCAGTACTTTTTAAAACCGCTGGAAGAGTGGAATGCAGGAAAGTAATTGAACAAGAAATGGGAAGGTGTCTGATCCTGGATGTGCTCATGGGAGGACAAGAGCTGAGGCTCATTAACATCTATGGTCCACAAACCAAGTGGGACCGTAAATATCTTCTCATGAGGATTAAACCTTACCTTTTTTTCCAGCTGTCAGGTGATCTTTGGTGGAGACTTCAACAATGTGACAAGAGTCTGTGATAGGGGAGGCTCCAAAGTCAGGCTGGATACTGATGGCGTCATATTGAGTAAGATAGTTGAGGAAGCTAGTCTGGTGGATGCTCACTTAAAGCATAAGCCAGACCACATAGACTTCACCTATCATCGAGGTAGCCAAAGGTCTAGAATAGATAGGTTTTATTTGAAGGGGGAAGCTGTTTTCTTGGAGACTGAGGAAGTGGTTTTCTCCGATCACTGTTTAATTTGTTTTTCTTTGAATGTTGCAGAGACCCCCTGTATGGGCAGAGGTTTGTGGAAGTTGAATTAATCTCTCCTGGAAGATGCGACAAAATAAGACAATCCTTCGATGAGTTCTTTCAGGGCCAGGAACCATCAGAGTGGTGGGAGATGTTTAAAACAAGAGGGCAAGGTTTTTCCGAGAGCTTTCGTACCTCAGGTGCCAAGACAGAAATAATCTGTACCAGGAACTGAGGAAGAAACTTGAAAGTCTGGTCTCGACGGGAGGTAGCCGTGAGGATATCTCTCGTGTGAAGTCCTCGCTTAAGAGGTGTCAGTACGATAGGTACACATCTTTGGTTGTCGAGAGGGATTTTGGGAAGTACCGCTCGCCCAACCCTTACAGCAACTGTAAGATGTCAGTAAAACGTAAGCTGGTAACAGGCCTGATTGATAGTACAGGATCCCTGAATAGGTCCGAATCAGGGATCCTGGAGGTGGTCTGTGCCAGCATACATACATAATTCCTCTGGGTAGCCATCTTATATGCTTCTGGCCTATGTAAAAAAAACAGTGAACTCTCATCTTCTTGAAGCCTGGGTTACCTATGATATAGATGGACACTTTTATTACCACTACTCTGTAAGGCCAGCAATAAAAGGTCATAAAGGCTATACCAGGCCCAGCTCATCCTGTCCCTTAAGATAAGATCAGCTCGCTGTCAAGCCTGGCTGGAGCGTGATGTCATTAATTTCCAGGTCTGGTTTGAGGAGAGCTAATAGCCCTTAATTAGCTCTAGGCATAAAACCAGTCCACTTTCATATTTCATTTATGAATCAACTTATGCCCTTTCTGACACCAGATCCAGGCTCTACAGAGTATTGTGGTTAATTTGGTATCAAATATGACTAGAGGATGTGATTCTGTAGCCGACCTATGGGTGGTAGAAGAACTACAGGTCCCAGCATTACCATGTGTGGTCTCATTCTGTAGGTAAATAAATAAGGATCGCAAATATGTATTCTGTATAAAAATATGCCGATGTATCAAGGAGATATGGGCTTAAGTATAATCCGCATTGTAGGAACTGAACTTTGATGGGGTCATAAAACACTTGGGGGCCATCCCTAAGCTTCACAGTCACTCTGCTGCCATTGGCTGACAGGAGTAAGTCTCCTGCCCATGGGAGAGTTCATAAAAATCTGTGCACAAGGACAGAGGAGAGAGACCCATGGAACATCACCAGACACTTAATTGGACATTGACAGCATATCCCTGTATCAGAAGAACTTTGAGGGTCTCCCCTGATACATACTGAAAAGGGGTGTGCAAGGATTCAAAAAGGACATATGAACGACCATCTGAAACCCTCCAGAGAAACTAAGTATTCTTTCATCTTTTTCCCTTTCATTTGAACTGTCGTGATTATTTATATTGTTATTATTATTCTGTAGATTTATAGTCATTTTCATTAGACTTGTATGCACTGCTTTTTACCTCTTATTAAAGATTATAAAATCTAAATAGCCAAGTCTTCCATATTCTAAGCTGCTGAACAACGTACCTTGCCTTTTGAAGAGACGTTACCAGGTAGTTAGTTAAATTGCATTTAGGAATTGTAGCTGGGGGTGATTGACTGCGGTTGGTCAGTAAGTGATATCCGGTTCATCCACTGATCTGTGTGATAGTGAATGACCCGGATAGTCTGCTCGTGGACCGGGAACCCACGTGGTGGCAGTTACCGAAGTGTAGTGGGGGCTGTTAGCCGAATGGTAATACCCCGGTCATGTGAGGTCTCTGTGTGTGCGCAGACTCCGTCACAGACCACTACGTCACAGCTGTGGGATCCGGAGCGGTCGGATCCATAGTTCGTGACAGTCAGGTCTTTCTACTCTCACCTCTTGGGTAGAAAGAACTAGATCGGGACAAATTTTCAGCTTTCTTGGCTGAACAATTCTCAGGACCGGGGCAACATAAGCCGGAAGATATCTCTGCCTTGACGAGCGTAGGTCCTTCACATGCCCTCCTGTCTCCAATTCCTGGAAGAAGGGCCGAAACCATTCCCTACATGAATTCACCCACCAAGGAGCCCTCTTCATCTAGAGCATTGCAATATTAGCTTTTAAGAAGGTATTCGCTAGGAATACCACTGGGTTGACCATATCCAACCCATCTAGTCTCCTTGGTCGGTGACATCTCTCTTGACTAGGTTTAGCCTGTTTCCCCATAACATCTGGAAAAACAGGCTGTAGACTGTTGCCCAGAGAGAGCCTGGCAGGACACAGACAGTGCCCAAGTACAATAGTACTGGGATCAGATAAGCCTTGCACAGGTGAACCCTTTCCCTGTTATGTGGGGAAGGGTGATGGGTTATAAGTTAGATTTAGGGTTATGGATAGGTCCTGTATATATTGTATATATTGTTGTCTTTTAATTTATTTATTCTTTTAGTTTTGTCTTAGTTATCTAAATATGTTGATATGTAAATAGTGTATGGATGTGCATGAATGGGTACTATGAATGTAAAAGGGGGATGTGGGGTGGGAGACTGGCTCGGTTAAGTCCTTTATTGGGAATGGTCCTTGTATTGTTTTGTTACGATTTAAAATAAAAAGTTCTGACACCCGGGACCCCTGTCAATCAGCTATTAGACGAGGCTGGGCACTCAGTGAGTGCCGCAGCAGCTTGCTAGGCTAGTGACGTCACCACTCACCATACATCAGTCAAGTGCCTAGTTGAGCTCAGCCCCATTGAGCTGCAAAGCCAAACACATCCACTGTACGATGTACATGGCTGTGCCTAAAAAATAGCTGGGAGCCCACAGTGCTCATCAGAGCGCAGGTGAACAAAGCAGCTCCCAGTGTTATGCAAGTACTACGCCACTGACTGGCTATACCCTGGTGGGGCATGGCTAAGTAACTACATGGTCTTCATTCGATCCTCTGATAGTGAGGATAGGCTTGAGCCGTGGAGGATGCCGGTGCGGACCGCATGCACCACAAGGACATCTTACACAAAATGATACATTGTGCAGATGAAAAAATATATACATACACAAATCACTGCAGAAAATGCACCAAAATGATACGCAACTGACAATACTAGCTAATTCCTCAAGCCGATGTTAAAAGCTGAGAACTTTGCCAATATCTTCCAGTCAGGAACATATTAAATCTGAAAATAACATCTGCCAGTGTGATGGACAGCTCAGCCTGACAAGATTTTCTGCAGCAGAATTATCAGTGCGCTCCAAGGCTTCAGCTGCTGCAGAACCTCAACTAGGCAAGATGTCCTGCAGCAGCACAGACTGGAAGTGCCCCTCCCGACACCAGGCTCTGGATCCGCCACTGTCTGGAGATTAAGTAACAGCAGGAGCTTAGGCAGTGTGCTTCCTCTCTGCGGTTACTCAGGAACTCCCCATCTTGGCAGGGAGCAGGACCATCCCACTCCTACCAGGGTAGTTAGCCAAGTTCCTTGCCAACCTTTCCCAACCCTTCCTTGCTGGGAACTATGGCCAGTAGCAAACTGTAACATACATTATTCATAACACAACAACTTGTAGTAACCCCAAGTCTTGGGGTACTACACTGGGACACGGACCCGCTCCAGTGTGATAATGATAACCTATCCTGATGATAGGTCATCATTATCTTTTCCGGGATAACCCCTTTAAATTCCTTATCTCTTACTAGGATTCCCCTAATAAGAGGGTGTATTACAGCTACAATTGGTTCAATACATAAAACAAAAAGTAAGGGAGGAAGAGGAAGACCCTGCTAAGTGGTATTAAAACTCTGGATAGATTGGGATGTTGCAGGAGGGCTTTTTTATAGCTGCTGAGTAGGGATGAGCGAACTCGAACTGTATAGTTCGGGTTCGTACCGAATTTTGGGGTGTCCGTGACACGGACCCGAACCCGGACATTTTCGTAAAAGTCCGGGTTCGGGTTCGGTGTTCGTCGCTTTCTTGGCGCTTTTGTGACGCTTTCTTGGCGCTTTTTGAAAGGCTGCAAAGCAGCCAATCAACAAGCGTCATACTACTTGCCCCAAGAGGCCGTCACAGCCATGCCTACTATTGGCATGGCTGTGATTGGCCAGAGCACCATGTGACCCAGCCTCTATTTAAGCTGGAGTCACATAGCGCCGCCCGTCACTCTGCTCTGATTAGCGTAGGGAGAGGTTGCGGATGCGACAGTAGGGCGAGATTAGGCAGATTAACTCCTCCAAAGGACTTCACTTGATTAATCGATCGATCTGCAGCTGTGCATCATTGAGCTGCTGAAATTCAAATGCTCACTCACTGTTTTTAGGCTGCCCAGACCGTTTGTCAGTCACTTTTTTCTGGGGTGATCGGCGGCCATTTTGTGTCTTGTGCGGTGCTGCGACCAAGTGCATCCAAGCTGCGACCAAGTGCATTTAACCCTCAATGGTGTGGTTGTTTTTTGGCTAAAGCCTACATCAGGGTGAAGCTGTCACACCAAGTGCATTTAACCAGCAATAGTCTGTTCATTTTTTGGCCATATACTAAATCAGGGGCAAGCTGCGCCCGTCACCAAGTGCATTTAACCCTCAATGGTGTGGTTGTTTTTTGGCCATATACTACATCAGGGGCAAGCTGTGCCTGTCACCAAGTGCATTTAACCCTCAATGGTGTGGTTGTTTTTTGGCTAAAGCCTACATCAGGGTGAAGCTGTCACACCAAGTGCATTTAACCAGCAATAGTCTGTTTATTTTTTGGCCATATACTACATCAGGGGCAAGCTGCGCCCGTCACCAAGTGCATTTAACCCTCAGTAGTGTGGTTGGTCAAGCTATCACACCAAGTGCATTTAACCAGCAATAGTCTGTTCATTTTTTGGCCATATACTAAATCAGGGGCAAGCTGCGCCCGTCACCAAGTGCATTTAACCAGCAATAGTCTGTTCATTTTTTGGCCATATACTACATCAGGGGCAAGCTGCGCCCGTCACCAAGTGCTTTTAACCCTCAGTAGTGTGGTTGGTCAAGCTGTGACACCAAGTGCATTTAACCAGTAATAGTCTGTTCATTTTTTGTCCATATACTACATCAGGGGCAAGCTGCGCCCGTCACCAAGTGCATTTAACCAGCAATAGTGTAGTTATTTTTTGGCCATATCCCAGTCTAATTCTGTCACTAAATCCATACCGGTCACCCAGCGCCTAAATACTAGGCCTCAAATTTATATCCCGCTAAATCTGTCGTTACCGCTGTACTGTTGTGGCTGGGCAAGTTATTTAGTGTCCGTCAAAGCACATTTTTTGTTCAGGGTTGAAATACAATTCCCAATTTAGCAATTTCATAATTTAGTGGTTTCTGCTATATCAGAGCTATTTGAAATCTATCCCTAAAAGGGTATATAATATTCAAGGTGCACATAGGGTCATTCAGAATAACTTCACACACACGCTACTGTGCATTTCCAAGTCCAATTCTGTTAGTAAATCCATACCGGTCACCCAGCGCCTAAATACTAGGCCTCAAATTTATATCCCGCTAAATCTCTCGTTAACGCTGTCCTGTTGTGGCTGGGAAAGTTATTTAGTGTCCGTCAAAGCACATTTTTTGTTCTGGGTTGAAATACAATTCCCAATTTAGCAATTTCATAATTTAGTGGTTTCTGCTATATCAGAGCTATTTGAAATCTATCCCTAAAAGGGTATATAATATTCAAGGTGCACATTGGGTCATTCAGAATAACTTCACACACACCCGCTACTGTGTATTTCCAAGTCTAATTCTGTCACTAAACCCATACCTGTCACCCAGCGCCTAAATACTAGGCCTCAAATTTATATCCTGCTAAATCTCTCGTTACCGCTGTCCTGTTGTGGCTGGGAAAGTTATTTAGTGTCCGTCAAAGCACATTTTTTGTTCTGGGTTGAAATACAATTCCCAATTTAGCAATTTCATAATTTAGTGGTTTCTGCTATATCAGAGCTATTTGAAATCTATCCCTAAAAGGGTATATAATATTCAAGGTGCACATTGGGTCATTCAGAATAACTTCACACACACACGCTTCTGTGCATTTCCAAGTCTAATTCTGTCACTAAATCCATACCGGTCACCCAGCGCCTAAATACTAGGCCTCAAATTTATATCCCGCTGAATTTGAATACAATACATTGGGCCAAATAATATATTTGTTGTTGTGGTGAACCATAACAATGAGAAAAACATCTAGTAAGGGACGCGGACGTGGACATGGTCGTGGACATGGTCGGACATGGTGGGTGACGTGAAGCCTCATTCTCTGCTATGACATGCAGACTGATTCTCTGCTGTCATGAAGCCAGATTGTCTGTTACGGGACCTCTCTGCTCTGCCTGTGTGCTAGGCCTAAATATATGCCAATGGACTGTTGCAGTGGTGGGTGACGTGAAGCCTCATTCTCTGCTATGACATGCAGACTGATTCTCTGCTGACATGAAGCCAGATCGTCTGTTACGGGACCTCTCTGCTCTGCCTGTGTGCTAGGCCTAAATATATGCCAATGGACTGTTGCAGTGGTGGGTGACGTGAAGCCTCATTCTCTGCTATGACATGCAGACTGATTCTCTGCTGACATGAAGCCAGATCGTCTGTTACGGGACCTCTCTGCTCTGCCTGTGTGCTAGGCCTAAATATATGCCAATGGACTGTTGCAGTGGTGGGTGACGTGAAGCCTCATTCTCTGCTATGACATGCAGACTGATTCTCTGCTGTCATGAAGCCAGATTGTCTGTTACGGGACCTCTCTGCTCTGCCTGTGTGCTAGGCCTAAATATATGCCAATGGACTGTTGCAGTGGTGGGTGACGTGAAGCCTCATTCTCTGCTATGACATGCAGACTGATTCTCTGCTGACATGAAGCCAGATCGTCTGTTACGGGACCTCTCTCCTCTGCCTGGGTGCTGGGCCTAAATTTATTACAATGGACTGTTGCAGTGGTGGCTGACGTGAAGCCTGATTCTCTGCTATGACATGCAGACTGATTCTCTGCTGACATGAAGCCAGATCCTCTGTTACGGGACCTCTCTCCTCTGCCTGGGTGCTGGGCCTAAATTTATGAAAATGGACTCTTACAGTGGTGGGTGACGTGAAGCCTGATTCTCTGCTATGACATGAAGACTGATTCTCTGCTGACATGAAGCCAGATTGTCTGTTACGGGACCTCTCTCCTCTGCCTGGGTGCCGGGGCCTAAATATCTGAGAATGGACTGTTCCAGTGGTGGGTGACGGGAAGCCAGATTCTCTGCTATGGAACCTCTCTCCAATTGATTTTGGTTAATTTTTATTTATTTAATTTTTATTTTAATTAATTTCCCTATCCACATTTGTTTGCAGGGGATTTACCTACATGTTGCTGCCTTTTGCAGCCCTCTAGCCCTTTCCTGGGCTGTTTTACAGCCGTTTTAGTGCCGAAAAGTTCGGGTCCCCATTGACTTCAATGGGGTTCGGGTTCGGGACGAAGTTCGGATCGGGTTCGGATCCCGAACCCGAACATTTCCGGGATGTTCGGCCGAACTTCTCGAACCCGAACATCCAGGTGTTCGCTCAACTCTACTGCTGAGGGAAAAGTGTTTAGCGATTGTAGTGTTGCACGAAAAGGACAGATAAAACCAAAGACCTCCAAAGTTGAAAATATAAAAGGTAGCCAAAGGCCTTTACCGAGTCCAGGCTGAAACGAATAGCACTGTGGTTAGACCTATTGGCTATGCTGATAAGATCAATCGCCCTCCTAGTCTTATCACCTCCTTGTCTATGAAAAAGGAAGCCCATCTGATATTTATGGAAAAGGCTTGGGGGCCAGATAAATAAATGATCAGATAATCATTTTGTAAAAATCTTAACATCTGAGTTGCTGAGAGCAATTGGTCTATAGTTGGCACAGCCAAGAAGATCTTTTCCAGGTTTCAGGATCAAAGTCATGTGAATATGACATAGTTTTGGGGACAGACCTGGCCATAAAAGTATTAAATACTCTCAGCAAATGAGGGGTAAGTTCAGAACAAAAACATCTTATAAATATGGTAGACCATCAGGGCCTAGTAACTTACTGTTAGGCTACTTTCACACTCGCGTTTGGTGCGGAGCCGTCATGGATCTGCACAGACGGATCTGTTCAGATAGTAATACAACCGTCTGCATCCGTTCAGAACGGATCCATTTGTATTATCTTTAACATAGCCAAGACGGATCCGTCTTGAACACCATTAAAAGTCAATGGAGGACGGATCCGTTTTCTATTGTGCCAGATTGTGTTATAAAAAATGGATCTATCCCCGTTGACTTACATTGTGTGTGAGAACAGATCTGTTTGGCTCAGTTTTGTCAGAAAGACACCAAAACCTTGCAAAGCGGAATGGAGACTGAACGGAGGCAAACTGATGCATTCTGAGCGGATCCTTATCCATTCAGAATGCATTAGG
This sequence comes from Bufo gargarizans, assembly GCF_014858855.1. NCBI lineage: Eukaryota > Metazoa > Chordata > Amphibia > Anura > Bufonidae > Bufo > Bufo gargarizans. The sequence continues at coordinate 588,146,102 of NC_058080.1, read as the reverse complement.
GCAAAACTGATCCATTTTGAACCGCTTGTGAGAGCCCTGAACGCCAGTGTGAAAGTAGACTTATGCAGACTTTGTATGACTTCATCAATCTCTGTGGTGGCTATTTCGGCATTTAGGGAGGTATGAGATAAAATAGGGAGTTTACAATAGTGAAGGAAATTTCCCTATAGTATTTCTCTATTGGTCGTAGTAGTGGGGAGATAGTCCGGGAGGGAGAAACATTTTGAGAAAAAGTCATAAAACAGATTTCATAAGGATGTCCAGTCATATGTCAAAGTGCCATCTTCCGTTCTAAGAGCATATGGTACAGATAGATCAGAACGCTCCGTGAGTTGCCTAGCAAGCAGAGATTGAGCCTTAGTGCCCTTCTTATAGAGGTGCTGATGTATATATAGCCATAGCTAAGCTGCAGGACTCTGGCCAAGCCACTACACTGCGAATAGAAGCTTATGCTTTTGTCTACATCCAATGTTTAGTTTGCAGCACTGGTGGATCCTGAAAATAGTTGATTGGTGGGGGGTGGCTGGTGTCACAATACCCCTTTAAATCCTACCTGTGCTAATTGACTAGATTCAAGTAATCTAAAAATGTTCCCTCCCAAACACCCCCCAACATACATGCACTTTAAAAAAAAAAAAAACTAAAATTAAAATATCCAACTGAAAATTTTAAATGGGATGCTACTAAATACTGTTTCAACTTTGGCAAATATAATCTACCCTGCTCCTCCAAAATGTCAGAATCAGTTTTACTATGGCTTTAAAATTTTGACCTTGTATATACTAATGGGTTTTCCGAGATTTAGATATTGATGAGCTTATGCTCCTTATTTCCCTTGAATTGGACCACTTAAATGAGAGTAGCACTGTGGTAACCTGGCTCACCCACTCCAGTGTATGGGACTGTACTGCTCTAGTGCCTGGTTCAATCATAGACTGTAGCACCTCCTCAAGATAGTAATCAATATCAGACAGGTGGGGGTCTGACATCCAGCACCCTTGCCGATCAACTGTTTGAGGAGGCAGGTAATGAGACTTTCTAGTGAACCTCTTAATGGGTAGTTTAATGTAACTGAAATTCTTTAGTTAGATTTATATCAGTGTTTGTTAACCCCTTAGTGACCAGCCTGTTTTGGGCCTTACAGCTTAATTTTTTCATCTTTGCCTTCCATTTATTTTTATTTTTTTTCCATCTATATAGCTGTATGAGGGCTTGTTTTTGGCAGGAAAAGTTGTAGTTTTTAATTGCACCATTTAGCGGTACAACTTTCTGATTAACTTTTATTAACTCTTTCTGGGACGGGGATGGGAAAAACAGCAATACTGCCATTGCGTTTTTACGTTATAAATTCTATGGCATTTTTTAGTATAAATAACATAATATCTTTATTCTCTTGGGTCAGTACGATTCCAGTGATACCAAATACATATGGTTGTTTTTTTTTTTATGCTTTACTCCTTTTTTGTATAAGGGGTTGATTTTAGAGTAAATTACACGTTTTGATCGCTTGTTATTACGTTTTTTTGGTGGCAACTAATAATAAATAAGTAATTATCATTTTTTATTTTATGACGTTCACCGTAGGGAATAATTTACATTTTATGTAGTTGTTACGGACTTGGCAATACAATATCTGATAGAGACTATTAGTGAAAACAGTCCCACTGATATTTCAAGATTAAGAGCTATGAGTGGCCCACAATATATGATATGTGGGGAAATATCCTTATTAAAATATAACCTTTATACGATATGCATTAAAATATACACCAGAGGATGCATCACATTACAAGACATATAATCAGGGGGTTCTATAATGTCGACCCCACTGCTGGCAGGGAAGAAAAAACACTAGTTGGCACTGATGCGCCTGTGTAGACGCTAACTATGTTGCCCAGCCAGCACACACATACAACAAATATTGGGGTTCAATGATCTGTACCCCACTTCTGGTGGAATAAAGATAAATATAACTGCTGCGCCTGTGTAGACGCAAGCAGTCTTACCTGACCGACCTCCGAACTAGCTTTGGGACCACAAGTCCTAAATCTTTCTTCACGTGTCCTCAATACTGATGAGATTAAAGCCCTTGAACTAGGTCTGAGCTTTGTACCCACCCCAAAATTCGATAGATTTTCGTCTGTCAAAGACGTCAATCTATTCATTCGCAAATTAAGGTGGCACAAACACTTTAGACTTATGGACCGTCGCCAATGCCTAGAGTTGGGGATCCCGATTGATCTATTAAAAGATGTAGAACTTCTACAGTCCCTAGACTCTAATAAGGACAACACTCAGGGCAACGGTCCTTTCACAAACCTTAAAGTAAAGAGTACGAAGATGCCACCCACTGCGAACGAACTATCTTGTATTGACGTATTCCTCAATATGGTCACCAGGGATCTGGAGGATCTTAGAATCTCCACACATCATTCCAACTGCGCCGAGTCTGTGACCACCGCTATTTCATCACTAGCGGACGACCACCAAATCGTCATTAAACCCGCTGACAAGGGGGGGAATGTTGTGGTCATGGACTCGGCGCAATATGAGAATATGTGTAGGAGTATACTCTCTGATGCAGGGACATATGAAGTACTGTACAGTGACCCCACCGAGGGATATAGGCGGGAACTTAAAAATATTTTGGAAGAAGCGAAAACTACTAACATCATTTCCGCAGAGGAATTTGCCTTTCTTTTCCCTTTGCATCCTCGGAAATCTACATTCTACAGCCTCCCCAAGGTGCATAAAGGGGTCAGTCCCCTCAAGGGGAGACCAATTGTATCGGGGGTGGATAACCTTAACCAGAATCTGGGTATTTACATCGACCGGGTATTGGCACCGTTTGTTACGGCTCTCCCCTCCCATGTCAGACACCACTGACCTCCTCAAGCGTTTGGAGGGGCTGACATTGGAGGAGACATGTCTCCTTTCCAGCATCGACGTCGAGGCCCTATATTCATCCATACCACACAATCTGGGTCTCAAAGCAGTAGAACACTTTCTTCGATCACGGGGTTGTCAGTATCGCGCCCACAGCCAATTCGTCCTGCGTCTTCTTGAGTTTACACTTACACGTAATTTCTTCACTTTTGACGGGAGGACCTACCACCAGCTCAGGGGTACAGCGATGGGGAGTCCATGTGCCCCATCGTATGCCAACTTATTCCTGGGCTGGTGGGAGGAGACCATCGTATTCAAGGAAGATGAAGCTTTGGACACCTACGAAATTGGTCTGTGGGCGCGATACATCGATGACATATTCATTCTATGGAATGGAGATCAGGGGACCTTTGAAGCCTTTGTCCAACATCTTAACCAGAATAATATTGGTATGTGCTTCACTAGTGAGTCCGACCCCACGACCCTGCCATTCCTGGACATAAAAATCTCCAGGAATGCGAGGGGGGAACTGGACACGTCAATTTATAGGAAGGCCACCTCTACGAATTCCCTCCTGAGGTGGGAGAGCAACCACCCTCTCCCACTCAGGACAGGAATTCCTAGAGGCCAATACCTGCGACTCAGAGCAACTGCTCTAATAAACATGACTTTATCAACCAAGCAGCGGATCTGAGGTGTAGATTTCTGTCGAGGGGATACCCCGACCATGTCCTGAGATCGGCATATCAGAAAGCTCTGTCCCGACCAAGATGCTCACTGCTCACTCCCAATCAACCATCCACTTTGCCAACTAGGGTCACGAGAGTTATTGCCAATTTCGATAGGGGGTCCAAACAAGTCAGGCAGATTTTAGGACGCCATTGGCAAATTCTTAAAATGGACCCTGACTTAAAAGACGTTTTGGGTGACCAACCACAAATAACTTATCGCAGGGTACCGAACATACGCGACAAGTTAGTGCATAGTCACTATGCACCTGACCGCACCAAGACCACCTGGTTGCGATGCAGGAGTGTGGGATGCTATAGATGTGGGAATTGTATAGCGTGCAAACACATAGACGTCACCAAGTCATTTGTGAGCAATGTCACAGGCAAAACATATTCAATCCCACATTTCATTAATTGTAAATCTAGAGGGGTCATCTATCGGATCCAGTGTGAATGTGGGATTGAATATGTTGGCAAAACGATACGGGAACTCAGGAGGCGGATAGGGGAGCATCTGGGGGACATCTCCCATAAGCGAGACACCCCAATCTCAAAACATGTGCACACTGTGCACAATGGAAAAGCCACCCTGAAGTTCCTGGACTTTGATATGGTCAAACCGCCAGTGAGAGGGGGGAATTGGGACAGATGTCTGCTTCAACAAGAATCTTGATGGATTTTTCAGCTTAAAACATCTGCACCCTTAGGCCTGAATGAGAGGCTGGACTATGGGTGTTTTATATAGATTGCGGGGCAGCTTCTTCATAATAGAAACAATGCTCATATTAAAGGTGGCATTCTATTTTTTAGGATGGCATGCACATATATGAGACACTTTCCCATTTCAAAATATCTGCTAAATACTTGGTATTATGTCCAGTCCTTTGTATTGTATCCATGTCGCTGGTATCGTGTAAGAAATATCAGCTTTGCTTTGCTACGACTCTATATCGTAGCGTTGTCACGGACGCCTGCATTCTCGGGACGTACTGTGAGGTTACTTCCTGTTGACATACTCTCCTAGGTAACCGCCATCTCGCCCCGCCTCCTGATCTGATTGGTCGCCGCAACCATGTGGCATAGGCATCGGAGTGTAGTGCGTCGCGGCGCGTGCGCGTGACGTCACACGCCGACGCAGGTGCTGACAGGGCGGTCTCCCAGGAGAAGGTATGTGTCAGGGTGGCTGGTATAGGTTGAGGAACCCCCTTACTGTTAGGGACATTACCACATTGAGGACCACCGTATCCTCACACACTAAGAAGCGGAGAAGCATCCATTCCTCTGCAGCATGGCAATCCGTCACCATGGATGCCTGCCCCTAGACTTTGACCTTTACTTTTTTTGTGTCTAGTCTCTAATGTAACCGCCTAACTGCAGTGTATGTTTAACTGCTACCTGCGGCTATAGACGGTACTTTTAGTTTTTTTGTTTCTACATGTACTGAATCCCCCTGAGGAGTCGACACGACAGAAACGTGCCACGTCGGGAGGCCTGTAGTCACTATAGAGTTTATTATTTTTGTTCAATTTACTAGGGTTCAGGTCCTAACTAGGGACAGGCATCCGGACGGGGTCGCCCTTTTCAGGGCGAGTGCTCTGTGTAGACAGGCAGCATGAAAACAGGTCCCATTCCTACCAAGCATATAGGGTGATATAGGGCACAGCATCTACATGTTCATGACTGCATCTCCTGTCTACACTCCCTTTTCATCAGACCTGGTTCCCCTGCGACGCTGACCCTTGTCACCTGGTCGGTCAGGTAAGACTGCTTGCGTCTACACAGGCGCAGCAGTTATATTTATCTTTATTCCACCAGAAGTGGGGTACCGATCATTGAACCCCAATATTTGTTGTATGTGTGTGCTGGCTGGGCAACATCATTAGCGTCTACACAGACGCATCAGTGCCAACTAGTGTTTTTTCTTCCCTGCCAGCAGTGGGGTCGACATTATAGAACCCCCTGATTATATGTCTTGTAATGTGATGCATCCTCTGGTGTATATTTTAATGCATATCGTATAAAGGTTATATTTTAATAAGGATATTTCCCCACATTTCATATATTGTGGGCCACTCATAGGACTTGGCAATACCAAACATATGGGGGATATTTATTTTTCGCTATTTTGTTCATTTAAAAACATATTTTTTCACTGGAAAAAAAGTGTCTTTTAATGGAATTTTTTATTTAATAAATGTTTACTTTTTTTTTACTTTTTGTTACCATTTAATAGACTCTAGGCTGTTAGAGCAGAACTGTGGCTTTCATGTGAGAGCCAGTCCCTGCTCCCCTGTCCCTGCTCCCCACTGCACAGGGGGACCTGTCAGGGCTGCCGTAAAAAAGCGGCGGCCCAGCCTAAGGCCTCTTAGTGATCACCGTAAAAAAGCAAATAGGTGGTCACTAAGGGGTTAAAGGACCTTTTGATTTAAAGTCTAAACAAAGATTTCCACCCCTTTCACAGCCCTTGTCTATTGAGCAGATCAGAGACATGAAGCTATAATTCTTATGAACAACATAAGAACAAATATATCCTAGTTTTATGGAATTATTGGGATGAAATGTTCTTCATCTAGTTTCCACTTTTGTATTTCTAAAGCAGTTGCATTCCTCCCTTTATCATTTAAAATATGCTCCTTATTTCACTTGAATTGGATCACTTGAAAGGCAGTGGCACTTCAGTTACCTGGATCACCCCCTACAATATACTGTGCTGTTCCAGTTCCTGGTCCCATCACACAGCAGCTCTTCAGGATACAAGATCAATATCTGATCAGCGGGGGTCCGACACCCAACACCTCCGCTGATCAGTTGATTGAGGAGGCAGTGGCACTCCTGTGAGTGATGCAGTCTCTTTGTAGTTTACCAAGAACAGCGCTGTCCATTTGATAGTGTTTGATATTGCAGCCCAGTTCTGATCACTTGAATGGAACTGAGCTGCGCCCAGGCCATGTGACTGATGAAAGTGATGTCACAGGACTAGGAAAAGCATACAGCACTCCTATGAGCGATGTGGTCTCTTTAAGCAGGTGATCATCAGCAGGGTTGCCAGGAGTTGGAACCCACAGATCTGATATTGATGACCTATCCCGAGCATAGGCCATCAATATCTAAATCTTGGAAAACCCCAGTTAACGGTAATTTAACCCTTGAGTAAAATAAAGGTTCCTAAATAACAGAGCTGTATGGAGCTTCATGGTCCATATGGGGTGAACATATATGATTATGTAGATCATCTGCAAGACTATTCATGCACAACTTTAGCTAACATTACTATTGAGGCTCAAATGCTATTCTGAGAACCTAAACTGATTTTATTATTCAATTTTGCAGGTTTGACAATTCTACATAGCTGGGAATACTGCCATAGTCTTACATATAAGAGGAAAATACCATATGGAAGGCTCAAAATTAAACTGATGAAACTTGAACTGGACAAAAGGATCATATCATAATATCATGTTCACGCTACAACTGTGAGGCAACTACTTGATAGACTTTCATTTTATTAGCTTGACTAGACTAATATCACCTAATTCCCAATTCATAATATGAGTTACAGAATTGCAGTATTAACTGCCTTAATAATGTTATTATCCTTTGAATACTACAGTGGCATAACGGAAGTAATTTTATAATTTGTGAAGGCAATAAGAGATTTATAATTGACTTGTAGAGATGAGTGAAGTTTAGAAAAATTCAATTCGGCCGATTCGCTGAAGTTCTCCAAGAAATTGGATTTGTTCCAAATGAATTTGTCACGAATCACTCTAAATCAGGTATAGCCAGGGTACTCTGTCTAATCATATTCTTCCCACTTGGTGGCCCAAGCACAGTGTGAAGGCTTGGGAGTTAAACCTTTTCCGACCGCCAGCAGTAAATTTACTTGATGGTCGGGCATTCATGAATGGCACCTGCTGGTGCGTGCATCAGACTCCGTGGCCACCAGGCGTCTGCTGTTTTAAAGAGCAGACACCCAACACTAATGTCTACGACCAGTGGTAATACTGGTCTTGGAATTTTAACCCTTCAGATGCCGTCATCATCCCGGTGTGCTCTGGCTCGCTGGGGGGATATCAAAGGAGCCAGAGCGTGTATGCAACAGCCCCTGTGCTCCTGTGTGATGGTACCAGAGATGGTACACAGTATTTAAACGGGAAAACCTTCCTCAAAGCAATAAAATTGAGGGATTCACAATAGGGATGACCATAATCTCATGTGGATCCCTCTATAAGGTCCTCCTTACTATGAACCTAATGGTATTTCGCTTTTAAAATTATTAGGGTTAAAACCAGATCTGTCCATTTGACCATCCATTATGTCGTTAAAGTCTTCCATTACTAAAAGTGATTTGTCGCCTGCCTTAAGTACAAACGTTTATTTTTAATAATACATCTACTCTAAAAGGAGGAGGTATATATACGTTTGCAATAATCCATGCTCTACCTTCCAATATACAGTCCATAAGGACATATCGACCTTCCTTGTCTATTACTGTTTTTATTATTTTAATGTCTATGTTTCTATGAATTAATATACTCGCCTCTCTAGCATACGATGAAAAAACTGAAAAAAATGAATGAAAAGCACACTCCATCCAAGGCCTAGTCACCTGAATTATCATCTCACTTGTCAGATGCGTTTCTTGTAGGCAGACTATAGCAGGGAGGAACCTATGTATTGCGTCAAAAACTGCCACTCTTTATTCCCTTACTCAACCCTCTAATATTCCATGAAATTACTCTCATAGAGTCTAATTCAAGTGGTTACTATCCATATCCTTTTATAAATTATGAAACCGGGGGGGAAGGGGGGAGCGAACGGGGCGGCAGAGCGAGAGGGAAAAAGTTCTCCTCTTTTTTCCCCCCAGAAGCGAATGTCGAGACAGGCTACAAAACCCTCCCTAACCCTCCCTTCCTGATTGGCCCAGGATAACATCAATACCTGGCCCTCTCCCTTGCATTACTCCCTCCCGGATGTGCTCCAGACCTATTTATAACTCATATTTTCATATTCTCTTTGATCCATTCCCCCGCCGCCTCTGCTGTATCAAAAAAACACGTTTTATTCTGCCATTCAACTCTCAGCTTAGCCGGAAACATCATTGAATACTTAACGTTATTTGGGCGCAGCATTTTTTTTACATAAATATAATGGCTTCTTTCTCTCACAGTTTCTCTTGCATAATCGGAGACTAGCATTATTCTTGTACCCACATATTCTAACTTCCCTTTATTTATTGCCCTACACAATACTTCCTCCTTATCTCTAACCGATAGGAAGTTAATTATTATTGGTCGTGGCCTTGTACCAGGGGCGGGGAGCCTTGCCGACAATCTATGAACTCGTTCTATAAAATTTTTATAGTCTGAGATATCCTGGCCCAGTTGTTCCCTTAACCAGGTTTGTATAAAACCACACAGGTCTCGTTCCTCCACTCTTCCGGAAACCCCAAACATCTCAGGTTGGGCCTCCTAGACCTGTTTTCCAGGTCCAGTAATTTATTTTTAAGTACTATATTTTCCTCCTTTAACATAATTCTTTCTTTAAAAACACAAATGCAATAATTTTTTCTTTAACTATTGTCTGCAGTAGGTCCTCAGAATCAGATGTTCTCTTTTCTACTTCTAGTAACCTTTCTTTATATTTTTGTAAATCCGTCCTGAGGAGTCCCACCACCTCCTTGATATTTCCAGTCTGGAGAGAGAGGTCCTGTCTTCAACACAAACAGGTCACACCTTTGAAGACAGTCAAGTACGTGTTTTGGATAAGGAGGCCGATTGGTACAAACGAGGCGTGAAGGAGGCCATCTACGTAAAAATGGAGAAGGCAAGCTTGAATAGAGGTGGGGGGTTTGACATCTATTGTCTGCCACGTATAATGCTGTCTTGACACCTTTTTCTAGGAAGTCTTTATCACCTACTGACTCCAATTAGGATAATGGAATCAACACCTTTGACCCAATGCTGGGTCTAATTACCAGATGTGGATTCAGTTACATATTTATTCCCAGAATTTTTTGTACAATCACTCAGAATTGAGAAAGCTCGTTGGAAGAACGAGTGAAACGTTTTCAAGAAATCGACAGTACGTCCAGTTGCCTTGATTTATTCTTTACAGATTCATACACTCATGCTTTTTAGATACACTTTATCATCTCAAAAACCTCCTGAGTAATGACAAAATCGCTGGCCTGCAACTCAGACTGGTCAAACATTGATTCTGAAAGTTCAAATTGATCCCAGATGTTGTTAGTTATTAGTAATTCATGCAATAGTTTGTTCAAATGCAACTCCTCATCACCCCCTCAACCTGAATGTTGACCAAGTCGTGGGGCCACAATACCCCTTATAGGCAGTGCAAAATAAAAGTTCAAATTAATCACAAGCGTTATTGATAATGTTAGTAGGGAAAACAAAAGGTATTACCACTTTGCACATCAGGGAATGAAGGGTCCAGAATCTTACAGTCCTGCGATCTCCTTTAAGTTCCAGTAACAACTGTCAGTATGCCCTCAGGGGGGAAAGGTAGAAAGGGTGCTCCATAAATTTTGTATTCAACACAGCTTATAAAGAAACAGTTATCATCCATTCCCGGCATCACCGGCTATTTTCATGCACACCAGGATCCAGTTCTTCAGATAGCCTCTCCATGTTGAATTTACATGACTAACTTCTCCTCTGATCTTAGTGTGTGAGGCCTCCTACTCCTGCTTCCAGGTTCGGAATCAGTTATACAGGAGATGTAGCACAGGTAATGTCGCTGTCACCAGCGCAAATATAACAGCAGACGTAGTAGAGGTCGTGTCACTGTCAGCAGCGGCCAAACAATTGCACGCAATTTAGCACAGGTTGCGCTAATAATATATATGGCAGCAGATAAACAATAGTCCTTAAAGGAACTTTTGGGTCTCTAACACCTTTCACTAGTAAACCCTGCCTAAAAAAAATCAAAGAAAATCCTGTCCTTACATTATCTGTCCCTTCTGCTGCAGCTCTCCCTGACTAAGACTGAGCTGAACCACGTGTCATCGGGTGCTATATAGCACCCGATGATGCGTTACGGCCAGCTAATCACTGTAATGCCAGTAACCAACATGGCTACAGCATTACAATGAGTGCCAGTACCTCTGCGCATGTTTATTGTCTGCATAGCCAACAAAAGTGCGGGGAGGAGACTTGGACATCGCGCCTAAGCATCGCGATGCTCGAGTAAAAATGTTTTCAGCCGAGCATGCTGGACAACACTACTAGCAACTTCACCACCACCATCATGATCCGCCACATGGCATCAAAGCACCCTAATAGGTGTGCTGAACGTCTGGGTCCATAATCAGTGTCTATGGGTCACACCACTGCCTCCTCTTCCTCTGTGTTGCGTGCTGGCCAATCCCCTGTCCAAGATGCAGGCCAGGATGCCTCCCACCCTGCACATGGACCTTCGCAAGCACCATCAGCTAGCACATCCACTTCTGTGTCCCAGCGCAGCATACACTTTGCAGACTGCCCAAACCCCTGAGGACGCCAAGTGTTTGGCAAAATATGTCAGGGGGTAGAGCGAGATAGTGCATGTTTTAGACAGTTTATGTCTGTGTTTAATCATTAGTGAATAATATATAGCGCCATATAGACAGCGAGGCCTGCTTTAGAAAGCGTTTCCCGGAGACCGCTAGTGACTTTACACTGTGGAAATAACAGTGCAAGTATCAGCATCAGTATGTTGTAGTTACTATAGGGAAGCAGTACAGCAGATAAGGGAAGCCGGGTAGACACCAGAACTTCTAGCCAACCCTATAGCGCCACTATCAGTGACTACGTATAGTACAGACCAAAAGTTTGGACACACCTTCTCATTCAAAGAGTTTTCTTTATTTTCATGACTATGAAAATTGTAGATTCACACTGAAGGCATCAAAACTATCAATTAACACATGTGGAATTATATACACAACAAAAAAGTGTGAAACAACTGAAAATATGTCATATTCTAGGTTCTTCAAAGTAGCCACCTTTTGCTTTGATTACTGCTTTGCACACTCTTGCCATTCTCTTGATGAGCTTCGAGAGGTAGTCACCTGAAATGGTCTTCCAACAGTCTTGAAGGAGTTCCCAGAGATGCTTAGCACTTGTTGGCCTTTTTGCCTTCTCTCTGCGGTCCAGCTCACCCCAAACCATCTCGATTGGGTTCAGGTCCGGTGACTGTGGAGGCCAGCTCATCTGGCGCAGCACCCCATCACTCTCCTTCATGGTCAAATAGCCCTTACACAGCCTGGAGGTGTGTTTGGAGTCATTGTCCTGTTGAAAAATAAATGATGGTCCAACTAAACGCAAACCAGATGGAATAGCATGCCACTGCAAGATGCTGTGGTAGCCATGCTGGTTCAGTATGCCTTTAATTTTGAATAAATCCCCAACAGTGTCACCAGCAAAGCACCCCCACACCATCACACCTCCTCCTCCATGCTTCACGGTGGGAACCAGGCATGTAGAGTCCATCCGTTCACCTTTTGTGTCGCACAAAGACACGGTGGTTGGAACCAAAGATCTCAAATTTGTACTCATCAGACTAAAGCATAGATTTCCACTGGTCTAATGTCCATTCCTTGTGTTCTTTAGCCCAAACAAGTCTCTTCTGCTTGTTGCCTGTCCTTAGCAGTGGTTTCCTAGCAGATATTCTACCATGAAGGCCTGATTCACACAGTCTGCTCTTAACAGTTGTTCTAGAGATGTGTCTGCTGCTAGAACTCTGTGTGGCATTGACCTGGTCTCTAATCTGAGCTGCTGTTAACCTGCGATTTCTGAGGCTGCTGACTCGGATGAACTTATCCTCCGCAGCAGAGGTGACTCTTGGTCTTCCTTTCCTGGGGCGGTCCGCATGTGAGCCAGTTTCTTTGCAGCGCTTGATGGTTTTTGTGACTGCACTTGGGGACACTTTCAAAGTTTTCCCAATTTTTCGGACTGACTGACCTTCATTTCTTAAAGTAATGATGGACAAATTCTAACAGTCTATTCAGTAGGACTATCAGCTGTGTATCCACCTGACTTCTCCACAACGCAACTGATGGTCCCAACCCCATTGATAAGGCAAGAAAGCCCACTTATTAAACCTGACAGGGCACACCTGTGAAGTGAAAACCATTTCAGGTGACTACCTCTTGAAGCTCATCAAGAGAATGCCAAGAGTGTGCAAAGCAGTAATCAAAGCAAAAGGTGGCTACTTTGAAGAACCTAGAAAATGACATATTTTCAGTTGTTTCACACTTTTTTGTTGTGTATATAATTCCACGTGTGTTAATTCATAGTTTTGATGCCTTCAGTGTGAATCTACAATTTTCATAGTTATGAAAATAAAGAAAACTCTTTGAATGAGAAGGTGTGTCCAAACTTTTGGTCTCTACTGTATATTGCAGACATAGCTGAAAATTTTAAAATGTGAGTTCAGTGTAGTGTTTTACTAATAAACGTTATGTTTTATATTAGATCACACGTGTAAACCTAGAGACAACCATTGGTCTAAGTGACCATCTGTAAATATGCAATAAGTATTGTGTCTCAACACGTTGTGATGGGTCAGCTCTAAATACAAATACAAACATCCCAAAGTGTTCTACTCAAGCACCTGTGCACCTGAGCACCTTGATGCTCAATAAACACTAGTCATGTATAAGTGGAAAAAAATTAGGCCCTATTTGCCGTTCAGCGGTGCAGTTATATGTTCTAAAGCCGTTTTTGGCATGTATTAGTGGCACAAAAAAGTATTTGGCATGTGGTTTAATTGGAATAGTTCACCCCTTAGATAATATGGAGGAAGGGTGCTCCAACTAAAAGACTCACCCAGTCTATTAAAATGTGTATAGTATATGTAATATTTGTTTGGGTGCACCTAATACCTGGACTCAAATATGGATACGTTGTAGTGGTACACAATACAATAATTGTATTGATTATTAACAGGATAAAAGTAAAAAAGAAAATACTGGTAAATAGGTACAAAATTTGAAATATTTAATATATAATAAAATATATACACTTCGATACTGTATATTAAAACTCTGACAATGTGTATTAAAGATAGAATGGGAAAATCTTAAAAATGGTAAAACCAATCATCGGCACGATGACTGTCAAATGTATTACATCAAATGTATAATGTCCCGCTATAATCCTAAAATCTGTAGTAGAGGTTTGGATAAAAAATCTGTTACATACAGTTAGTGACGGCACATAGAGTAATCACTTGTCTGTAGTTGATATCAATCACGGGTACGTAGAGTAGCTATTTGGATAGAAAGCCTGTTACATACAGTTAGTGATGGCACATAGAGTAATCACTTGTCTGTAGTTGATATCAATCACGGGTGCGTAGTTGCATACTTCCAGTCAGTAATAGTGAAGCTACATATGCTGCCGGTAAAGTTATTAAATATAACAATAGTTGCGCTGATATAGCTTTAACATAGTGTTCTTGGTCTCCAGGAAAACTATATCTTTTCCATATATAGTGAATACGGTTCCAAACTTTAACAGTGGCGCAGTTATAAATGAGTTATTCACTGTTTGCAGATCCAAAGCGTGGTCTCACAGCTGCCGTGGCATCCCACGTGTGTTTGCGCTCCAAATGAGCTCTTACCTACCGCTTCCTGTTAAAAGGGATTCTGTCACCAGGTTTGGGGCTATAGAGATACGGACATGCACGGCTAGATCGCCGCTAGCATGTCCGCAATATATGTGTCCTATAGGGCTGTGTGGTTTTCATTTCTTTAAAAAAGGTTTTTATAGATATGTAAATGAGTGTTGAATGTGTCCAAGGGTCTGTACGAACCTCCCTTCATCAACGATAGTTAGCTGTAATCTCGTGATGCGCGAGCTCGCGCATGCGAGGTTCTTTCCCTGAGGCTGATGCCAGCACAGGGAAGGAACACTATACAGGCACTGCGCATGTGCGAGCTCGCGCATCGCGAGATTACGGCTATCTATCGTTGATGAAAGGAGGAGACATAGGCGGTGCTGGGCTCCTTCACAGGGGGGCATTGCTGGGCACGACTGGGCACAAGTAAGGTTCGTACAGCCCCTTGGACACATTCAACACTCATTTACATATCTATAAAATCCTTTTTGTAAAGAAATTAAAACCACACAGCCCTATAAGACACATATATTGCGGACATGCTAGCGGCGATCTAGCCGTGCATGTCCGTATCTCTATAGCCCCAAACCTGGTGACAGAATCCCTTTAAGTGAGCACTGTTGTAGTGATTACTGAAAACCACTAGATGGTAGAGTGGATCCCGCTGCTTGTATGTTTTTGGGCTGGTCGAAAAGACAAGGAGCGCTCCGAAAAACGTAAAAGTTTATCAATCTTTTGAAAGACTGAGTCTGAACATCGACCAGCCCAACAACATACAAGCTGCGGGATCCACTCTACCATCTAGTGGTTAGCAGTAATAAAGTTCACCTGGAGAGAAATCGTTTTTTGAAATGCTTTCTCCATCGCAACCACGTTCTCGAATAACCAGAAGACTGGTCGATTCTCTCCTGTCTTAGTCAACACTTTGAGTAATCGTGGAAAGTCAAAAAACTGTTGTCCACTGCCCCCATAAAGGCTTTTCTGGTGCGGGTTAACCATAGATAAGTCATTACAAGGACTGCCGCCAATTATCAGATCAAATCGTCCCCATTCTTCAATCTGTTTCCTGGTTATATTCTGTATGTCGCCCACATATACAATCTGCCCTGGATGGTTTACCCATTCTATCGTGATGGCGTCCTCACACAACGTATTTTTCAACGTTGATTCTAAGCTTTTTGAGAACCAGTAATCCTGTTTGTCCTTTTCAACACAACCAAGACACTCCTGAAATACTCTGTACTGGTGGGGACCCTGCTCTTTCCACCTTGTAACTCTTAATCCACAATCTTCAACAAGACGCCCTTTGAAAAAGCTAGTCAGCGAAACGGACATCGGGCCGTTCCTCCAGCCAGGTTTGTCATTTTTATGCCATGCTTGTCACTGCTGTTTATGCGTTTTTACCAGGATTATAATTGCACCTTATATTTTTTATGCTGGTTGCTCTTATATAATTTCCATTCAGGCTCTAATTTTTATATGCCTCCTTGGCGCACTGATCAATTTGGAACATAGGGCTACTCCCAGCATACATACCTGTTTCCTTCTGGTGTATTACTCCACAGCAGTGACTTTATGCAACATTACTATTGTTATACTCTTGGGTTTGGAGGTTTTTATTCACACTCCTCTGCATTTCCTGATTGTGTTTTATCATGTACTGTATGTCAGTATATTTGTTTAATAAATATTTATATGGTCATTTTCTGCGGGTTTGTTTTGCTTTATATAGGAGGTTGAATCTTCAACAAGATCAGCACGGAGGAGCGAAATGGCAAACCTACGTCATCAAGTCTTCACCCCCTCTGACGAAGGGGCTTCCTCATCGGGAAAAGAGGATGGCAGCTTGCCCATGAGGCAGCGGCGGAGCCAGCAAGTCGCTAGTGTTGCCGGGAGTCAGGAGGGTGGCAGCAGTGGGAGGTCAGTAGCCAAATGTGCCCGGGGTAGACCACCTCTTTCACAGGAGCCTACCTGCCCGGGAAATAGTGGTGCACGCAGGGCCGTTTGAAGGAATTTGGGGGCCCCAAGCAAAATAGACATGGAGGCCCCCCCCCCCATCCACAGTGCAAATACTGTGGATGGCACTGTTTCTGTGGATGGCACTGTTTAGGGGAGGGGGATCTGTGGATGGCACTGTTTAGGGGGGATCTGTGGATGGCACTGTTTAGGGGGGATCTGTGGATGGCACTGTTTAGGGGGGATCTGTGGATGGCACTGTTTAGGGGGGAGATCTGTGGATGGCACTGTTTAGGGGGGATCTGTGGATGGCACTGTAGGGGGATCTGTGGATGGCACTGTTTAGGGGAGGGGGGATCTGTGGATGGCACTGTAGGGGGATCTGTGGATGGCACTGTAGGGGGATCTGTGGATGGCACTGTTTAGGGGAGGGGGGGATCTGTGGATGGCACTGTTTAGGGGAGGGGGGGGATCTGTGGATGGCACTGTTTAGGGGAGGGGGGGGGGATCTGTGGATGGCACTGTAGGGGATCTGTGGATGGCACTGCCATCCACAGATCCCCCTACAGTGCCATCCACAGATCCCCCTCCCCGACGCTCACAGCAGTATATTTATAAACTAATCAGTAACTACTTTAACGTTATTCATTGCTCATTGCTGAGTTCTTAACTTGGATTATTTGGATATCTCTTACTTTGTCTTCGCTCCGGTAACTAACAGCAGGCAGTGCAGGCGGCGCTCACTCACTGACGTCACGCGCCTGCGCCGCCTAGTGGGAGGAGCAGGCGCCTGACATCAGTGACAGTGAGTGAGCGCCGCCCCCCGCTGCCTGCTGTTAGTTACCGGAGCGAAGACAAAGTAAGAGATATCCCAAAAATTCAAGTTAAGAGCTCAGCAATGAGCAATGAATAAAGTTAAAGTAGTTACTGATTGGTTTAAAATATACTGCTGTGAGCAGCGTGGCCCTGTCTGTATATTCTAACCCCCAGGCAAGCGTCCCCGTCACCATGGGAACGCCTGGGGGTTAGAATATACCATTGGATTTGAGTTTTTGCGATCTCACTGAGCTCGTAAAACTCAGATCCGATGGTATATTCTAACCCCCAGGCAAGGGGTTAGAATATACCATCGAATCTTCTGAGTTACTCTGTTTAGCCCCGTCCAGCTCGGGGCCCCAACCAGCTCGGGGCCCCAAGCAATTGCTTGTTTTGCCTGTCCCTTAGCGACGGGCCTGGGTGCACGGGTTCATGGAGGCACTGGCGGTAGCAGTCAGTCAGTGCATAGTGTTGGGGGTAAAATCACCTACTCTGCGGTGTGGCAGTTTTTTGTTAAGCCGCCGGAGTAGGTGAACATGGCCATATGTAGAATCCGTGGGCAGAATGTGAAGCATGGCCAGGGTGCCAATGTTGGCACCATGGCCCTGCGTCAACATATGCAGAGTCACCATAAAGTGGCCTGGGAGAACTGTGGCTCCAATGTGGTGGTCCAGCCTGCCGCAGCAAGTGCTGCATCACCCAGTGGCACGCAGCCAATTTCAGGCAGTCAAGGCTCCACCACCTCAGCCGAAGGGAGCTGTCTGTCCTTCCCATTATCTAACGTTCCTGATGCTCCTGCTCCTCATTACTCATTCCATCAGCAATAGATCACCAAAGCAATTTCAAAGAGACAACAGTATGTGTGCACTCATCCAACGGCGCAGAATCTGAACATGCTCTTGGCCAAGTTGCTGGTGCTGCAGTCTCTCCCTTTCCATGTGGTAGACTCTGCACCTTTCAGAGAACTCATGGCTTGTGCCGAGCCGAGTTGGAGAGTCCCAAGCCATCATTTAATTGCCAAAAAGGCAGTACCAGTCCTGCACACGCATGTAGAACAGAAGGTGGGCCAGTCCTTGAGCCTGTCGGTGTCAGACAAAATGCATGGCAGCGTCGACATGTGGATCTGTAACTACGATCAGGAAAAATACATGTCCTTTACGGCCCACTGGGTGAATGTGGTTCCTGCACAGCCACACTAGCAACTTGGCCAGGCGACGCCGCTTCCGCCTCAGCGTTGTAACTCCTGCGACAATGTCCGCCTCTGCCTCCTCATCCTCCACCATGTCCTCAGCCTCCACTGCAGAGCAATTCACAGTGCCCCTCCAGCATACCACGTGTGCAGGGCACGGCAGTGTCACGCTGTTCTGCACCTCGTTTGCTCCACAGACATGATCCGTTTTTTGGGAGTTATTGTTCTGACGGATCAGATGAAGGGCAAAATAATCAGTGACGTCAACACAAACTTACCGCTGAAACCCTCTCCATTCTGTCAGGGGCTCTACTTGTATAAGTGTTTAATAGAACAGGTTCTGTAGACATCTATGTGGAATCAGCTGACGACGGTGTAAAACGAGTGTGCTTCTTTTTGGCGCTAACATCGACCTGTAAGGCTCACATACCTATTATTGCTGGAGAGCAGGCGGTCCTGTCCATCACTAACCGCAGCTCCCTGCGCTCCTTCTCTCCGCTGCAGCAGTGAGCCAGGCCTGGAGGAGAGAAGGAGCTTTGCAGTGATGTAGCTAGAACTGACTGGGCTCCACAGCAAATTTTAGTACGCCCCCCTCCCCCCCAATGTGTGTTCACATCACGTTTCTCCTATCGGTTTGATGTATACAAATGAGCAGCACTCCACGTTTTTGTATCCTGCAGAGTCAAGTAAAAAATGCATACGTTAACGTATATGTTTTTTTACAATGAAACTGTATGGTGAACGGACGCCACTGTACAGCATCAGTATGAGGCATCTGTTAACGCATACATCTGATGTTCTGAGTCTCTGCAGCTCAGAGGGCCCCACCAAAGGGGTACTGCACAAGTGAAATGACGACAGTGAGAACTTCCATCTGTATTGATGGAAGTGCTCATAGCAGCTCAGTGGGCCCCCCTAGAAGCATTGGGCCCCGGCACTTGCCCGGGGATGCCGGGTTATGACGCCGGCCCTGAGAAGAGGTTTGGGGAATTGGACCCCACCAAACTGATATCAATGATATATTGAATGGATAGGTTATCAAATCAGGGGAAATCCTTTTAGTTGATGTGTTTCTGGAGGATTGATTAATGTTTGCATCTTCTGTATCACCCATGAAATACAATACTGTATTTTTGGAGGTGCAGGAGCCAGGATGTAAGATGAAGCACTGCCACAGAGGTTTTTGGATGATAGACTGAACTGAGGAGGGAGTATACTCCTATTTATATTTTTTTTAAATCTGTATAATTTAAATAATCTTTATAATAATCTAATATGAAGCTAGCACCTATAAACGTGTTATGATAAACCAGGGAGTTAATAGCCTATGCTGAACGTGGAACACATGATGACAATCCCCCAGAATCACTTGCCCAAAGAGTTTACATGTTGGGAGGATAATGCTCATTAATGGGGTATTCCTACAGTCATCATTCACCACCTACAGGTCAAGCGACAATTTTCTGACTGCTGGGTGCTCCACAGTTGAGATCCACATGGATCACGTTCACAGTATACTAACCATGGAAGACAGACAAGGCAACTGTTATGTGGCCCATGAGGAGGTAGGGGTCCCCCACACTGGAATACTGTACCTGGTTACCGACATAAACCATTACATTTTCATAAAGACCCCAATATAGTGGGAATTTTGTGCAAAGGGATTTTGCAGCTGACAATTAGTTCAATAGTAACTCTATACATTTTTATGCACTGAGCTCCCCCTTGTGGAGGCTCCAGGCACCAATTTTTTTAATAAGGGAATCTGAGCTACACTGGGGGAGATTTATCACTGTATTTATATCATTTGTCTGGTGTAAATAAATTGACAGATTGTAATGAATAAGAATGAGCGGCCTATTATCAAGCACACATTCCACTTTTTCTGAAATAGAAATCAGGTGAGATGAAGCACATTTTTTTTTCTTTATGTTAAAAAAAATTAACCAAAAAAAGGATTAATTCATCAGAAATCTCACTGGTAACGGGCCTTATGAAGATTTGCTATGGGGCTCCAGCAATCAGTCATTTATCACCTATCCTGTGGATTGTGAGAATAGAATACTTATTCAGACAAGAGGCCATAAAAACTATGGTACAATGTATCAGTTTGATAAAAGTGACTATAGGTAGATATATTTTCAATACATTTCCACTATTCTGCTTAATCAATATTTTGCAATAGGAATTCCTAAAATAAACTATCACGGTAACAACCTTTTAAAATACAAAGACAAAATAGTAACACAAGAGTGTGCTAAAACAAGCTTTAGAAGAGTAAAGAGTGGTTTTAATCGAGAGTTTTAGTGTCAGTAATTCAGAATGTAATAGGTCTCCAGAGGTAGATTTCATTAAGAGAGTAGCGGAGACTGATTGAAGTGAGCAAAGTTATTTTAGCAGCAAATAAACAGCATCCTCCCACTCATATCGGAGATAAAGGCAGATCCACCTTTCAGATAATGTATTGTTTATCCCAGGAAAGTATTGTAATGTGACTCAAGGCTGGAGAATCACTGCAGTCTGCTACATTACAGGAGGCACAAACGATGTAATGGGCAATAAAGGCAGGAAGGAGAAAGTGTTTTGTAAGGTGCAGGAGTCTCTGAATTGGGTTGCAAGGACAGAGATTCATTTTTTCACTGTCTGAGCATACGAGGAGAAGAAAAATGCAAATTACTTATAAGGCATGAAACACAAGAAAAATGTGTTTACCTGGCTCACCAAATAAAAGAGGATTACAATGCAATCTATTACTCTTTACTGCAATAAGTCAACCCTTTTCTTCATTGTTACAGAGCTGACGATCAGATCATACCGTTTTCTCCTACAACAGGATGAAGTGAAGTAATGGTTAGCAACACAAGTTTACGGCTGGCAGAGTAAATCAAGCGGGGGGCACAGATGAAGCTTGATCTTTAAGATGACACAATGACAGGCTATACATCATACCCACTCTTATTATGTAATGCCATGACATGTGAGCATGCCAGAGATTCAAAGAAGTCAATGACAAATGTGCAGCTCCATTTTTGTGGCAGACTGGAAAGAGCAATTTTCGTTTCAAGTTTAGAGCAATAGGTACAGCTTTGATTACAATTAGAATTTATTTTTAATTTATGTATTTAACGTAAAGTAAATATACCTTGCAGTACTCCTCATTTACAATAATGTATTATGTGAATCCAAAAATACATTAGTTAGAGAAAGTTTGTAAAAGTTCTGGCATATTTTACTACATGGAAATAATATTCACTGTTGAAGGATAGTATTAATTTTAAAAATAATCACTCTTAAAGGCCTTCATTTTAAAGAAAACTAAAGGGGTATCCCAGGACCCAGCATGTCCCACAAATACACCTTAATTAGATATAACATGCCCGTAGGAGACACTTGGCACTTTTTTTCAAACAATTCTGTTTCCAAAGTCCTTTGCAAGGTTTCTGGCCTGGGCTCTTCCACAGTGGATAGGGCCTGAACTATTCATCTGTCTGGAGCAGAAGCAGATGAGGTGGATTCAGGATTTTGTGCATGTGCCAGAGAAATAATTACTTCTGACTAGAGTTGAGCGGACACATGGATGTTCAGGGTCGACGGGTTCGGCAGAACTTCACAAAAAAGTTTGAGTTCGGGACCCGAACTTGACCTCGAACCCAAACCCTATTTAAGTCAATGGGGACCCGAACGTAAGAGCACTAAAATGTCTCTAAAAAAATCATGGAAAGGGCTAGAGGGCTGCAAAAGGCAGCAAAATGTAGTTAAGAGCATGGCAAGTGCCCTGCAAACAAATGTGGATAGGGAAATGACTTAAAATAACATAAAATACGTAAAAATAAAAATAATCTTGATCTAGGAGGAGGAGGTCCATATGGAGTAGGAGGTTGAGGAGGCGGTGGATGTGGCGGTGTAGGTGGAAGCGGCAGTGGAGGAGGAGGTAGCTGTCGCTTTCTTTTATGCACCTACCATGGTGCACTAATAGTTATTTACATCTGCCCCTGAGGCAACATGCATATGCACGTTCATGCATCCTTATGTGACTCTGTTTCTACTCTTTATAATAGATGATAATATGCACACTTGCACTTTTTTGCTGAGTTTAAGGCACTAGTCCCTGTTCCCACGTGGGGTTGGATCTGTGCGCTATACACATGTATGTCCTAATTTGATGCACTGGCAGTGGAGATACATGCGTATACACTACGTGCAGAATTATTAGGCAAATGAGTATTTTGACCACATCATCCTCTCTATGCATGTTGTCTTACTCCAAGCTGTATAGGCTCGAAAGCCTACTACCAATTAAGCATATTAGGTGATGTGCATCTCTGTAATGAGAAGGGGTGTGGTCTAATGACATCAACACCCTATATCAGGTGTGCATAATTATTAGGCAACTTCCTTTCCTTTGGCAAAATGGGTCAAAAGAAGGACTTGACAGGCTCAGAAAAGTCAAAAATAGTGAGATATCTTGCAGAGGGATGCAGCACTCTTAAAATTGCAAAGCTTCTGAAGCGTGATCATCGAACAATCAAACGTTTCATTCAAAATAGTCAACAGGGTCGCAAGAAGCGTGTGGAAAAACCAAGGCGCAAAATAACTGCCCATGAACTGAGAAAAGTCAAGCGTGCAGCTGCCAAGATGCCACTTGCCACCAGTTTGGCCATATTTCAGAGCTGCAACATCACTGGAGTGCCCAAAAGCACAAGGTGTGCAATACTCAGAGACATGGCCAAGGTAAGAAAGGCTGAAAGACAACCCCCACTGAACAAGACACACAAGCTGAAACGTCAAGACTGGGCCAAGAAATATCTCAAGACTGATTTTTCTAAGGTTTTATGGACTGATGAAATGAGAGTGAGTCTTGATGGGCCAGATGGCTGGATTGGTAAAGGGCAGAGAGCTCCAGTCCGACTCAGACGCCAGCAAGGTGGAGGTGGAGTACTGTTTTGGGCTGGTATCATCAAAGATGAGCTTGTGGGGCCTTTTTCGGTTGAGGATGGAGTCAAGCTCAACTCCCAGTCCTACTGCCAGTTTCTGGAAGACACCTTCTTCAAGCAGTGGTACAGGAAGAAGTCTGCAAGGTAAGAAAAACATGATTTTCATGCAGGACAATGCTCCATCACACGCGTCCAAGTACTCCACAACGTGGCTGGCAGAAAAGGGTATAAAAGAAGAAAATCTAATGACATGGCCTCCTTGTTCACCTGATCTGAACCCCATTGAGAACCTGTGGTCCATCATCAAATGTGAGATTTACAAGGAGGGAAAACAGTACACCTCTCTGAACAGTGTCTGGGAGGCTGTGGTTGCTGCTGCATGCAATGCTGATGGTGAACAGATCAAAACACTGACAGAATCCATGGATGGCAGGCTTTTGAGTGTCCTTGCAAAGAAAGGTGGCTATATTGGTCACTGATTTGTTTTTGTTTCGTTTTTGAATGTCAGAAATGTATATTTGTGAATGTTGAGATGTTTTATATTGGTTTCACTGGTAAAAATAAATAATTGAAATGGGTATATATTTGTTTTTTGTTAAGTTGCCTAATAATTATGTACAGTAATAGTCACCTGCACACACAGATATCCCCCTAAAATAGCTAAAACTAAAAACAAACTAAAAACTACTTCCAAAAATATTCAGCTTTGATATTAATGAGTTTTTTGGGTTCATTGAGAACATGGTTGTTGTTCAATAATAAAATGAATCCTCAAAAATACAACTTGCCTAATAATTCTGCACTCCCTGTATATCAGCATCAATTGTGGATATTTGTGATGTATGTAGAGAACCTCTCTGTATGTGAAACAGGTCCTATATGTGTAGATATGTTACAAGCTTCGAGTTATGCACTTGCACTTTTTCTAGCTACTTGTGAACCTTAGCTGAGGTATAGCTGAGTGTTGACCTCGTTGCCCCCTTCTTTGTATATAATCATGTTATGTCCCCTCAGGTGTAGTCCACCTTTTTATCTGATGTGATATATCACAGAATTAATTATGGATTTTTTATGTATTGTTTATTAAAGTATATGTAAATTTTTTCTACTATACCCGTCTAGTCTCAGTTTATCCTTTGTTCGTGTATGCATGGTTATCACGGGTAACGGGGAATCCGGGTTCCATGCCGGAGAGGGAGCGTGAGAAAGGGATATCACATCCAAGGGAGGTCAATGGCTGAAATGTGATCGGGCGGAAATGTGGGACAAGTTATTAAAGCTGAAGAATCGAATCAAAGGAGGACGCGCGCCAATATAACAGACGTTTTTTTATTTCGATTTCTGTCAACTATGCAGAGCAGGGGTTTATTCACGGCAAAACTGGGTTCATGTCACCCACCAATTAAACAGACGATTTTACAAAAATTTGGTCCCTGTCACCAATGCAGAGCAGGGTTTTGTATACGGTAAAAATTTTAAAATGTCACCTGAGAATGTAACAGGCGATTTTTAAAAATTTTGGTCCCTGTCACCTATGCAGAGCAGGGGTTTATTCACGGCAAAAATGGTAAAATGTCACCCAAGAATTTAACAGACGCTTTTGCACCCTGCTCCCTCTTTTGCTGTGCTGGTACCTCTGTGCAACCACCACCTCTTCCTCCAAACTGCAAAACGTCACTCGCATGACCTTAATTAGTACCCAATCATCCTCCACATCATTTTCCACCCAATCTTTACCCCTGCCCTCCTTGTCGGTTTGCAGACTGCAGAAATCCGCAGCAGTTGGCACCTATGTTTCGTGATCATCAGAGACGTGCTGCAGTGGTTCTCCCATGTCCTTATCCTGAAACATAAGTGGTTGGGCATCAGTTCACTCAATCTCTTCCACTTCCAGGGCAGGGCTATGTGGATGGCCCTGGGAAACCCTGCTAACAGAGTCATCAAGAAGCAGAAGAGACTGCTGCATGACTTGGGGCTCAGACTGCTTGGCTGATTTGCAAGGGGGTGAGGTGAAAGACTGATGGCCATGGGCTGCAGTTGCCAACTCTGATCTTTCAGCAATGGGACTGGGTGGGAGACAATGTGAAAGAACTGGAGGCACAGTCAGCCACCTAATCTACTAATGCCTGTACTTGTTCTGGCCTCACTATTTGTATAGCCGCATTCGGCCCTACCAAATAACGCTGAAGGTTTTGTCGCCTACTCACACCTGAGGAAGGTGTTTCAGTTGTGCGTGTAGCTGGCACAGATCGGCCATGTCCTCTCCCTGCAATAGGATCTCCACCAACACCAGCAGCACCACGTCCCTTATTTGACGCTCTCCTCATTCTTTGCGTTCACCCACCAAACTAACAGATGGTTTATGTCAGACGACAATGTAACCGCCAGTAGTCAACAATTAAATTCACTGACAGTAAGGCAGTGCCGGTGTCATAAAGAGGAAAAATTTCTTGAGGTCACACAACAGTGTGACAGGCAAATTTTATTGACTGGTTGTATTGACTGGTTGTATTGGACTGTCGGAAATACAGCAAAGGCCGCAAATGTAGTATCTTGCACAAAATGGGTGTTTTTTTTTTTTTAAAAACCACAATATAACAGCAGTATTTAACGCTTGTATTGGACTGTCAGAAATGCAGCAAAGGCTGCAAATGTAGTATCTTGCACAAAATGGGTGTATTTTTAAAACCAGAATATAAACAGCAGTATTTAACGCTTGTATTGCACTGTCAGAAATGCAGCAAAGACCACAAAGGAACTTTATGGAAAAAATAATATGATTTTTTTCACCCACAGTCAAAAAGATGGCTTTACAGATTTTATTTATCAGATTTGCAGTGCAGGCCGCAAAGGTACTTTATGGCAAAAAAAGTGTTTTTTTTACCCACAATGTTTCAGTTGTATTCACTGATTCTATTTTACTATCAGATTTGCAGTGCAGGCCGCAAAGGTACTTTCTGGAAAAAAAATATATTATTTTTTCACCCACAGTGAAAGAGATGCATTTACTGATTCTATTTCCCTATGAGATTTGCAAGGCAGGCCGCAAAAGTACTTTATGGAAAAAAAGATAGGATTTTTTCACCCACAATTAAACAGATGGATTTAACTGATTTTCGTTCACCATCACAAATGCAGTGCAGGGCGCAAATGTACTTTTTAGCAAAAAAATATATAATTTGTCCCCACAGAATCTAACAGATGAATTTACTTGGATTGTACTTTACAGAAAAAAATTTGAATATGTCACCCCCTGGGTCCCTGAACTCACAGATGGATTACCTATATTATTTTCCCTTTCCCTGGCACATATGCAGTGCAGGTGCACTTAAAAAATGGGTATGTGTTGCCCACTGAACTAAAAGAACACGGTTAAATTATTGTCCCTGGCACATATGGAGTGCTGGTGCACTGAACTTGAACAAAATGACCGTCAACGCCCACCTAACTAACAGACGGATAAAACATATTTTTCTGTGTCACTGGGCTCAGGGCAGGGTACAAAATGTTGCACTGCACCCACAAAAAAAATTGCTGTAGATGGCAGAGTTAACAAAAAGTTGTGATATCAGATAGATTCTTTCCTATTCTCTCCCTCACAGCAGCAGCATCCTATCCCTATACTAGTAAGAGCAGAGTGACGTGCGGCGCTACGTGACTCCAGCTTATATAGAGGCTGGGTCACATGCTGCACTGGCCAATCACAGCCCTGCCATTAGTAGGCATGGCTGTGATGGCTTCTAAGGGCACACGAGTTAAACGCTTGTTGATTGGCTGCCCTGCACCCTTTCAAAAAGCGCCATTAAATTGCCGAACACCGAACTCAAACCCAAACGTTTACTGAAATGTTCGGGTCGGGGGTCAAAAAATCCTAAAGTTCAGTATGAACCCTACTTCTGGCCCGTCCAGAGGGTACGTGACAACCTGTCCATAGCCCAGGCTGGAAACTTAGTAAAGAACATGATGTTGGCGGAAGCTGGATTTTCAGAAGTGGAGCATCACACAACCGGATTTCCAGGAGGCCAAACAAACAACTTCAGAATGATAAGCCTATTATAAACTAAAGAGACCCAGGAACGGGGTATAGGGAATTAAAACTTAGTTTTATGCGATTAGTAGTACAAGTTATCTCCACACCAAAAAGACATGCAATACACAATTAATTCAATGTACGCCTGGCTGAGACAGCATGCCGAAGAAGGCTGCCGCTAATGTGAAAGTGGCCTAATACTACCCTTACTGATTTACCACTGGTCCCATTCCAATTCAATAAGGGTAGGCTGGCACTCCCTGTGCTTCTTAAATCATGTCCCCCTACCTCAGTAATGTGCTGTAGAACAGTTCAGCTATATACCAGTCCACGGTGGTGCTCTAAGTATGGGAAATGCAGACTCCAATATTCAAAAAGAAAATCTGTGGCATTCACCATCTAATACAAAACGAGACTTGATTGCAAAAGCAGGTACATAGGATGTGGAATAGCAGGTGATGGCCATTTCGTGGACAAAGTGCAAGATCGCAGAAAACTGCTGTCGATTGTAATTCCACATCCTACCTGCTTTTGCAATAAAGTCTTGTTTTGTATCAGATGGTGAGTGCCACGGATCCTATTTTTGAACATTAGTCCCATTCCAATGCCTCCTGTCCTCAGCTATATGTAAACTGGACTGTCTCTTGATTTAACAACCCCCATTAAATTAGCATTGGCTATTTTTTCTTTTACAATCTGTTTCTATTGTAAATTATAGATGTTTACAATTATATTAGTATGTCACAGTGGAAATGAGAATCCTAAGTTGCAAGTACATATTGTAGTGAAACACTTGTAAGCTAGTGTTCAAGACATCAGTCTTGTCTTATGATAACTACTTACTGTATTGTTAAATAGGATCTTTCACCACTCCTGACATGTCTGTTTCAATAGCTACATGCATTCCCCATGTAATAACAATTCTGGAGCATCTATTCTTATGTCTCTATGTTGTGCCATTCCTTTATTATTTCTACTAGAAGTTATGAATGAACTGCTAACAGTCAGCAGTAAGGGTACAGAGGGATGGTAACCAGTTGGAGGTGTTTCCCTGCCCAGTCTCACTCTATCCAATCAGTGCTGCCATTGTCAGACTGTGCTGGTACATACCCCCACTGATTGGATAGAGTGAGACCGTGCAGTAAAACACCTCCAACTGGTTAACACCCCTCTGTACCCTTACTGCAGACTGTTGGCAGTTCACTCATAACTTCTAGCAGGAATAATACAGGAATGGCACAACATAGAGTCATAAGAATAGATGCTCCAGAATTGTTATTACATGGGGAATGCATGTAGCCATCAAGACAGGCATGGGAGGAGCGGTGAAAGGTCCTCTTTAACAATGCAGTAAATAGTTATCATAAGACAAGACTGATGTATTTACTTATTTTGTATTAAACAAATGTCTTGAACCCTGGCTTACGGACGAGTCATATCATTAATGATTCAGACCAAGTTCCATGTGACATAAAATACAAGTTCTTTGAGGAAAGCCTCTATGTTTCACAAAGTGGAGACCGATTTTTCTAAACTTGTCTATGGATCTATGATCCCAATGTGCTAATTCTTCTGGTCTGTAGATATGGTCTACTTTGTTCAACCATTCTAACAATGCAGGAGAGGTGCTTTCCTTCCAATATCGGGATATGAGGAGTCTTATCAGTTTCAGAGTGTTCCCAGGTATGTTTTTGTAAAAACAATAGATGTAATAATATAATTTCAAGTTGATAAGGCAAGTTCAGGTTACAAATGTTATTGATGTTTGTCCACACTTGTCTCCAAAAAACATCAACATAGTTGTTTTTCATCAACAGGACCACCCTATGTGTAAGTATTTACCCTCTTGGTTTTTACCTTCTAGCACGACACTGGATGATCTGGGCTCATACAATTCAATTTTAGGGGTTAGAGGCCATTTAGATATTACCTGTCTTATGATCATCTGTTGCACAGTTCCGAGAAAATTAACATTTTATTAATATGTTAAGTAGGCCCTCAGAGCACATAGATGCCTCTCTGAGCACCAGAGTTTCTCTGCCCTTTTTTATAGCCACTCCTCCATCCCTTTGATTGTCCCTATCCCTACGGTATAATTTTGCATCTGCACTGTAATCATCTATGCTACTGGAAAAGCAGAGGTAGATGCACTGTGCATGCGCCGATAGTAGAAACTGTGGCATAGACACAACATTACAGGGCCAGGGAAGATGCCTGGACCTGTCAATCAGAGATGGAGGAGTGGCTGTAAGTGAGGAGCTCTGGTGCTCCAATGGACTCAGGCCCACCCATCAGAGCTGCAAACACCTAATTAACATATTAATACAATTATAATTTTCTCAGCAACAGTGAAGGATCATAAGACAGGTATTGTTTTACTGAGCAGGATCACCCTACCAGTCATTATTTCTGGTTAAATGGTGTTGCTCCTGCTAACAAATGCTCTTTAGCAGCATTTATCAGTACTGCATATTAGGATGACCAGCTAAGAATCTCCTGTGTCTTTAAAGAGGTCCTGCAGTTTGTTTAAACTGATGATCTATCCTCTGGATAGATCATCAGCATCTGATCGGCGGGGGTTCGACACCCGGGACCCCTGCCGATCAGCTTTTTGAGAAGGCAGCAGCGCTCCAGCAGTGGCGCTCCTTCTCACTGTTTACCTCCGTCCCAGTGATGTCACGACTAGTATCAACTTGCCTGGGCAGGGACGAAGCTCTGCTAACTTGAATGGAGCTTAACCCCGCCCAGGCCATTGATACTAGTCGTGACATCACTGGGCTTGCGGTAAACGGTGAAAAGGCCGTGGCGCTGCTTGAGCACCGCTGCCTTCTCAAACAGCTGATCAGTGGGCGTCCCGGGTATCGAACCCCTGCCGATCAGATGCTGATGATCTATCTAGAGGATAGATCATCAGTTTAAACAAAGTGCAGAACCCCTTAAACAGTGTGCTATGAACACAATACCAAAGATATGTCTGTATAAAATAAGTGTAAACTGGCTGTACAGCATGTCCAGATTCAGAACACAGAGGCCATACAAACACAAAGATAGCTCATCCCAAAGTGAATGAGCCAGTAAACCTTGATTACCTGTTTACTATGAGGTTTGATTTTATTGTATGTTGTATTCCGCTTACATAGTAAAATAATGGGAATTTTAAAACAGCACCTCAATCTTAGCTTAATTGTATGTGCTGTTATATGCAAAGATGAATACAAGACCTTCAAATTATTTTGCATCTTTTTTGCACCCTTCCATCTTTTAAGCACACATACAATTGACAACCATGCCTTATTTTTTTAATTATAGAGATGAGTCGGCCAGCACACGCTGAGATGCACGCTGCACAGGATAGGACCGGTTCCACGTATAGTTGAATGGAAAATCCCAGCAGACGTGACTTGAAGCTCATAGAATTTTATTATCATAAATCAATATGTCCCCTCATCTAGGACGCGTTTCGGCTAGACTGCCTTTTTCAACAAGTTGAAAAAGGCAGTCTAGCCGAAACGCGTCCTAGATGATGGGACATATTGATTTATTTTTTTAATTGTCTGAACTGTCAGTTCTATTGCTCCAATTTTTGTAGTTGTAAAGAATACAAGTTTGCTATTAGAACTCAATAAATTGCTGAACTCGTTTTTCAAAACTAATGCACAAAATCCTTAAAATCTGTCCTTTTTATTGAAGACAACAATCACTTTTATCAATCCTTTATACCTTTATAATTTACAGTATGTTATAACTTGTAATAAATAAAAATGATACGTCTTCAACACAATACCGGTATCTTAACTCCAGTCTATCCCTTCCCTCTGTAAAAGTGTGGAAATTACCTGATAGTTTTCTTTGTTTGAGTGCTGTGATGTTGACCTCCCAGTGAGCTTATGATGTACTTGTATTGTTGCCAATTAGGGAGCAGAGAGCTTCAGTTGAGCAAATTGATTCTAAATGAATTGGATTTGTTACGAATTTCGCAAAATTTCTGCCAAATTAATTTATTGAAGTTTGGGCAGGATATGGCAGGCCCTTTTTCCACAGAGGCCATTCTGTGCTCAGCTTACAATCTGAGACCATGTGTTTTGGCTGTGCCTGCCAAAAAGCAATTGCAGACACAATCTATCAAAGGTGTGGTAGGGGGAGTATAGGGAGAGTACATGTATAGAGATGGCCAGTTCGCAGTCTTCGCCCGCGAACACATGCGATCTGCCATGTTAACTGACAAGTCCGGCGAGGCACAAGTAAGTCCTTATCTGTGCGCCAGCCGGTCTGAAATGACATGCGGTCTCCGGGAGCAGGCAGTTCCGAGAAAACTGGCCATCACTGTACATATATATGTGGGGACATATTTAATTGTGTAGATTTTTTTTTTTTTTTCAGGGAGAGTGTTCACTCAGAGTTCTGTGTGTGTTTCATAATGAGGGCATGTACTTCCTGGCAGAAAGTGAAAAGTCCATACATGAACTAAAAATTCTGCAATCACTAAAATCCTGATGCACCAATCTCATATTCCTCTCTATATCAACAGCCATCTTTATTTTTATTTTTTTATGAAAGTTTCTACAGTTCATAAGTGATTTATAGGTTTATGGCCAGCACCTCAAGTATCAATAACGTACATTCTGCTGCACATGTTGAGCAACTGCCCCCTTTAAAAAGATAAAGCAAAATCAATGTATCTACCCTTTGTAGTTTGGGACTTTAGCAATTCTTATATATATATCAGTCTTAGTTAATGCATTATATTATGTCAAGATACTGTGCATTATTAGTGAATGTGTTGTGCTGCAACATGGCATTTATATACCTGTTTCAGTTAATGCATTGCATCATATCAAGATACTGTGCACCATTGGTGAATGCGTTGTGCCGCAATAACAGCATTTATATACTTAGTTCTGTCTGTTCATTGTTAAGATATTGTATATGATTAATGAATGTGTTGCATGGCAATAAGTATTTATATACCTGTTCCAGTTAATACATTGCATTGCATCAGGATATTGTGCACTATTGGTGAACGCATTATGTCAAAATTACAGAATTTATATATCTATTTCAGTTAATGCATTATATTGCTTCAATATGCCTTGCATTATTAGTGAATGCGTTGTTTTGCAATAACAACATTTATATACCTATTAAATTGTTAATACTAGTATGCAGTGTGCGTGTAGAAGGTGAGGGTCATTTAATAATATCTCTGTATTTAAATTGCAGAAAAAAATGCTTACAATATTGATAGTACCATTTAATAATCCGTGTGCCAAACCTGTGACTTTTCATATTTAGGCCTTATAATAAAATATCTGGTAAATGGAATAAAAAACAAAAGACCCATACCTCGACATTCCAAGTCAAAATGTAAGTAGTAGATAAAACAGCAGTAGCAGCACCAACCGTCTGGCCAGTAGTAGTAGCAGCATCAATAGGCCACAGTTCTCCCATTTTGCAGATTATTATTGAGAACAAACAAGATGAAATTGTGCACTGGATAGTTGACTTCTCCTCCCAGTCACATTAGTATGTTAATATCACCTTTGAGCCTGACATCATGCTTTGGAGCCACTGTTCAAAGCATTCCTCCTGCTCCCCCTCCTTGCATCAGAACAGCCTTTCAGTTGCATTATCTCTGTCTTCACTGCAACATCACAGTGGGGCGTCTTCCTTTTTCTTAAGAAGAGGCAACAAAACCCCAAACACTGTGTAAAATACTCTAGAGAGTCTCTCTGTTGTTGAGTTGTATGAGAACAGGCAGAGTTTGGATTGCCATGAGGAGGAGGTACGGGGAGATGTGGGAGATGTCATGCATATGTAGTACCCCAGAGCTGGGATTACTACAATTGTAAATTGTAAGTAGTATTTTATTGTGTTTTACATTGTTGTGTTGTTATGTATTACTAGTAAGGGATGGTTGGCAAAGGTTGAGAGGGACAGGGCTAACCCCAGGGGTGGGCGGGTAATGCTTCCTGCCAGGAGGGGATAGTAGGAGAGCAACCTGAGAGGAAGAACATGACTGAGATCCTGCTCCTAAAGACATTCTCTACTGAGATACATTTCTTTTGTTCCTCAAGTGAATCCTTAAGAAGCCATACAGCAGAGTGAACAGCTACATTCAGCATCAAAGACACTGCTGTAAGGTGAGGAACTATGGCACCAATCACCCAGACTACTGACTACTACTAGGCTAGTATAATACTAAACTGCAGCCAACCAACCTGCCTCCATCATCCTGACTGGTACCAAAAGTTTCCACTGACTTTTATATGTTTAACTTTGGTCACTTTTTTTTATACTACTGTATTTTTACACTACACTGATCCCCAGGAAGAAATGGTCAGGGAGGGAGGACACCGTGACACAACACTTCATTAGTGCCACTACCACTCCCATCATCTGCACTGGCTCCTCGGGGGTATGCTGCACATAGCTGTGTTGGTGTTAGTGATAGTAGTGGCCATAGTCGTGGTGGTGGTAGGGGCAGTTGTAGCCCTGATGACAGAGCAGGGAATCAGGATGGGTGCCAAGAAGCCTGAAATTACATATCACAGTCTCATAAAAGTGGTGGGGGATGTTGAGGACTCTGCTGATGATTGTGTGTAGGACAGGAGGTAGGACCTAGAGGTGCTGAGGAGGAAGTGAGCAGACGAGGAGGATAGTGGCTGCAGCAGAGGCCAGATCTGCTTCTAGAGGCCAGCTCGGAAACTGGTGATGCTGCTGATAATGTGGGTGCAGGCTCAAAATGTTCCAGACCTAAGCCAATTTTGGCTGCCGTTAACTCTGTGCTGCATCTCCCGTATTGCAGTTTATCTCCACAGTTCCAGAAGACAAAGCATTGTTGTATACAAGATCTTCAGGGTGGAAATAAGCCACAGGCATTCAAGCACAAACGTAGGCATCACGGCTCTATTGCAGTCCGTGATGAGGCATCATCAGATCCTGTGGGAAAATAGAAAAGACAACTGTGGCATGAACAAGGTCATCCCCCTGATATTTATCTTAGAGCAGAGCTGTTGGGGTCCCATATGGACAAAGTCCCATGGAGGAGTAGATGAAGGAGAAGGATTAGGGTCTACCACTGGAAGAGGAGGATGATACAGCAGTGAAGGAGCACAAGGCTGATGATGATGACGACAAGGACACTGGCCATGATGACTAATCATCATAGTGAAGGGCAGAACTGAAAAGAACGCGGTCCTTGGACATGATTGTGAGTTTGGCAAGCCTCATGCTCGCTTACTGTATATACTAACAGGTGTGCATCGAAAGCATCAAACAATCTGATGATTACTGAACAGTCATGCTTTCAGACCCTCACTTTTAAAGAAAATTGGAGAATGATTTCCTGTTGCCAAAAGGGAGGCCAAAATTGCCCTATTACCAGGATATGCTGTGTATGCAGCATGCTGCAGCTTTCGCGAGCAGACAACTGCCACTCATGAGTCTAACCAGGAGGCCCCCTCTGTGCCCTATGCTGAGCGACCCACATCCCACCATCTCTGCTACCACAAGCAGCCAGTTCAGTTTGATGAACATGATGAAGCAGTTTTTTCATTTGCTGCACCAGGCTGACACAAATCAGCAAACTGAGACCTACCGCCTGAACAATCAGGATCAGTCCCACCTGGACTGTGTCCTTTCTCCGGCACATACTCTATGGACTTCTGGGCAGGCTGATTGTAACAGTGGCCCAAACTAGCCAAGTTTGCTCTCTGTACTATCCTGGCCAGCCTCCAGTGTTATCCCAGGGAGGGTATTGAGCCTGGCGATGTCATGCCCAAACAGGTTGTCCTCCACCAATGTGCAAAACATATCTTTTGTCAAAATGAATTAAGCAGGGATCCGTGAGGAAGTTCACCCACCTCTGGCTAAGGCTAATAAATAGATCTAGATCTGCTGACTGTGGCTATTTATTACCGTCCCCATCATGCCACTGGCGCTGTCTGCCTGACTACTATTATGTTCCGTGCTGTATGGCTGTTGCTGCGCCAGCACCGCAGCTGCTGCTATTTCCCCTACTTCCACCATCATTACCCCTACCCAGCCATAACTACTGCTACTACTACACTAATATTCCCACACAGCTGTACACACTTCCCACTGCCTTATCTGTTCCATGCTGTTCTGTTAATGCTTCCAGCCACTACTATTGCTGCCACATGTCACTATTACCCCTATACAACGTATACTTTACCCTTTCCACATCCACACTGTACTGCTGCTGCTCCCGTGTAAAAGAGACATTTTTTTCCAAACTTTTGAAAAACAAGCTACTGTTTCTTCTGGCAAATAACACTTATGTATGTAAGAATACAAGCAGGCATTCTGCCCTCTTAAAGGCATAATGTTTGGATATTTGTTCCCCACCAGACATTGTTTTTTTTTTTTGTTTTTTTTTTTTATAACAACGTGTATTTAAACACCATCTGCCCCCAATAACGGACAATATTTGGAATGTTTCCAATATTAAAAAGCATTACAAATGACATCACTATTTGTTAACACAATGTCACTCTGACATTATTTTCTACAGCTGTCATTGCCATAAAGAGCTTAAAAGAGGAGAGAAAAAGAGAAAAATAAAATAAAAATCAAGAAAAGATAGTAGAAATCCTAGGAGACACTCAGCGTGACATACCATTTTTCAGGCTAATTGGTTCACTTTATGTTTGGGTAGAATTGATTCAAACAGGAATAAAATTCAAAGAATCGAACACGAAACAAATTTAATTTGCTAATTTCTAGGGTACACTTTGGATGCCTAAACAACAAAAGGAAATCCCTCCCTATGTTAAAAAATAATTTATTTCAATATCTAAAAGGATTAGAATACCCCTAATATAATATGCACATTTTATATAATATACCTTTATAATAAAAAACATTAACAGCCAGAAGGTGCACAGGTTATTGAGGTGCGACTGTAATTGTCCTTCTTACTCACGTTTTGACACGTGTGTCTTGATTAGCGATGGATGAACATCGGTCAGGACGATTCGCGACGGGCAACATTCACCTTAATAGCAGGCGAACCTGAAAAACCTGAAGTGCACAAATCATCCCACAACATGGACAGTGACATACCAGAGGGGGATCAATGGCAAAAAAAAATCACACAAGAAATATGTATTTTAATCAGGGGCCATTTGTATGCGTCTTAAAGGGAAGCTTTCAAAAATGTAGCCTGCTGGAGCCTAGAAAACATTCATTTTAGGCCACGGGAGTACAGGCCCCAAAAATTAGGCATTCACATGACAGAAAACATCAAGTGATTATGTGGCTGGAGGTATATTAGACGGTCATTGGATATCAATTTTACTGCAGGCCAGTACAAATAGATGTCAAATACATATGTCTAAAAGAACAAAAATATAAAATTGGATTAGAAACATGGCTAACGAAATCCCCCCTCTTCAAAAAACTCCAATGATAATAGTTTAAATTTGATCACACGTTGTCGTCGTCAACAGGTGTTAAATTCCTCCAAGGTCCCAAACATTAGGCATTCAGACAGAAAAGAACAAGTAATTATGTGTCTGGAGGTATATTACACTCACCTAAAGAATTATTAGGAACACCAAACTAATACAGTGTTGGACCCCCTTTTGCCTTCAGAACTGCCTTAATTCTACGTGGCATTGATTCAACAAGGAGCTGATAGCATTCTTTAGAAATGTTGGCCCATATTGATAGGATAGCATCTTGCAGTTGATGGAGATTTGGGGGATGCACATCCAGGGCACGAAGCTCCCATTCCACCACATCCCAAAGATGCTCTATTGGGTTGAGATCTGGTGACTGTAGGGGTCATTTTAGTACAGTGAACTCATCGTCATGTTCAAGAAACCAATTTTCCAGTCTTCAACAGTCCAATTTTGGTGAGCTCGTGCAAATTGTAGCCTCCTTTTCCTATTTGTAGTGGAGATGAGTGGTACCCAGTGGGGTCTTCTGCTGTTGTAGCCCATCCGCCTCAAGGTTGTGCGTATTGTGGCTTCACAAATGCTTTGCTGGATACCTCGGTTGTAACGAGTGGTTATTTCAGTCAACGTTGCTCTTCTTTCAGCTTGAATCAGTCAGCCCATTCTCCTCTGACCTCTAGCATCAACAAGGCATTTTCGCCCACAGGACTGCCGCATACTGGATGTTTTTCCCTTTTCACACCATTCTTTGTAAACCCTAGAAATGGTTGTGCGTGAAAATCCAAGTAACTGAGCAGATTGTGAAATACTCAGACCGGCCTGTCTGGCACCAACAACCATGCCACGCTCAAAATTGCTTAAATCACCTTTCTTTCCCATTCTGACATTCAGTTTGGAGTTCAGGAGATTGTCTTGACCAGGACCACAACCCTACATGCATTGAAGCAACTGCTATGTGATTGGTTGACTAGATAATCACATTAATGAGAAATAGAACAGGTGTTCCTAATAATTCTTAAGGTGAGTGTAGAAGGTCATTCAATATCAATTTTACTGCAGGCCAGTGTAGTACAGGCCCCAAACATTAGGCATTCACCGGACAGAAAAGAACAATTGATAATGTGGCTGGAGGTAAATTAGGCAGTCATTATATAACAATTTTACTGTTGGCCAGTTAGATTACAGGCCCCAAAAATTATGCATTCCCCGTACATAAAAGATCAAATGATTATGTGGCCGCAGGTATATCAGACAGTCAATGGATATCAATTTTACAGAAGGTCTGTGGACTACAAGCCCAAAAAATTATTCATTCACCGTACAGAAAAGCACAATTGATAATGTGGTTGGAGGTAAATTAGGCGGTCACCATGTAACAATTTTACTGTTTGCCAGTTAGATTACAGACCCAAAAAATTATGCATTCACCTTAAATGATCAAGTGATCATGTGGCTGGAGGTATATTAGACGGCCATTCAATATCACTTTTATTGCAGACCAGTTTAGTACAGGCCCCAAACATTAGGCATTCACCAGACAAACAACAAGTAATTATATGGCTAGAGGTATATTAGACGGTCATTAGATATACATTTTACTGCAGGCCAGTACAAATAGATTTCAAATACATATGTTTAAAAGAACAAAAAATATAAAATTGGATTAAAAACATGGCTAACGAAATCCCCCCTCTTGAAAAAAACTCAAATAATAATAGTTGAAATTCAATAACAAGCGGTCGTCACAAGTGTTGAATCCTCCGAGGTCCCAAACATTAGGCATTCACCGGACAGAAAAGGCCTTTTATGCCGCTGTATTTACCTAAGACAGGGACCATTATTTGT
The DNA here is from genome assembly GCF_014858855.1 of Bufo gargarizans. NCBI lineage: Eukaryota > Metazoa > Chordata > Amphibia > Anura > Bufonidae > Bufo > Bufo gargarizans. The sequence continues at coordinate 588,107,673 of NC_058080.1, read as the reverse complement.
ACTGTGTGGTGGTGGATATTTGTGGGCTGTCATGAGTTAATTAAATTAAACGTGGTTGTCACAGGTGTTGAATTCCTCCAAGATCCATGCCTCATTCATTTTTTAAATTTGTGATGCAGTCCACACTGTCATAAGCGCACTCGCCTAGCTCACCGGTCACAATCCCCTCTGCTGCGCTGAACATCCTTTAGAACAGGACACTCGACGAGGGGCAAGCTAAGAGTTCCATGGCAAATTGTACCAGCTCTGGCCACAGATCAAGCCTGCACACCCAGTAGTCTAGGGGTACCTCGCTTCTCAGAGCGTCCACATCGGCCATTAACTCGATGTAGTCGAACACCTGTCAGTCTAGGCGTTCCCTGAGGCTGGATCTGGAGGGTGGCTGTCAATGGGTTGGTTGCAAGAATGATCTCATATCCGAAGTGACCAACACAACTTCAAACCGCCCTCTTTTTGCATGCGCTGTAGGATTGGTACTCGGAACAGTTTCTCTGTGGGGGGGAAATTCCTCTGCCAGATCCCGCAAAAGCAGAATGCAGCATCTCTTGCAGCAAGGCCTGGAAATGCTGCATTCTGACAGCCCTCTGTGATGCTGGTAACATGTCCGCCATTTTGTGTTTGTACCAGGGGTCTGTAATGACCTGCGTCATGCACAGGGAGGGAAAAGGTAAAGCCCTGCCCAAGGGAGAGGGAAAGGTGGTGACCCCTGACTCACCTTGCGGCTGGCACCTGACTGCCCTGACGTCCCTAGACGGGTTCCTCACCCGTGCGGCGATCACGTGCCTAAACCCTGGCTTTCCCTAAAATGAGCCCTAGATAGTGAACGGGCCGGTGGGATCGCTAGTCCGCATCACTGACACTAAGAGGGAAACACCAGGGAGAGGACAGACAATACAGACAAACATATAAACCCAGGTGGGCGACCACAGCAGACCCCAAAGGTCCAACAGGGATCCGGATGGAAACGTTCTGGACCAACAACCAGAGAACGCAGCAACACAGCTCCAGTGGGTCAGTATAGATGTCCAGGAAGGAAGCTCTATATCTGGCAACCAGAGAAGTGTGAGAGGGGAATATAAGGAGGTTGGGAGTGCTGGAGAAGGAGCTACGGATCCCTGAGTGAGACAAAAAGGGTTGCAAAGCAAACCCAGAAAGCTACCATAAGGAAACAGCCCTATCTTACTTAGAGCGTGCAGCCAACCACTGCGACTTCCTGACCCCGGGTATAACGGAGTCAGGCGTGGGTCTTGACACCCTCGTGACAGTACCCCCACTCAGGTCCAGGTCTCTCAGGATGAGAGGCATGAAAAGCCCGAACTAGCTGTCACGGCCACGGTTCTGGCCGTGACTCCTTGGGAGCCGCATACAGTTGCCCGTGGTTTGGGTTGTTGTTTCAACCACAGCTTGAGGCATGATGTTGTTTGCCTCAGGTGCGGTTGCCGCGGACAACAGCTATGTGTGCGGTTCCCTTGGAGTTCTGTGCGTGTTTGTATGCACTGTTGTTTGTCTGTGTGCACTCTGTGTTGTGTGGTGTGCACTGACACCTTTCCTGCACTGTGGTTGCCCGTGGCAACGTTTGGTTGTGTGTACATGTGGTGGCAGTGTTCCGGCCTTCGGGCTGACTCCCAGGACACGGTTGCCACCCATGTCGTTGCCGGCGGCAACAGCCACAGTGAGTTCTAGTGTTGGACACTTTCCTTTTTAGTTGGTGTTTCCCTTCCCTGGTGCTGGAAGGGTTAACTCCCTTCCCAGTGTGTGTGTGTGTGTGTGTGTATGAGTCACTGGGTGTGTCAGACTGTGGGCAGACTGTGGCGTGTGGTTACATGGGCTATAAAGTCTCAGTCCAGATCAGTTCTCTGGTGGGGTACTCCAGGCATGTTGCTGGAGTCGTCCTCCTGTTACCCTGTAACCGTCCTTCTTGTAAGGGCCACCCTTCCGGTCATAAACCCTTTACCTTGATGTTTTGTTGATGTCCTGTGTCTTTGGTGTTTAGTGCAGCTATGGATGTCCTGGTCCCTGTGTGTCTTCATGTATGTGCTGTTTACCTTTGACTGTGTGGACAGCGTTTTCAGAGCACGGGTTCCAGTCAGCAAGGCTGTGGTTTGTGTGGAACTGTTTGGGTTCACCTGTCATGTCCATAGTCCTGTTTATGTTTCCCTTCTTTCATGCTGCTTGGCCAGTGAGACTCCTGCTCCTCCGTGCCTTGGAGGGGTAGGCTGTCTTACCCTGCTCCTTAGTTCAGGGCCGACCTGAGGGCTTGTAGGGATTAAGGTTCCAGCGTATGAGCCCTCCTACCACCAAGGTCGGCTCATACAGACAGGAGACAGGGTCAGCATTAGGGACGCAATAGGAGGTGACCTGCTCCCTAATTCTGTTGCCTTGGCCGAGTAGCGACCGGACATCTTCTGGCATCACACGGCTGAGGATTTTCCCCATCCTCAGCCGTGACACTAGCCTGTCGGCGTTTACCTCAGACGCAGGAACCCACATTCTTTCCTCGGGACCGTAACCTCTCCAATGCACCAGATATTGAAGAGAGCGGTGGACCCGACGAGAATTAACAATTTTGGATATCTGAAACTCTAGATTACCATCCACAACAACAGGAGGGGGTGGCAGCGGTGACGGTTCTAGAGGTGGAACATATTTCTTGAGTAATGATTTATGAAAGACGTTATGGATTTTAAAAGTCTGAGGTAGCTCCAGGCGAAAAGTCACAGGGTTCATGATGGCTACAATTTTGTAAGGGCCAATGAACCTAGGACCCAGTTTCCAAGAGGGAACCTTCAATTTTATATTCCTAGTAGACAACCACACATAGTCATTCACTCCTAGGTCCGGACCTGGCGACCGTCTCTTATCAGCCATGCATTTGTATTTACCTCCCATATTTTTCAAGTTAGTTTGCACCTTCTGCCATACCGATGAAAGATGACGAAAACCGTTCCTCTTCGGGAACCCAAGAAGACCCCCCCCTCTTTGAAAGTACAGAATTGGGGATGAAAACCATATGCACCAAGAAATGGTGACTTGCCAGTGGATTCCTGACGACGATAATTTATGGCAAACTCAGCTAACGGTAAATATGATGACCACAACTCTTGGTTTTCAGACACAAAACATCTTAGATATGTCTCAACGTTTTGGTTGGTACACTCAGTCTGTCCATTCGACTGAGGATGGAAAGCTGAGGAAAACGACAAGTGTACCCCCAAACGGGAACAAAAAGCTTTCCAAAATTTAGAAATAAACTGGGTACCCCGATCCGAAACAATATCGGAAGGGACCCCGTGAAGCTTCACGATTTCACTGATGAATACCTGAGCAAGAGTCTTAGCATTAGGTAGTGCGGGTAACACAATGAAGTGTACCATTTTGCTAAACCTGTCCACTACTACCAAAATAACTGTTTTACCCGCAGACAAAGGTAAGTCAGTGATAAAATCCATTGACAGATGTGTCCATGGTCTATTGGGAATGACGAGTGGTAATAGAGACCCTGCAGGACGTGTATGCGAAACTTTTGCGCGCGCACAGCTAGAATAAGAAGACACAACATCCAATACATCCAGATGCAACCTTGGCCACCAAAAACGATGAGACAGTAGCTCCAAGGTTGCTTTACTACCCGGGTGCCCAGCAAGTGCCGAATTATGATGTTCCTTTAATAATTCGAAATGCAGGTTAAACGGTACAAACAATTTCTCTGAGGGGCAAGAGACCGGGGTGTCCCCCTGGGCCTCTAACACCTTCCCCTCCAGAGCAGAGTGTACCGCAGAAACAACCACTCCTCTTTGAAGAATGGGTACCGGATCACTCACATTACCCCCTCCAGAGAAACAACAAGATAGTGCATCAGCCTTGGTATTTTTTGTCCCAGGACGATAGGTAATAACAAAGTTAAACCTGGTAAAAAATAGCGACCACCTAGCTTGTCTAGGAGTGAGACGCTTAGCTGATTCGAGGTACAGAAGATTTTTGTGGTAAACGCTAGTTTAATAGCTAATAGTTCCCTATTGCCAATATCGTAGTTCTTTTCTGCTGCAGATAGTTTTTTAGAAAAGAAAGCACAAGGACGCCATTTGCCAGGAGACGGACCCTGAGACAGCACCGCCCCCCCCCTCCCACCTCTGACGCATCGACTTCAACAATAAAAGGCTGAGAGACATCAGGTTGGACTAGCACAGGTGCCGAGGTAAACCTCTCTTTTAGAGAGGAAAAAGCAACTTTAGCGGCGTCAGACCATTTAGAAAAATCAGTCCCCTTCCTAGTCATGTCAGTAAGGGGTTTTACAATAACTGAATAATTTTTAATGAATTTCCTATAGAAATTCGCTTTGAGGTTCTCAGGAAGATCCCAATCTAAAATTGCCTGGACCTTCCTAGGATCCATACGGAAACCTGAAGCAGATAAAAAATAACCTGGGAATTGTATGTCCTGAACGGCGAAGACACATTTTTCAATTTTAGCATATAATTTATTCGTCCGTAGGACTTGCAGTACTTGTCTGACCTGCGCCTCATGTGTTCTCAGATCAGACAAATAAATTAAAATATCATCTAGGTATATTACCACAAACCTGCCGATTAGATGACTAAAAATGTCATTAACGAAATGTTGAAAGACGGCAGGAGCATTGGTTAGACCGAAAGGCATAACTAGATTTTCATAATGCCCCTCAGGTGTGTTAAAAGCTGTCTTCCACTCATCCCCCTCCTTGATACGAATCAGATTGTAGGCCCCCCTAAGATCAAGTTTGGAGAACCTCCTAGCACCCGCAATCTGGTTAAACAGGTCAGGAATGAGAGGAAAGGGTATGGGTCTCGGATGGTTATCCGATTTAATTCGCGAAAATCTAGGCAAGGACGCAGACCCCCATCTTTCTTTTTAACGAAGAAAAACCCTGCAGCCACGGGTAAAGAAGAGGGTCTGATGTGTGTCTTAGCCAAGCTCTCGGAGATATAATCTTTCATGGCTTGTCTCTGGACCCGAAAGATTATATAACCTGGTTTTGGGTAATTTTGCGCCGGGAATAAGGTTAACCGGGCAATCATAAGGATGGTGAGGTGGTAACTTCTGACAACCCTTTTCAGAAAAAACGTCCTCAAAATCCGAAATAAATGTAGGTAGGGTAGTTATGGAGGCGACTAAGCAATTGCTATTTAAGCAATTTTCTCTGCAATGCTCACTCCACTCCGATATCTCCCTGGCCTGCCAATCCACCACTGGATTGTGCGCTACCAACCAGGGAAGGCCCAGCACGGCCGGAGTGGGAAGCCCCTCCAGAACATAACATGAAAGCATCTCGTTATGGTGGTCTCCTACCCGAAGGTGTAAATTATGAACAATGTGGGTGAGGTTTCTCTGAGACAGAGGAGCAGAATCAATAGCGAATATGGGAATAGGTCTCTGTAGCGTACAGAGAGACAAGCCCATAGTGCGGGCAAAATGGGCATCTATCAAATTTACCCCTGCTCCACTGTCTAGAAAGAAAGAAATAGTCTCCGTCTTAACACCAAAAAAAATAACCGCTGGCAACACAAATTGCGATGTACGTATGGAGGAAACATATACCCCCTGGCTGACATCCTCCGCACAGCCTGGGGTTAGTAGTTTTCCGACGGCGAACCTCAGGAGGACGGACCTGACGAGTGGTTCCTCCTAGCTGCATAGGCTCGTCTAAGTCCGTACAGACTAACTGCTGCTTGGGAGGGGTTACCAATTGCTCCGTTTTTTTCAACCTGTCCCTAAGGCGTCTATCAATTCGGATTGAAAGGGACATAATCGCATCAAGGGAAAAGGGGGTCTCATATAATGCAAGCGCGTCCTTAACCCTTTCGGATAACCCAGAGCAGAACTGACTCCTGAGAGCCGGGTCGTTCCATTGGGTATCCGTAGCCCACCTACGGAAGTCAGAGCAATACTCCTCTACCGGCCGCTCTCCTTGTAGGAGTCTCCGTAATCTTGATTCAGCCAGTGCGACTCGGTCAGGGTCGTCATATATGAGACCCAAGGCACCGAAAAACTCATCCACTGACCGAAGAGCCTGGGAATCAGTGGGTAAAGAGAACGCCCAGTACTGCGGGTCCCCCTGCAGCAGGGAAATAACAACCCCCACCCGCTGTTCTTCATTACCAGAGGAGTAAGGGCGCAGTTTAAAATATAATTTACAGGCCTCACGGAATGTCAAAAACTTGTCCCTTCCCCAAGAAAATCTGTCAGGGAGAGAGACCTTGGGTTCCGCAACAACCTGGTTACCAGTAGCAACCTCTGGGCTTGCGGTCAGTTGTAATTGCTGCTGTTGCTGGAGGACCGACACCTTCAATCCTGCAAAGACAGGCCATGAAATTGTTTGGACAGAGCAGCAATTGGATCCATACTGGATTCTAAGTAGGTAAAAAAAATTATTTTATTTTTATTTTTTATTATTTTTTACCTACACAAAATAAGGGCCAGATATAATGTAATGACCGGCGTCACGCACAGGGAGGGAAAAGGGAAAGCCCTGCCCAAGGGAGAGGGAAAGGTGGTGACCCTTGACTCACCTTGCGGCTGGCACCTGACTGCCCTGACGTCCCTAGACGGGTTCCTCACCCGTGCGGCAATCACGTGCCTAAACCCTGGCTTTCCCTAAAATGAGCCCTAGATAGTGAAAGGGCCGGTGGGATCGCTAGTCCGCACCACTGACACTAAGAGGGAAACACCAGGGAGAGGACAGACAATACAAACACATAAACCCAGGTGGGCGACCACAGCAGACCTCAAAGGTCCAACAGGGATCCGGAGGAAAACGTTCTGGACCAACAACCAGAGAACGCAGCAACACAGCTCCAGTGGGTCAGTATAGATGTCCAGGCAGGAAGCTCTATATCTGGCAACCAGAGAAGTGTGCGAGGCAAATATAAGGAGGTTGGGAGTGCTGGACAAGGAACAGCTGAGGAGAAGTAGCTACGGATCCCTGAGTGAGCCAAAAAGGGTTGCAAAGCAAACCCAGAAAGCTACCATAAGGAAACAGCCCTATCTTATATAGAGCACGCAGCCAACCGCTGCGACTTCCTGACCCCGGGTATAACGGAGTCAGGCGTGGGTCTTGACACCCTCGTGACAGGGTCTAAGTACGTTGCTACCCAGTACTGGTCCTTTCCCTTTATGCTTTTTATACGGGGGACCCTCTTCAAACACTGGAGCATGAAGGCCCCCATTTACGCTAAATTGGAAGTGGTGGAGCGGCCTGGCTCCTGTTCATCGCCCAGGAGAATGTCGTCCTTGGTCTCCTCCCCCTATCCACGGACAACAGGGATCCCAGAAACATTTAAAGTCTGCTCTTCTTGCTCCTCCTCCTCCTCCCTCCAGGCCCTATCCTCCTCTGACTCCTCTTCAGACTCCTGCTGTCTTGTCTCAGATGGTGTAGCCCCCCTAGGAATTCATTCAGCATTGCGACTTCCTCATCTTCCTGCTCCTCGACGACTTGATCAATGACAACGCAATGCACGCTCCAGAAATAAGGCGTAAGGTACGATGTCACTGATGGCGCCCTGGCTGCTACTGACCAGTTTGGTGAACTAATCAAATGGCAGCAGAATTCGTGCATGAGCAGCCACTGGAGCGGTGAGAAAAACAAGCTCCCAGAACCTGTCCTGCCGCAAAGTTCGTAGAGGTAGTTGTTAATGGCACGTTTCTGCTGGAGAAGCCTATCAAGCATATATAAGTTGGAGTTCCAGCACGTCGGGCAGACACAAATCAGACCTCTGACGGGCAAGTGGTGTCGCCGCTGAACGTCAGCATGGCGAGCCATGGCCATATAAGATCTTCTAAAATGGGCAGAGATTCTCCTGGCCTGCCGCAAGGCATCCTGGACCCCAGGCTATTTGGCAATGAATCGCTGCACGACTAAGTTCAGGACGTGTGCCACGCACGGCATGTATGTCATTTTGCCCTGTTTCAGCAGATTGGCACCGTTGTCACACACCAGAGCATAGCAACGTCTCACCTGGCACGTCGAATAGGTTCTGGGGAGCTTAGGGGGTGCAGCGGAAGAAGCGGTAGCAGTGGAAAAGGAGGAGTCAGCCGAGGAGGAGACGGAGGATGGAGTAGGAGAAGAAGAAGAGGCAGGCCTGCATGCAATCCATGGCGGTAATGCAGCACGCCAGACCTGCAGGGTATTGCGATTGTGAGGTCACGGTTTATGGGCAAGCGAGGGTTACTCACAGTTCTGTAGGAAAACCCTGGGCAGGCGTACAGCAGTGAAGGAGAGGCTGGCACAGGGGTCCTCTGGGGCACACTCTGTATATAGGGACCAGGGCTGATGGTGGATGAGGTGCCCTGGATGTTGCAGGTGTTTAATGTTCCTGGGGCAAGGTCCCTTTAAGAAACGTGACGCCAGTGCCTGTGACGGTGGCACACCGATTTATAGTTGTAATAAGTGAGGAACACAGGTTGTGGTGAACCCAACTTTTCTTTACTAGTAACAGTACAACTTTGTACAGTTAGTTGTCCATACAGTTCCATATAGCAGGTTCCCTTCACAAGCAGGCTTTCACAATAATGGCAGGTATACTGTTCCTTGCAAGATACTCAGAGGGTAAACAACAACACACTCAGATCAGGCTGTACCTTCTTCTCAGAAATAGTGTACACTGTTCCTTAGAACTCCTGTCTGGTTTTATCCCAAGGCCGGGATGCCCTAATACTGGCTTTATCCTTGGTAGAAATCTGCCTCCCGTATTTATCCTTGCTTTACATTAATGTTTCTTGTGCCCTTCAGCTTACTTGTTTTAGCTGGAAACACTGGCTCTGCTTGGCTTGTGGGAACTGCAGGTTTCTCCCAGGAGGCAAACTCTTCTCATGGGGTGACTCTTCTGAGCTAACTCTGGCTCTTTATCCTCAGGCAGGCTAGGATCCTTCCACTAGCGTCCTGGTAGCAACTAGAAGCCTGGGCTGTCTAGCTGCATGTCAGGAGGAGGCCCTCAGCATATCTCTGGCTGGTGCCCTCTGACTTCTGTCTCCACAGACTCCTGACTACAGACTAACTCCTCCCTGTCTGGGCCTGAACATTTATACTAGGGGCTCTCTATCTCCCTCTAGTTTTTAGGATGCAACACTACACCCCAATAGGCCTGCTATACCTATTACAGGGGAACAATACATATAAAAGCATATAGAAAATACATTAAAATGGACGGTTAAATATACTGCCACTGTCCCTTAGGAGTAGGAGGACAACGTGGCGCAATTGACCCTTGTGTAGTGCCCACCTTTAGCTAGTGGGACACTACAGTAACACCAGATCCACACCGGTGCCATGGTTACAAGCTTGACGGCCGTTTGAAGGTTCACCCAGTGGGCAGTAAGAGTTACAGTATGTACCTTCCCTGCCCGTGTGGCCATATATAGCTGGGATGCCCTTCTGGGAGAAATATTTCCTTCCTTCCTTGCGGTGTGCCAATGGCCACAAATTTTCTAAAGGCCTCCGAGCTCAGCAATTTTTATGGCAGTAGTTGGTGGGCCAGCATTTCCGACAAGCCAGCGGTCAGCTGGTGGGCAAGAGGATTATCCGGCGTCATAATTTTTTTGTGCTCGAACATTTGGGCCACGGAAGTCTGCCTTGTGCCAGATGAACGCGACAACGGCACGGTGGACGGTGGAGTGGAGGACAAATGGGAGGAGAGAGGAGAAGGAGAAGAGGCAGGACGTGGAGCACAGGAGTTTGGCTTTGTGGGTTCTGACGGCGTTGCTCCCACTGGGCTTGTTGATGGGAGGCCAGGTGCCTTCTTAAGGTGGTCATCCCTAGGTGAGTGTTTGGCTTACCGCGACTTATGCGTTGACAGCACAGGCTGCAGATGGCAACACTATTATCAGCAGCTGACAAGTAAAAAATAAAAACACACTGTGGAGCCATGTGCTGGCGTCCTGGGAGCGCAAGATGTGACCATGCACATACATTTGCAGTCTACTTTTTGCTTTCTGTTCACTGCAGGTTCTGCCTGCTTCTCCTTCCTCTCCTCCCTATCTGCTACTCCGTCTCTCCCTATGAACTCCCCTCCTCTTCCTCTCTTGTGGGCATCCAAGTGACGTCTATTGACACGTCATCGTCACCTTCACTACCACTTACATTAGAGATCTCTGAGTAGGCAGCAACAGCGGGGACCAACCTACTTGGGCTGATCTGGGTACTGTCATCAGAATGCTGGTTGGCGGCCGTTGCTACCTTCTCTTCCTCATCCGATGCCAAGAATAGCTGCGCATTGGTATGGTCTGGGAATTGAAGGGAAAATAGACTCCAGTTGAGGGGCTATGGTGGTGTCTTTGGGGGTGCACACAGCAGAGAGGGAGGAGGGTGCAGAAGCGCAAGGCTGAGTGAGCCACTCAACCAACTCTGTTGCATACTTTGATGTAATGTCCATGGTGCTGAACAGATCTATGCTAACGCACCTTCTCCAACTTCACACTTATGCTCCAGCCTGGTGCACCTGCCCGACCCCTAGCACCCTGCGAAATGGCTTGCCTCTTTCTCTGCCTGTCATTTTCAAAATGACTTTGTGACATATAGAAGAGCAGTATTAGTATAAGCAGGTATATAGAATCCCTTAATCAGTTTTTTGGGAGGGCAACTGTTATATCTCACCAGTTGCAATTAGTTGTTCCAATGACGTTTGTCCCTCTGTATAGCTGCGGTATCTCAGCAGAACTGCACACAAATGCTGCACAATACAAATGCACTATATAGAAATTATATTCTAGGTATATTGCACCCCTGCCTCATTAAGATTTTTTTGGGGCAACTGGTATATCACAACACCAGTTGCAATTAGTTGTTCCAATGGCATTTGTACCTGTGTATAGCTGCGGTAACTCAGCAGAACCGCACACAAATGCTGCACTATGCAAACGCACTCTAAAGAAATTATATTATAGGTATATCACACCCCTGCCTCAGTCAGATTTTTGGGGGGGCAACTGGTATAGCACACCAGTTGCAATTAGTTGTTCCAATAGAGTTTGTCCCTCTGTATAGCTGCAGTATCGCAGCTGAACCGCACGCAACAGCTGCACAATGCAAATGAACTATAATATACTTTCTACGTTATAAAGTATATGATAAGTATATTACACCCCTCAGTATGTTACACCTATCAATTGCACACCTATACTGGTCCTTAAAAGGACTTTTGTGGCCCTATTAGCTAGCGTTTGGTTTCTCTAACAGCCTGTCCCTGCTCCACACAGCAACCTCTCCCTACACTCGCAAAATACTGAATGTAAAATGGCAGCCAGATCGGTTTTATTCATAGGGTTTGGGGGTGTGTCCATGTGCTGAAACGTTTCTCGCAAAATGACCGCCGGGCAAACAGCAAGGCCATCTCTAGTCTTGATTGTTCAGATTACATGTCCAAGATTGTGGGACAAACATTACTGTCCCTACAACTCACCCTGCCTACAGGCAGAGCATCTGGACTGAAAAGGGCAACCCTATCTCTTGGTGGCTAACCACTCACTGATATCCGTCCACACCCTATGTAACAAAATGTTGCCCTCGAAAAATTGGAAAGATCGAAGTCCCAATAAAATTGAAAAAAATTGGAGAAATCAAAGTCCCAACACAGTGTTTCTCCAGTAAAACAACTGGTTCCTCAGGGGACAAATGTTTCAGATATCCGGTAACAAAATGTGAAAAAAGTCCTACGGTATTGTCCGCCAAACGAAACATTACAACAAAAGAAGAGCCCTATGATGAGGGATATATATGAGAAGCTCTGCGCTCCGATGTGGGCTGCTGGATACACTAAGGATACAGAGTAAAAAACAGATAAATAATATAAATGGGAAAATATGCATCTACCATTGAATAGTATCTTGACATAAATATATATTTTTAGATCACAACTGGAATTCTAAAATCAGCAGCGTTACTTGCCTCTCACTGGTTAAATAGATATTTCTTGCTGCTTATCAGACATTTTATCTTTACAAATTTTCATGTACAAAATCGAGCTACCCATCATCCCAGTTTCCAAATTACTGCCTAACATTTTTCAAAGTGCAAATGGCACAAGCTCAGAGGTGTAACTTGAAGCTCCTGGGATTAACTGCAAACTCTGTAATAGGACCACCCACCTACCTGTGCCTTTTACTGGTGTCTTCTTAAGTGTCCCTTCCTGTTCTCACCCCTTCCCCCATAATTAACCCCTGCACTTCTCCTCACAATCATACTGCCTTAATATGTAACCCTTGAGTCAGCCCTGTCCAAATTATGTACAATACATCAGTCTAATAATCTGTAATTTCTTTCTCATTGAATTGAGAACCTACTAAACACTTAGGAGCGAATTTATCACATGTGGTGGTTTTGGTGTCAGTTTTAAGTCTGTCTTAGCTCTGTCAGGTTGTGCCAAATTTACTAAATGATGCATAGTAATAATATACTTGATGCAAGTGCAATGTGATGTATGTGCAGTACTCCAGACCTGGGGGTATCTGCAATTACTGTATATACTTATATATTGTATTGTTATATATTGTTCATATTTGGTCTCTAAGTACCAGAAAGGAAAGGTTGGCGAATGGTTGGCAGGTATAGGCTTAACCACCCTGCTCCACTCTTAGTAAGAGTGGTCTGCCTTGGATCTGTGAGGTTGTGCCAAATTTATGAAATTGCACAAAGTAATATACTTGGTGCATGTGCAATGTGGTGTATGTGCAGCATCCCAGACCTGGTGTTATCTGCTATTAATGTATATAGTTACAGTCAGGTCCATAAATATTGGGACATCAACACAATTCTAACATTTTTGGCTCTATAAACCACCATAATGGATTTGAAATTAAACAAACAAGATGTGCTTTAACTGCAGACTGTCATCTTTAATTTGAGGGTATGTACATCCAAATCAGGCAAACAGTGTAGGAATTACAACAGTTTGCATATGTGCTTCCCACTTGTTAAGGGACCAAAAGTAATGGTACATAATCATAAATCAAACTTTCACTTTTTAATACTTGGTTGCAAATCCTTTGCAGTCAATTACAGCCTGAAGTCTGGAACGCATAGACATCACCAGACGCTGGGTTTCATCCCTGGTGATGCTCTGCCAGCCCTCTACTGCAACTGTCTTCAGTTCCTGCTTGTTCTTGGGGTATTTTCCCTTCAGTTTTGTCTTCAGCAATTTAAATACATGCTCAATCGGATTCAGGTCAGGTGATTGACTTGGCCATTGCATAACATTCCACTTCTTTCCCTTAAAAAACTCTTTGGTTGCTTTTGCAGTATGCTTTGGGTCATTGTCCATCTGCACTGGGAAGCGCTGTCCAATGAGTTCTGAAGCATTTGGCATAATATGAACAGATTATATTGCCCGAAACACTTTAGAATTCATCCTGCTGCTTTTGTCAGCAGTCACATCATCAATAAATACAAAAGAACCAGTTCCATTGGCAGCCATAAATGCCCACACCATGACACTACCACCACCATGCTTCACTGATGAGGTGGTATGCTTAGGATCATGAGCAGTTCCTCTCCTTCTCCATACTCTTCTTTTCCCATCACTCTGGTACAAGTCGATCTTGGTCTCATCTGTCAATAGGATGTTGTTCCAGAACTGTGAAGGCTTTTTAAGATGTCGTTTGACAAACTCTAATCTGGCCTTACTGTTTTTGAGGCTCACCAATGGTTTACATCTTGTGGTGAACGATCTGTATTCACTCTATTGAAGTCTTCTCTTCATTGTTGACTTTGACACACATACAGTTACCTCCTGGAGAGTGTTTTTGATGTGGCTAACTGTTGTCAAGGGTGTTTTCTTCACCACAGAAATAATTTTTCGCTCATCCACCACAGTTCTTTTCCATGGTCTTCCGGGTCTTTTGGTGTTGCTGAGCTCACCGGTGCGTTCCTTCTTTTTAAGAATGTTCCAAACAGTTGTTTTGGCCATGCCTAATGTTTTTGCTATTTCTCTGATAGGTTTGTTTTGTTTTTTCAGCATAATGATAGCTGTGTGACAGCTCTTTGGATCTCATCTTGAGAGTTCACAGCAACAGATTCCAAATGCAAATAGCACACTTGAAATCTGCTCATTGTAATTGGGATAATGAGGGAATAACACACACCTGGCCATGGAACAGCTGAGAAGCCAATTGTCCCATTACTTTTGGTCCCTTAACAAGTGGGAGGCACATAAGCAAACTGTTGTAATTCCTACACAGTTCACCTGATTAGGATGTAAATACCCTCAAATTAAAGCTGACAGTCTGCAGTTAAAGCACATCTTGTTTGTTCCATTTCAAATCCATTGTGGTGGTGTATAGAGCCAAAAATGTTAGAATTGTGTTGATGTCCCAATATTTATGGACCTGGCTGTATGTATTTTATTGTTATGTATTGTTCATGTTTTGGCTGTTAATACCATGTAAGTATGGTTGGCAGAAACAGGCCAAACCACCCTGTTCCACCCCTCTTAGTAGGAGTGGGCTGGTACTGCTTCCTGCCAGGATGGGGAGTTCATCCAGAGGCTGAGGGTAGAGAAAGCACACTGCAGAGCTGTTTCTCCATAGAGAACAACTTGATTTATCCTCAAGCAAATACTTGTGAAATCAGAGAGCAGAGTGAACAGCTGAATACCTGCATTAAAGATACTGCTGCGAGGAGTGGGACTATGGTTCAGACACCCAGCGCATAGATTTCTACTAGGTCAGTTAAAGCTAAAGTATAGACCTGATAGTGGATATATATATACCCACGAATGTTAAATTGCAGCCATCCGACCTCCATGTTTTTCACTGGTGCCATAAATTGCACTTTGAATCTGCTGCTGTTGAATGTATCAAAAGTTATATCTTGCACTTAGCAAAAAGAAACTATTATACATTCACTGCTGATCTCATTCTTCAAAACTACATTTCCACTGCACTGATCCCAGCGACCAATGGCCTGAGGAAGTACACCATGACACAACACTTCATCAATGCCACTGCTATCATCAGGGGCTCGCTGCATATGCCTATATCTGTAAAAGTACACCAGGGGTTGCCTGGTGTGAAGATGCAACTTTTTAAAAAGTTGGGCATCATAAATAAGACAAAGGTGTTCTAATCTAAAATCCTGAACTACTTTTCACTCCACTACTAAAAGTGATGAGGCTCACCAAATGTCGCAAAAATATGCACCAAATATCACACGCGTGGATCACTTACAATATTTTTATGTCACAAAAATGGCGTAGCAGATTTGATAAATTTAGAATCTTAGAGAGGGCTCACCCGCTGCTCCAGAATGGTATGGGTGCACCTGCAGGAGGATTCACCCAATCCTCTAAGTAATTTAAAGAAGCAGGTAACAAGTAGGGCACACCAGACACTTAATGTCACACGGAGGGTTAATTTGCACGTTATTTATTAAATGTAATACATATGATAATTAAAATTAGTAATTAAAATGCATTAGAATACACGAAAAACCTAAAAACTTGAAAATAATTTAAAAATTAAAACATATAAAGTCCTTAAATATATCCAGTGATGAGTAAATGAAACGTTGTAAATATAAAGGAGTCTTTCTTGAGAGTTATTATAAACTCACTTTTTATGACCGGAATCAGTCAGTTCGGATCCCTAAGAGGATTAAATCCTCGAGTAGTAGTAGCGGTACCGCTGACTTTTCCCACAAGTTTTTTACTGCCTATTTACAAAATGGCCCGAATTGGTGTCCTCACTATTTCAGTTGGTATCAGGCTTCTTAACCTCACTCGTGGCGTCCCACGTGCAGTGAAGATAATGTAGGCAGAAGTAGATGCGGTTTAACTTGTTGCGGTAAATGTTAAAGTTTTTTCGGGATCCTCGGTGGTCAGATGTTAGCTGCGCTGTTTTTAAGGTGCGCTGTTTATGAGATGGTCTGGTCACTCTAATCTTCGGTGCAGTGACAGTCCAGATTTGCAGAGTTATACCAGATTACCAATCTCGACAGCAAGTATCCAGCTTTCCTGAGTGTCAGCATAAAAGAACACCGATCCCTTTCTTCAAGCGCTTTTTATCCTCGGGTGCCGTATTTGTTTCTCATGGGATTATGTTACCATACGCGTTTCAGAGCTTATTCCAGCTCCTTCTTCAGTGGTGTTCTCCACTGAAGAAGGAGCTGGAATAAGCTCTGAAACGCGTATGGTAACATAATCCCATGAGAAACAAATACGGCACCCGAGGATAAAAAGCGCTTGAAGAAAGGGATCGGTGTTCTTTTATGCTGACACTCAGGAAAGCTGGATACTTGCTGTCGAGATTGGTAATCTGGTATAACTCTGCAAATCTGGACTGTCACTGCACCGAAGATTAGAGTGACCAGACCATCTCATAAACAGCGCACCTTAAAAACAGCGCAGCTAACATCTGACCACCGAGGATCCCGAAAAAACTTTAACATTTACCGCAACAAGTTAAACCGCATCTACTTCTGCCTACATTATCTTCACTGCACGTGGGACGCCACGAGTGAGGTTAAGAAGCCTGATACCAACTGAAATAGTGAGTACACCAATTCGGGCCATTTTGTAAATAGGCAGTAAAAAACTTGTGGGAAAAGTCAGCGGTACCGCTACTACTACTCGAGGATTTAATCCTCTTAGGGATCTGAACTGACTGATTCCGGTCATAAAAAGTGAGTTTATAATAACTCTCAAGAAAGACTCCTTTATATTTACAACGTTTCATTTACTCATCACTGGATATATTTAAGGACTTTATATGTTTTAATTTTTAAATTATTTTCAAGTTTTTAGGTTTTTCGTGTATTCTAATGCATTTTAATTACTAATTTTAATTATCATATGTATTACATTTAATAAATAACGTGCAAATGAACCCTCCGTGTGACATTAAGTGTCTGGTGTGCCCTACTTGTTACCTGCTTCTTCAGATTTGATAAATGTCTCTCTTAGTTCATGATGTTGTAATGTCTTATGAATTTTGCCTAACGACCTATTGATCCTTTAGCTGTTTTCTCCTAGCCTTCCAATCAATGTGAGATTAGAAGTGAAAGCATATGTCTACCTTGAACCTCATTTTCTAGTTTATATATAGAATTCATCTAATGTAAATATATGCCAAAATCTATCTTGTTAACTAGCAGGGGCCCAGCGGTTATCACTTGTATAGTTATTCTTGGCATTTGATTTATACAGGGAGTGCAGAATTATTAGGCAAGTTGTATTTTTGAGGATTAATTTTATTATTGAACAACAACCATGTTCTCAATGAACCCAAAAAACTCATTAATATCAAAGCTGAATATTTTTGGAAGTAGTTTTTAGTTTGTTTTTAGTTTTAGCTATTTTAGGGGGATATCTGTGTGTGCAGGTGACTATTACTGTACATAATTATTAGGCAACTTAACAAAAAACAAATATATACCCATTTCAATTATTTATTTTTACCAGTGAAACCAATATAACATCTCAACATTCACAAATATACATTTCTGACATTCAAAAACAAAACAAAAACAAATCAGTGACCAATATAGCCACCTTTCTTTGCAAGGACACTCAAAAGCCTGCCATCCATGGATTCTGTCAGTGTTTTGATCTGTTCACCATCAACATTGCGAGCAGCAGCAACCACAGCCTCCCAGACACTGTTCAGAGAGGTGTACTGTTTTCCCTCCTTGTAAATCTCACATTTGATGATGGACCACAGGTTTTCAATGGGGTTCAGATCAGGTGAACAAGGAGGCCATGTCATTAGATTTTCTTCTTTTATACCCTTTCTTGCCAGCCACGTTGTGGAGTACTTGGACGCGTGTGATGGAGCATTGTCCTGCATGAAAATCATGTTTTTCTTACCTTGCAGACTTCTTCCTGTACCACTGCTTGAAGAAGGTGTCTTCCAGAAACTGGCAGTAGGACTGGGAGTTGAGCTTGACTCCATCCTCAACCCAAAAAGGCCCCACAAGCTTATCTTTGATGATACCAGCCCAAACCAGTACTCCACCTCCACCTTGCTGGCGTCTGAGTCGGACTGGAGCTCTCTGCCCTTTACCAATCCAGCCATCTGGCCCATCAAGACTCACTTTCATTTCATCAGTCCATAAAACCTTAGAAAAATCACTTTTGAGATATTTCTTGGCCCAGTCTTGACTTTTTAGCTTGTGTGTCTTGTTCAGTGGTGGTCGTCTTTCAGCCTTTCTTACCTTGGCCATGTCTCTGAGTATTGCACACCTTGTGCTTTTGGGCACTCCAGTGATGTTGCAGCTCTGAAATATGGCCAAACTGGTGGCAAGTGGCATCTTGGCAGCTGCACGCTTGACTTTTCTCAGTTCATGGGCAGTTATTTTGCGCCTTGGTTTTTCCACACTCTTCTTGCGACCCTGTTGACTATTTTAAAATGAAACGCTTGATTGTTCAATGATCACGCTTCAGAAGCTTTGCCATTTTAAGAGTGCTGCATCCCTCTGCAAGATATCTCACTATTTTTGACTTTTCTGAGCCTGTCAAGTCCTTCTTTTGACCCATTTTGCCAAAGGAAAGGAAGTTGCCTAATAATTATGCACACCTGATATAGGGTGTTGATGTCATTAGACCACACCCCTTCTCATTACAGAGATGCACATCACCTAATATGCTTAATTGGTAGTAGGCTTTCGAGCCTATACAGCTTGGAGTAAGACAACATGCATAAAGAGGATGATGTGGTCAAAATACTCATTTGCCTAATAATTCTGCACGTAGTGTAATGGCATACATTGTATTTATTTTATTGTTTTATCACATGTGTTATTTGTGTATATTGTGTATAACTTTTTTATTATTTTGAGAATATACCAAATTTTTCGGACTATAAGATGCACCTGACTATAAGACCCACCTAAGGTTTAGACAGCAGAAAATTAGAAAAAAATATTTCTACTTATTAAACCTTCCCTGGTGGTTTAATGAAGTGGAGGGATCAAGGTCAGTAAATTTGGGCTCTCGCAGAGATGGGGTTAATAGTTTTGGTCTACCTCTGTTAACCTTAGTGTGCCATCTGCTGATTATTGTAACAAACAGCAATGGTGCATGTGATCACCTCCTTAAATGTACCTATCCAAGTACAAGTCTCCTATCCTTGCTCTGTAGTGTCCCCCCGACACTTATTTTGCTATTTTTTTTTTTTTACTCTCCATTAGAGATGAGTGAATCAAAGCTGATAAAGTGGAATTTGTTCCAAACTTCAGTAAAAACTTGATTTGCACCAAATGCGAATTTCCTTGCACTTAATGGTAACAAATTTGCATTTTTTCCTAAAATGGCTGCTGCACGTGTGAGGGCATGGAAAAAGGAACTCTGGGAAGGTGGGATCAACCATAATGTTATGCATGCAGCCAATCAGCAGCCAGCCATCCCTGTGATGTCACGGCCCTATAAATAACGGCAGCCATCTTACATTCTGCCATTTACCAGTGTACTTAGTGCAGGGAGAGGAGTCTGCAGGCGCTAGGAACAGTGATAGAAAAAACGTCATTGTCCTAAAAAAAATTTTTTTACAAGTGCAGGGAAAGATTATAGGAAAGGATAGGGAGGAATCATTCCACAGCATTTCTATTCAACAGGGTTCAGTAGGGGAGGTGACAACCTGGGTAATAGGAACATTTCTATTTCACCTTGCAGCACTGACTGGGGATCCAAATTGCCATTATACAGCTCTGTAATTCCAGCAATCCATTCTTATAAGGGTCAATGGCGTAGCGGGGGGGGGGGGGGGAGGCAGGGGGATGTTTCCCCTGGGTGACAGATTGCAGGGGGCCAGGCAGCAGGCATTTTGAGGAGGGCCAAGGGAGCCCCTCCATTCTGCCTCCTAGTCTTCAGGCAAGCCTAGAATGCATTGGCTTCTTTGAGGACATGACGTCATGAGATCATGTGACTGCTTCCTCCCACCACTTGCAGACTGTGCCAGATGCAGGAAAAAGGAGAAGCAGAGCAGCGTCCAGACCAGGGAGAGTGCAGGCACTTATGCTGTGGTCAGTGATTTCTGGTGAGGGGTCTGGGGGCTGTATTTTTATGTAGTTTGTAGTGGAGTATATGAGGGGTGGGAAAGCTGCTAGAAGCTTTTATAAAGTCACCAACAGTTACATTGCTCACCATATAATACATCCCCTTACAAGGTATTTTAACTCCATGAGGTGGTTTTGCCTCCTGTGTGCCCCCTCCACACAGTGGTTTTGCCTCCTCTGTGCCCCTCAACACTGTGGGTCTTGCCTCCTCTGTGCCCCCTTCACACAGATTAGGATATATAATGGCCGCCTCTGTATTATTAGTATAGATAATAGCCCCCTCTGTATTATTAGTATATATAATGGCCCCCCTGTATTATTATAATAATATATAATGGCCCCTCTGTATTATTAGTATATATAATGGCCCCTCTGTATTATTAGTATATATTAGTATGCTGCTGCCTTAACTCTGGTCCTCCTATCTGTCTGGCTCTACCACAGTATTGGGGGGCAGCAGAATGACAGTGTTGAGGCACCAGGAGGGGAGGATGATAGCAAAGAGAGGAATCTAAAAATGTTTTCTGTGAAACTCTGTAGAGACGTGGCTGAAAGAAGGTTTCATAGCGGTCTTATCTCCGAATGAAGACGTTGAGGAAAGTCTATATCACAGGAGATGTCACTGGATAGATGAGGTATGTGGTGCTGTATTCTACTGTATATTTTGTAGCGATGTATGTAATGTCCATCCACATATCTGTTTCACGGTAGGTTTGGGGGGTGGATTGAGAATATGGCCCACCCTGTCGCATCCTGGCCCCAGACTTTAGTTCACACTGTGCGTGTTCTGAATTCTGGGGCCTCACACCCATCTACTACATTATCTGTACTCAGAGAGTTATCACTGTGTTATCTGTCTGTGGTGTTAGATAGGACTGCAAGTGACATCTACTACATTATCTGTACTCAGAGAGTTATTACTGTGTTATCTGTGGTGTTAGGTAGGACTGCAGGTGACATCTACTACATTATCTGTACTCAGAGAGTTAGCACTGAGTTATCTGTGGTGTTACATCGGACTGCAGGTGACATCTACTACATTATCTGTAAAATGGGGCGTGTTCACAGGTTGGGGGGGGGGCGCAATACATGGCTTGCCCCGGGTGCAGGCAACTCACGCTATGTCTCTGATTAGGGTGCAAGTTCTGTTTGATACAGGCATTAACAGGGTTATTACAAGGAAATATTTCTACGTCTTATTTGCCCTAATGCGGTGCAGTTATATATTCTAAAGCCCTTTTTTGCGTGTATTAGTGGAAAAAGGACCTTTGATAACGTAATCGCGCTCACCATCTTTATTCAGCAGGACCTGCGCTGTCGTCACTGCACATCGCTATTAAGTCATCAAAAGTCCTTTTGCAGGTCCTGAAAGAAGAAGAAAGAAGATGATGCCGGCTGCACGATTAAGTGGATGAGGTAAGTTAATTGTTTTTAGTTTTTAACCCCTCAAGAAACATTTTACTAAGCATTCTGTATTAAGAATGCTATTATTCTTCTTCATAACCATGTTATAAGGGAAAATAATACAGTAAATTGACTTTAATCAATCATCATCTCCTAGCAACCATGCGTGAAAATCGCATTGCAATTTTTACGCAGCCCCATTCATTTCTATGGGACCTGCGTTACGTGAAAAACGCAGAATATAGAACATACTGTGATTTTCACACAACGCACAAGTGATGCGTGAAAATCACCGCTTATCTGCACAGCCCCATTAAAGTGAATGGGTCCGGATTCAGTGCGGGTGCAATGCATTCACCTCATGCATTGCACCCGTGTGGAATTCTCACCCGTGTGAAAGGGGCCTAAAGCCCAGTTTGCGTGTATTACTGGCGAAATAAAAATATATTCGCAATCCAGCATTGCACTTATTTGTTGAAAAGCCTATTGTGTTCTGTAAAAGTAAAAAAAAAACTAGGGCCTAATTGCCATTCTGTGGTGCAGTGAAATATTCTAAAGCCCAGTTTGCCGTGTATTAGTGGTGAAATAAAAATATATTCGCCATCCAGCGTTGCAATTATGTGTTGAAAAGCCTGCTGTGTTTTTTAAAAGTTAAAATAAACTAGGGCCTAATTGCTGTTCTGCAGTGCAGTAAAATATTCTAAAGCCCATTTTGCCGTATATTACTGTCGAAATAAAAATATATTCGATGTCCCGCGTTGCACTTATCTGTTGAAAAGCCTGTTGTGTTTTGAAAAAGTAAAAAAAAGCCCTTTTTTGCATGTATTAGTGGAAAAAGTAAAAAATATATTTGCCGCTCAGTGGTGCAGTGATATATTCTAAAGCCCAGTTTGCCATGTATTAGTTAGTGGTGAAGTGAAAATATATTCGCCGTTCAGCATTGCAGTTATCTGTTGAAAAGCCTTTTGTGTAAAAGTAGAAAAAAAATAGGGCCTAATTGCCGTTCTGCAGTGCAGTGAAATATTCTAAAGCCCAGTTTGACGTGTATATTACTGGCAAAATAAAAATATATTCGACGTCCGCAAAATAAAAATTATATTCGACGTCCATCTGTTAAAAAGCCTGTTGTGTTCTGTAAAAGTAAAAAAAAGCCCTTTTTTGTGTGTATTAGTGGAAAAAGAAAAATATATATATTTGCCGCTCAGCGGTGCAGTTATCCGTTTTAAAGCCCTTTTTTGAGTGTATTAGTGGAAAAATAATATCTTTGCCGCTCAGCGGTGCCGTTATCTGTTTTAATGCCCTTTTTTTAATGTAGTAAGCTAGTTTCACACAAGCTGCAAGGGACTCCGGTAGGCTGTTCCGGTGGGTGTACAACCTGTCGGATCCGTCCTGCTGCTAGTTCACGTGTGCCCCCAGACTGCCGCTCCGTCCCCATTGACTATAATTCCAGCGGCAGCGCATGCCAAGAGGCGGCCGGACTAAAAGTACTTCATGCAGTACTTTTAGTCCGGCTGCCTCTCTGTGTGCCCTGCTGTGCTGTTGCCAGAACTTTGCCCCGCCCCCTTTATATAAAAAAAATCCCATAAAAAAAATTCCCCCATATATTTGGTATTTCCGCGTCCGTAACGCCCTGGACTACATAAATATCATATAAATTATCCCATACGGCGAACGCCGTAAAAAAAAAATGACATAGTTGCTAATTTATTCTTAGTTGTCACCGAAAAAACATAATAACAAGTGATCAAAAAGCGCCATTTACTCCATACCAATGATACCAATGAAAAATACAAGTTGTCCTGCAAAAATAAAGCCCTCACGCAACTCTATAGAAATAAAAATGTAAAAGTTATGGGTCTTGAGAAGCGGAAATATAAAAACTTTTTTTTCTTTTGAAAAAAGGGGGTTTTATTGCAAAAAAAATTTTTTTTTAAATCACAGAAATCTTACTGACCCAGATAATAAAGATATTATGTTATTTATTCTAAAATTTATAATGTAAAAACGCAGTGGCTGTTTTTCCCCTCTCCCTCCCAGAAAGAGTTGATAAAAGTTAATCAGAAAGTTATGTGTACCCCAAAATTGCGCCATTAAAAACTACAACTTGTCCCACAGGGAGTGTTTATAGCATCAGGTCTCTGCCTCTCCTTTCCCTCCTAGATAGAACAACACAGATCCAGGCAAGGCCAGTGTAACGTCCCAGAGAGGCATTACCACTTCTTCACCCCGCTACTGTCTTTAATGGGCTAATATAATGTAATCTATGCATTTTATTCCAGGTCCACTACACTGTGCATTTCTAATGTTTGCAACTGTTATGTTAATGTGTTATGTGGTAGCAAACACAGCAGAGCAACAGTTAGGTATAATGGAGCTTTCCATTCCATTGTAACCCCCCCCCCCCTTTGTGGAGGAATGGCAGGAAGGGTGGGGACCAGTTCTAGTCGGTCTAGCTAGGGGAAGGGAGTAAAGGCATGTCTCTGCTGAACGTGCCCAAGCCAGCCAGAGCACCCTCAGCTCTGCTGGTCATGGAGGCCAAAGCTTAAAGCCTCAGGAGTCAGGAGGAAAGTTTCCTGGCCTATTCTAGAGACAGACCAAACTACAAAGAAAGTAGTGCAGCATACAGAAGAAGCAGAGTCATATAGCCAGCCTGTCAGTACAGCAGAGCAAGAGAGAAACAGATGTAGCAGAGTCAAGTTTGCCTGCCAAATTTGTGCTAAAGCCTGCCGGGACCAAGACAAAGTCTGTAAACCGTTTTGGATAATGTTTATGCAAAGTAAAACTGCTGTTCAACAACATACAAGGTATGGACTCAATCATTCTTTCAAATGCCTCAATTATTCCCCTTATTTATTGCTTTAGAGCCAAAGCCTGGAGTCCAGCCTTATCCAGGTAGGAGCACCGTGACACACATAAAGGGACATTTTAGACCGCACTATACCACTGGGCATTCCTAAACCTGGGTCGCATTACATAGAGGGCCCTATGTGGAGGCACCCGTTGCAATTGGGGTCACAAACAGGATTTGCGTGTGTGTCTTGATACTGCAAGGCTTATAGATTTGTAAAAAAAACTTTTAAAATTACTTTATTACGTTTACTGTGGAGTGACAGGTGCACAAAAGTGCGCTTCAGCATCCAAGGTTTTTTTCTCTCATATTTGCCTGTGATGGTGTATCTTATTCTTGTACCTTAAGAGCGGGAAGACAAGGGAACGCCCAGCCCAAGAGCGGGAAAATACAGCCCTGCCCACAGATAACAACCCAGTGCAAATATACAGAGAGGAAACTTCGCACCTAAAGCTCTTCCTCCCTCACCATTTCATTGTGACAAAAGAGAGCAAGATGGCGTTCCCTAGTCTGAATTGGAACGAAATGTTGTGGGGCAACCAGATTGAGAAAAAGGTTACCTCGCCAGACATCAGTGTATCGCAAATACAGCGACACCTGAAGAAAGTGTTTGAGGCGTCTGCACTGCTGGCTGGTGCGGTGGAGGCGGCTGGAGTATGCACTCCGCCGCCCAAGAAGAGTGGGACCTTCATTGGCCTCAATAACATGGTCCCAAAAGTAGTGACAGCCCACGCCGCACCTATGTGGGAGTACAAGCGGGCCATCGAAGACTGGGCAATCCGCGTTCTGGATCGACCACAGCCAGGGGACCCAAACTTGGAACGGCGAAGAGGAACCGTTGTCTGGTTTTCGGTCGAGAGGGGAAGTGGCTTTTCTTATGGACGACGAGACCGGTCAGGAGCTATTTGTAGGCCACTGCTCCATCAAGTGCCCATACTTGCCCCAGGCCATACACAACCTCTATGCAGAAGATAACATGGAGTGCACCTCCATGGAGTTGCTCAAGGGACCCTTCGCTGTCGGAGTGACCCTCCTAGCAAAGCCCCTCGTTCCAGTGCTGGCAGGAAGATCTAGTTACTGTGGGTCGGGTACGCTGCCTTCAGGGGGAGTACTCTGCTTCTGTGAAAAGCCTCAGCCAAAGCCAGAGTTTCTCATCCCCGGACTGCCTGCACCACCCACCTATAAATTAGGATGGGTGTCCACCACCACAATTACATACAGCCCGACGGTGGTGAACTACCAATTGCCCTGGAAGATAGCATCAGTAATGGAGAGAGCCTCCCAGGTGTCACCACCGTGACTGGAGGATTTCCTGCCACCGCCTCTTCAGCCGGAGAACCTGAATCCCTTTTCCTGTACCCAGAACAGTCCCTAGAGGTCAGTAGAGCTCCACCACAGTGTCAAGTATGGCTTACAGGAGGCAGGAGCTCCCTCTCATGAGCTTCAGCAGCTCCAGCAGTGAAAAGGACGTCAGGTCCTTCCTCTAAGGAGCTGCCTTTCCGCCAAGAAAGAAAAGAAGAACCATAGACTAATGGGAGCCACTTCATGGACTGGACTTAACGGGTGAGGACTTTTTGGCTGTTTTATTTGTTCTTGTTTCCCCGTTTTTCTCTCACCTAGATGGCCATGCATGTTAGGACTCCTCCCATCTTCAGGAACATTCCTAGTTGCGCACGTCTGTGCCAAAATTATCTCTCCCCCCCCCCCTCCTTCCTTTTCAGGTTGATTGGGAGCCCCCTTTGAAAAAAAAGGGGGTTCTCTTTATTATTGCTGCTATTCTATACCCCATGTAGATTACAAAAAGTCACACTACTACCCTATGTGGATTTCAAATGACATTGCGCCTTATGTGGATTACCAATAATGACATTGTTATTTCCCATGGATTACAAAGGACTTTTTGCACTGTCTTTTCGTATTAAAGGTTCCAGTTTGGTGCATTTCATCCGCCAGCACTACAGAGAGGACTCTGATATGATTTTATTGCACTATTTAATTACATTATGTATTTGCACTATTTACGCACTAACCTTTTGAAGTTTTCAGCAACATTTCAAGTATTGTGCCCATTGTGTGTATTCCATTACAGGTACTGCAATGTGATTGTATGCACTTTAATTGGATCTTTGCACTTAATCTTGTTAGCCAGATAGTTAGCACATTACACTAGCTCATATGGACTGCCTCTGAGGACGTCAGGTTACAGCACAAGCAGATCTAACACCGTCAAGTGTAGACATCTGCTAATGTGTGTTTGGAGGAAATAACCTTCATGGAGATATGGGAGAGAACAGACTCCTTCTACTAGACTGTTTATGCCCTAAGGCCTTGTGCACCGCCTTAATGAAAAATATTTAGCTACCTGTTTAGTCATCTAGGTAACCGTGCGAAAAGCTATTCATAGAACTTGGTGCTTGGAAGGGAATACAGGATGAAGCCACTCTATTTACGAGCGTCTCATAGCATCATGGAGGAATTATTGTACATGACACCCCCACGCTCCATATACAACTATGGCCACATTGTGGAGTATTTGAGCGCTTTGTGCAGTCTTTGTTTCCCTGGTTATTACCGAGAGGGCAAACTGTAAAAGACACCCTACTCATATGGGCAGGAACCTAGTGGTAGCTGTCTCTATGTCAGTCTATGTTTGTATGTAATAGAAAATAATCTCATGCACTTTAACCTTCCTTCCTCAAGCGCAAGCTGAGGGCGGCTTGGTTTTAAGTAAGGGGGCTTACAGTCTTTAATGGTCTAATATAATGTAATCCTATGCATTTTATTTCAGGTCAACTAAACTGTGCATTTCTAATGTTTGCAACTGTTATGTTAATGTGTAATGTGCCTGGTTCACCAGCAGGTGGCAGCAAACACGGCAGAGCTACAGTTAGGTAGAATGGAGCTTTTCCATTCCATTCTACCCCCCCCCCCCCTTCCCTTTGTGGAGGAGTGGGCGAGTCCAACTTCCTGCAGGAAGGGTGGGGACCAGTTCTAGTCAGTCTAGCTTACCCCCTGTTAGGGAAAGGGAGTAAGGGCACATTTCTACTGAAAGTGCCCAAGCCAGCCAGAGCACCCTTAGCTCTGCTGGTTATGGAGGCCAAAGCTTAAAGCCTCAGGAGCCAGGAAAAAAGTTCCCTGGCCTAATCTAGAGACAGACCAGACTACAAAGAAAGTAGTGCAGCATACAGGAGAAGCAGAGTCATATAGCCAGCCTGTCAGTACAGCAGAGAGAAACAGATGTAGCAGAGTACAGTTTGCCTGCCAATTGCATGCTAAAGCTTGCTGGGACCAAGACAAAGTATGTAAACTGTTTTGGAGAACGTTTATGCAAAGTAAATGTCATGGTCTTACCTCCTTGCTGTTCCCTTCGTTTGACATGTGCTGGCGGCCATCTTGGTTTCTGGGTTTTCTTGTAGCCTCCCACCCTGCGGCTCCTCCTTCCCACTGGGAGGAGCTGGATGCCCAGCTCATATATATAGGAGGTCTGTGGCTTCAGTTCCTTGCTTGGTCCTCCTGTGTTCACATGCTTCCAAGACTGCTGCTGCTTCTGGTTCCTGATCCTGGCCTCGTCTGACTACCCTGTTGGTTCCTGATTCCGGCTTCGTCTGACTACCCCGTTGGTTCCTGATTCCGGCTTCGTCTGACTACCCCGTTGGTTCCTGTTCCTGGCTTCGTCTGACTACCCTTCTGGTTCCTGACCTCTGTCTCCGCAAGACCCTGCTTCGGTTTAGCCATCCGTTCGGACTTTGCTTACGGCTTGCTCTTCAATAAAACCTTCTTATTTTCCACTTATCTCTTGTTGTACGTCTGGTTCATGGTTCCATGACATTAGGACCAAGCCATGAATTCTGACGGTACAGGGCCACCCTCGCTACCTACGCTGGTTGCCAGACTTGATCAGCAGGATCACCTGTTGGGTCGGTTCGCTGTGGCGTTTCAAACCCTGCTTGAACGCACGGCTCATTTAGCTTCCGTTGCCGATGGGTCGGTTGTCGCTCCTGGGCCCGCTCCTACTGCCGCTCCGGTTGTTGCGCCAGAGTCTACCCTGACACCTGTTGCTGCGCCTGTGGTGTTTCAGGGTATGACCGGTTCTGCCCCCCTTCCACAGCGCTTTGGGGGAGAGCCAACTCAGTGCCGAGGTTTCCTTAACCAGGTGGGCATTTACTTCGAGTTGCTGCCACATGCCTTTCCTACTGAGAGATCAAGGGTGGGCTTCTTGATCTCGCTGCTCTCGGACAAGGCCTTGGCCTGGGCCAGCCCTTTATGGGAGAACAACAATCCGGTGGTTGCCGAGTTTTCCGGTTTTGTTGCTTCTCTTCGGAAGGTATTCGATGTGCCGGCTCGTGCTGCCTCTGCTGCGAAGCTCCTTATGTCCATCAGACAGGGTTCACGATCCGTAGCTGAATACGCCATTGAGTT
The DNA here is from genome assembly GCF_014858855.1 of Bufo gargarizans. Taxonomy (NCBI): domain Eukaryota; kingdom Metazoa; phylum Chordata; class Amphibia; order Anura; family Bufonidae; genus Bufo; species Bufo gargarizans. Next base: position 588,078,991 of record NC_058080.1, on the reverse strand, counting down.
TCGTACCCTGGCAGCAGAGGTGGGCTGGAATAATGAGGCTCTGGTCGCTGCTTTCTCTCATGGTCTCTCGGATGCCTTGAAGGATGAGGTTGCAGCTAAGGACCTACCAGTGGAGCTCGAGTCTCTTATTTCTTTCCTGATTTTGATTGACTCCAGACTCGGGGAGAGACCTTCCTTTAAGGAGAGCCTGCGGAGGTCTCCTAACAGATTGGCGCCTACGTTTGCTGTCCCACCCGTGCCTCCCTCTCCTCCCACGCCTCCTGGGGATGACTTGTCTGGGGGTGAACCCATGCAGCGGGGGTTTGCTCGCCTGTCTGAGGGGGAGAGGGTACTCCGGAGACGCGAGGGCCGATGCATGTACTGTGGTCTCGGTGGGCATTTTCGGTTGGCATGTCCGAACCGTCCGGGAGAACGCTCGCACCTGAGGTCCTGTCGGGGGCAGATCTTGGGTGGAGTCTCCTCGTCCCCGGTTTCCCGTGTTGACAAACCACTGATCACGGTTGTCCTCTCCTGGGTCGGGGGCTCGGTGACGACCCAGGCGTTGGTGGACTCTGGTGCTGGTGGTTTGTTCATTGATAGAGTGTTCGTTGCCGCCAATTCCATTCCTCTGCAGCCTCGAGGTTCCCCACTGGCTCTTGAGGCGATAGACGGCAGACCCCTTCTGCCGCCACACGTGACTCATGAGACCCTTCCAGTGGGGATAGCCATTGGTGCCGTTCACAGAGAGTCGGTCTGTCTCCAGGTTATTTCGTCTCCACACTACTCGGTGGTCTTGGGGTACCCCTGGCTCCAGAAGCATAATCCGACTTTCGATTGGAGATCGGTCGAGATCCTCTCGTGGTCACCGCAGTGTGGGGTTAGTTGCATCCATGGGCCTGTCAAGTTGCTGTGTACTTCCTCGGACTCTCTGTTGCCTCCTGAATACGAAGAGTACCGGGATGTATTCGATAAGGTGCGCGCGGTTGCCCTACCTCCGCACCGCCCATACGATTGTGCCATAGAGTTACAATCCGGTGCCGTTCCTCCTCGTGGCAAAGTCTATCCACTGTCGGTAGCGGAGAATGAGGCCATGGAGGAGTACGTGAGGGAGGCGCTTTCACGCGGACACATTCGCAAATCCTCGTCCCCGGCAGGGGCTGGATTTTTCTTTGTGAAAAAGAAGGGCGGCGAGTTGAGGCCTTGCATCGATTACAGGGGTCTCAATCGCATCACGATCAAGAACGCTTACCCGATACCCTTGATTTCCGAGCTGTTCGATCGCCTCAAAGGGGCCACGGTCTTTACCAAACTCGACCTGAGGGCGGCATATAACCTGGTAAGGATCAAGGCGGGCGATGAGTGGAAGACCGCGTTTAACACCAGGACCGGTCATTATGAATCCTTGGTTATGCCCTTTGGGTTGTGCAATGCGCCCGCAGTCTTCCAGGAATTCATCAACGATGTTTTCCGTGACCTGTTGCAGCAGTGTGTGGTGGTCTATTTGGATGACATCTTGGTATATTCTGCATCCATGGAGGCCCACATTCTGGATGTCAGACGAGTGTTGCAACGCTTACGAGAGAACAAGCTGTTCGGTAAGCTTGAGAAATGCGAATTTCACCGATCCCAGGTAACCTTCTTAGGTTACATCATTTCCGCTGAGGGGTTCTCCATGGATCCTGAGAAGGTTTCGGCTGTCTTACAGTGGCCCCAGCCCAGTGGGCTTCGTGCCCTGCAGCGCTTTTTGGGCTTCGCCAATTATTATCGGAAGTTCATCAGGGACTTTTCCATGCTAGCCAAGCCTCTCACGGATCTGACCAGGAAGGGCAGTAATCCTCAGGTCTGGCCGCTCGAGGCCATCCGAGCTTTTGAGGCTCTAAAGTCCGCCTTTGTGTCGGCTCCGATTCTGTCGCATCCCAACCCTGGGTTGCCTTTTGTTCTCGAGGTGGACGCGTCTGAGACGGGAGTAGGCGCCCTCCTGTCTCAGCGTAGAACACCAGAGGGTCCTCTGCTTCCTTGTGGGTTTTACTCCCGGAAACTGTCTTCCGCGGAGTGCAACTATCAGATTGGTGACAGGGAGTTATTGGCCATCGTGCAGGCCCTTAAAGAATGGAGGCACTTGCTCGAGGGCTCGGTGGTTCCGGTTCTCATCCTGACGGACCACAAGAATCTGACCTACCTCTCTGAGGCCAAGAGATTGACACCACGTCAGGCCAGATGGGCTCTGTTCTTGTCACGTTTTAATTACGTGGTCTCCTACCTACCCGGCTCCAAGAACATCAGAGCGGATGCCTTATCACGGCAGTACTCCGAGCTGTCCGGGGAGGAGTCGATTCCGACTACGGTCATACCCCCGAATCAGATCCTGGCCGCTATTCGCACCAGCCTGACTTCTCCTCTGGGTGAGCAGATTTTGGCGGCTCAATCTGGTGCTCCCTCTGGGAGACCCAACGGCAGATGTTTTGTGCCTGAGGAGTTGCGCACTCGGTTGTTGCGAACCTACCATAACTCCAAGGCCGCGGGGCACCCTGGAAAGAATCAGCTGTCCTGGGCGGTCTCACGTCTGTTCTGGTGGCCTTCTCTACGTTCCGACATCGCCGCATATGTAGCGGCATGCTCCGTTTGTGCCCAGAGTAAGTCCCCTCGGCACCTTCCGTTGGGCCTTTTGCAACCCATAGCCACTGGGGAGCGTCCATGGTCACACCTGGGGATGGATTTCATTGTGGACCTCCCTGCATCCCGAGGCCATACGGTCATTCTCATGATTGTGGATCGGTTTTCCAAAATGTGCCACTGTGTTCCTCTCAAGAAGTTACCCTCTGCACAAGAGTTGGCCTCGATTTTTGCCAGGGAGGTCTTCCGGTTGCACGGTTTGCCCAAGGAGATTGTGTCGGATCGGGGGAGTCAGTTTGTGTCCAGGTTCTGGCGCGCCTTTTGCTCCCAGTTGGGGATTCATCTCTCTTTCTCCTCGGCCTACCACCCTCAGTCCAATGGGGCCGCAGAACGATCCAATCAGGCCTTGGAGCAATTCCTTCGTTGCTATGTCTCCGATCACCAAGACAATTGGGTTGACCTCCTGCCTTGGGCTGAGTTTGCCAGGAACACGGCGGTGAACTCTTCCTCTGGGACGTCTCCCTTCATGGCCAATTATGGGTTCCAACCTGCCGTGTTACCGGAGGTATTCTCTCCCCAGGATATTCCGGCTGTGGAGGATCACCTTTCCGTCCTACGTGCTTCTTGGGTACAGATCCAGAGGTCCCTTGAGGTCTCTGCGCAGCGCCAGAAACTCCAGGCTGATCGCAGACGAGCGCCCGCTCCTTCCTACCAGGTCGGAGACCGCGTATGGTTGTCCACCCGCAACCTCAACCTTCGAGTGCCCACTCCCAAGCTGGCGCCTCGCTTTGTTGGTCCCTTCCGAGTGCTTCGCAGGGTAAACCCGGTAGCCTATGCCCTTGCGCTTCCTCCTGGCATGCGGATCTCCAACGTGTTTCATGTCTCCCTGTTGAAGCCACTGGTGTGTAATCGTTTCACTTCCTCGATTCCTCGGCCTCGTCCGGTCCAAGTGGGCAATCGTGAGGAGTATGAGGTGAGCAATATCCTGGACTCACGCCTGGTCCGCGGTCGGGTGCAGTTTTTGGTCCATTGGCGTGGTTATGGTCCAGAGGAGCGTTCCTGGGTTCCCTCCGCAGATGTCCATGCTCCTGTCTTGCTCCGAGCCTTCCACGCACGCTTCCCTCAGAAACCGTTCCTTACTCCGCGGAGGAGGGGCCCTTGAGGGGGAGGTACTGTCATGGTCTTACCTCCTTGCTGTTCCCTTCGTTTGACATGTGCTGGCGGCCATCTTGGTTTCTGGGTTTTCTTGTAGTCTCCCACCCTGCGGCTCCTCCTTCCCACTGGGAGGAGCTGGATGCCCAGCTCATATATATAGGAGGTCTGTGGCTTCAGTTCCTTGCTTGGTCCTCCTGTGTTCACATGCTTCCAAGACTGCTGCTGCTTCTGGTTCCTGATCCTGGCCTCGTCTGACTACCCTGTTGGTTCCTGATTCCGGCTTCGTCTGACTACCCCGTTGGTTCCTGATTCCGGCTTCGTCTGACTACCCCGTTGGTTCCTGTTCCTGGCTTCGTCTGACTACCCTTCTGGTTCCTGACCTCTGTCTCCGCAAGACCCTGCTTCGGTTTAGCCATCCGTTCGGACTTTGCTTACGGCTTGCTCTTCAATAAAACCTTCTTATTTTCCACTTATCTCTTGTTGTACGTCTGGTTCATGGTTCCATGACAGTAAAGCTGCTGTTCAACTACATAAAAAGTCTGGACTTAATCTTTCTTTCAAATTGCTCAATTATTCCCCTTATTTATTGCTTCGGAGCCAAAGCCTGGGGTCCAGCCTTATCCAGGTAGGAGCACCGTGACACACATAAAGGGACATTTTAGGCCGCACTATACCACTGAGCATTCCTATACTTAGGTCACATTACATAGAGGGCCCTAGGTGGAGGCGGCCGTTGCACCAGCAGCCTCATACTAATAAAACTGTGTTGGTTATGGGTTGGGGGAGCGTGCTTTTCCAGCACAGACTTTTACTAAAGAAATTACTTAACAGGTCTTCATCAGGATTTGAACCCCAGACCTTCTGTGTGACAGAAAAAAAGGTTAAGATTATACTACAGACCTGCTGTGTTGGAAGGTATGCATTTTCTGTGCTTAAAAAAAACTATTTTCTTCACAGGCATAACCCTAAATAAATAGTATATTACTGAAAAAATTTAGCCATTTACAAATCACCTTAAATAATGTGTTCACAATATTGCATAGCTTATTATGATTACATTGATAGCAAATACTGTTTTGTTATGTTTCATACTAAGTAGGGTACAAAAACTTTAATGGTATTTTTTTAGTAACAACAACTTTGCAGAAAATTTTAACTTTTACTTTAAAAGTTGAAAACTAAAAGTTCTATCTTTCTGCCATAACTTTTACTATAAAGATTTCTTGACAGTAAACAGCTACCTTACCCTCTCCTCTACAGAAAAGCTCTGCTGGAAGGATAAGGTTTTGTTGCCTTATGGCTTTATAAGTGTATCACAAAACAGTATTTGGTATCCCTGAAATCATAATAACCCATACAATATTGTGAACATATTTTTTATGTTGATACAAGTGTAAATAAAAATGGTGGGGGATAAGGGCACACGGTCTGCCTATATGGAGCCCTGAAATTCTTGATGGCAACCCTGGATACAAGCCTGCTTGAAGCCCTGCTGAAAAAACCCCAGACACAACATCATTGCTGACATCACATCTACAGGTTAGGGTCCAGGCAAATAAGTAGAACACCACCCTAAGAGGCAAGGTCACTGGTGATGTTTTGTCTACAGAGCAGAGCCTTAGAAGCCTTGCTATAACTCAGATGTAGATATGATGTCATCTGGATGAGGAACCAACACAGTGGAAACTGTGAAGTGTAAGGGTATTACGGATAAACAATCAATATTAGTTAGTGATAGCTTGTGTTGGTTCTTGTTAATTGAGGCAGAAAATTGCAAAACAGGAATACTGATATTATATTTTTATTTTAGTAATGTATAGGGGCAGTGATACTAACCATTTTTGCAATGTACTTTAAAGGGAACCTGTCATCAACTTTATGTTGACCTCACTGAGGGCAGTATAAATTAGTGACAAAAATGCTGATTTCAGCAGTGTCACTCGTGAGCTAAAACTAAGTGGTTGCTGAGAACCAGCATCACAATCATTGCAGCCCAGGCCTTGAAGAGAGTCAAATCTACCTGAGAAGAGTCATGGTTATTCATAATCTCCTGCTCTCTCACCCATCTGCTGATGATTGGCAGTTCTCTCCTAGAGAGAAAGGGAGACAACTAGGTAGAAGACTGTCAGTCATCAGCAGGTGGGCAGGGAGGGCAGGAATTTATGAATAACCATGACTCTTCTCAGGTGGCCGTGACTCTTTTCCAGGCCCAGCCTGCAATCATTGTGATGTTGGTTCTCAGCAACCACTTTAAACTTATAAATGAGAGACTGCTGAAATCAACTCACCTGTCTCTACTTTTTGCTGCCATTAGTATGGGCAACATAAAGTTGATGACAGCTTCCCTTTAATTACTGAAATCATACATTTCTATTAGAAAAATAGCTCTAAAGTGGCTCGTTTTGAGCCTTAGCAAAACTCCTCTGTCTTCTGTTTACATAACTGGAGACTTGCTCAATATTGACTGTTATGTAAACAGAAGACAGGAGCGTTGCTAAGGCTCAAAATGGGCCACTTTAGAGCTATTTTTCTAATAGAAATGTATGATTTCAGTAAAGTATATTACAAAAATGGTCAGTATCACTGGTCCTATACATTGCACAAATAAAAATAGAACTTTAAAGTGAATCTGTCATCTTGATTCAGCACAATGAATTTCAGTACCACATGAGTAATACTACTTTTAATTCTCATTCTCCATCCCATTCCCTCACTGTATCTCTACAAAGCTCCCCTGAATTTTCATGTCCCTTAGACCCAAACATTCTCCTGTTTAGAGAAGATAGGGGAGGGCAACAACATTAGTTTGCATCTAGGATACAATTTTCTTTTCTGACAGTAAAAAAAAAAGTTCCTATATACTGAACTGCAATGAGAAGATTTACATTCTAAACCTTGCACATGCAGAAGATTTCAGTGGTTGTCCCTGAGGAAAAGTGAAAAAAAATAATTATTTTCATTGTTGAAAAATTGTTCACTAGGTTAGAAAATTGTTGGTATTAGATAGATAGATTGATATTAAATAGATGAATATTAAAGATAAAGATATGAAATAGATAGATAGAATTTGTTTAGGATGTCGGAGGACGCATTTAATTTATGATGAGGCACATGCCTTGTCATAAATTAGGTGCATCTTCCAGCAGTCCATGAGGGTCCTTTATTATCCTAATTTGCCTATATTAGGCATATTTCTGGCACAGTATGCGGTGCAAAGACAATCTGTGACTTTTCCCTTCTCACAGCAGGTCTATAAAAGGTCTGTTTTAGGAATAGAAAATGGTCTAACTGTAAGCCAGCAAGGAAGCTGGCTTACATTTAGACTGCCAGCACCTCTATATAACTCCAGTTCCACCGCCAGCTATAGGGGTTATTAAGACTGGCGTCTAAAATGCTGTTCTTAATAAATGAACCCCATGTGAAATCCATGTCAGCTCAGAGCTGGCATTGGTTTTAGTCTTCTTTTACTCAAAAAACAAACAAAAAACTGGGGTAAAAGAAAATAAATATGCAGAGCCAGCTGGCCTAACTCCCCACCCTCATCACGGCCCTCTCTTGGGAAAGTGGCGAAGAAGTGTAGAAATACCACATAGGGCTAAATTTAGTGCAATGGCATTTAAGAAGTGACAAACGCAAGGTTTGCATCTTTTTATGCCAGAAAACTTACATGAAAGGAATTATAAATTCTCTTCAAATTGTTTCAATTATATTTTAAAATGAGCATAGAGATTACATCTCTTTGGGATAAAAAATATGAGTTTCAGTAACAAAGAGACATTTCTTATTGAGAGAGGATTTCCCACTGTCAATTTAGTGTAGCACCTGCTGTTCTGTGAGCATAGATGTGTGACAAGGACAGGCAAGTCTGTGAAGCAATGCTGCAGTGATGAGTGATGGGTTTCCTTAAGACCTGCTCTAATGATATGGATATTTTAGATGGCAGCAAGCTCTGCACACTCCATCAGTTCCTTCTGACACCTACTAGATGTTACTTTTCCAGGAACTATCAACCCCTTATGTGCCCAGAAGAAAACTGGTTTGTATGGGACTGATGCATGAAGGCTTCTCACTGAGGAAAACAAATTGTACAAGCTCAACACAGCAGTTGCTCCATGTCACAGTCAATGTCTATTTTTATATTTTAATAGTTTGGGCATTTTCAGATGTTGCAATACCAGTTATGTTTATTTTTTATTGCGTATTTGTATATGAAAAATTGAAATGTGCAGTGATTTGAATGTCTAACATTTTAGGCTTTTTATTTTTATTTTAAACATTTTTGTACCATAGACTGCAATAGAATACTATTGAAGTCTAGGCGATTTTTACTGACTGCCTGTCAAGCAGCTTAACAGACAGTTTCCTGTGGCATGCCTGGGAGCCCCAGGCTGTCATAGCAACCGATCAGAGGGAGGGGGCTCTGATTGGGATTTCACCAGGGGGCTCCGATTGCAGGACAGAAGGAGCTCCCTCCCTCGGTCTAACTGATCAGATGCCATGTTCACTATTGTCTATGTCATCTGAGGGGTTAAAGGAAATTTGTCATAAGAAAATAACCTTTTGTTTAACTAGGTAGTGCAGTATATAAAGATAGCCCTGCAGGGGGATAAGTAATAAGAATCTAATACCGACCAGTGTAGCTTCAGCCCTGACGTACTTTTTGCCTTAAGCTTCCTCAGGGGATGCCCTACTGCTGACTACAAACCTATTTATACCTTGTCAATTACCAAAAAGTAAAATGAGATGGAGATAAATATCTCAACTTGGGCACACTTGTGGTCGGATCAGCTATCAGAAAGGTGAACCTAACCTATCTAACCCCATCTACGACAAGCAGTGGAGTTATGCCATAACTGCCGTGGTAGGGCAGCCTAAAGAGGGCCACCCTAATGTGAAGTGACTGTAAGATGGTGTGGGTGAAATCAGCTGAATCAGTGTCAGCCTGGGCCCACAGGTGCCTATAAATAGCCTAGTAATTAGCCAGCCTGGGCCCACAGGTGCATGTAATACGCCTTGTAATCAGCCTCCCCTCCCACAAATGCAGCAATATATTTGCTTAATACTTGTGGTCGGATCAGCTATCAGAAAGGTGAACCTAACCTATCTAACCCCATCTACGGCAAGCAGTGGAGTTATGCCATAACTGCCGTGGTATGGCAGCCTAACGAGGCCAAAAAGAGCAGACCTTAGTTTAGAGTAAATATATCCATACCGTTACAACACCCGATTTTGAACGGAAAAGACCTTTCACGATGAAGGTGCGGAATATACCGTATATATCACAGTGACTTCCATCTACCTTACCTCTTTGTCATGTGCACCGCAACATCGTTCTTGGAGATGGTTAATGCTGATGCGATTGAAAGAGTGGCTGGTAACCAGGAACGATTTATTCCTATGTTGACTAACATATGACCATATTACGAGAAGGTCTGAATCCTGAGAGCTGCAGACTGAAACAAACAATGGTGAATCTGTTGGAAGGGCCTAAATGAACTCCAACCATTCGCCAAGGGCCCTGATCGGACACCAACTGTTCCTGGTGGCAAAATACTTCACCTCTACTTATTCCCCAGGCCACACTTTCTATTAAGGGCCCAAAAGTTAGAACATGGCGTATGCCATCTTACAGTAGTAGTAAATTAAGTGAAATGTGTGAACTCACCAGGCCTGGGGAACCATCCACAGGAATACATGGCTATTTCGATTAACAAGCTATTGTTGCCTGTAATAAGGACAGAACGTACACATAATACCTGCAGTTGTGACAGAAAATAAGCTTAAGGTCGTGATAAACTATGTATGCTGCGCCTGTAGTCGTGATAGGACTCGTTGTGTCTGAAGACATGACAGATTTCGTAAACTGTCCCTTATTACTGTACCTCCTACTGGAAGACGGACCGATACCCAGGACTTAGGCCGGACGCCAACACCCTCGGCCCAAGTTTGTAGATGAAGTGAGCATGTCTGAGAGAAGATGATGTCCGCAAAGGCAGGCTTGGGATGACTGCTTATAAAGAAAACAATGAAGATCCAACAACCTAGAAAATAAAAGTCAGGGAAAACAATAACGTGAGTGAGGCTCTAATGGCACAAGCCACGCGTGCGAGCCACCACAAGAAAATTGTATTGCGAGTCACAGAAGACCGAGCCATGCGAGTGGGTCTGAAGACAGAAAAAAGACATGGAACCTACTTGTGGGACCACGCCGCCGGCCTCGAATGGCGGAGTTGTGTGTAAAATTTAAACGGAGAAGCCATGCGTGAGAGACTCTAATGGCAGAGCCATATGTGTAACACTAAACCAGAGAAGCCATGCGTGAGAGACTAATGGCGGAGCCATGCGTGAGAGAAACTTTTAAATACATAAAGGGAATCAACAAGGTAAAAGAGGAGAGCATATTTAAAAGAAGAAAAACTGCTACAAGAGGACATCGTTTTAAATTACAGGGGCAAAGGTTTAAAAGTAATATCAGGAAGTAGTAGTTTACTGAGAGAGGAGTGGATGCATGGAATAGCCTTCCTGCATTAGTGGTAGCTGCAAATACAGTGAAGGAGTAAGCATGCATAGGATAGGCAGAAGGCCATCCTTCATATAAGATAGGGCCAGGGGCTATCCATTATATTTAGTATATTGGGCAGACTAGATTGGCCAAATGGTTACTTATCTGCCGACACATTCTATGTTTCTATGAGAGACTCTAATGGCTGAGTCATATGTGTAAAACTAAAACGGAGAAGCCATGCGTGAGAGACTCTAATGGTGGAGCCATATGAGTTGTGGGGATCCGCTCTGGTAGGCAGTGGTAGCGAGTGCAGTATAGAGGCAACACAGAATGGTCTTGGTGTAAAACGCGATGCTTTGTTTATTTACACGGTGCATATTTGTGAAAGACGGTGCAGTTCATAGGGAGGGTGGTCACACACAACAGCAAAATAATAGTTCAAACACAGCAAGTCCCTGCTGCAGGCTACTTGAGGCCTGTTTCAGTCACATAAAGCAAAGTCTATTTAAAGCCAGGAGTAATGTCACCTTTTTCTCCTTGGTGAAGTAAGTCCATGGGTCTTGCTTCTAGCCACAGGACACGGATCCCTCCTGGTCTCAGCTGCAGGATCCTGCACAGTCCTCCACAGGCCTCAGCACACAGCCCAGCTCACCTCCACTTCTCACTCTCACAGCCAGAGAACACAGAAGCTTCACATTGCACACCCCACCCTTGTTGCTAGTCAGGTTTTAACCCTTCCCTGCAAAACCTGGCCTGGACCGTGGGGAGACAGGCACCCGCCCGCATATCTGCCTGCTCCCAATAAGAGCCGGCCTGGATCCGCTGTGTTAACAGCATAACCGCTGCAATATTCACTTTTCTGGCTCTTACTCCACCGGTGCCAGGACCCCCGGTGGCACGTACCTGCCGTCTACTACCACCCCAGGTACTCTCCTACATATCCCCCCCCTTTGTTCAACCCTGAAGGGTTGCACACCCTGTTCAATCCTGAGGGGTTGAACACATGTACAACAGTGTACCCGGGACAGGGCATCGGCATTCCCCTGTAAGCGGCCTGCCCTGTGTTCGACACTGAACTTAAAATTCTGGAGGGACAAGAACCATCTGGTGACCCGGGCACTCCCCTCCTTGGCCCGGCTCATCCACTGGAGAGGGGAATGGTCGGTCACCAGACGGAACCTTCTCCCTAACAGATAGTACCTAAGGGACTCGAGGGCCCACTTAATGGCCAGGCATTCTCTCTCTACCACACTGTACCTGGTTTCCGCTGGGGTGAGTTTGCGACTCAGGAAGACAACAGGGTGTTCCTCCCCACTGATTTCCTGAGAGAGTACTGCCCCTAGGCCCACTCCAGAGGCGTCCGTCTGAACGACAAATTCCCGTGTGAAGTCGGGTGTCACCAAAACCGGGGACCCACACAGAGCCGACTTCAAACGGGAGAATGCCTCCTCCGCCTGCTCATCCCAGCGGACCATCACCGTCTTCCTCCCCTTTAAAAGTCTTGTCAATGGGGCCGCTACTGTGGCAAAGTTGGGGATAAAGCGCATGTAATATCCTATCATCCCTAGGAACGAACGTACTTGCTTGGTGGTAAGAGGTCTGGGCCAGCTCTTGATCGCCTCAACCTTGTCTACCTGGGGTTTGACAACTCCCCGCCCAATCACGTATCCCAGGTACCGGACCTCCTCGAACCCGAGCGAACACTTTTTTGGGTTGGCCGTCAGTCCAGCTTTTCTAAGTGAATCGACTACGGCCTGTACCTTGGGCAGGTGACTCTCCCAGTCCTGGCTAAACACGATGATGTCGTCCAGATATGCCGAAGCATATGGACGATGGGGCCGTAGGATGACGTCCATCAATCGCTGGAAGGTGGCTGGAGCGCCATGTAGGCCAAAGGGCAAAACTTGGTACTGAAATAACCCCTCGGGGGTGACAAAGGCAGTCTTCTCCTTTGCCGCCTCCGTGAGAGGCACCTGCCAATATCCTTTTGTGAGGTCGAGGACCGAGAAATAGCGAGCTTTCCCTAGCCGTTCTATGAGCTCGTCTACCCGGGGCATGGGGTAGGCATCGAATTTCGACACTTCGTTGAGCTTTCTAAAGTCATTGCAGAAGCGCAGAGTACCGTCAGGTTTTGGGATGAGGACTATGGGGCTGGCCCACTCGCTCCTTGACTCCTCAATCACCCCTAACCTCAACATGGACCTTACTTCTTCTGAAATGGCCTGTCGCCGGGCCTCCGGTACACGATACGGCTTTAACCGTACCCTGACGTGGGGCTCGGTGACGATGTCATGTCGGACTACCGAAGTTCGACCAGGAAGCTCAGAGAATACGTCCCTATTTCGACTCACCAACTTTTTGGCTTCCTGAGCTTGTTTAGTCGACAGACCACCCGCTATCTTTACTGCGGAGGTGCCCTCCGGGACCTCGGGTGGAGCTGGGATCTTCCCCGCAGACAAGACAGTGCTTGGGCTGTCCCCAATGAGACACTCCCTATCTCTCCACGATTTCAGTAAATTTACATGATATACCTGTTCTGGCTTCCGCCGGCCTGGCTGGGATATCTTGTAATTCACTGACCCTACCTTCTCTTTCACCTCGTAGGGACCTTGCCACCGTGCCAAAAACTTACTGTCAATGGTGGGGACTAGCACCAGTACCCGGTCACCCGGGTTAAATGTCCGGACCTGGGCACTCCGGTTGTATACCCGGCTCTGTGCCAGTTGGGCGGCTTCCATGTGTTCCCGGACGATTGGTAGGACTGTCTCTATATGGTCCTGCATCTTTTCTATATGCTCTATAATACTCTTGTGGGGGGTGGGCTGTTGCTCCCACGCCTCTTTAGCGATGTCCAGCAACCCTCTTAGCCGTCGACCGTATAATAGCTCGAAGGGCGAGAATCCCGTAGATGCCTGGGGCACTTCTCGCACTGCGAACAATACGTACGGCAGCAACAGGTCCCAATCCTTTCCGTCTTTGGCTACGGTTCTTTTAAGCATAGTTTTTAGGGTTTTGTTAAAGCATTCCACTAGTCCGTTGGTCTGAGGATGGTATACGGACGTGTGCAACCGTTTAACCCCTAAAAGCTTGCAGAGCTCCCTCGTCACCTTAGACATGAAGGGCGTCCCCTGGTCGGTCAGGATCTCTTTTGGAATCCCCACCCTTGCGAACATACCCATGAGTTCTTTAGCTATGAGCTTAGCAGAAGTATGACGTAGTGGGATCGCTTCAGGATATCTGGTGGCATAGTCTAAGACCACCAAGATATGCTGGTGCCCTCTGGCCGACTTGTTTATGGGGCCTACCAGATCCATCCCTATTCTTTCGAAGGGGACCTCGATGATGGCATGGGTACTAGGGGACTGCGATAGTGGGGCTGGGGGCTCGTCATCTGACACACTGGACAGGATTGGCAAAACCTTTTGACCTCCTCATAAACCCCGGGCCAATAGAACCTTTGCAAAATCCGCTCTTGTTTTTTTTTTTTTACGCCCAAATGTCCTCCCAGCACGTGGGAGTGGGCCAAGTCCAGTACCACACGGCGGTATGGCTGGGGTACCACCAGCTGCTCCACTACCTCGTGCTGCACTTTGTCCACCCTATACAGCAGGTCCTGGTTAAAAGCCAGATGGGGAAACACCGAGTCGGCCCCTGGGTGCTGAGCCACCCCATTTACCACTGTCACCCCTTCCCTCGCCCGCAATAATGTCGGATCTTGGAGCTGGGCGGTCCCGAACATGTCACGGGATACCTCCAGGTCCGGGATGGACGGCGTTTCCACGGATTCGCCTGCCAACCCCTCTAGGGGAAACCTATCGGGATGACACTCTACGGGTGATGTGGTGACCCCTACAGCTGGTATCCCTGCATCGGGATCCTCGGGCACTGGGCCCGATTGTCGTCTGTCCCTAAGGGAAGGCATATTGCTCTTCCATAGAGTCCAAAACAAAGGAAAATCCCTTCCCAGTATGGCGGCATAAGGGATTTGGTGTCCCACTCCGACGACATGCTGCACCTCTTTGCCCAACACGACATGGTAACCCTGGCAGTGGGGTACTCCCGGCGGTCCCCATGGATACAGACAATGGACAGGGTTTGCTTCTCTGGGAGTGTCTCAGACACTAAGGATTCATGCACTAGGATCACCAGGCTCCCAGAGTCCAGCAAAGCATTAATCGGATGCCCATTGACCAAGACTTGGCACAGAGGTGGAATATTGGTGGTCGGCCTGGCATCCGCGGTACATACAGGCCGGGCAAAGAAAGAGGACCAGCGAGCGAACCCGCAGTCCATGGGTTCAGGTGTTTGAGGACAGTTCGCTGCCCTATGTCCCAGGCCATGGCAGTGCCAACATTGAATCCCCGTGGTCCCTCCCCGGTCTCTCTTCCTTGGAGTAGGACTAGCCTTCCCCCCCCCTTTGTGGTTGGGTCCCTTTTTCCGGATCCCTAGCCTGAGAGGGAGCCCGACGGGATTCCTGCGCCTGCGTTGAGTCCCGCACCTTATCCCGGGCAGCAGGTAGGACTGCGGTCCCCCCCGGGACGGCTTGTTGTTGTAACACACGCATGGACTCCTGCATAGTCGCCAGTTGCTGGGCCACTAGACTATTCAACTGCCGCTGGTCTCTCAGGGCTTCCTCATGTCTCCGAGTAGCCTCCTCATTACTTTGCACCAAGTGTCTAATGGCCTCCTCCATCTTATCTGGAGCTACAAAACTTGCCGGCTTAATATATGACATACAGTCCAAACAACACAATTTCCGGCCTCACTGCCGTTTGCCCGCTGAAGCCACCAATTGTGGGGATCCGCTCTGGTAGGCAGTGGTAGCGAGTGCAGTATAGAGGCAACACAGAATGGTCTTGGTGTAAAACACGATGCTTTGTTTATTTACACGGTGCATATTTGTGAAAGACGGTGCAGTTCATAGGGAGGGTGGTCACACACAACAGCAAAATAATAGTTCAAACACAGCAAGTCCCTGCTACACTGACTACACTTCCTACTCCTCCTCATGAGACAGGACATAGGAACGTCCCACTTCTGCTCACACAGGGGAGCCTAGACTGGAATGGACTATTCCAGACTAGATATACTAACTAACCTTGGTCTGCTTACATATTGCTGCCACCTGCTGGCGTACAGGGAAATTACAGCAAATACATAATACAAGCCTGGAAAATACATATACAGGAAAATGTAAAGCTAGATTACACAAGATGATGATACATACACACCTAACATGCTGTAGCAGGGGGGCAGAGTTTGATAACATACTCTGGGATGTTACAAAGGGAAAAAAGAAAACAAGAAGGGAAAAAGGAAAAAAAGGATGCACACAGACTATGCACAGAGACTACAAGAAGGGAGAGAAACTCAGATTCTCATTTAGGCCACAAGGAGTAACCGTATCAAGTTGGAATATTCACTTTCCTTTTTTTTTGTGCCAACAGACGTTTCCAATTCCCACCTTTCTTGCTAATCAAGACCCTATCAATGCCCCTCACTTTGAGTAAGGAGCCATTGCAGTCAATGGTGAGGTATGGTCTTAAGTTTCGTAAAAACCTCTTCTTCCATAGATGCCCCAATACCTAGGACGTGTTCTCTCGTTCGTCTCTTAAGCTCCTGCGTGGTCAGTCCTACATAGATGAGATTACACGGACAACTGGCCACATAAATCACTCCAATAGTAATACACATTATAGCATGTGTTATCTGGTAACTTCTCATGCCAGACCCATCCGTAAAGACACTCGTTCATTCTCTGTTAGGACAGGCCACACCGTCTTCACATGGTTGACTACCCCATTTGGGACATTTAGACCCAAAGGCTCTAGTAGGGCTCATAACCTCTTGGTGGCTGTGGATAGTGATGGCCTTACGGTTCGCCCAGCGGTCGGTTCGCGGCGAACTTTGCGGGATCGCGATCCGAACATATGTCGATGTCCGCGCGCGCCATTTTCTTTTGCATTGTGCCAAACTTTGACCCATATCACATCCATCAAGTGGGATAGGACAGCCAATTTAGACGTTTCAGCACATGGACACACCCCTAACCCTATAATAGAACACAATCTGGCAGCCATTTTACATTATGTGCTTTGCCAGTGTAGGGGGAGGTTGCATTTAGGAGCAGGGACAGGCTGTTAGGAACTTAGGTACACCGAATGCTAGCTAATAGGGCCACAAAAGTCCTTTTAAGGACTGGTAATGTTGTGCTATCGATAGGAGTAATATAAAGAGAGGTGGGATATACATATAATATACTTTTTAACAAAGAAAGTATATTATAGTGCATTTGTACGCTTCCAGAAAATACTGATTGAGGGCTGCAATCTATCAGCTTCCACAAAATAGTGATTGAGGTTTTCCATATACCTGCATCCACAAATAACTGCTTGAGGGTGATATACCAGCTTAAACTAACAACTGATTAAGGCCTGCCATATATCAGCTTCCACAAAATAGTGATAGAGCTTTTACATATACCTGCGTCCACAAAATTACTGCTTGAGGGTGATATACCAGCTTCAACTAACAACTGATTGAGGCCTGCCATATATCAGCGTCCACAAAATAGTGATTGAGGTTTTCCATATACCTGCATCCCCAAAATTACTGCTTTAGGGTGATATACCAGCTTCAACTTAAGACTGATTAAGGCCTGCCATATATCAGCTTCCACAAAATAGTGATAGAGGTAGAGGTTTTACATATACCTGCGTCCACAAAATTACTGCTTGAGGGTGATATACCAGCTTCAACTAACAACTGATTGAGGCCTTCAACATATCAGCTTCCATAAAATAGTGGGAGAGGTTTTCCATATACCTGCCACCACAAAATTACTGCTTGAGGGTGATATACCAGCTTCAACTAAAAATGGATTGTGGCCTGCCATATATCAGCTTCCACAAAATAGTGATAGAGGTTTTACATATACCTGCATCCACAAAATTACTGCTTGATGGTGATATAACAGCTTCAACTAACAACTGATTTAGGCCTGCCATATATCAGTTTCCACAAAATAGTGATAGAGGTTTTCCATATTCCTACGTCCACAAAATTACTGCTTGAGGGTGATATACCAGCTTCAACCAACAACTGATTGAGGCCTACTATTTATCAGCTTCCACAAAATAGTGATAGAGGTTTTCCATATACCTGCATCCACAAAATATAGATTGCGGGTTGTGATTTATCTGCTTCAACTAACAACTGATTGAGGCCTGCCATATATCAGCTTCCACAAAATAGTGATAGAGGTTTTACATATAACTGCGTCTGCAAAATTACTGCTTGAGGGTGATATACCAGCTTCAACTAACAACTGATTGAGGCCTGCTATATATCAGCTTTCACAAAATAGTGATAGAGGTTTTCCATATACCTGCGTCCACAAAATAACAGCTTGAGGGTGATATACCAGCTTCAACTAACAAATGATTAAAGCTTGCCATATATCATCTTCCACAAACTAGTGATAGAGGTTTTCCATATACCTGCATCCACAAAATTACTACTTGAGGATGATACACCAGCTTCAAATAACAACTAATTAAGGTATTTCATATATTAGCTTCCACAAAACAGTGATAGAGGTTTTCCACATATCTGCGTCCACAAAATTACTTCTTGAGGGTGATATACCAGCTTCAACTAACAACCGATTGTGGCCTGCCATATATCAGCATCCACAAAATAGGGATAGAGGTTTTCCATATTCCTGCATCCACAAAATTACTGCTTTAGGGTAATATACCAGCTTCAACCAACAACTGATTGAGGCCTTCCATATATCAGTTTCCACAAAATAGTGATAAAGGTTTTCCATATACCTGCATCCATAAAATACAGATTGCAGGTTTTTATATACCTGCTTCAACTAACAACTGATTTAGGTCTGCCATATATCAGCTTCCACAAAATAGTGATAGAGGTTTTCCATATACCTGCATCCACAAAATTACGGCTTGAGGGTGATATACCATCTTCGAGTAACAACTGATTGAGGCCTGCTATATATTAGCTTCCATAAAATAGTGATAGAGGTTTTCCATATACCTGCGTTCGCAAAATTGCTGCTTGAGGGTGATATACCATCTTCGAGTAACAACTAATTGAGGCCTGATATATATTAGCTTCCACAAAATAGTGATAGAGGTTTTCCATATTCCTGCGTTCACAAAATTACTGCTTGAGGGCGATATACCAGCTTCAACTAACAACTGATTGAGGCCTGCCATACATATACCGGCTTCCACCAAATACTGATCGAGGCCTGCAATATACCTGCTTCCACAAATACTGCTTTTCTCTAGGGTCTTTGGCACAGGGTCATTTTGAAAATGACAGGCAGAGAATGAAGCAGGACGTTCTGCAGGGGTGGTAGTGGTCGGGCAGGTGCCTAGTGGGAAGTTGAAGAAGGTGTGTGCGATTATGTAAAAGGACACACCAGAGTTGGTTGAATGGCTCACTCAGCCTTGTGCTTCTGCACCCATCTCATCCTCTGTATCTGCACCATCCTCACTCTCTGCTGTGTGCACCCCCAAAGACATCACCACCACCACCAAAGCCCCTCCACTCGAGTCAAAGGAATTCATTTCCCATTTATTCCCAAACCTTACCGATGCACAACTATTCTTGGCATTGGATGAAGAAGAGGAGGTAGAAACGGCCGCCACCCAGCAGTCTGATGACAGTACCCAGATCAGCCCAAGGAGGATGGTCCCGGCTGTTGCTGCCTACTCCAAGATCTCTAATGTCAGTTGTGGTGAAGGTGATGATGATGATGTGTCGATGGACGTCACGCGGGTGCCCACAAGAGAGAAAGAGGAGGGGAGTTCAGAGGGAGAGACGGAGCAGCAGACAGGGAGGAGAAGGAGGAGAAGCAGGCAGGACTCGCAGTGCACAGGAGGCAAAAAGCAGACTGAACGTGTATCTGGAGCGAGCCATCCACTATGCACGGTCACATCTTGCGCTCCCAGGACGCCAGCACATGGCTCTGTAGTGTGTGCTTTTTTTAACATGTCAGCTGCTGACAATAGTTTTGCCATCTGCAGCCTGTGCCTTCAATGCATAAGTTGCGGTAAGCCCAACACTCACCTAGGGACGACCGCCTTAAGAAGGCACCTGGCCTCCTATCACCGAGCCAAGTGGAAGCAACGCCGTCAGAACCTACAAAGCCACACTCCTGGCGCTTCACGTAATGCCTCTTTTCCTTCTCCTCCTCCCATTTGTCCTCCACTCCACCTTCCACCGTGCCATTGTCGCGTTCAGCTGGCACAAGGCATGCTTCCGTGGCCCAAATGTTCGAGCGTAAAAAAAAATGATGATACTGGATAATCCTCTTGCCCAACAGCTGACCGCTGGCTTGTCGGAACTGCTAGCCCGCTAACTACTGCCATATAAATTGGTGTACACAGAGGCATTTAGAAAATTTGTTGCCACACCACAATGGAAGATCCCCGGAAGGAAATATTTCTCCAAGAACGGCATCCCTGAACTATATGGCCATGTTCAACGGCAGGTTAATATGTCTCTGGCACACAGTGTCGGTGCCAAGATACATCTGACCACAGACACATGGTCTAGCAAACACGGGCAGGGAAGGTACATAACTTTTACTGTCCACTGGGTGAAACTTCTAACGGCCGTCAAGCATGTAACCAGTGGCACCCGTGTGGATTTGGTGTTATCACCACGGATTGCATGCAGGTCTGCCTCTTCTTCTCCTCCTCCTACTCTATCCTCCGTCTCCTCCTCGGCTGACTCCTCCTCTTCCACTGCACCCCCCAAGCTCCCCAGAACCTATTCGACGTGCCAGGTGAGACGTTGCCATGCTTTGCTGTGGTCCTGCACTGCTTTTAGCTCTGCGGTCACAGGCTGATCAGTCGCTAACCCCGCTCAATTTGACAGTTGGTAAAGTGGTGTGCGACAACGGTGCCAATCTGCTGAGCGCGCTGAAACAGGCCAAAATGACACACGTGCCGAGCATGTCACACGTCCTGAACTTATTCGTTCAGCGATTCTTAGCCAAATACCCGGGGTCCAGGGCATCTTGACCCTGGTCAGGAAAATCTTTGGCCATTTTAGAAGATCTTACACGACCATGGCTCGCCTTGCTGTCATTCAGCGGCGACACCACTTGCCCGTCAGATGTCTGATTTGTGACTGCCCGACACGCTGGAACTCCACCTTGTGCATGCTTCATAGGCTGTTCCAGCAGAAATGTGCTGTTAACGACTTCCTGTACGAGCCTGTGGAGCTTGGTTTCTTTTCACCACGCCAGTGGCGGTTTATGCGCGACGCATGCAGACTTCTGCGGCCATTTGATGAGATCACCAAACTGGTCAGTCACAGCCAGGGCGCCATCAGTGACATCGTACCTTACGCCTTCTTTCTGGAGCATGCATTGCATCGTGTCATTGATGAAGCCATCGAGGAGCAGGAGCTGGAAGATGAAGAAGTCACAATGCTGAATGAATTCCCAGTGGGGGCTACTCCATCTGAGACAAGTCAGCAGGAGTCTGAAGAGGAGTCAGAGGAGGATGGTGGCTGGAGGGAGGAGGAGGAGGAGCAAGAAGAGCAGGCTTTAAACTTTTCGGGGATCCCTGGTGTTGTCCGTGGCTGGGGGGAGAAGACTGAGGACAACATTCACCTGGGCGATGAGCAGCAGCCAGGGCACTCCAACACTTCCAATTTCATGCAAATGGGGGCCTTAATGCTCCAGTGTTTGAACAGGGACCCCCTTATAAAAAGCATAAAGGTCAAGGACCAGTACTGGGTGGCAACATACTTAGACCCCCGGTACAAACTCAAAATGGCGGACATGTTACCAGCATCACAGAGGGCTGTCAGAATGCAGCATTTCCAGGCCTTGTTGCGAGAGATGCTGCATTCTGCTATTGCGGGCGCTGGCAGAGGAATTTCCAGCCATAGCAAAACAGGTGCCAGAACCAATCCTACTGTGCCTGCAAAAAGACGGCGGTTTGAAGATGTGTTGGTCACTTCGGATATGAGATCATTCTTGCAGCCAACCCGTCGACATCCGCCCTCCAGATCCAGCCTCAGGGAATGCCTAGACTGATAGGTATGTGACTACATTGGGTTAACGGCCGATATGGCTGCTCTGAAAGCGAGGAACCCCTGGACTACTGGGTGTGCAGGCTTGACCTGTGGCCAGAGCTGGCACAATTTTCTATGGCACTCTTGGCTTGCCCTCGTCGAGTGTCCTGTCTGAAAGGACGTTCAGCGCAGCAGGGAGGATCATCACTGATAAGTGCACTCGCCTAGCTTACGACAGTGTGGACTACCTCACATTTTTTCAAAAATGAATGAGGGATGGATCTCGGAGGAATTCAAAACCTGTGATGGCCATGTGTAATTGAATTTCCTCATGCCAGCCCACACATATCTGCCACCACCCAGAACAAAGAATGGTCCTTGCCTTATGTGTATACAGCGGCATAAAAGTCCTCTTATGTCAGGTGAATGCCTAATTTTTGGGCCTGTACTGGCCGACAGTTACATATTTATCCTGTGACCGCCTAATGTACCTCCAGCCACAGAAACCAAAGTTCTGTGCTGTCAGGTGAATGCCTATTGCCAAATTATTGGGGCCTGTACTGGCCAACGGTAGTGTTGAGCGCGAATATTCGATTCGAATATCGAATTTTTTTCGCGAATATCGGCACTTCGCTAATTCGCGAATATTTCGAATATAGTGATATAAATTCGATATTTCGAATATTCGTTTTTTTTTTTTTTTTTTTTTCTTTCCCACTTCCCTAAAGTTGTTCTTACCTGTCCTTTGGATTCCTGGCTTCCTGGCTGCTCCAGTCAGTGCCCGTTGCCGCTTCTGACGACTTCCGTGCTCATGGAGCGTCCCCATCACCATGGGAACGTCTCCATATACTAGAATGTACTGTCGGATTTGAGAATTACGTTGAAATCGCAATTCGATTATTTCAAGTTGTAATAATCGAATTTCGATTTTAACTTAAAGGCTACTCTCCTATTGAAATAGCAATGCGATTATTTCAAGTTATAATAATCGAATTTTGATTTTAACTTAGCACTGCTATATTCCATATTCGTTATTTCTAGCCTAATATGGAATATAGCAGTGCTAAGTTAAAATCGAAATTCGATTATTATAACTTGAATTAATCGAATTGCGATTTCAACTTGGACCTGGTTTACTATGGTTGGCTTGGTAGAATTAGCGAATATGACGAATATATTCGTTATATTCCACAAAACGAATATGGCGAATGTATTCGTTATATTCCACAAAACGAAGATAACGAAATATTCTCCATCTTCGTTTTAGCTACCTATTCATCAACTTCGCTAATTCTAGCAATCATATAGGAAAGTTTACTATAGAGACAGCTAAGTTTAATTCGCTATGCGATTATTTGACTGCTTTTTAAAAAAAAACAAATAGAATAATTATAATACCTGATAATTATTATAATTATTCTATTTATAAAAATAAAAAGCAAAGTAATATAATCGCATAGCGAATTAAACTTAGCTGTCTCTATAGTAAACTTTCCTATATGATTGCTAGAATTAGCGAAGTTGATGAATAGGTAGCTAAAACGAAGATGCAGAATACTTCGTTATCTTCGTTTTGTGGAATATGACGAATACATTCGTTATCTTCGTTTTGTGGAATATAACGAATATATTCGTCATATTCGCTAATTCTACCAAGCCAACCATAGTAAACCAGGTCCAAGTTGAAATCGCAATTCGATTAATTCAAGTTATAATAATCGAATTTCGATTTTAACTTAGCACTGCTATATTCCATATTAGGCTAGAAATAACGAATATGGAATATAGCAGTGCTAAGTTAAAATCGAAATTCGATTATTATAACTTGAAATAATCGCATTGCTATTTCAATAGGAGAGTAGCCTTTAAGTTAAAATCGAAATTCGATTATTATAACTTGAAATAATCGCATTGCTATTTCAATAGGAGAGTAGCCTTTAAGTTAAAAATCGCAATACGCGATTATTTAAATTGCATATTAATCGCGATCGAATTTCGTCGAAATCGAATATGGCACCTGCCGCTCATCACTAGCCAACGGTCACATATTTATCCCGTGACCGCCTTATGTACTTCCAGCCACAGAATCCACAGATCTTTGCTGTCAGGTGAATGCCTATTGCCTAATTTTTGTTGTTCAATCACTTTTATTAAGGATGAAAGCACAAATAGATAAAACATTATGTACTATGTTACTATGTTCAATTACATTGCAGAATGCACATCAAAATATTGTTTGTTTAGGCTACTTAACGCGGTTTGTAAGACATACTCATAATAGCATCCCGCAATCCCAGGAATAATTGACCCGTAGTACATATACAGACATAACAAGACAGTACACACAAGACACATGAGGGAAGGAAGACAGATAAGGAAGGTATCCTAACATGAAACCTCAACTAATTATTCCAGAGCAAATGGAGAGTTATTGGCCCGATCTAACCAATCATGAAACGCTTGAAAACCCTTAAAAAGAAGCCAGGGGGTCCATAATTTCATATACTTCTGGTCCCACCCTTCATCCTCTGCTATTAACTCCTCCATCCGACGTATAGATTCCAACGTCTCCAGCCATTCCCCCACATGTGGGGCATCCCGAGACTTCCAGTGGCTCGGCACCACCAAACGGGCCGCCTGTACAAAAAATCTCAGGAGGCCCCGTTTTGCTGACCGAATGGAACTTGGAACCATCGATAGCAAAGCCCCTTCCAGAGTCCATCGGGACGTGGAACCTGATACTTGATTATATAGATCATTCAATGCTGTCCAAAAAGAAACTATTTTTGGGCACTGCCACCAAATAGGGGACATCGTGCCAACAGCCCCCTCACACCTCCAACATATATTCGAACAAGCCGGGTAAAAGGAGTGTAAGATGGCAGGAATCCTATACCATCTGGAGAGGATCTTGTAATTTTTCTCCTGCAGCCCGCAACAGATGGAGGACTTAAGAGACAACGTAAAAGCCTTAACCCATTGTTCCGCAGAGAATTCCCTGCCTATTTCTTTTTCCCACGCCCGAACATAGGGCAAGGAGGAGGAAGGTCCACCACCCTCCTGGAGCAGCCCGTACACCAGAGACACCAAATGAGTAGGCGGGGATGTTTGGATGAAAAGCACCTCAAAGGATGTTAGGTCCCTGGATAAAGTAGCAATCAGGCCCAGGGATAAAATGAAATTCTTAACCCCGTTAAAGAGTATCCAAGCCTCCCTCTCACTTCGTCCCAGGAAAGAGTCCAAAGGGCGAACAGAGGTCTTCGTTACCAGCTGATACACTCTAACATTATCCTCCTTGTTTAAACCCAATCTCTCCCCCCGCTCCACTCCCATCGGGAAGCTAGGGTTATCAAATATGGGCGTCATAGGACCCGGAAAGGACATACACCCTGAGGGAACTGCACAGCTGTCCCACACCTGAAGAACACCTACCGTGAGGAACGGGAGCCTGCTACTATGTAACGATTTAGGTACCCATAGAAGATTCTGAGGTGGTTTCCCAACATCGCTCTTCTCAAAACTAACCCACCTTTTAGAAGCCCCACCATGAAACCAATCCAATATATACGCAAGAATCGCCGCTCTATGGTATGAAGGTATATCAGGGACTCCCGCCCCTCCCCTCACCTTTGGTCTAATTAGAAACTTAATCCCCAGTCTAGGGGGTGACCCTGCCCAGATAAAGTCGAGAAACATAGTACACATGGTTTTGAAGAATACACGCGGCAGTGGGATGGGACTGGCCCTAAGTAGGTACAAAATCCTGGGTAGTACATTCATTTTCAGCGCGTGTATCCTCCCAAACCACGACAATGGTAATTGTTTTCAGGCAGATAAGTCCCTCCTAATCTCTGACAGCAATGTGGTGAAGTTCAACTGGTACAGGTCCTTAAGTCGGGATGGGATAGTCACCCCCAAATAAGATATGCTATCCGTTTTCCATTGAAACAGAAGATCCTGTCTCAGGGATTGTACAGTAGTGTGTGGAACTGTGACATTCAAGATCTCGGACTTATGAAAGTTCACCTTGAAGTTACTTAAATCCCCAAAAAAAGAGAACTCTCTCACAATGTTTGGTAAGCCGACCACCAGGTTGGAGCAATAGATTAATAGGTCATCTGCATAAATAGCGATTTTAGATTCTAGGGATCCAAAACATAGACCCCGTATGGACGCGTTAGCCCTAAGCACCCTTGCCAGAAACTCCATGACCAGAATATGCAACAGAGGAGATAGAGGACACCCCTGCTGGGTCCCGTTGTGGATCTCAAAAGGTGATGATAAAGCACCATTCACCCTCACCTGGGCTTATGGCTTATGATAAAGAGCCATTATTCTTATCACCATGTTAGGGACCAAGGCCGAATGCCCTCAGGGTCTCTCTCAGGAAATCCCAGCTGACGCGGTGAAAAGCCTTCTCCGTGTCGACTGAGATAAGGCATAAAGGTGAGTTCGTGGACGAAGCCCTTGCAATGTGTGCTAGGGATCTAATAGTATTGTCTCTCGATTCCCAACCAGGGACAAACCCCTCTTGATCTGCATATATCAGGGAGGGAATATGGACCTTCAGTCTGTTAGCTATAATTTTAGCATAGATCTTTACATCTATGTTAATTAAAGAGATTGGTCGGGAGTTACTACAAACCGAAGGATCCTTCCCTTGTTTAGGGAGTATGCAGATGTGTGCCGTCAGGGGCTGCGACGGGAACAGAGAGTCCTTCACAATGGAATTGCACATATCCGTCAAAGGACCTGTCACCTCGTCCAGAATTTTTTTGTAAAAACGTGGCGTGAACCCATCCGGGCCCGGACACTTACCCACCTCTAGCTGTTTCACAACCCCCTGAATCTCATTCTCAGACACTTCCCTCTCTAAGTCTTCCCTTTCCTCAGCCGACAGTTTTGGCCCCTTTAACCTTGACAATTACTGTTTGATCTTCTGAGCTTTAAGTTCAGGGGCCAGGTCCGGGTATTTCCCCTTCAGATTATACAGCTTCTCATAGTAGGCCTGAAACTCCTTCAGTATATACCCGGTAGCATGCACCCTCCCTCCCACTCTGCAGTTAATGGATTGAATATAATCAGAGGCCATCCGCGGGCGCAATGTCCTTGATAAGAGCCTACCGCTCTTGTCCCCCAATCCATAAAATAACCTCTTGAGCTTATCTCTGGCCACTAGGTATTTCTGGTCAATGAGTTTCCGCAAGGCGGGCCTAGCATCACACAGCTTCTGATAGACCCTTAGGTCAAGGATGTCTTTATGGCGCCCTTCTAACGTGACCAATTTCTGTAACAGCTCAGCAATCTGTATGGAGCGCATCTTCTTTAACCTGGATGCGTGTGAAATCAATCGACCCCTAATCACACATTTAAGAGCCTCACACTTAATGGTAGGACTAGAGGGGTCCGACTTGTGGACTTCCACAAAGACCGAGATAGACGTTTTAATGTCAGCCACACAAACACTATCCCTCAACACATTATCATTTAACTTCCAAGAGCCCTCAACACACTATCATTTAACTTCCAAGAGCCCTTTGTACGGATGGGATCCCCCAAACCCAGAGCAACCCACGTCAGCGAATGATCAGAGAAGAGGACAGGTTCTATCCCCATGAAGTCCTTCACCGTAGGGTGAATAACCCGCCAGACATCCACCAAATGGAGCGAATGTAGGTGTCTCTGGAAGCCCCGGGCCACCCCAGAAGAGATAGAAGACCCACCTGAAGACGTGTCCAATTTAGCGTCCAGAGGGAGATTAATGTCCCCGACCAGGACGATCAGCAGGCCCTCCGCAAAGTCCTCCAACGCCGCAAAGGCCACATCTGCAAAACCCTTCTGACCTGTGTTGGGACCGTAAATGTTAGCAAGAACCAGCAATCTAGAGGCAATATTTACTTTCATAAACAGATATCGGCCTTGGCCATCCTAGGTAGAGTCCAGAATGGTGCACGGGACATATTTGTGAATGGCTATGGCCACCCCCCCCCCCCCCCTGGACTTAGAATCAGCATAGGTACTGTGAGCCCACGTAGAGAAATATCTATTTCTACAGGCGGGGACATGGCCCGTTTTAAAGTGTGTCTCTTGCAAAAAGGCGATTCCCACTCTCTGTTTGTGGAGGTTATATAACACCTGGTTCCTCTTAACCGGATCATTCAGGCCATTAACATTGTAAGAGCAAACCTTAATGGAAGACATAGCGCTGTAGAATAATAATCACAAAAGAGTATGGATACCTCAATTTCTGGGGTAGGAACAACACACAAGGGAAGACAGGACACACCGGGGGAAGCACAAAACTAACACGTGAAACATGTAAACCCTCGAAATACAAGGCAATAATAGAACATATAAGTAACGCTAGGTGGTGGACTAGAATGCCCATCCACTGCCCAAAGAACCTAGGGAGAAGAGGAAGCCCCATTTGGCAAATAAGGCCCCTCCCCACCATCCCCAGATGATATATGACAAATAAACATTCAAGAATACGCTATTCAACAATATAAGTGTACATCCTGCTTCTGACATACAGTTGTTAACCTTTAGAGCCCCATGACACCCCTGCTGAATACTGCATAAGGAAAAAACAGACACCCATATAAACATAATTTTAGTTCCCCATGAGTCCCCTGACATTGAGCAACTCTTCATGAGAGAACATAGCAAGGCAACCTGCCAACTGTAACCCCCTTCTAGAGGGGGACATCATCTGATTCTCTCCCAGGCGGCTGGATAATCAGCAATTATGCCACTAATGTGACCCCTACAGACCCACAGTCATGGCGTCTTCCTCTGCTTGGAGGCCCTAGGGGAGACTTCGGACCACCTCTCCCTATGAGGCAATGGTGCAGGCCTCGGAACTGCCGGCCACTCCGGCAATGTGACTTGGGTGAGCCAGAAGATCTCCAGGAACTTGGGGAGGTCCTGCGGGTCTCTTAACACCGCTGTTCTGCCGTCCTTCCTGGCATGCAGCTGGAACGGATAGCCCCATCGGTATAGGATATCTTTCTCCTTCAATAGGGTGAGTAAGAGCCTCACCGCCCTCCGGAGTTGTAGAGTGCGCCTAGAGAGATCCGGCAATATTTGAACAACAGACCCCCCTAGTTCCAGAGTGTCCGCCTGTCTGGCTGCTCGCAAGATATCTTCCTTAATCCTGAAGAAGTGCACTCTGCACACTATGTCCCTTGGTCTGGCGGCATCATTAGACTTGGAAAACGGTCCAATTCCACTGGTAGAGACACAGAGTCCCCTAGCAGAGAACCAAAGAAGGTTTGTATCGTCGCCTCCAATTCAGATATGGGGACAGACTCTGCCACCCCATACATCCGCAGGTTATTCCTGCGATGGCGGTTCTCGAGGTCATCCAGATGAGATAGCAAATGGGTGATCTGCTGAGAATGGGCTGATAGCACCGTATGTTGATCCTCCAGCTGGTTATGGAAGGCCTCCTGCGTCTTCTCAGAGGCCTCCACCCTGGAGCCCAGGTGCTTAATCTCCCCCTTGAGGGTCTCCATCTCAGAACGGCAAGTCCGCTCCAGCCTCTGAACTGACTGCGCCAGGTCCTCCTTAGTGGGCAGCACTTGTAAATAAGAACGGAGGTCCCAATCCCCGTCCGGAGCACTAGATGCCGGGCTCCTGGCCTCCTTGTCGGACGAAGGCGGGCTCGTGGTTCCGTCTGCTGCGGGGAGACTTCTCCCGGTCGCAATCTTGGGCATCTCTGGAGGTCCCGTAGCGGTCGTCTGTGAGCCAAAAAACTTGTGGATACCGGAGTCCTCCGGCTGATGAGAGGGCTCCTGTGGCCCCTTGGTTGTTTTGCGTCCCATTTAGACCTTTAGCAGGCAGGCAGATAAATGTGGAGATGGCGGGAGAGCTTCACTTCCATGCGTCCTACTCCGCCATGAGCAAGCCACGCCCTCCCTGTTGCCAAATTTTTGGGGCCTATACTAGCCGACAGTTAAATTTTTTATCTCTAGCCTCATAATCACACCCTTGTTATCCGGCCACTGTACAGAGGTTTATCCGGTCAATGTATGGCGGTGGTATCCAATAACTGGCTGGTCATAACTGTAGCCCTTTACGCTGCCCACGCCATCCTTTTTTAGACCTGGCATGAGCGGTAAAAATATGCAGAGTGCGGTGCTAAGGACCTTTGTGTCAGAAATACGCCTAACATAGATGTATTTCTATATAATAAATGACTACATAATTGTATTATTATTTGGGGGTAGGGCTAATATCTTTATATTATATAGATTCTAGTGTATTACACTGTGCCCTGTATTTCCCAGTAGAAAATAATCCTTGGGAAACACAGTCCTTATCCTGACCAGCAGGACCAGGTAGCGCTCTGTCAGTACATGGCGGCCTCCCCTTTCTGCCACGCTGCTCCGCTGTGTACTGGTGCTTATTCTGACACTAGGGCTGGGTTCACATCCTATTTTTGCCATCCATTAAATGCATACCAAAAATGTATGCATTAACAGATGCCTCAGACAGATGCCGTACAGTGGCGTCCGTTCACCATACAGTTCCATGGTAGAAAAAAAATGTACGTTAACGTATGCATTTATTGTAATGGACTCTGCAGGATACAAAAACATGGAGTGCTGCACATTTGTATACATCAAACCGATAGGAAATAAAAATGTTCTAGGCTCAGCAGGACACATTTTTGAGAGTTTCCCTTTAAGACGCATAAAAATTTAAGATGCAGAAAAATGGCCCCTGATTAAAATACATATTTTTTGTGGGAATTTTTGCCAATTAACCCCCTCTGGTATATCACTGTCCATGTTGTGGGACTATTTGTGTACTTCTAGTAAGTGTTTGCTGGCTGCAAATATGACCTGAAGGTTTTTCAGGTTCGTCTGCCATTACAGTGATTGGGGTCTGCCGCGATCACACGGTTCGCGAATATTTGATCGCGAACGCGCGTTCCCGAATTATCCCGGCTGATGTTCGTCCATCACTAGCTGTGGACAAGGATATCTCGTAGATTTATTTCCCGTCTGTACGTTATAGCTGGATGGGTCGATAAGTATTGTTTCAAAACATTATCCATAAGCAAAATGTTCCAATATTTTAGTAAAATTGTTGTGATTTCTTTATGGCCTGAATTAAATGAGGTGATGAATCTAACTTTGTGTTTGTTCGCTTCCTTTGTTACTATTCAATTCTGTAATAAAACCCTTTTCGAGTTCCTTCGCTCGTACAAAACTCTTACTTAATGACGTCTCACTGTACTCCCTGGCCTGGAATCTGCTCTTCAGTTCTTTAGCATGTGTCTCTAATGTTTCATCACGAGAACACAATATACCCAATCTCAAGAGCTGACCTGTGGGGATACTTTCAATCAGCCTCCTGGGGTGGGAAGATTTTGCATGAAGGAGACTAGCTACTGCTGTGGACTTCCAAAATATATATTTTTTGTAATTGAAGCAATAAAACATTTATGCATCAACCATTTTTTTTTTTCATTTCATGGGATAAATATAATTTTTTTATAGTACGGGTGTTTTTATACATGGTGGTGCCCATGATGTTTATAATTTTGATTCTTTATGTATTTTTTTATTCTAGGGAAAGGAGGGTGATTTCAATTTTTATATAATTTTTTTTTCTCTTCTTTCACTTTTTTTTTAGCCCTTCTAGGAGGCTGTAATATTCCCTAGAATTTTTTTTTTAGCTTATACTGTAGTTCCATAGAAGCTGAATTTGCTATTATCCTATGTTGGCCTGCCACTTGCAGGCCAATATAAGAACTGCATCTCTAATACACGGGGTCTCTTAAGAAAGACTTAGTATATTAGAGCAAAGAACTGGCTTCCCCGATAGCCGCACAAAAGAGCCGTTCTAAACTTCAGGGTTTTTTGCTACTTAGATGCTGTGGTAGCGCTTGACCATTGCATCTAAAGGGTTTAATGCCTGCAATCAGCATTATTGATGCTAAGTTGCCCACTGCACACGCGAACGGGCACCACGTTTAAAGATCCTTCCAGCGGTATGATGCTGGGAGCCTAAGAGTTAAACGACCAGGCACAATTATCTCCAATTGAGTATAATTACGTTGTGGTTAGTGTTAGGATTAAGGCTAGGGCTAAACGGCGACAATTTTTATAGTGGTAGTCAATGGTGTTGCACTGCGACATGCGACATGCTGCGACTGTGACACGACAGTCGCAAAAAATCCTTCCAGGATGGATTTTTGTGTGACCGTCATGTCGCAGTCGCAGCATGTCGCAGTGTGACGCCATTTACTACCATTACAAATTATGTTGCGCGACTTTGGTGCGACATCAATGTCGCGCAACACATGTTGCAGTGTAGTTGTACCCTATAGGCCGCGCGACAATAAGACAAATGACGCCGTGTAGCTGTAGCCTAAACCACCAGATCACCAGAAGTGGAAGCTGCAGTCCTGCCTAGGCATCTAGGCTGGAAGCTAAATAGTGGTTCACCAGATACCATATGGGTCAATAAGTGGGCGTGTACTACAAAGCTAGTATCAGATTCATCAGACCAGCAACATCTAGATGCCTGTGACACAAAGTCAGGATTGCTGCTGGTCAAGTAAAAACATATAATTCTGCCATGAGGCCGCTACAATCCACCTAATTAGAGATGAGCGAATTTCATGTTATGAAATTCGTTCACGCTTCGTTTCTTGGTAAAAGCAGAATTGCGCTATGGATTCAGTTACCACGCACCATAACGCAATTATATGACGGAATGAATAATGGAATGCCTTTAGAGGCATTCCATTATTCATTCCGTCATATTAGAAATCTATGGCCTGCATAACGAATCTGTCCCATTTCCATTATGCAGGAGAGGACTCATGCTGATGTGACTTCATGGACTAATTATGGGAAACAGAGTTGTGATGTGGCTGCATGAATTAGTGGTGATAGTGGATATTGTGTAAATGGAAGGATGATGTTACAGCTTGGGAGAGAGAGAATTTTTTTTTTAGGGTTGAATACTGTATCAAAAGCAATTACTTCCAAGAGATTCATTGAGACCATATAGTTCCATGGTTTGTAGCTTGAATATCCAATACATCTCTTTACGTCTAAGTCTTTGGAAGCAATCAGTGTGGGTATTTGGAACCTGTTCTTTGGGGGTGATGGTAAATTTGGTGGGGTCCTTTTTGTGGACTTGTAAGAAATGCCTGGAGACCCCATGTTTGTTGTAATCATTGACTATATTCCAACGATGTTTGTTGGCCCTCTCTTAGGGAAAGAGTGGTTCAGCCAATGTACTGGAGTCCGCAGGTACAGTACAATAAATATGTGATATAAGATGAGGAGCAATTTAAAAAATCTTTTATTTCAAAATGTTCCCTGGTGACATTACTGGCGAATTTTGAGGTGCGTGTTGAAATAATCAGGCATCATTTGCATCGGTAATGACTGCATTTATAGCTGCCAAGAAGTTGAGGGAAGAGAGTGGTTCGTTGGGGGTTGATGTTATTTCTGTTCCGTATACAACTGGGGGCAATAAGGTTCTTGAGAGACTAAGCCCTTCTGAAGGTTATTTGGGGTCTTGGTTGGATATGTTTCCTTAGAAAAGCATCCGCCAATAAAATAGACCAATGTTTGGTCAAAATATTGCGTAATATATTGTGGTTAATATTGTATGTCTAAATCACAGCAGAAGTTTTCTTGATCAATTTAGATTCCTTTTATTATTCAGAAATATAAGTCATGCGGCAGTGTGTGAACGTTTTCGGCTCACATGCCTTCATCAGACACTGAGGTACAAAGAATCTCTCCCCCCCAAAAAAAGCTCTCCCAATATATTGCAGGTTGAGTCCAAGTTACAGAATTCATTAAAGCAATTTATCCAATCCAAACCTGTTGCAAATTGCAAAATATAAAGTATCCATCTATGTTAGGCTACTTTCACACAATAATGGGGACGGGGGTGGAGCTCCGGCGCAGCACTGCAGTGCATGGCGAGAAGCCACCGGACTAAAAGTACTGCATGTCCGACTTTTTAGTCCGGCTGCCTCTCACCTCGCACTGCCGTGCTGCGCCGGATCTCCGCCCCGTCCCCATTATAGTCAATGGGGATGGAGCAGCGGTCCGGCGGCACGGTGAAATAGCGTCAGGGCGGATCCGACAGGGTAAAACAGCCTGTCGGATCTGTCCTGCCGCTAGTGGAAAAGTACCCTTAGAATGTTACGGTATCTATGCAGAGAGCTTGGTAACTGTACATAGTTTGTTATATAAAGTTAGAATGATGATTACCAATACAAATCAATATTAATCACTACTCCTGATAAAATGGACCCGTAAAACATGGTATATAATAAGGCATAATGGATCCCTTGGACTAAATGGAATAACAACAGAGGCCGTATTTACACCAAAAAGGACTTACCTGTGCCGCAGTTAGGAAGTTTAGAGAAACAATGTAGTAGTACACCAAGAGTAAATGGCACTATATCGTTGTCACTACCAGAGCTTTGAGACATTCTCACAGCTGTTTCTCCACCCCTGTGATGATGTCACTACTAGAGCTTGGAGGAGTTCCCTCTGCCCTGTTTCTCCGCCCCTGTGATGAGGTCTATACTTTCTGTTTCCTTCCTCCCAGCTGTCCCTCCTGTGTTTGATTTCGTTGCCTTTAAATCACCCCCTCCTCCTTTGTAGAGGATTATACTTTTCATTTGAGCTCTATCTCTCGCTTGAGTATCTTCACCTGTGTGATATCTTTTCACTGGATCTGTGTTCTGCTAAAGCAAGTACTTCGGATATTGTCTGCTGACTTTGGATCTGTTTTCACTGCAGCCGCAGCTCCTTCAGTTAAGTGTACATTCATTTGTGATTTTCTGTTTGCTGGATCCCAGGTGACCCTGACTCCCTCCGTGTCTAGTGTAGGGAGCCGGTGGTCGTGTCCCCTCACTATTGTAGAGTGTTCAGGTGTTATATAGTCGAGGTACGAGGATATGCGATCATCCACCATTGGGGTGTTCGCATAGGCTGAGCAGCTTAGGGAGAGCTTTTAGGGTCTGACAGGGGTCACCCTTTATCCTCCCTAGTTTGGGTCCGGTCAGTTGCTTTTCACTGTGTAGGCTCTTGTTGCTCACTTACAGCCATGACATTATAATCCGCCAAACCGTCCTTTTTTGACATGGATCCGCTTTCTGACCTGGTTGACCGCATGCAGGGTCTTTCTTTGGAGGTATCTATGACTCAGCTTCAAGCATTGGGCTCTGCTCCGGCCCATGGAGTCTGTTGCGAGCCAAAGGTCTCACTTCCGGAAACGTTCTTCGGGGGCAGTGAGAATTTTGTTCGTTTCAGAGAGGCATGCAAACTCCATTTTTGCTTGTGTCCCCCTTCCTCTGGTAATGAGGAACAGAGGGTGAGGATTGTCATCTCCCTGCTCAGGGGTAGTGCTCAGACTTGGGCTTTTTCGTTGCCATCAGGGGATCCCTCCCTTCGATCCGTGGAAAGATTTTTTGTGGCCCTGGGGCAGATATATGATGACCCGGATCGTGTTGCTCTGGCCGAATCTAACTTACGTTTTTTTATGCCAGAACAAACTGTCTGCGGAGCTTTATTGTTCTGAATTTCGGAGATGGGCAGCTGATTCAGGTTGGAATGATGCTGCACTCCGGAGTCAGTTCTCTCATGGTCTCTCAGAGAGATTGAAAGATGCGTTTGCTTTCCATGAGAGACCAACGTCCTTAGAGTCTGCCATGTCATTGGCGGTACGCCTTGACATGCGTCTAAGAGAAAGAAACGAGACCTCTCTGTCCAGTCATTTTCAGTCTTGGGGCAGTGGTGTCGACTCATTCAGTGTGCAGGGGCCTCATCCTCTCTCGGTTCCCTCTGTGGAGGAGCCCATGCAGCTAGGTCGACTTGCCCCTGATAAAGGAGGATTTAGTCCTCAGAGAATGGTGTGTTTTTGTTGTGGGGGCATAGGTCATTTGGCAAATGTTTGTCCGTCTAGGAAATTCTTGAACTGTACAAAGAGTTATAATAAGAGAAAAACCTCAAAAGGTAAATCATCAAACTCTGCTTCATCTGCTACTTTGGGCAAAGTTGATGTAGGAATTGATGCTTTTCCTCTGACCTGCAGTTCCAGTTTTCTCCTTTCTGCCAGGGTAGCGCTAGGGAGCAAAGTCATTTCTTGTGAAATTTTTGTCGATAGTGGAGCGGCCGTCAATCTTATTGATACTCAATTTGTAGCCATGCATGGTTTTCAGGTTTGCACATTAGAAAAGGATATACCTGTTTTTGCTATTGACTCTGCTCCACTCTCACAGAGATCCCTGAAGGGTATTGTTCACAATATCCGGTTAGCGGTAGGTGACACTCATGTGGAGGATATATCTTGTTTTGTCCTTAACGGATTGCCTTCTCCTCTAGTTTTGGGGTTACCCTGGCTCACTAGACATAACCCCACTATTGATTGGCAAGGAAGGCAAATAAATGAGTGGAGTGAGTTTTGTAAAGAGAATTGTCTCACAGCGATTTTTGCAGAGGTGTCTACTAAAACGGTGCCATCATTTCTCTCTGATTTCTCGGACGTGTTTTCCGAGAGCGGTGTTCAGGAGCTACCTCCTCACCGGGAGTTTGACTGTCCCATTAACCTCATTCCCGGCGCCAAGCTGCCAAAAGCACGCCTCTACAATCTCTCACAACCGGAAAGAATCGCAATGCGAACTTATATCTCTGAGAGTCTCGATAAGGGGCATATTCGTCCCTCAAAATCACCTGTTGCCGCTGGTTTTTTTTTGTTAAAAAGAAAGATGGCTCTCTGAGACCTTGCCTAGATTTTAGGGAGCTGAACCGTATCACGATTCGCGATCCCTATCCCCTTCCTCTGATCCCGGACCTCTTCAACCAAATTGTTGGGGCCAAGGTTTTTTCCAAATTGGATTTGAGAGGTGCGTACAACCTGGTCACAGGGTCAGAGAGGGGGATGAATGGAAAACGCCCTTTAATACCCCTAACGGACATTTTGAGAATTTCGTTATGCCTTTCGGCCTGATGAATGCTCCGGCCGTCTTTCAGCATTTTGTTAACAGTATTTTCTACCATTTAATGGGGAAATTTGTATTGGTGTATCTTGATGATATTTAGATTTTTTCCCCTGATGTTCAGACCCATCAGGATCATCTTTTTCAGGTTCTGCGGATTCTGCGGGAGAATAAATTGAACGCCAAGCTGGAGAAATGTGTTTTTATGGTATCGGAGATTCAATTTCTGGGTTTTCCCCTCTCTGCTTCTGGTTTTCGCATGGATCCGGAGAAGGTCCGTGCTGTGCTGGAGTGGGAGCTTCCTGAGAATCAGAAGGCATTGATGTGCTTTCTGGGTTTTGCGGACTATTACAGAAAGTTCATTTTGAATTATTCCTCTGTTGTCAAACCCCTCACTGACATGACAAAAAAGGGGGCGGATTTTTCCTCTTGGTCGGAGGAGGTGCTTGCAGCTTTTTCTAAGATTAAAGAGAGTTTTGCGTCTGCTCCCGTCTTGGTGCATCCCGATGTTTCCTTACCTTTTATTGTTGATGTGGATGCTTCCGAGGTGGGTGTGGGTGCGGTTTTGTCCCAGGGCCCTTCTCCTGCCAAGTGGCGACCATGTGCCTTTTTCTCTAAAAAAACTCTCCCCGGCAGAGAGAAACTATGATGTGGGAGATAGGGAGTTGTTGGCCATCAAGTTAGCTTTCGAGGAATGGCGCCATTGGTTGGAGGGGGCCAGGCATCCTATCACCGTTTTTACCGACCATAAGAAACTGGCGTACTTGGAGTCGGCCAGGCGTATGAACCCGAGACAGGCCAGATGGTCTCTGTTCTTCTCCAGATTCAATTTTGTCGTTACATTCCGCCCTGGGATCAAAAATGTGAAGGCTGATGCTCTCTCTCGCTGTTTTCCGGGAGGAGAAAACTCAGAGGACCCGGGTCCCATTTTGGCGGAGGGGGTGGTTGTTTCTGCTCTGTATTCTGATTTGGAGGCCGAGGTCCAGGCTGCCCAGACTGAGGTACCTGCCCGTTGTCCTCCTGGGAAGTTGTTTGTGCCTCCTGAGTTACGTCACAAACTCTTCAAGGAGCATCATGATACTGTTCTTGCTGGTCACCCCGGGAGTAGAGCCACGGTAGATCTCATTGCTCGGGGATTTTGGTGGCCGGCTCTTCGTAAGTCGGTGGAGGGTTTTGTGGCTGCTTGTGAGACGTGCGCTCGCGCTAAGGTCCCTCGTTCACGGCCTTCAGGTCCCCTTCTCCCGTTACCCATACCTTCCTGTCCTTGGACACACCTCTCCATGGACTTTATCAAGGATCTTCCTCGTTCTTCAGGGAAGTCGTGATCCTGGTGGTGGTGGACCGTTTTAGCAAAATGGCTCATTTCGTACCCTTCCCTGGTTTACCCAGTGCTAAAACGTTGGCGCAAGCTTTTGTCAACCATATTGTTAAATTGCATGGCATTCCCTCGGATATTGTTTCCGATAGAGGCACGCAGTTTGTGTCCAGATTCTGGAAGGCTTTCTGTTCTTGCCTGGGGGTTCGGCTGTCCTTCTCTTCTGCTTTTCACCCGCAGTCGAATGGTCAGACTGAACGCGTCAACCGGAATCTGGAGACATATTTGCGCTGTTTTGTGGCAGAGAACCAGGAAGATTGGTGTTCATTTCTCCCTCTTGCTGAGTTTGCTCTGAACAACCGTCGTCAGGAATCTTCTGATAAGTCACCATTCTTTGGTGCATATGGGTTCCATCCGCAGTTTGGGACATTCTCGGGAGGGGCTCCCTCTGGTTTGCCTGAGGAGGAGAGATTTTCCTCGTCTTTGTCTACCATTTGGCAAAAGATTCAGAGTAATCTTAGAAAGATAAGTGAGAAATATAAGTGTGTGGCTGATAAGAGACGTATGCCTGGTCCGGACCTGAATGTGGGTGATCTGGTGTGGTTGTCTACAAGAAATATTAAACTGAAGGTTCCCTCCTGGAAATTGGGTCCCAAGTTTATTGGGCCTTATAAAATCTTGTCAGTCGTCAATCCTGTTGCCTTCCGTCTTGATCTTCCACGGGTTTGGAAGATACATAATGTATTTCACAGGGCTCTTTTAAAACCATATGTCCAGCCCACGGTGCCCTCCTCTTTGCCTCCTCCTCCGATTTTGGTTGATGGCAATCTGGAGTTTGAGGTTTCCAGAATTGTGGACTCTCGCATTGTCTGCGGTTCTCTTCAGTACCTCGTTCATTGGAAGGGTTATGGTCCTGAGGAGAGGATGTGGGTTCCGGTGTCGGACATTAAAGCCACTCGCCTCATCAGGGCATTTCATAGGGCTCATCCTGAGAGGGTGGGTCCTGGGTGTCCGGAGTCCACCCGTAGAGGGGGGGGGTACTGTCACTACCAGAGCTTTGAGACGTTATCACAGCTCTGTTTCTCCACCCCTGTGATGATGTCACTACTAGAGCTTGGAGGAGTTCCCTCTGCCCTGTTTCTCCGCCCCTGTGATGAGGTCTATACTTTCTGTTTCCTTCCTCCCAGCTGTCCCTCCTGTGTTTGATTTCGTTGCCTTTAAATCACCCCTCCTCCTTTGTAGAGGTGCGGATTATACTTTTCATTTGAGCTCTATCTCTCGCTTGAGTATCTTTACCTGTGTGATATCTTTTCACTGGATCTGTGTTCTGCTGAAGCAAGTACTTCGGATATTGTCTGCTGACTTTGGATCTGTTTTCACTGCAGCCGCAGCTCCTTCAGTTAAGTGTACATTCATTTGTGATTTTCTGTGTGCTGGATCCCAGTTGACCCTGACTCCCTCCGTGTCTAGTGTAGGGAGCCGGTGGTTGTGTCCCCTCACTATTGTAGAGTGTTCAGGTGTTATATAGTCGAGGTACGAGGATATGCGATCATCCACCATTGGGGTGTTCGCATAGGCTGAGCAGCTTAGGGAGAGCTTTTAGGGTCTGACAGCGGTCACCCTTTATCCTCCCTAGTTTGGGTCCGGTCAGTTGCTTTTCACTGTGTAGGCTCTTGTTGCTCACTTACAGCCGTGACAATCGTGCTGGCATTGGAGTGGTGTTTAAACTAGGGAGTTGTGGTCTTCTTAAATAGAGTTAATAACTTATTCCCATAAGGGGCGTGTTGTCAGGTATCCTTTAGGAGCGCTCGGATGACGTGCTCTTCAAAGACCAGATATCGCGTGGGGCAATTTTTTTTAATGGGGCCGGAATGTGCTGTCTGCATCTGCATTTGCGGATGCGCACTTCCGCATCTGTGCTTTCGTTTCCGCAAAAAATAGATCATGTCCTATTCTTGTCCGCAATTGCGGACAAGATTAGGCATTTTCTATTATATTCTATTATAGTGCGGTCCGCAAATTGCGGAATGCGCATTGCCAGTGTTCGTGTTTTGCAGATCAGCAATTTGTGGATCAGCAAAACACTTAAGGACATGTGAATGAACCCTAACTACATTTCCTAAACCGTTGTTGCATTTCTTCATTTCGTTGTGCTCTGATTTGTGGATCATCAACTATGGCTTGTACCCTCTTTAATTGGGAACCTGGGAGTGTCTTTTTCGTGGTAGGAGGATGAAAACTGGAAAAAACAAGTAAGCTATTCCTGTCG
Source organism: Bufo gargarizans (assembly GCF_014858855.1). Lineage (NCBI taxonomy): Eukaryota > Metazoa > Chordata > Amphibia > Anura > Bufonidae > Bufo > Bufo gargarizans. The sequence continues at coordinate 588,039,099 of NC_058080.1, read as the reverse complement.
GTGGGTTTGCGATATAAGTCTGTAGTGAGTTTGCCTTGGGGATTTTTGATGACCAAAGTGTCCAAAAAGTTAATCATGGTGTATGATGAATTGTAACTCTGGATATATAGAATTCAGAAAGGTGTGATACGTAAGTAAACTTTCTGTTGGTCCTCTCCATATACAAAAAATCTTTTCCAGATGATGGTATGTGACAGAAAAAGGTGGTTAGTGTATATGTGAGTCTCTTCAAAGTCTGCCATGTAGCAATTTGCATAGGGCGGAGCTACGTTAGATCCCATAGCGGTACCTTGTTTCTGCAAATAAAAATCATCCTGAAACATGAAGGAATTGTTCTGGAGTACCGTTTCAAGTAAAACAAGACAGAGTGAGGCTACTTCCTTATGTAATTCTGTATTTTCTAACATTTTTTGTACTGCTAGAAGGCCTTTGTTGTGTTGTATGGAGGTATATAAGCTAGCCACATCCCAGGTTACCATAATGGTGTCAGATGGTAATGTGTTTATCTGTTTGATATTCTGAAGGAAAGAGGTTGTGTCCAGGAAATTACCTTGTTTTCTTGATTTCAGGTGTAAGAATATTTTCTAGGAAGATAGAAAGAGGTGATAGAATGGAATCTGTTGAAGCCACTATTGGGCATCACGGTGGGTTATGTAGATCCTTATGGATCTTAGGTAAAGTATAAAAAAACGGTATGACTGGATTAGGTTGTGATAAAAAATTTACCCTGTGTTAGTCAATGACATTGGCTGGGATTGGGATGTTGAACACTCTGAATGTACCTAAGAGTGGTCACGGAGGAAATGTGCTGGGATGGAGTGATGCCGGTTCTTGGACCTCTACATGATCCTCGGTTTCTGCGTGGGTCAATAGGTCTATTCTGATGTGGGAAATCCTCGCTTGATGTCGATATTCGGGAATTTGGAGACGGTCATCTTCCTCCCGGGCGTGAATTCCGGAAAGTGGTGTCTGGCCAGTTATACACTCCTAAGGTTATGAATAGGCAATATGAAATACAGAATTTCCTCTGACCCTCCCTTTCTTTTTTCTGTATGATCACCTGAGCAACCTTTATTTAACTTTGAAATATCTTAAGTGATTTGTCATAATGTCAATTCAGAGCTCGGGTATTTACTTTTATGGACTCTAACAGTTTATTTCTTATTCTATTACAGGCCCCTTAAACACTACTGGGACCCGGTTCTGCATTTGGGTATCCTTTATAATTTTTTTCTCTACCTTAGTTATCTCATTCATCTATACCTTTTCCTACATTTTCTATTTCTATTCATGTTTTCTCATTATTTGTCCCGGTTTCGCTATGCCCCTTTTCCCTATTCCCTACTCTATAGTTACTTCCTGTCTATGAAACTCAATTCTGGCTTCCATGCGCTCCATACTGCTATCCACTGTAATTACATCCTACTTCCTGTCAATGGAACGCACTTCTGGCAACTATGCGCTCCAGATTCGGACCGATATCCGGTCTTTGAAGCGCATGCCATCCAAGCGCTCCTGAAGGATACCAGACAACACGCCCCTTATGGGAATAAGTTATTAACCCTATTTAAGAAGACCACAAGTCCCTAGTTTACACACCACTTCACTGCAGGCACAATATAGTGCCATTTACCCTTGGTGTACTACTACATCGTTTCTCTAAACCTCCTAACTGTGGCACAGGTAAGTCCTTTTTGGCGTAAATACGGCCTCTGTTGTTATTCCATTTAGTCCAAGGGATCTATTATGCCTTGTTATATACTATGTTTGTTACGGGTCCATTTTATCAGGAGTAGTGATTAATATTGATTTGTATTGGTGGTCATCATTCTAACTGTATATAACAAACTATGTACAGTTACCATTCTAACATAGATGGATACTTTATATTTTGGAATTTGCTTCAGGTTTGGATGCAGCTTCATGATGATGTTACAACTTAGACATAAATTGCGATAATGAATTCTGGAACTTGGACTCACTACCTGCAATATATAGGGAGAGATAACCCTATAGTTGGTGTTTCAGTTTAATATGTGTGATTGAACTGCATCTGTCATTGTACTTATATTTTATTTTATTTTTTACAAATGATGTTCATTTTCTTATTTCTTTGTACCTCAGTGTCTGATGAAGGCCTGTCAGCCGAAAACGTTCATTCACTGCCGCATGACTTATATTTCTGAATAATAAAAGGAATCTAAATTAATCAAGAAAACCTCTGCTGTGATTTACTAGTAATTGGGGTGGAAACCCTATACACAGCACAAAAGACAGGGAGCGACCCAAATTTTCATTTAATATTGTATGTCGTCAGGAAGTTGGGCTTAAAGTTCGCGGATATTTCCCAGTGATCCTCTTTCTTCTTTCTGGAAATTAGACATTCCTGCTGGGTGTAGTTCTTTGACTGCTGGTAGGCTGCCTCTATAATCTTGTCAGTAATGTTGAGAGCGAATATTCGAATCGCGAATTTTAATCGTGAATATCACCACTTTGAGAATTCTATATTTAGAATATAGTGCTATATATTCGTATTCGCGAATAGTGTTGAATATTCTAATCTCAAATTTATCGCAAATTTTTTGCGAATTTATCGCAAATATATTACATTGCCGATTTTCGCAATCAATTAAACAATGCCTGAAGATCACGAATTCTCGAACTTGCGAATTTATGTTGTTTTTCAATTTTTTATGATGAGTGCTTTGGTAATCTAGATAGCTGTTACCATCAACTTTTTTTTTTAAAGGTTTTGGTTTTAACGGATTTGTCTTTGAAAAAGAGAATTATATCTAAGTATTCTATAGCTGTCGTAGAATGATCGGCTGTGAACGTGAGATTAAACACATTATTGTTTAGATATGTAGTGAATTTCATAGCATTCATTTCCATTCCAGATAAATAGAAGGTCATCGATATAACGTTTGTACAATATTATCTTGTTGGTCCAAGGGTGCTTGTTGTAGATATATTGTTTTTTCGAGGAGCCCCATATATAAATTTGCGAAAAATCGTTGTGAAACGCATATCCATCGTGGTACCCTTAATTTGTTTATATATTTTGTTTTTTTAAAGGTAAAGGTGTTATGGGTTAGAATAAAATCTATTGCCTCTAGTACAAACAGGCTCTGTGAGGTAGGTATTGTTGCATCTTATTGAAGAAAATGTCTTATTGCTTCTCTACCCGCTATGTGTGAGATGTTGGAATAAAGTGCGGAGACATCCAAAGTCATCCAGGTGTACGACTCCTGCCATTCAACATCTCTGAGGAGGGATATTAGACTTGGTGAGTCCTTCAAGTAAGATGGTAGTCCAATGACATACTTTTGTAATAGGATGTCCACATAATGTGACAAGTTACATGTTAAAGAGGAAATGCCGGATATGATTGGTTGAGAATGTCTTTCTTTTTTCATCAAAATTTGCTGTTTTTCAGCTTCCTCTAGTAGGAGTGAGAGATTTTGAATGTCCTCTTTCAGTGGATTTTCAGTCAAGATCTGATAATAATCTTTATCTTCCAATATTCTATGGGCTTCTGTTAAATAGTCCACTTTATCTTGTATTAGAATGCCTCCTCCTTTGTCCGCGTTCCTATTATGATGGTTTCCATGGACATGAGATTTTTGAGGGCATCATTTTCACTTTTACTGAGATTTTTGGGAACTGTCAAATCTTTGTTTATGTTTCTTAGATCCTTGGTAGGGTGGAAAAGTCTCAATATGGCTCCCTCTGTGGTGGACAGGACTGAATGAAGACTTTGCTCTTAGCCCTGTGTTGCCTTGGGGGTTTCGTATATAGCAGTTGAGAGGTTTCCCCCCGGTGTAGTCTGAGGGATAACTTGGGGTTTGAGGGCTCTGATTTCGAATTGCCTTTGTAGTGTCAATTTATGTACGTATAAATATATTTAGATCAACAAACAGTTCAAACTTGTTACATTTCCCTGTGGGGCAAAATGAGAGGCCTTTTTGCAACAGGCTGGTTTCTGCGTCACTTAGTTGGTGTGAGGATAAATTGTGTATGTGTGTGTATGTGCATATATATATATGTATATATATATATATATATATATATAATGTGTGTGTGTGTGTGTGTGTGCGTATGTGTTTATATGTACACACCTATACTTATACATACAGTGTCTTGCAAAAGTATTCACCCCCTTGACTTTTTTCGTATTTTGCTACATTACAACCTTAAGTTCAATGTTTTGTTAATCAGAATTTTATGTGATGGATCAGAACACAATAGTCTAAGTTGGTGAAGTGAAATAAGAAAAATATATAAATAAAACTATTGTTTAGAAATAGAAAACAGAAAATTGGCACGTGCATATGTATTCACCCCCTTTGTTAGGAAGCCCATAAAAAGCTCTGGTGCAACCAATTACCTTCAAAAGTCACATAATTAGTGAAATGATGTCCACCTGTGTGCAATCTTAGTGTCACATGATCTGTCATTACATATACACACCTTTTTTGAAAAGCCCCAAAGGTTGCAACACCTAAGCAAGAGGCATCACTAACCAAACACTGCCATGGAGACCAAGGAACTCTTCAAACAAGTAAGAGACAATGTTGTTGAGAAGTACAAGTCAGGGTTAGGTTATAAAAAAACATCCAAATCTATGATGATCCCCAGGAGCACCATCAAATCTATCATAACCAAATGGAAAGACTATGCCACAACAGCAAACTTGCAAAGATACGGCCGCCCACCAAAACTCACGGACTGGGCAAGGAGGGCATTAATCAGAGAGGCAGCACAGAGACCCAAGGTAACCCTGGAGGAGCTGCAGAGTTCCACAGCAGAGACTGGAGTATCTGTACATAGGACGACAATAGGCCGTTCGCTCCATAGAGTTGGGCTTTATGGCAGAGTGGCCAGAACAAAGCCATTACTTTCAGCTAAAACCAAAAAGGCATGTTGTGAGTTTGCGAAAAGGCATGTGGGAGACTCTCAAAATGTATGGAGCAAGGTGCTCTGGTCTGATGACACTAACATTGAACTTTTCGGCCATCAAAGAAAACTTTATGTCTGGAGCAAACCAAACACATCACATCACCTAAAGAACACCATCCCCACAGTGAAACATGGTGCTGGTAGCATCATGCTGTGGGGATGTTTTTCAGCAGCTGGGACTGGGAAACTGGTCAGAGTTGAGGGAAAGATGGATGGTGCCAAATACAGGGATATTCTTGAGCAAAACCCGTACCACTCTGTGAGTGATTTGAGGCTAGGACGGAGGTTCACCTTCCAGCAGGACAATGACCCCAAGCACACTACTAAAGCAACATTTGAGTGGTTTAAGGGAAAACATGTAAATGTGTTAGGATGGCCTAGTCAAAGCCCAGATCTCAATCCAATAGAAAATCTGTGGTTTAAAATTGCTGTTCACAAGTGCAAACCATCCAACTTGAAGGAGCTGGAGCAGTTTTGCAAGGAGGAATAGGCAAAAATCCCAGTGGTAAGATGTGGCAAGCTCATAGAGACTTATCCAAACCGACTTGGTGCTGTAATTTTCGCAAAAGGTTGCTCTACAAAGTATTGACTTTAGGGGGGTGAATAGTTATGCACTTTGACTTTTTCTGTTATTTTGTCCTATTTGTTGTTTGCTTCACAATAAAAAAAAAACATCTTCAAAGTTGTGGGCATGTTCTGTAAATTAAATTATGCAAATCCTCAAACAATCCATGTTAATTCCAGGTTGTGAGGCACCAAAACACGAAAAAAGTCAAGGGGGTGAATACTTTTGCAAGGCACTGTATATGATCCATCACTTAGCATATGAAATTCGGCAGTTCACATCCATTTGCCAATATTATTCTATCCCCTTCTCCCCTTTGCCCAATTTAAAACCGTCTTCAAGAATTGTCACTACCATCAGATCAATAATTAATGTATTTTCGCCCTATAAGACGCACCGGAAAATAAGACACAGCTAGGTTTTTGAGGAGGAAAATAAGAAAAACATTTTTTTTTACTAAAAGGTGTGCTTTTGGTGGATTTTGAGCTAATGGTGGTCTGTGGAAGACACTATTATGGGGGATCTGTGGATGACACTGTTATGGAGGGGATCTGTGGATGACACTGTTATGGAGGGGATCTGAAGATGACACTGTTATGGGGGCATCTGTGGATGACACTATGGGGCTCTGTGGATGACACTGTTATGGGGATCTGTGGATACGCACTGTTATTGGCGGATCTGTGGATGGCACTGTTATGGGGATCTCTGGATGGCACTGTTATGTGGATCTGTGGATGACACTGTTATGGGGGGTCTATGGATGACACTGTTATGGGGGGATCTGTGGAGGGAACTGCTATGGGGGGGATCTGTGGATGACACATAACATCTTATGCTATATATGTGTCATCCACAAATCCCTCACATAACAGTGTCCCTGTGTAAAGAGTGAATGACCCCAATACAGGGGGCGGCAACTGGCAACCACTTTATGAATGAAGCAGGCAGAGCAGGCGTGTAACGTAGTGAGTTACGTTCCGCTGCCACCCGGCCTGCCTGCTACTGGAGTTTTGAGTGAGTACTACGTGGATTGCGATACTGCTTCAGAGGATTTCTATAGTTTAACAAAGCTCCCATGCCTACAGGTTACATATGAATACTACAGTGAGCGGGGCCCAGTGTAATAGAATACAGTAACTGCACCGGACTCTGCTGCCATTCCAATATCAGTTGCCAGCCCACAGCCCCTCCTCCCTCCCCGCTGATATATCCCCGGGCCGCGCTGAGCAGCATCGCGGCCGGCGATGTATCAGTGTTAAATGGCAGCATTCGCCCTATAAGACGCGCTGCCACCCCCCACACACACACACACTTTTGGGGGGGAAAAGTACATCTTATAGGGTGAAAAATATGGTAGTTATTATTTAATATATTTTTTAATATATTTTTAATACATTTTTTAATCAATTATGATGACCATCATTTTTTAACTGTATCCTTCAGGTAACATCATCTATTTAAGATGTACTTTAGAGATATGATTTAATTCATGATATATTTTAGAAACATGATTTTATCATCAATTTAAGGACTTTTCGGAAAAAATCCTTGTGTGTGTGTATATATATATATATATATATATATATATATATTTGTGTGAATTTGATATTATCACTACTGTCATTATTATCACATACAGTATGTTCTTATTACTCCATTCTTTGCTTTTATTAGCATAATATCTGCACTATTAGTCCTAATTTTATTTTGATGGAATCTGATCACTACTTTTTAGACTTGAAAAAGAAGTGTTTTTCCACTCCGAAACGCGTTGTTACCTATATGTAAATAAAAAAGAATTGTCTACAACTACTCGAGGTCATGTCATTGCACCAGGAAGTATCAAAAATGGCGGAACCCAATTACTCCACACATTATAAAGAGAATTATTACTACTCTTGGCATTATGGTGGGCTTTATTACAATTGGAGGACTATGGGGAACGAGAATACTAGTATGGGCACTATAGGAGCATTATTACTTCTGGGGCACAGTGGGAACATTATTACTATTATAGGCACAGTATCAGCTTAGCACAATTATTTTTGGAGAACATTATGGTTATACTATTAGTGTCAGGGGCATTATTTGGCACAGTTATTTTTTTAGGGCACTGTGTGCCAATAATTATTGAAGGGGCATTATCTGTGTGATACTAGTTTTTTCAGGGGGACTGTTTCTGCAGTATAGTACTGGGGAACACAGCAGGAACAGTATTGGGGTTGCAGGATGGCGTGTGCAGAAGTTGAGAGGATGATTGAAAAGTAGGAAACAGAGAGATAGCTGAAAGAAATCATCATGGCGGTCTGGTCTGAAAGCAGAAGATGAGGACAGTGAAGATCCACATAAAAGGAGATGTCACTGGATGTAAGAGGTATGTGGCGCTGTATTAGGCTACTTTCACATCTGCGTTAGTGATTCCGGCAGGCTGTTTCTGCAGAGGACAGACTGCCGGATTTCACCAGATCTGGCACTGCTGAATGCAGACAGAATGCCTGTCAGCCCATTTAACTATAATGGGGTCCAGCAGAGATCTGTCCACGATCTAGCAAAAATGACAAGAATCAGCCGTTTGTGTCCCGCCAATTTCTTGTATTCTCTGCCAGATCAGGTGGCCAGGTCGTAGTGCCGCAGGTGTGAAAGTAGCCTTAACCTGTATGTTTTGTATTGCGCTATGTAAAGTTAGGAGGGAATAGGTTAGGTTGAGAATTTAGCTTGGTGGGACAGAGGCAGATTCTTTGCACCTCTGCTGTCTGTGTCCGCCCCTGGAGTATACAACCCTAAAATGCTTAACCTGTCTAAAAATTTGAGCTAAAAACTGATTTATTGTCCCTCATTCGCATAAAGTGACGTTTTACTGTGGTATTTTGATACAGGGAGAAACAAAAATGTTAAACCTAGTGCACCTTTTCATTGTAATAGATCATATACCTATTCTATTCAGTTATAATGACCTATAGCTATATTGCTCCAGTCCCCATTTTATATTCTGTCACTTCCCTAGGATTTTTGGCACTGCCATAAGAGTTCAATCACAGGCTGGAAAGCTTGTTCTCTGCAGGTTAGAAAGTACATTTGCATGCCAAATATGTAAGGAAGAAAGAACCTCACATTGATTAAATGCTTTGGGGAGATATTTCCTTTCAGCTAGGAATAAAACATATGGATTATACTGTAAGCAATCATTGAGCTGCTGTGCATGATGTGCTTCAGCATGGGGTCTAACTACACTTCCTATCATATCCAGCAATATATGCAGTGTTTTAATAGAGTTTGTTATTCAGGGATTGCATACAGAAAATGTATCAGAAACAGTTTCTTTATAATAAGATTCTTGTATAAGAGTATAATATGTTTACTATTCATTATAATAATATGATGTTATCATATCATCGGTTGCCATGTCCTAGTGTACACTAGTTACTCTCCTATACTGGAGGTTATACAATGGAGTCATGTCCTAAAATGTTATTTCCAAACTATTATAAGTTCTCTTGGATTATTTGGCTTAAAAAACACACATTCAAATATACTATCAACGAATTTTCAGTTAATAGAGGAGGTCCCAGAGGATTCAGATTTGTCCTCTTATATACTAATCAAATTTTACACAGGCAGCATACTGATTATGGTAAGAAATGTGTAATACTTAATTTCTCCTGCAGTGGTGCTATAGAGGAAATGAACACTTGCCAATTGCTTAGAGGGTCCAACAGCAGGACCTCTTGTAGATGTTGGCCTACATTTATCTAGATTGTCTAAAAGTAAGACAGTATACATGTAGACAGACTTTATCTGCGCCAGATTAATCACAGTGGCTAATGCTGGATGATAAATCTGGGAAACCTATAGACTGTCAAATTTTACACGCGTGAAAATCGCAGCATGCTCTCTTTGTGTGTTTTCCACGCAACACAGGCCCCATATAAGTGATTGGGGCTGCATGAAAATCGCAAGCATCCGCAAGCAAGTGCAGATGCGGTGCGATTTTCACGCACGGTTGCTAGGAGACGATCGGGATGGGGACCCGATAATTATATTTCTTTCCCTTATAACATGGTTTTAAGGGAAAATAATGGCATTCTTAATACAGAATGCATAGTACAATAGGGCTGGAGGGGTTAAAAAAATAAATAAAATATTTAACTCCCCTTAAACTACTTGCTCGCGCAGCCCAGCTTCTCTTCTGTCTTCATCTTTGCTGTGCACAGGAAAAGGACCTGTGGTGACGTCACTGCGCTCATCACATGGTCCGTCACATGATCCATCACCATGCTGATGGACCATGTGATGAGCGCAGTGACATCATCAACGGTCCTATTCCTGTGCACAGCAAAGATGAAGACAGAAGAGAAGCCGGGCTGCGCGAGCAAGTGGGTTAAGGTGAGTTAAATTTTTATTTTATTTTTTTTAACCCCTCCAGCCCTATTGTACTATGCATTCTGTATTAACCACCTCCCGTCCTCCCATAGACTATAAACGTCCGGGAGGTGGTTGTCTATCTCCTAATGGACGTTTTAAAACGTCCTTTCAGAGATCGCAGCTGCACGCTAATCGTGCAGCTGCTGATCGGGTTGCCCGCTGTCAGTGACAGCAGGGCAACCCAGAGAGAAGGCAGGGACAGTTCCCAGGTGTCCCTGCCTTCTGGATCGCTGCATACACAGCGCTCACCGAGTGTAAAATAAAAAATAAATAAATAAAATAAAAAAGTTTCACATGTAAAAAAAAAAAAGTCCCCAAGTAAGGAATAAAAAAAATGTTAAAAATAGAAAAAATAAAATAGACATATTTGGTATTGCCGCGTCCGTAAAAAACAGCTCTATAAAAATATCACATGACCTAACCCCTCGGGTGAACACCGTAAAAAAAAAAAAACTGTCAAAACAAGCAATTTTTGTCACCTTACATCACAAAAGGTGCAACACCAAGTGATCAAAAACGCGTATGTCCCACAAAATGGTACCAATAAAACCGTCACCTCATCCCGCAATAAATGCGCCCCTACATAAGAAAATCTCTCAAAAAAATAAAACTATAGCTCTTAGAACATGGAGACACTAAAACATCATTTTTTTGGTTTAAAAAATGCTATTATTGTGTAAAACTTTAATAAATCAGAAAAAGTATACATATTAAGTATCGCCACGTCCGTAACAATCTGCTCTATAAAAATGTCACTTGACTGAACCCCTCAGGTGAATGCTGTAAAAATAAATAAATAGAAACTGTGCTAAAGCAACCAATTTTTTTGGTCACCTTGCCCCATAAAGTGTTATAATGAATGATCAAAAAATCATATGTACCCAAAAATAGTACTAATAAAACTGGCACCTTATCCCCTAGTTTCCAAAATGGGGTCACTTCTTGGGAGTTTCTACTGTAAGGGTGCATCAGGGGGCTTCAAATGGGACATGGCATCTAAAAACCTGCCGTGTGCCCATACAGCAGTTTATGACCACATGTGGGGTGTTTCTGTAAACCGCAGAATCTGGGTAATAAATATTGAGTTTTGTTTGGCTGTTAACCATCGATGTGTTAAAGAAAAAATTTGATTAAAATGGAAAATCTGCCCAAAAAGTGAAATTTAAAAATTTGATCTCCATTTTCCTTTAATTCTTGTGGAACGCCTAAAGGGTTAACAAAGTTTGTAAAATCGGTTTTGAATATCTTGAGGGGTGTAGTTTCTACAATGGGGTCATTTATGGAGGTATCCACTATGTAGGCCCCACAAAGTGACTTCAGACCTGAACTGGTCCTTAAAAAGTGGGTTTTGGCAATTTTCTTAAAAATTTGAAGAATTGCTTCTAAACTTCTAAGCCTTCTAACGTCCTAAAAAAATAAAATGACATTTCCAAAATGATGCCAACATAAAGTAGACATATGGGGAATGTTAAGTAATAAATATTTTATGAGGTATCACTTTCTGTTTTAAAAGTAGAGAAATTGAAATTTAGAAAATTGCGAATTTTTTACATTTTTGGGTAAATTTGGGATTTTTTCATAAATAAAGGTGAAATATTTTTACTAAAATTTATGACTATCATGAAGTACAATGTGTCATGAGAAAACAATCTCTGAATGACTTGGATAAATTAAGGCGTTCCAAAGTTATTACCACATAAAGTGAGATATGTCAGTTTTGCAAAATTAGGCCTGGTCAGGAAGGGGGCAAATGGCCCAGATGGCAAGTGGTTAAGAATGCTATTATTTTGCCTTATAACCATGTTATAAGGGAAAATAATACAATCTACACAACACCTAACCCAAACCCGAACTTCTGTGATGAAGTTTTGGTACCAAACATGCTGATTTTTCTCACACGCGTGCAAAACGCATTACGATGTTTTGCACGCACGCGGAAAAATCGCGCATTTTCCCGCGACGCACCCGCATCTTATCCGGGCCAAAAACATGACACCCGTGTGAAAGAGGCCTAAGGCTGCGTTCACATGGGCGAGATTTCTGTGTGGGTGCAATGTGTGAGGTGAACGTTTTTTTTGGGCTGTGCACATGAGCGGCGATTTCACGCATCCCCTTTGCGTTGCGTGAAAATCGCAGCATGCTCTATATTGTGCGTTTTACACGCAACGCAGGCCCCATAGAAGTGAATAGGGCTGCGTGAAAATCGCAAGCACGTGCGGATGCGGTGCGATTTTCACGCACGGTTGCTAGAAGACGATCGGGATGGGGACCCGATCATTATTATTTTCCCTTATAACATGGTACAATAGGACTGGAGGGGTTAAAAAAAATAAAAAATAATTTAACTCACCTTAATCCACTTGTTCGAGCAGCCGGCATCTCTTCTGTCTTTATCTGTGAGGTAAAGGACCTGTGATGACGTCACAGTGCTCATCACATGGTTCATCACATGATCCATCACCATGGAGATGGATCATGTGACGGACCATGTGATGAGCGCAGTGACGTCACCACAGGTCCTTTACCTCACAGATGAAGACAGAAGAGATGCCGGATGCGCGAACAGGTGGATTAAGGTGCATTAAATTATATATATATATTTTTTTTTAACCCCTCCAGCCCTATTTTACTATGCATTCTGTATTCGGAATGCTATTATTTACCCTTATAACCATGTTATAAGGGAAAAAATATTACAATCTACACAACAGCTAACCCAAACCTGAACTCTAGTGAAGAAGTTCGGGGCTGGGTACCACTTTTTTTTTTTTTATCACACGCGTGCAAAACACATTGCACCCGTGCGATAGAAACTGAACAACGAAACGCAATCGCAGTCAAAACTGACTGAAATTGTGTACCTACTCGCGTGGGTTTGCCGCAATACACCCGGGACGCATCCTGAACAAATCCGTCACGCCCGTGTCAACCCAGCCTAACTCTGACAGCAATTAGAGTACACAGAATAATTTAAATGTCGGTGTAGATATGTTTGACAGAAAACTTGTAAAAGTGTGGAGTAAAAATAGCTACCATGTTACACTGTCCTTAAAAATGTAAGAAGGCAATTTTTTTTTTAGAAGACAGCAATTATAGCCATCTAACTCTTGTTGAATAGGGGTTTAGCATATTACAAAAAAAAAAAGACCATTTCTTGTTGATACCTGGTGTTTAAAGGGGTTGTTCACCTTTGAAGAGCTTTTCTACAAACCAGCCCCATGTTGGTAATCTTACTTACCTGATCCGCACCGCTGGGTTCCGCCTCCATCATTGCCCCATGGGTCTGCAGGAACCCCATCATATCATGTCATCCATCCATCAGGTGACCCAGTGACATGATGCATGTACAGTATGTATGTATGGCTGGGGTCAGTCATAGGCTGCTGTAGTCACGTAACCAGGAGTGCACCTAGCCTTTCTGCCACCTGAGGAGAAAACTGAAACCCCCTTCCTCAATGCCAAATTTCTTAACCTAACCCCTTCCCTTCAGCCCATGGTGAATCACTGAGTAGGACCACCCACTTAACTTGTAAGCAGTGGAAGATTATAATACGGGCATTTGGGTCGGTATGTATACTAATGACCTCACACTACCATTTTGAACGAGGAATTAATTTGCAAGCAGTGAATTGGTAATATTTTCCATTTTGCACATTGTCAATATAAATGTTGTTTTCCTCCCATACTCTGTCTGACCTCTTACAAAGACCACTAGAAAAAGACCATGTGTCAGGTTGTATCTTTGTCATACTGGAGATCTTGACACAAAATCCAGCAAACTGCACTCATGATATTGCCCTGATTTGCACAAAGAAGAGATGTAATACTAAGTATTTTCAAATACAAAAGTATGCTAAAGCCCCAAGGGCCTTTGATATCAAACATAGCACAGAAGGTCGATTGAACGTCCCCAGCAGCATTGATGCAGATGATAAAATATCATGTCGGCTTTCAGAAGCCTGAAAGAGTTTGAAAGTCCCAAATTCCCTAAAGGCTTAATTTTGCCACTTAGTTCAGACATCACAGATGAACGGGATGGAGAAATGTATCAAGCGCATCAGCATGGAGCAACCCTGTTGGTTGTTTTCTGAATGTAGAAAAGTCTGCAGCAGAACATGGATTGTGGCACCAAAACAGACTCAGATGTTTTGCTTTCGGAGTTTTCATACCTCTCAAAACAGAGACTTTTAACAGCTTGGCTTGCTCCATTCTATCAGAATGATGAATAGTGTATTCCTCTGCAGATGGAGCATAATACCACGCTAGATCATTGAAATCCCAGCAAGATGGAATACAGTCTCCAAATGATATTTGTATGCATTTTACTTTACATAACTGACATTGCAGCTTCACATAATGTCAGGAAAGTAACTGTGGAAAATGTGTTTCTTTTTATCCCAGTATAAAAACCAGATATACAAGCTAATAATCTCCTACTGTACATGGCATGAATTAACCTTTGAGGCCATTTGTATTACATGTGGTTATTCAGATTATCATAAAAGTAGGAGACCACTATCCGGCGCTGCTGGCATATGGGTCAGTCCTTAGGTTTAGTAATATTATTTTATTAAAGTCAACGCGTTTCAAGGGCGAAGTGCCCCCTTCGTCAGGACAATTTATAGAATACCGCAAACAATACTTAAAACACAGGGTCTCTAGACATTGTGCATCCACCCCGGAAAAAGACAAACACGAGATAAAAATTACCCCCATTGATTTCATACCAGAAAACCTGTTAAACCGCTTCGAAAAATTACAGAAGAGGGAAGTATATTGGATGTACCAACTAGACACACTGAGCCCACGAGGTTTGAATGAAATCAGTGAGACCATCTTATGATGACAAAAATAATACATATATAAAATAAGGGCTACATAATGTATAATAATACATATCCATATGCCAACCAGTTATACCGACAGGTAACGACACACGATCCTGTGCGTGTGTGTATGTATATATATGTATATATATATATATATATATATATATATATATGTATATGCCTGTATAATCCCTCTATAATAATATTGTATCTAATATTAATATTCTGTTCAACTAATGTAAATGCAATAAACACAGATCCATCATTACATGAATACCCAAACCTTTGCCTGAAATAGTGCAGTACTGTACAGCAAAGCATTCAATTATTAAGCCTCTTTCACACGGGCGTCAGTTTTTTTGCCCGGATAAGAGGCGGGTGCGTTTCGGGAAAATGCGCGATTTTTCTGCGCGAGTGCAAAACATTGTAATGCGTTTTGCACTTGCGTGAGAAAAATTGCGCATGTTTGGTACCCAAACCCAAACTTCTTCACAGAAGTTCGGGCTTGGGATTGATGTTCTGAAGATTGTATTATTTTCCCTTATAACATGGTTATAAGGGAAAATAATAACATTCTGAATACAGAATGCATAGTACAATAGCGCTGGAGGGGTTAAAAGAAAATAAAAAAAAGTTAACTCACCTTCTCCTCTTGATCGCGTAGTTCCCAGTCTCTTTACTTCTTGAATGAGCTGTGGGCTAAATGACCTGTGGTGATGTCAGATCACATGCTCCAATCACATGGTCCATCACCGTGGTGATGGAGCATGTGATCTGACGTCACCACAGGTCCTTTAGCCTACAGCTCATTCAAGAAGTAAAGAGACCGGGAACTACGTGATCAAGAGGAGAAGGTGAGTTAACTTTTTTTATTCATTTTTTAACCCCTCCAGCCCTATTATACTATGCATTATGTATTCAGAATGCTATTATTTTCCCTTATAACCATGTTATAAGGGAAAATAATACAGTGAATAGGCTGTCACCTAGCAACCATGCGTGAAAATCGCACCGCATCCGCACTTGCTTGCGGATGCTATGCGATTTTCACGCACCTCATTCACTTCTATGGGGCCTGCGTCGCGTGAAAATCGCACAATATAGAGCATGCTGCGATTTTCACTCAACGCACAAGTGACGCGTGAAAATCACCGCTCATGTGCACAGCCCCATAAAAAATGAATGGGTCAGGAATCAGTGCGGGTGCAATACGTTCACCGCACGCATCGCACCCGCGCGGAAAACTCGCCCGTGTGAAAGGGGCCTAAGGCCTGATTTTCACACATCACTTGTGCATTGAGTGAAAATCACAGCATGCTCTAAATTGTGCGATTTTCACGCGACGGAGGCCCCATAGAAGTGAATGGGGTGTGTTAAAATCGCATAGCATCCGCAAGCAAGTGCGGATGCGGTGCGGTTTTCACGCACGGTTGCTAGGAAACTATCAGGATGGAGACCCGATCATTATTATTTTCCCTTATAACATAGTTATAAGGGAAAATAATAGCATTCTGAATACAGAATGCATAGTAAAACAGCGCTGGAGGGGTTCAAAAAAATAAATAAAATTTAACTCACCTTAGTCCACTTGATCGCGAAGCCCGGCATCTCCTTCTGTATCCTTTGTTGAGCAGGACCTGTGGTGAGCATTAAATACAGGTAAAGGACCTTTGATGACGTCAGATCACATGCTCCATCACCACGGTGATGGACCATGTGATTGGAGCATGTGATCTGACGTCACCACAGGTCATTTAGCCCACAGCTAGTAAAGAAGAGACCGGGAACTACGCGATCAAGAGGATAAGGTGAGTTAACTTTTTTATTTTTTTTTAACCCCTCGAGCACTATTATACTATGCATTCTGTATTCAGAATGCTATTATTTTCCCTTATAACCATGTTATAAGGGGAAATAATACAATCTTCAGAACATCAATCCCAAGCCCGAACTTCTGTGAAGAAGTTCGGGTTTGGGTACCAAACATGCGCGATTTTTCTCACGCGAGTGCAAAACGCATTACAATGTTTTGCACTCGCGCGGAAAAATCGTGCATTTTCCCGCAACGCACCCGCCTCTTATCCGGGCAAAAAAACTGACGCCCGTGTAAAAGAGGTCTTAGAAATGATTCAATATAGGCTACTGCACCAGCACAATTTTAATTTAACTTAGAATTTGAGGACCTGGTGCCCTTTTAACAGTACAAGCTATACTCATGAAAAATCTGGGCCTGCCCTGGCAAAGTTTTCTAGGAGTTTCCTAAACCCTTTTCTTAAAGGGGTTGTCTCATCATCGACAATGGGGGCATATCGCTAGGATATGCCCGAATTGTCTTATAGACTAGAATGGAGCCCTGCAAGGTGGTGTCTGGAGGACTCCGGTCCGGCCAACACCAAGCTGGCTCCCCATAGAAGTAAATGGGAGCGCTCCCATTTATTTCTATGGGGCCGACGGAAATAGCCGAGCCAGCACTCGACTATTTTCACCAGCCCCATAGAAAATGAATGGAGGGCGGCTGCGCAATGCGCCCTTCTTTACTTGCGGGGCTCAGTTCTCAATATAGGTGCGGGTCCCAGCATTATGCCCCTATTGTCTATGATGGGACAACCCCTTTAATTGCTTATAGTAATATAGTGCAGTGAAACTTCCTTTAGGCAACCACCCAAAATTGCATCGAAAAAAGGTAAGATGGACATCTATGAAGGAAATTGGAAATCTTGTCTAGATCAGGGATGACATTCTCAAGAAGATAATTCTTGGCACAGTTTCATAACATATTAAATGATCCCAAAACCAAAATAATCTCTCTAATACTTTACTGGCATGGATTGATTTGTGATTATACATAAATACCCTATATGTGAGTCTTTTATTTGTTTCAAATACTGCTTGAACAAAAATGAAGAACTAAGGGATTCTTAAAAATACCCTTTGACACCCCTAGACCCAGGGCTGCACCTAGCCTTTCTGCTGCCTGAGGCAAAAACTAAAATGGTGCCCCCCCAATGCCAATTTCTTAACCTAACCCCTATTGCCACAATGAAAGCACTCATTTCCCATGGCCCTTCTGCTGCCCCCTCTTGCCCCTACCTGGTGCTGCCTGAGGCGTTTGCCTCACCTGGCCTCATTGGTGGTGCGCCCCTGCTTAGACCTTCCAGACCACATGGCAGTTGTCTGGTCACACAAACTAGTTGGTAGCAATATTTTTTCTCAGATCTGGCCCAGCAGTGAATTAAATCTGCAAATCCCCAAATGCTTCTATGAAAGAGCTACAAATCGCCTTTTGGTATTAGCATCTTTACAAATTTATTCTACAGACGTAAATGGAAATGATGTTGGTGCAGGTTTTTCTGTTAGTGATTTATTAATAATCTGTATGGTTAATAATTGCCTGTCTTTAAGTACACACAGTGGAATTTATTAGGCTAATATCTCTACAGGGTATTGGAATCACAACTCAGACACCACTACAAGTCATATCCTAGGCAAGCACTGGGGACGGGATTTTCATTATTCCGGGTGTTTGCAGCAGTCCTGCTCTACTATAAAACTGCACATACATCTGAGCTGTATATAGCAGTGTAAATATTACAGAAGGGAGCAATACCAGAGCTCACTACGGCTAAACATAGGAATCAACATTATTATGTATAAATTAACTACGCTCTAACAATTAAACTCTGCAATTTATAATGCAGGAACCCAGTCAACAGTTTTTCTGCTTTATGCTGCAGAATGATAAATGCTATCACATAAATATTCTTTTGCCGTTTATGTTTAGGGCTCTTAAAAGGCACAGCTTTCCCAAATCAGTCTTTGTTTTTGCCAATGCAAGCCATTAACTAAAAATATATTTCTTATCACATTACAAAGGTTTTCAAGTATGAAAATAGTAACTTGGAACGTAAAGGGGCTGCACTCCCCCCATAAGCGCCTAATGGTCATCTACAATTCTTGAGGGTGGACATAGTCATGTTACAGCAGACAAACCTTCATGAGGAGGATTTCTTTATAATGAGAGAACTTTGGGTGGGAGAGATTTATGGATCAGGAGCAGTAGGGCATAAAGCAGGAGTCCTTACCCTGGTACTCACCAATCTTCCAGGAAGCAGACTCAGAAGGGAGATGGCACTATCTCCAATTGAAATAACCCATGGAGATAATGAGCATCTATAACATATATGGTCCCAATACACCCAATAAAGTATTTTTTCAGAATCGAATTAAGCTGGTCTCAGCACGCCGCTCCAACTCCTGGCTGGGGATTTCAATACAGTAATGTATGCTGACGTGGACAGAAGACAAATGAGACAAAATGAGACAAGGCCCAGAGGAAGGGACCAACAGTTAACACCTTTTCTCCAAAATCTAGACCTCCAAGATACATGGTGCTAGTGATGAATGAACATCTGCCGGGACGGTTCGCAAACGCAATAGCGCGAACGCGATCAAATGTTTGTGAACCACAAGTTCACGGCGGGTCCCATTCATTTTAATGGCAAACCTGAAAAACCTTCAGCTCATATTTGCAGCCAAGAAATAATTACTAGAAGTGCACAAATAGTCCCACAACATAGACAGTGAATGGCGGGTCTCCATTCATTATGTTTTTCAATTCGAAATATCGGCAATATAATTTTTGCGTGCGCAAATGCACTATACAGTACCCAGATGCACTATAAAGAAAGTACAGTGGGATGCGAAAGTTTGGGCAACCTTGTTAATCGTCATGATCAGTGTTCCCTGTAAGCTGCGCGGGCGCGCGGCCGCGCAGCTTCCTTTATGCCTCCGCTCAGGACCTCTGCTGGTCCGCTCACCACTGCTGCCTGGAATTTATGTAAGGGGCTCGGGGCCTCTCTGTGCAATTTATTTTTATAACGCCCACAGTGCGATTGGCCGGCTGTGCTAAAGTCCCAGTGCGCACATTAAGTAACCCATACCCACCTACCCATACCCTCTCGGATGCTGCACCACCAGCTGTGACAGCGCGAGACCCGGCACTGACGTCACAGGTCTCGCAGGATCACGCGGGATGACTGAATGGTGCGGCGCCGGAGAGGGTATGACGGGATTGTTCTGACAGATAAGCAGAGAAGAGTAGGTATATTTATTTATGTATGCACACACCCCGGCTTCATGGGGGGGAGGCACACCGCACTTGAATTCAGAAAAGGGAGCCTACGCCGGTCATATGAGGGCAGGCCCACTGGCAGCAAATCCTTCATTATTATGAAATATATACAGAGATGGAGAGATCAGCAAAATAATGAAATATATACAGAGAGGTGCAGTGTTGGGACACTGTGTAGGGGTTATACTGTTTATTGTACAGCATGGCACAGGGGTTATATTTTCCGGCATGGTGTAACCTCCATACATTTTCTGTACAGTATACTGTACATTATAATACCTGTACCATGCCGTACAATATACAGTATAGTTCATACACTGTGCTGTACAATATACAGTATAGTTCATACACCGTGCCGTACAATATACAGTATAGTTCATACACCGCGCCGTACAATATACAGTATAGTTCATACACCGCGCCGTACAATATACAGTATAGATCAGATACCATGCTGTACAATATACAGTATACCACCTACACTGTGGGGTTATTGTGTATATTGTACGGCATGGTTTATGGATTATAATGTATATTATACGTCATGGTGTATGGATTATACTGTATATTGTACAGCATGGTGTATGAACTATACTGTTCATTATCATGAGTAAGGACCGTGCTGTAAATGTCCGAAATGCATAGATTTGACTGCCCTGCATATGTGGAAGTTTTAATACCGCTGTAAATAAAGGATTCCCTGCTATCAAGAGCTGGATTTTATCTCTTTTCTTCCTTAACTATACTGTATATTGTATGGCACGGTGTATGAACTATACTGTATATTGTACAGCACGGTGTATGAACTATACTGTATATTGTACGGCATGGTGTATGAACTATACTGTATATTGTACGGCACTGTGTATGAACTATACTGTATATTGTACAGCATGGTGTATGAACTATACTGTATATTGTACGGCACGGTGTATGAACTATACTGTATATTGTACGGCGCGGTGTATGAACTATACTGTATATTGTACGGCACTGTGTATGAACTATACTGTATATTGTACGACATGGTGCAGGGGTTACACTATATGCTCTTTGATGTGACACTTATCTTAGGTTTTCCTAGCGCCCACTATGGATGGCGCTGTGCCCAGCTCTGAGCCGACCCCGCTCAGCAGCTGCCAAGTCTTAGAGGGAACACTGGTCATGATTTTCCTGTATAAATCGTTGGTTGTTACGATAAAAAATGTCAGTTAAATATATCATATAGGAGACACACACAGTGATATTTGAGAAGTGAAATGAAGTTTATTGGATTTACAGAAAGTGTGCTATAATTGTTTAAACAAAATTAGGCAGGTGCATAAATTTGGGCACTGTTGTCATTTTATTGATTCCAAAACCGTTAGAACTAATTATTGGAACTCAAATTGGCTTGGTAAGCTCAGTGACCCCTGACCTACATACACAAGTGAATCCAATTATGAGAAAGAGTATTTAAGGGGGTCAATTGTAAGTTTCCCTCCTCTTTTAATTTTCTCTGAAGAGTAGCAACATGGGGGTCTCAAAACAACTCTCAAATGACCTGAAGACAAAGATTGTTCACCATCATGGTTTAGGGGAAGGATACAGAAAGCTGTCTCAGAGATTTCCGCTGTCTGTTTCCACAGTTAGGAACATATTGAGGAAATAGAAGACCTCAGGCTCAGTTCAAGTTAAGGCTCGAAGTGGCAGACAAAGAAAAATATCGGATAGACAGAAGCGCCGAATGGTGAGAACAGTCAGAGTCAACCAACAGACCAGCACCAAAGACCTACAACATCATCTTGCTGCAGATGGAGTCACTGTGCATCGTTCAACCATTCGGCGCACTTTACACAAGGAGATGCTGTATGCGAGAGTGATGCAGAGGAAGCCTTTTCTCCGCCCACAGCACAAAAAGTGCCGCTTGAGGTGGGCTAAAGCACATTTGGACAAGCCAGCTTAATTTTGAAATAAGGTGCTGTGGACTGATGAAACTAAAATTGAGTTATTTGGCCATAACAAGGGGCGTTATGCATGGAGGAAAAAGAACACAGCATTCCAAGAAAAACACCTGCTACCTACAGTAAAATATGGTGGTGGTTCCATCATGTTGTGGGGCTGTGTGGCCAGTGCAGGGACTGGGAATCTTATCAACGCATGGATTCCACTCAGTATCAGCAGATTCTGGAGACCAATGTCCAGGAATCAGTGACAAAGCTGAAGCTGCGCCGGGGCTGGATCTTTCAACAAGACAACGACCCTAAACACTGCTCAAATACCACTAAGGCATTTATGCAGAGGAACAAGTACAATGTTCTGGAATGGCCATCTCAGTCCCCAGACCTGAATAAAATTGAAAATCTGTGGTGTGACTTAAAGAGAGCTGTCCATGCTTGGAAGCCATCAAACCTGAATGAACTAAAGATGTTTTGTAAAGAGGAATGGTCCAAAATACCTTCAACCAGAATCCAGACTCTCATTGGAACCTACAGGAAGCGTTTAGAGGCTGTAATTTCTGCAAAAGGAGGAACTACTAAATATTGATTTCATTTCTTTTTGTGGTGCCCAAATTTATGCACCTGCCTAATTTTGTTTAAACAATTATAGCACACTTTCTGTAAATCCAATAAACTTCATTTCACTTCTCAAATATCACTGTGTGTGTCTCCGATATGATATATTTAACTGACATTTTTTATCGTAACAACCAACGATTTATACAGGAAAATCATGACGATTAACAAGGTTGCCCAAAATTTCGCATACCACTGTATATTGTTATATAACACCCCACTTCAATCAGTTTTTTGGGGGGGCAACTGGTATATCACACCAGTTATAATTATTTTTTCCAATACCATTTGTCACTGTGTGTAGCAGAGGGAACGCAGCAAAACTGCAAACAAATGCTGGAGTGCCCAAATGCACTATATAGAAAGTATATTATTGGGATATAACACCACACTTCTATTTTGTTGGGGAAGGGGGCGACTGGTATATCACACCACACCAGTTATAATTTTTTCTAATTGCGTTTGTCACTCTATATAGCTGCAGTATCGCTGCAGAACCGCTCACCACTGCTGCACAATACAAATCCACTATAATATGCTTTCTATGTTAGAAAGTATACTATAAGTGTATTACACCCCTCTGTACTGCACACCTATCAATAGTACACCTATACCAGTCCTTAAAAGGACTTTTGTGGCCCTATTAGCTAGATTTTTGGTTCCCTAACAGCCTGTCCCTGCTCCACACAGCAACCTTTCCCTACACTGACAAAAGACTGAATGTAAAATGGCGGCCATGGGCTGAAGTGTCTCAATTGTCTGTCCTGTACCACCTGAAGGATGTGTCATGGGCCAAAGTTCTTCACAATGTAAAAGAATATGGCGGACGCGAATATCTCCATATGTTCGCATGTTCGGCAAATCGCGAACACGCAAAGTTTGCCGCGAACCGACCGCCGTGCGAACCGAAAGGACATCTCTACATGGCGCTTCTTTAACCTAGATGGTAGGGAGTATATACATTACTTGCACTCCCACGAGTCATGGCCTAGACTAGAGTACATATGTGTGTCCAGGTTATATGCTCCGCACATACAATCCATAAAGATAGGAGAAATTATAATATCTGATCACACACCAGTTATAGCGACCCTTGTGGAAACCACACCAAAGGGCACTGACTATATATGGTGGTTCCCTGCAAACATGACCAAAAATGAGTCGTTTTGTGAACTACTGAACCATTGGTGGCAGGAGTTCCTGCTGCATAACTCGTAGACGACAGATACACAACTCCTCTGGGACGCAGGTAAAACTGTTCTAAGAGGGAGAATAATATCACATATGACATTTCTGAATAAAAATACAAACCAGAAGCTTCAACATCATAGCCGACTGCTAGAAAAGGCTTATACCACATATTGCACAAATACTACCCAGTTTAACAAGACGGCATGGGAACAGGCTAAACAACAATTTGAAAATTGGCTGCACAAAAGGGAAGAACTGAGTCCCTCACATATGGAAGCACAAGACTACAGATATGGGAACAAGACAGGGAAATTGTTGGCACGCCTAGCTAAAGGACATACTACTAGCCCCCCAATAGTAGCTTTAAAAGACTCAAAGGTAGTAACACACCACGACCTACATAATATCAATGGGATCTTCCAGGAGTTCTATACTGATCTTTACTCTGACACATCAAAAAACAATAGAGACATGAAATCCTGGTTAACTTCACTTTCCCTCCCAAAAATTACTACAGAGGAGCTGGATATGTTAAATGCTCCGATAACACAGGGGGAAGTAAATTATTGTATCCAGGGGTTAGCCCTGGGAGAGCACCAGTGGATACCAGGGAGAATTCTATAAGGCATTAAAGAAGAAAATTGGACCCATCTTAACACCTCTGTAAAGCCCCAGAGTGGCATTACCACCTTTTTGCACCCCTCTACTATCTCCTATGGGTGATTCTGTGTCATCTTATGCATCTGTTTCCATGTCCTGCAAAAATGTGTATTTCCTATGTTTGCAAATGTAATGTTCATGTAATGTACCTGGTTTACCAGAAGGTGGCAGCATGCCTGGCAGACCTTTGTTAGCTAGAATGGAACACTTCTTCCATTCTATTCCCCTCTCTAGAGAGGGAGGAGTTGTCAGTTAGTGAAGGTCAGTCTAGAGGACTCCCCCTTAGGGAAGGAGCAGGCCCTCGTCCCTGTTGGACGAGCCTGCAGAAGTCAGAATAGAGTACCCCCTGCAAGAGGAAGGCTGTGTTCCAGCCAGCAGAGCCGGTCTGCTCTGTTGGGCCCAGAGGCCAAAGTTGAATGCCTCCAAGCCAGGAAGAAAGATTCCCTGGATAAAAGAGAAAGATACATACAGCAGAAAGTAAACATTTATATTTAATCCTGATAGCACAGCAGAGCTAAAGAGAGTGACATATGTAGCAGAGCCGAATGTGTTTGCCTGCCAGAACGTATGCTAGAACCAGCTGATAACCAAGATAAAGTTGGAAGACTGTTTCATGCAAGTTTATTCAAATAAAGCTGTTTCAACTTCCATTAGAGTCTGGACTCCGTTTATTCTACAAATCCCTCAACTATTCACCCTATTTGCACTGCTGCGGATGACCACGCTTGGGGTTACAGGATACAGGATATCCAGGTAGGAGGACCGTGACAAGTGCACAGCCGTAGTGATGGACAAACATCGGCCGGGACGTTTCGCGAACGCGTATTCGCGATCAAATGTTTGCGAACCCCGCGTTCACGGCGGGCCTAAAAACCTAAAAAAAAAATCAGGTTATATTTGCAGCCATCACATACTTACTAAAAGTGCACAAATAGTCCCACAACATGGACAGTGACATGCCAGAGGGGGATCAATGGCAGAAATTCCCATAAAAAATATGTATTTTAATCAGGGGCCATTTTTATGCGTCTTAAAGTGAAACTCTCAAAAATGTGCCCTGCTGGAGCCTAGAAATTTTTTATTTTAGGCCACAGGAGTATGGGCCCCAAAAATTAGGCATTCAACTGACAGAAAAGAACAAGTGATTATGTGGCTAGAGGTGTATTAGACGGTCAGTGCATAACAATTTTACTGTAGTCCAGTGGAGTACAGGCTCCAAAAATTATGCATTCACCTGACATAAAATAACAAATGATTATGTGTTTGGAGGTATATTAGGCGGTCAGTGGATAACAATTTTACTGCAGGCCGGTGGAGTACAGGCCCCAAACATTAGGCATTCACCGGACAGAAAAGAACAAATGATTATGTGGCTGGAGGTCCATGTGTCCGTGGTTAAGTGGACCTTCCCAGTAACTGCGTTAGTCAGGGTACGTGTGATGTTATGGGACACATGTTGGTGTAAAGCGGGCATGGCACACCTTGAAAAATTGTGGTGGCTGGAGACTGCGTAACGCAAGATGGCCACCGACATCAGGCCGCTGAATGCCTCTGTGTCCACAAGCCTAAATGGCAACATTTCCAGGGCCAGTAATTTGGAAAGCTGCGCATTTAGTGCTATGGCCTGTGGGTGGGTGGCTGGGTATTTGCGCTTGCGTTCAAAGGCCTGGGGTAATGACATTTGGACACTGCGCTGGGACACTGAAGTGGATGTGGTTGCTGATGGTGCTTGCGAAGGTCCAGGTGCTGGGCGGGAGGCTTCTGGGCCTGCGCCTTTGACAGGGGATTGGCCAGCACGTAACACAGGGGAAGCGGAGGCAGTGGTGTGACCAGCAGACACAGATTGTGGACCCAGGCGTTCGCCCCACTTATTACGGTGCTTGGATGCCATGTGGCGGATCATGCTGGTGGTGGTGAGGTTGCTAGTGTTCACGCCCGGGCTCATTTTGATACGGCACAGGTTGCAAACTACTATTCTTTTGTCGTCCGCACTTTCCTCCAAAAAGCGCCACACTGCGGAACACCTACCCCTTGGCAAGGGAGATTTCCGTAAGGGGGTGCTCTGTGGAACATTTGTGGGCCTGTTTGGTGTGGCCCACCTTCTCCCTTTTGCCACCTCACTGCCTCTTCCAGCCTGTTGTGGTGCTGCAGATCCCTCCAGCTCTGTACTGCTGTCCCTGCTCGGCTTTCGACCTTCCCAGGTTAGGTCAGTGACTTCATCATCCACTACCTCCTCTTCCAGTCCCTCACTCTGCTCATCCTCCTGACTTGTTGACCTAACTACTACTTCAATGATTGACAACTGTGTCTCATACTCTTCATTAACCTCTTGAGACAGTAATTGCTGTTGAGTTATTGGCAACTGTGTCTCATCCTCATCCACCTCATTAAACAGTAATTGCCGTTCCCCACAGTCATCTTCTTGTGATTGTGGATGCTCAAGAGTTTGGGAATCAGGGCACAAGATCTGTCCCTCTTCAGGCATGCTTGGCGAGAGGGCAAAATCAAGGAATGGCGCTGAAAAGAGTTTCTCGGAATATCTGAGTGTGGGATAACTTGTTTGCCCAGACTCTCCATGATGGGAGGAAGGAGGATCAGAGTGAGGATTGGGTTGATCAGACTCTTGGCTACTGAGACTGGACTTGATGCTTAACTGACTGGAAGCATTATCTGCTGCAATCCAACCGACCACCTGGTTGCACTGGTCTGACTTCAAGAGTGGTGTCCTGCGCCACCCTGCAAACTGGGACATAAAGCTAGGTATCGTGGATAATTGTTTTTCTTGTGCTCTAGCAGCAGGCACAGTTTCACCGAGCCCAGGGCCACTGCCTCTGCGTACACTATCAGCATCACAGACACTGCCACGTCTCTTACTGCTCGCCTTCTTCATATTAAATGTTATACATGATTGAAAGTCTGTCACATGTACAGTAGCGTAGGATTTGGAAGTATATGAGCAAACAAATTTTAAAAGGTTTTGGGATGTGGAAACTTTACATAGGACATATCCCGCAGATAATGTTAATGATGTCACCAGCGGCTAATGAAAAATTACAGGGAATATCACAGGTATTTGGGATGAGGAAACATTATACAGGAAAGGTACCACCGGTAATCTCACTGTCCACAGCATCTACACAAAAAAGTACACTGTATGCCACAGATAAATTTTTTAAGCTCACACGTTACACTGCAGATGTGGCCCTGGTAATGTCACTGTCAGCAGCTGACACCTTCTATTGACATAGTACGTACACTGTATGTCACAGATATTTTTGGGATACACATACTTTACACTGGAGGTGTGGCGCAGCTAATGTCACTGTCCACAGCGGACACCATCTACTGAAAAAGTACACTGTATTTCACAGATATTTTTTGGATTTGAACACTTTCCACTGGAGATGTGGCGCAGTTAATGTCAGAAAAAGGACACTGTATGTCACAGATACATTTTTTCAGCGCACAAGTTACACTGCAGATGTGGCACTGGTAATGTCACTGTCAAAAGCGGACACTGTCTATTGAAAAAGCACACTGTATGTCACAGATATTTTTTGGATGCACATACTTTACACAGGAGATATGGCACAGCTAATGTCACTGTCTGCAGCGGACACCGTCTACAGAAAAGGGACACTGTATGTCACAAATAAATTTTTTCAGCACACACGTTACACTGCAGATGTGGCACTGGTTATGGGACTGTCAAAAGCGGACACCGTCTATTGAAATAGTACACTGTATGTCACAGATATTTTTTGGATGCCCACACTTTACACAGGAGATGTGGCGCAGCTAATGTCACTGTCCACAGCGGACACCGTCTACGGAAAAAGTACACTGGATGTCAGATATTTTTTGGATGCGCACATTTTACACTGGAGATGTGGCGCAGCTAATGTCGCTGTGTGCAACAGCGTAACTATTGTACGCTAGTTAGCGCAGGATGCGCTAAAAATAGATATTGCTGCCACACACAATAGTCCTTAAAGGACTTTTGGGTCTGTAAAGTTTTAGCTATTTAGTGCAGTTTGCTCTAAAAATATAGATTGCTGCTGCCACACACAATAGTCCTTAAAAGGACTCTTGGTTCTCTGAAAAGTTTTGGTGGTAAAAATATTCTTAAATCACTCCCTACACTGTCTGTCCCCTACACAACTCTCCCTGACTAAGAATGAGCCAAACATGCGTCATCGGGTGCTATATAACACCCAACGACGCGTTCTGGCCAGCCAATCACTGTAATGCCAGCAGCTCGATCGTCACTACTAAGGACAGATCTTCATAGCTTTTAGAAAAGCTTTGTATGGTTACAAATTCCCAGCAACTGAACCACCATCAACTATGAAGTTAATAGCCCCCATGAGTTATAATCCAAGGTGTTAATTAGCCATTGGAGAGAATTAAAATAATATGTGTTAGAAATGAATTAGAAAATGTATAGCATCAGTCCAGAATGGCTGAACTTGAGACTCCGTTCTAACCTGTGACAAAGTGTAATAGTTTTCTGCTGCAATGTACCTAGAAGGAAAAGTAATAAAAGAAGTTACTGATCAGTAAGTCATCTTGACAGGGGTGTTCCCTAGTCTACTAAAAGACTGACTATGGTTTCAACTTCCTGTTGCTAATTACAGGTGGGAAAACTGGAGAATAATTCTCTGCTTTAATAAGTGAAATGCTATGCTGACTATCCAACTAGGAATATCATTAAGCATGGTTTTATCATCTGTGCATTAAAAGATTCTTAAAGGGATAATCCCACAAAAAGCCTTTATTGACAGGATAGGTGATAAATGTAATATCCCAGGGGCCCCACCACTTGGGCACCCACCAGTGAGTAGACAGCTAGCTAAAATGGAGTGGTGGTCATGCATGAACACTGCCGCTCCTTGCAGAGTCTATGGAGCTCCCATCACACTCAGTTAGAGAGCCCACAAACACTTCCCTCCATCCTGCTCTTGGATCATTGTTTCCCTCACAGTAAAATACACCCTCACACTGTGTGTTGTCCTCTTCTACCACTTTTCCCTACTCCTTCTCGCCCTTTAGGCTCCATTCACACATCTGCAATTCTGTTCCGCATTTTGCGGAACGGAATTGCGGACCTATTCATTTCTATGGGGACGCACGATGTGCGGCCCGGATCCAGAATTGCGGACCCGCAATGCCGATCCCGAAAAAAAATAGAACATGTCCTATTCTTGTCCGCAATAGCAGACAAGAATAGACATATTCTATTAGTGCCGGCAATGTGCGGTCCCCAAAATGCGGAACGCACATTTGACGGTCTCCGTGTTTTGCGGATCTGCGGATCCACAAAACACACACGAATATGTGAATGGACCCTTGGGCTGTAATGTCTCCAAGTCCTTAGTCCTACCATTCTCCCTGATACCGTTCAGCTAGCCTTATGATCATTTTATTTTACTTCCAGGTGGACTGACATTATGGCGGCTTCACATACAGGAGAGGAGCTCAGCTGCTGGGTGAATCACAAGTTAGACCCCCTTTCCCCGACCCCCAGGCACACAAATATAAGACAGACCATTAGAAAAATCATTACTTGTGGAATGCATGATTTTGTAATACATACTAATATCAATGACTGGATATAACATACGTATTAACTCTGGACCACCAATGACTGACTGACAAATGAGTCACAGCTATTTGCCCCGGCAATCAATGGAGAGGGGGGAGTGTATGAAGCACTGAAGGGCATAGCTGTAGCAGGGCCGTCTTTAATATTGATTGGACCCTGGGCAAAAATTTACTTGGGCCCCCTGGATCCCGCCTTCCCACACTTTAGCATGCAATCACGCCCTCTACCACAACACACACACAAAAAATCCACACATCTGGTAGAGTCCAGTGAATGACTGTAAATACTTCCAGTTCTGAAGACTCCAGCGGCTCAATCAGTGCTCTGGGCAGCTGGGCTCAGGCTGGAAGTGGGCACCGCTCTGCAGGAAGGAGACCAGGGTTTGGCTCACCCTAGTGTTACAGTGCACCCCAGCACCCCACAGTATGCAGTATAGCACCCTATAGTATACAGCACCACACAGTATGCAGTTTAGCACACTATACAGTACCCCACAGTATATAGTAGAGCAGTATAGCAGCCCACAGTATACAGCACCTCACGGTATACAACACCTCACTGTATACAGCACCCCAAACTATACACGATACAGCCCCCCACACTATACAGTACAGCAGTATAGCACTCCCCCACACTATACAGGCCCCCCCCACACTATACAGGCCCCCCACAGTATACAGCCCACCACACAGTATACAGCCCACCACACAGTATACAGCCCACCACACAATATACAGCCCATTACACAATATGTAGCCCACCACACAATATACAGCCCACCACACAGTATACAGCCCACCACACAGTATACAGCACCCCACTATACAGTAGTTTACAGTATATTAACATAACAGCCCCTGTCACCTTTTTCTGATGTAATCTTTACACAAAAAAGCTCCACAGTTAACTTCTGCAACACTCAGTAGGACCTGTGATGACCTCATAGCCATGTGACCAGTAATTGCTAGGTTACTGGTCACATGGTAATGATGTCATTAAGGTCCGAGAATTAAGATCATTAACACAGTACGATCATGATGCCTGTGTAGCCGACAGCCTGACACTCGGGGCAGTAGCTAGCATGGCTCAAGAGGCAGCTGCCTTGGGCCCCCCAGGAGCAACTGGGCCCAGGGCAGCTGCCCCTTTTGCCCCTTGGTAAAGACGGCCCTGAGCTGTAGTGATGCTCCAAGAGCTATGTCCGCCCATCAGTGCTCAAACTAGCTAATTTGCACAAATATAAAAACTAATATATCACTGCAGCAGTTCATCCTGCAGCCATAAGATAGATATCAATTTAGTCAGCATGATCAACCCTACCAGGCAATATGCCTGGTTTAATAGGATCAATCGTGCTGCCAGAGGCTATTTAACCTGACTACAGAGTAGTGTTTGTAGTCATAATCCACCAGTTAACCAATTAACAGATGACACTAAAATGTGTAAAGTAATTAACACTGAAGAGGACAGTATACTACTACAAAGGGATCTGGATAGACTGGAGGCTTGGGCAGATAAGTGGCAGATGAGGTTTAACACTGACAAATGTAAAGTTATACACATGGGAAGGAATAATGCAAGTCACCCGTACATACTAAATGGTAAAACACTCGGTAACACTGACATGGAAAAGGATCTAGGAATTTTAATAAACAGCAAACTAAGCTGCAAAAAACAGTGTCAGGCATCTGCTGCCAAGGCCAATAAGATAATGGGTTGCATCAGAAGGGGCATAGATGCCCGTGATAAGAACATAGTACTAACACTTTACAAATCACTAGTCAGACCACACATGGAGGACTGTGTACAGTTCTGGGCTCCTGTGAACAAGGCAGACATAGCAGAGCTGGAGAAGGTCCAGAGGAGGGCAACTAAAGTAATAACTGGAATGGGGCAACTACAGTACCCTGAAAGATTATCAAAATTAGGGTTATTCACTTTAGAAAAAAGACGACTGAGGGGAGATCTAATTACTATGTATAAATATATCAGGGGTCAGTACAGAGATCTATCCCATCATCTATTTATCCCCAGGACTGTGACTGTGACGAGGGGACATCCTCTGCGTCTGGAGGAAAGAAGGTTTGTACACAAACATAGAAAAGGATTCTTTACGGTAAGAGCAGTGAGACTATGGAACTCTCTGCCTGAGGAGGTGGTGATGGTGAGTACAATAAAGGAATCCAAGAGGGGCCTGGATGTATTTCTGGAGCGTAATAATATTACAGGCTATAGCTACTAGAGATGGGGAGTTATTCTGATTGCCTGATTGGAGTCGGGAAGGAATATTTTATTCCCCTAAAGTGGGGAAAATTGGCTTCTACCTCACACGTTTTTTTTTTGTTTGTTTGTTTTTGCCTTCCTCTGGATCAACTTGCAGGATAACAGGCCGAACTGGATGGACAAATGTCTTTTTTCGGCCTTATGTACTATGTTACTATGTTACTAAAGTGGTACAGTATTTTCCTATTTTACAGCTATTTGCTCTAACTTTAAATACATAGGTCTGCAGAATACTTTGCAGTGCTATTTGAGTAACATATTCAAATAGGACTGATAATCTTTTCATAAAGGGGGGCGTTCCACCTTAACAATTTCAAACTGCAATATCTGAAAGTATTAGAAAACTGGTGTTGTTTTATCAACAATGGCAAGTGTGCATTAACATTACACTCACGAGCACAGCTCGTGGTATTGACTGAGCACAGTGTGAAAAGAGACACTGAATACCGCAAAGGCTGCTCTCTAAAGATTAACAGCAAACTGTCTGAAGATTAAACCCTGGTAGTGAAGTTCTTATGATCAGAACAGAAACACCTGGACATCAACCTCTAAGATTGCTTAAACAGATTCAGACATGTTGTACGTCCACTGATTATAGATCATCAATATGAAAACCAAGCTGCGCCAAAAGCATTTGCTTGTAACCTTCACTTTGTCCTTGTGATGTCAACTAAACATCAACACCAGTTTAATCATATTGTAGAGGAAGAGCAGCATTTCCAACTGGATGCGATACTAAAGATGGCTATTAAGCAAAATTGCGAAATACCAAATTATCAAAACTAAGGATCAAAAGCAAGATATATATGCCCTCTCCTTATAGGCAGATTAATGGTATATGTGGCACTGGAAACATACAATGTACACTGGCAACCTTTATAGCTATATAACATAAGATATCGTACAAGTAAAATCTGTGATGAAAATGTTTAATTACATGGTAAGCTAATGAGGGCCATTTAGAATATAGTATAGGATAATTACTAATTATATATCAGACATGATTAGAATAGCTGCAGCCATAGCAGTTTTAACAATCGTAGCAATTCAATAGACTTTGTCGATAATGTAGAGCTTGAGCTCCAAACTCACAATCTGTGCAAAATATATTTTGCATAGTAAATAATACCCATTCATTTGCTTGATTCAAGTGAATGATTATGCTCTAAAAATCACAAAAGGTAAACCTATTCTCAGGATACTGGAAAGGAAATCATGCAGATAGCCTGTGTAACTTGCAATTCACTAACTCGGATGCCCAGTGGACTTCCTGGTATAAGGTACAATCTCCTGGAAGAAGAAGGGTCATGTGACGTAAAATGGCCATTGTGCCGGATCTGAAGCGGGGGGGCCTGCTGTGGCTTGTACACCAAGTGGGATGTGTCAGTGTTTGACGATCATTGATTAAAGATACAATTTTTATGGTCAGTGCTCTGCACTCATTCTGCTTTATGCGAACAGGAGAATGAATAATTCCTGCACTGAGACTTGTTCTAGTGATCAGTACATGGCAGAAGGTGTAGTGCCAAACTCTGCCTTGTTGGATGAAAAGGTACAATCTCCGGCATACAGAAGTTCATCTTAGCTTTAGTACTCGCATAGGGTCACAATTCTTGCATAAAACCGACTGCAAAGGATGAAAATATTTGATGTAGAGAGGACATACAGTTGTGTTCAAAATAATAGCAGTGTGTTTAAAAAAGTGATTAAAGCTCAAAATCCTTCTAATAGCTTCTATTTCCATACACACAAATGCATTGGGAACACTACACATTCTATTCCAAATCAAAACATGAAGAAAAATATATAAAATTAGTGTTGTTCCTCAAAAAAAAATTGAAGAAAAGTGAATATTAGACTGTTCAAAAAAAGTAGCAGTGTTTGTATTCTTCTTTACAAACTCAAACATTCAGTATATAAACTGAAAAATGTTTGAAGATTTTGCTTTCCTTTGAATCAGTTAACTAATATTTAGTTGTATAACCACTGTTTCTGAGAACTGCTGTACATCTGTGTTGCATGGAGTCAACCAACTTCTGGCACCTGTGAACAGGTATTCCAGCCCAGGATGATTGGACTACATTCCACAGTTCTTCTCTATTTCTTGGTTTTGCCTCAGAAACTGCATTTTTTATGTCACCCCACAAGTTTTCCATTGGATTAAGATATTGGATTAAGATCCGGGGGTCAATCTTGTTGGTCTGAAACCAAGATGTTGCACGTTTACTTCTGTGTTTGGGGTCGTTGTCTTGTTGGAACACCCATTTCAAGGGCATTTCCTCTTCAGCATAAGGCAGCATGACCTCTTCAAGTATTCTGATGTATTCAAACTGATCCATGATCCCTGGTATACGATAAAGAGGCCCAACACCATAGTATGAGAAACATTCTCATATCATGATGCTTGCGCCACCATACTTCACAGTGTACTGTGGCTTAAATTCAGTGTTTGGAGGTCATCTGATAAACTGTCTCCAGCCACTAGACCCAAAAAGAACAATCTTACTTTCATCAGTCCACAAAATGTCTCTTTAGGCCAGTCAATGTGCTCTTTGACAAATCGTAACCTCTTCAGCACATGTCTTATTTTCAATAGTGGGACTTTGCGGGGGCTTCTTGCAGATAGCTTGGCTTCACATAGGCGTCTTCTAATTTTAACAATACTCACAGGTAACTTTAGACCTTCTTTGATCTTCCTGGAACTGATTGTTGGCTGAGTTCTTGCCATTTTGGCTATTCTTCTATCCATTCAAATTGTAGTTTTTTGCTTTCTTCCACGTCTTTCAGGTTTTGATTGCCATTTTAAAGCATTTACGATCATTTTAGCTGAGCAGCCTATCATTTTCTGCACTTCTTTATATGTTTTCCCCTTCCCAATCAACTTTATAATCAAGGTACGCTGTTCTTCTGAACAATGTCTAGAGCGACCAATTTTCCCCAGAATTTCTGAGAGAAATGCACTGTAACCAGCATGTACAACATCTGCTGCCCTCCTTCCTTAAACAAGGGCAATAATTGCCAGTGCCACCTGTCTTTTAAAGAATGAATGACCTCACTCATTGAACTCTACACTGCTATTATTTTGAACATGCCCCTTTCAATAAGTGATTAAATTACAAAGAATCAGAAGCATGCATATCATGACTGCTGGGTCTGTTGAGTTTCTATTACTCTACTACACCTGCTAGTAAATTATTTGCCATGTAGAAATATAATTTCTACCAAAAACAGTAAATGATTAGGTTAGTGATGCCCGACTACTATTATTTTGAACACAACTGTACCACTTCTCCAGACATGTCTCTTATATTCTCCCAAATATAACAATGCTTTTCTTAGAACTCTATATTGCTCTGCTCCCCTTTATTCCTACAGGAAATATATATATATATATATATATATATATATATATATGAGTTGACAACTGAGTGTTATCTTTATCCTTTAGATATCTTTCTGTGCAGTACACAAAATAGGAGGGCACTGGGCACACAATCAAGTCACAAGAGCAGTGTCGGACTGGGATGCCTAGGGCCCTCCAGTAAAATATATTTTGAGGGACCACTATGCACCTACATGCAAATACTACCTGCTCACATTATGCAAATACTACCTGCATTATGATTATGAGGGTCACTGCAACAACTTAAAGAAGGCAGGTTCTGGGAGTAGGAAGATATGAGTTGGTCTGATTTTGTATCTAGAAGTCATTGCAGCCACCTGATCCATCTATAATCATAAACTAGATAGTTTTAGTGGTTAAAATGCTGTGTTGGTGGACTGGGGGACAAATTTTGTCAGGGGCCCAGCGGGGGATTCGCCTATTTACCTGTGGGGCAGTCTGAGCCTGCACAAGAGTGCTAGACTAATAGCCCATAACACCAGACATATATTATACTTACAATGTAACAAACTTTATTAAAGCCACAACTAAATGCCTAAATATTATATACAATAGAAACCCTAGAAGGGACCAGGATACGTCCCTACATATAAATGCACACCAAGTTCCTAATAAGAACAATGGAGCCCAGACACAATGTTTGTCAAAATAGCATGACAAGATAGAAACAATAAATTGACATCCAATATACACTCACCTAAAGAATTATTAGGAACACCTGTTCTATTTCTCATTAATGTGATTATCTAGTCAACCAATCACATGGCAGTTGCTTCGATGCATGTAGGGTTGTGGTCCTGGTCAAGACAATCTCCTGAACTCCAAACTGAATGTCAGAATGGGAAAGAAAGGTGGGCTACAACAGCAGAAGACCCCACCGGGTACCACTCATCTCCACTACAAATAGGAAAAAGAGGCTACAATTTGCACAAGCTCACCAAAATTGGACTGTTGAAGACTGGAAAAATGTTGCCTGGTCTGATGAGTCTCGATTTCTGTTGAGACACTCAAATGGTAGAGTCCGAATTTGGCGTAAACAGAATGAGAACATGTATCCATCATGCCTTGTTACCACTGTGCAGGCTGGTGGTGGTGGTGTAATGGTGTGGGGGATGTTTTCTGGGCACACTTTAGGCCCCTTAGTGCTAATTGGCCATCGTTTAAATGCCACGGGCTACCTGAGCATTGTTCCTGACCATGTCCATCCCTTCATGACCACCATGTACCCATCCTCTGATGGCTACTTCCAGCAGGATAATGCACCATGTCACAAAGCTCGAATCATTTCAAATTGGTTTCTTGAACATGACAATGAGTTCACTGTACTAAAATGGCCCCCACAGTCACCAGATCTCAACCCAATAGAGCATCTTTGGGATGTGGTGGAACGGGAGCTTCGTGCCCTGGATGTGCAGCCCTCAAATCTCCATCAACTGCAAGATGCTATTCTATCAATATGGGCCAACATTTCTAAAGAATGCTATCAGCACCTTGTTGAATCAATGCCACGTAGAATTAAGGCAGTTCTGAAGGCAAAAGGGGGTCCAACACCGTATTAGTAAGGTGTTCCTAATAATTCTTTAGGTGAGTGTATATGTATATATATATATATATATATATATATATATTTATATATATAAATATCTATGACCAAATCTTATTACTAGGTGTTCAGGTGAAGGCACACTTATTTTCTGCCCAGAAAATATGTAGTCAGTGGGTCTGTTCAGCTCCATTCATTTTAGTTATGTGTTGAATACGGCACTTTTTTTATTTTCATTGTTCTGCTCCTGTAATGGAGCAGAACAATTGAAAGTCATAACACTTTTGTGAATTCATACTACCAGTAAAACCTGTATTTAGTTGGTGTAAAAACTGCTGCAAACTTTGATGTGACTGTGTGGTACCCCAGATCTGGGATTACTACAATTCTATAGTTGATATTGTTATGTGTTATGTATTTTATTGTTTGCTTCTGTCCCCAGCTACAGTACCTGCGAAGAATGGTTGTCAAAGGTTGGCAAGGAACAGGGCTAACAGCCCTGTTCTCCTCTAGGAATGGGCTGCTCCTGCTCACTGTCAGGAGGGGAGTTCCTGTCCAGAGACAGATGGGAGAGGAAGCTAACTGCAGAGCTCCTGCTCCTGTTACAGATTCACCAGAGAAAGCTACTCTAATTTCCCTCAGGTAAAGCCTTGAGATTCCAGACAGCAGACATATATTGCTACCATCAGCATTGGAGACACTGCTGTGAGGTGTGGGATTACAGCCAAGTCACCCTTTACCAAATGACCACTAGGCAAGTGCTAAATTGCTACCTACCAACCTGCCTCCATATCCTTACTGGTGCCAGAGAATATTTGCACTTGCCTGCTGCTACTGTATGTATTTAAAGTTCTACATTGCACTTTGTAAAAAGACTTTGTTATGTTTAACTCTTGCTTCCTTTTTCAGTACTATATTTCCACTGCACTGATCACCAGAAAACAATGGCCTGAGGGAGTACACAATGGTACAACATTTCACCTGGGCCACTACTACTCCTATCCTCTACACTGGCTCCTCAGATGGTCACTGCTACTGTACAACATATCTCTTCTCTCAGTGCAAAGTGAACATGCTGTCCATGCATATGATGCACATATAGGTCTATTATTATGTTAGGTATGTAATAAGTGTTTGTGAATAGTTATGTATGTAGTTTAAAAAAAAAATTTTTTATCTATAGTACAAACTTGCCAACTCTTGACTCCAAGTAAAAGGGGGGACCTCCCAAACTCCAAGAAGAGTTGGCAAATCCCCCGCACAGCGCATGGAGGACACACCATGAAAGGGATGGAAGCACACATGGAAGGGGGTGGAATCTCAGAAAAAGGCGAATGTACACATCTGAAAAACATTGCCGTCTACCTCCCACAAGCCAGCTTGTTTATCTTGGCTAGTATGCTACAGTATGGTGTACACTGCACTGAAAACTCCTCATGCTTTACTCCAAAGCAGTGTACAAGTCTTACTAAAAGTCGTCCATGTGTTTGTGGTGGGGAACAGCTTTATGTTAGTTTGAAGCCCCCAATGAATTGACTTCCCTGTACTCCTAGAACCCTTAATCTGTCTCTGTTTGTTCTTCATGGACAGCATATGTATCTATTGCATTTAATGTGTTTATTCAAACATCCTTGCCTTGACACCTACCTTGGGTCAGTAGAAAAACAGAACATATATCAAGGGGAGAAAAACAGAACTGGATCGCACATCCACAATGCTGTGCTTAGATCTAATTGACCTCACTTCTCAGAGCAATATTCAAGTGTACAGCCCCCTATACTGCATGCTGTACAAGAAGCATTAGTGTACATTTTCATCTAAAGGCATAAGCCCACTCACCACGCCAAGGTTGCCTCTTTGAGTGGGACCTACTCTAACAAAAAAGGCGCAGCACACTGTGGTGACAAAGCGGCACTGCCCTAGTAGGCGGCAGGACCCAGGAGTAAAACAGCAACCCTGCTGTCCAACAATTCTGCCCATGGCAATGGACATGTTGTGTTAGACAACTGTTCACATGGTGCAGTATTGCGGGTGGCCTTTGTTTTTGTTGCGCTGTGTTGGTGGGTTGGTTGGACTCAGGGCCATGGTTGGCATTGTCGGACAGCAGGGTTGCAGTTTGACTCCAAGGTCCTGCCGCCTACTAGGACAGTGCTGCTTTGTCAACACAGTGTGCTGCGCCTTTTTTTTTTGTCAGAGTAGGTCCCACTCAAAGAGGCAACCTTGGGGTGGTGAGTGGGCTTATGCCTTTTGATCAAAATGTACACTAATGCCTCTTGTAC
This sequence comes from Bufo gargarizans, assembly GCF_014858855.1. Lineage (NCBI taxonomy): Eukaryota > Metazoa > Chordata > Amphibia > Anura > Bufonidae > Bufo > Bufo gargarizans. The sequence continues at coordinate 587,999,674 of NC_058080.1, read as the reverse complement.
AGCATGCAGTATAGGGGGCTGTACACTCTAAAATTGCACTGAGAAGCGAGGTCAATTAGATCTAAGCACAGCATTGTGGATGTGCAATCCAGTTCTGTTTTTCTCCCCTTGATATACGCATGTTTAATCTTTCTTCTTTATTACTGGTATCAGCACTCCTCTCATTCGGCACAAGTGGTTTTAATCGCAGTAGTCTGCATATAAGTGGTAATTGACTCGCAGTTCTCAATAGCAATGGACATGTTGTGTTAGACAACTGTTCACATGGTGCAGTACTGCGGGTGGCCTTTGTTTTTGTGGATGACAGGCAAATTTATAAGATTAGGCAGAGAGAGGCCAAACAAGTTATAAAAGCTTCTAAAGCACAGGCAGAAGAGAAATTAGCTCAGTCAGGGAAAAAAGGCGAAAAGGCATTCTTCGGATACATAAATGAAAAAAGGAAATTAAAACATGGATTTACCAAATTAAAAACAAAAGAAGGAAGGTATATGGAAGAAGATAAAGAACTAGCTGACTGCCACAATGAATACTTCTGTTCAGTTTTTACAAAGGAAAATGAAGGAAAAGGACCTCAGTTAGGAAAGAAGACTAATGAATCTTTTGATGCATGTGTCTTTACAGAGGAAGAGGTTCTAAGTCAGCTGTCTAAAATTAATACAAATAAGTCACAGGGGCTATTAATAGAGCTCAGCGGTTAACTAGCAAAACCATTAACAGATTTATTTAACCAATCACTGGCAACAAGAGTCGTCCCAGAAGATTGGAAATTAGCAAATGTTGTGCCCATTCACAAGAAAGGTAGTAAGGAGGAATCGGGCAACTATAGGCCAGTAAGCCTGACATCAATAGTGGGGAAATTAATGGAAACCATACTTAAGGAGAGGATTGTGGAACATCTAAAATCCCATGGATTGAAAGAGGAAAAAAAGCATGGGTTTACTTCAGGGAGATCATGTCAAACTAATCTTATTGATTTTTTTGATTGGGTGACTAAAATAATAGATGGCGGAGGTGCAGTAGACATCGCTTATCTAGACTTTAGTAAGGCTTTTGATACTGTCCCACATAGAAGGCTTATCAATAAATTAGAGTCTTTGGGCTTGGACTCCCATATTGTGGAATGGATTAGGCAGTGGCTGAGGGACAGACAACAGAGGGTTGTAGTCAATGGAGTATATTCAGATCATGGTCTTGTTACCAGTGGGGTACCTCAGGGATCTGTTCTGGGACCCATATTGTTTAATATCTTTATCAGCGAAATTGCAGAAGGCCTCAATGGTAAGGTGTGTCTTTTTGCTGATGACACAAAGATTTGTAACAGGGTTGATGTTCCTGGAGGGATACACCAAATGGAAAAGGATTTAGGAAAACTAGAGGAATGGTAAAAAATCTGGCAACTAAAATTTAATGTTGATAAGTGCAAGATAATGCACCTGGGGCGTAAAAACCCAAGAGCAGAATATAAAATCAGTGATACAGTCCTAACCTCAGTATCTGAGGAAAGTGATTTAGGGGTCATTATTTCAGAAGACTTAAAGTTAGGCAGACAATGTCATAGAGCAGTAGGAAATGCTAGCAGAATGCTTGGGTGTATAGAGAGAGGAATTACCAGTAGAAAGAAGGAGGTGCTCATGCCGCTCTACAGAGCACTAGTGAGACCTCATTTGGAGTATTGTGCTCAGTACTGGAGACCATATCTCCAGAAGGATATTGATACTTTGGAGAGATTTCAGAGACGAGCTACTAAACTGGTACATGGATTGCAGGATAAAACTTACCAGGAAAGATTAACCGCCTCCCGACCGCCTAACGCAGGGATGCGACCTGCGGGCGGTCGGGTTGTTCCTCTTCGACGCATCAGCGCATCATCTCACAAGACGCGAGATGACGCGCCAAGCCGGCCCGCACATGCGCAGTGCAGGCCGGGAAAAGTCGCAGCACAAGTTCGTCACCAGCCTGCCAGCCAATGATCAGCGCTGGCAGGTTGGTGACTTTTAAAAAATCGAATCAAAAGCCATTTAACACACTATATTTATAAATATAATGTGTTAAATGGCTTCTGTGCTCTCTTTTGGGTCCTTTTCATCGGTTGGTCCTAGCAGAGAGCACAGATCACTGTATGTACACAAAACACTACACATTTAGCCCCAGATCACCCTTATCACCCCAATTAACCCCTTGATCTCCCCTGTCAATCACTAGTGAAAGGGAAAAAAGTGATCAGTGTAAACTGTCACTTTTGTTTTTTCACCAGTATTGACCGTTAGGTTTTAGGTTAGTTTAGGCCCCTTTGGTAGGTAGTTAGCGTCGGTTAGCACCCAGCCCACTACACCACAGTCACTGATTCGCTGATTAGCGTATCACTAATCAGCATTGGTACTTTTATAGTATCTGTAAGTGATCAGAACTGATCACAGTCAGATCTATAATAGTATTAGTGTCACCTTAGCTCGCCCTCCACCCAAAACTTAGTGTTTGCCCAATCAGGCCTGATCAGTCGCCTACACGTGCGTTCACTCACGCCTGCGCAATCACTACCCAAGCGCTGCGGCGATAAAAAAATCAGTTTTGATATTTTTTATCAATTGCAGCGGCTTCCTGTATTTTGCTAGCCTCCCATTTGTAAGACAGGCTTGCTTTTTTTTTTGGGTAGTCTCAGGGAATACCCCCTAAATTTAGTTGACCAAATGGCAAGTAAGGGGTATTCTTCTCAAGAGGCCTACAGGCTTCTGACCCAGTCGGATGAGGAATGGGAACCCTCATCTGATGAATCCAGCGGGTCAGAATACGAACCTGTAGAAAGCAGTGGCAGTCTGAGCCAAAGTTCGGACGATGAGGTTGAGGTCCCTGATACCACCAGGCATACCCGGCCCCGTGTTGCTAGACCGCAGGTTGCACAGGATCCGCTTCAAGGGCAGCAGAGTGGGGCTGGCGTTGTCGGATTACGTGTGTCACGACCCTCGGTCTTGGTCGTGACTCCTTGGGAGCCGCATGCGGTTGCCCGCGTTTTGGAGTTCGTCAACCGCAGCTGGGGGCACTTAGTGGTTGCCTCAGGTGCGGTTGTCGCGGACAACAGTCATGCGTGCGGTTGCCCTTGGCAACGTGTTTTATATGTGTGCACATTCCCTGTTTGGTGTCCACAGGGTTTGAGTTGTATGCACTTCCCCTTTTAGTTGCTGTCTTCCCTTCCACTGGTGTTGGAAGGGTTAATCCCCTTCTGTGTGTTGTGAACATTGGGTGTGTCTCTGTGTGGGTGTGACCTCAGGCCTCCTTATAAGGTTGGTGTGTTCAAGGTTCAGTTGGGATTTGGCTCAGCTTGGTGTGGAGCTCTGCTCCTGGGCTGTTTGTAATCCTGTCTGTGTGAGCCACCCTTATTTATTATTCTGTTTCCCTTGCTGTGTCTGTTGTCCCCTCCGGTGTGTTTGTCATTCCTCTCCCCACCTGGTGTATGTAGTTGTGGTGTGGGTTTTGTCTGAGAGGTTTGATTATGGTGTGTGATGGCTCCGAAAGGGGCGTGCTTACCCGGAGGGGTTAAGCGAAGGCAAGACCGTGGGTTTCCCAGCCCGGAGCCTCTTTCCATCTTGGCTGCGGCAGGTAAGAGTAGATAACATTGTTATTGTGCTTTGTGTCTTACCTGCCGTACGGCTTCCCCCATTGCCTTGCATCCTGTCAGCTACTGGGCCTCTGGAGACGCCAGTCATCCGTGTCGAGGATGCACAGGCATTCTCTGCCCTGTCATCAGGCCTAGGGTGTAGCAGGGATAGCAGGGTCCTAGGTTGGAGAGTATGAGCCCCCTTACCTTATGAGGCGGCTCATACGCTAGGAGTCCAGGGAGAGCGCTTAGGGTTACGTGAGGAGGTGACCAGCTCCCTGTTCCCTGCTATCTGGCGTTGCAGCAGCAGCTATTGCACGGTGGGGGGTTTTCCCCACTCACCACCGTGACAACGTGGTGAAGCATACACCAGCAGCGCAGCCCATCCTGGACCTAGTGCCAGCACTGCCGTAGAACATGCTGAAGTGGCGAGAACCAGAAGGGCAGTTGAAGCTGGCACGGTGGCACGTGCAATAATTCCCCCATTGCAGCCACCGCACAGACAGGCCCGTAGAGCCCCTAGAGTCCCTGAGGTGCTGGCAAACCCTGATTGGCAGCCCCCATCTTCAGCCGCACCAGTAGTTCCCCCTTTCACCGCCCAGTCTGGAGTTCGGGTTCAGACAGCTCAGATCAGATCGGCACTGGGGCTTTTTGAGCCTTTCTTTACTGCGGAGCTCTTTGACTCAGTTGTGGCAGAAACAAACCGGTATGCCACTCAATTTATAGCCGCCAACCCGGGAAGCTTTTATGCCCAGTCTTTCCGGTGGAAACCCGTCCAAGTTTCCAAATTTAAAACTTTTCTGGGCCTTCTCCTCAACATGGGCCTGACAAAAAAGCATGAATTGTGGTCATATTGGTCCACAAACCCAATTCATCACATGCCCATGTTCTCTGCTGCCATGTTCAGGACTTGATTTGAGACCATCCTGTGTTTCCTGCACTTTAGTGACAACAGCACCTCTCGTCCCAGAGGCCACCCAGCTTTTGACCAGCTCCACAAAAGTCGGCCCCTCATAGACCACTTTAAAGGGAACCTGTCACCTGGATTGTGTATAGAGCTGAGGCCATGGGTTGCTAGATGGCCGCTAGCACATCCGCAATACCCAATCCCCATAGCTCTGTGTGCTTTTATTGTGTAAAAAAAACGATTTGATACATATGCAAATTAACCTGAGATGAGTCCTGTATATGTGACTCATCTGAGGGACAGGACTCATCTCAGGTTAATTTGCATATGTATCAAATCGTTTTTTTTACACAATAAAAGCACACAGAGCTATGGGGACTGGGTATTGCGGACGTGCTAGCGGCCATCTAGCAACCCATGTCCTCAGCTCTATACACAAAATCCCGGTGACATGTTCCCTTTAACACCAAATTTGCAGATTTGCATACCCCTGAGCAAAACATCTGCATAGACGAGTCCCTGATACATTTTACCGGGCGCCTTGGCTTCAAACAAAACATCCCAAGCAAGTGTGCCCGGTATGGGGTCAAATTGTATAAGCTCTGTGAAAGGGCCACAGGCTATACGCACAAATTTCGTGTCTATGAGGGTAAAGATCAGACCCTGGAGCCGGTCGGTTGCCCTGACTACCTGGGGAGCAGTGGGAAGACAGTCTGGGACTTGGTGTCACTCTTATTTGGCAAGGGGTACCATCTTTATGTGGACGATTTCTACACAAGTGTGCCCCTCTTCAGGCATTTGTTTCTAGAACAGATTGGCTGCTGTGGCACCGCGCGACCTAGTCTCTGGGGCTTCCCCCAATGGATCGTTACCACCCGTCTTGCAAGGGGGGAGAGGGCTGCCTTGTGTAACGAAGAACTGCTCGTGGTGAAATGGAAAGACAAGTGTGACATTTACATGCTCTCCCCCATTCACGCAGACACGACAATACAAATTGAACGAGCAACTGGAGTCATTGAAAAGCCCCTCTTGGTCCATGACTATAATTTGCTCATGGGAGGGGTGGACTTCAATGACCAGATGGACCAGACGCTGGTATAAGAAGGTGTCTGTATACCTAATTCAATTGTCGATGTACAATAGTTTTGTTCTCTACAGTAAGGCTGGGAGAACACGATCCTTCCTCAAATTTCAGGAAGAGATCATCGAGAACCTCCTGTATCAAGGAGGTTCCGTGGCCCCAACCACCAGTGTAGTGAGACGTATACACGAGCGACATTTCCCCCAATGTCGTTGCTGGTACCTCAACCCAAGTGTCACCCCAAAAAGATGTTGTGTCTGTAGCAGGAGTGGAATAAGGCATGGCACCCGCTATTTCTGTCCTGACTGCCCTGACCACCCTGCCCTATGCTTAGGGGAGTGTTTCCGGAAGTACCACACACAGGTACACTTAGGGTCCATTCACACGTCAGTATTTTTACCTTTCCAGATAAACGTTCCTGTTTTTTGCGGATCCGAAAATCTGGATGACATGAGGATGCTTTTAGCATGTCTTCCAGATTTTCGACGGATCCATTGACTAGAATGGGATGACGGAACGCAAAATCGGACAAATAGTAGGACAGGGTATATTTTTTTTCCAGGATCCGAATAACGGAACCCACGGAACAGAACGGAATCACGGAATCGGAGAGCACCATGAGTGCTGTCCGATTATTTGCTGATTCCATTGAAAATGAATGGATCCGCATAACGTTCCGTTTTTAATCGGAACGGAGGCGGAACACCAAAACGGACGTGTGAATGGACCCTCAGTATAGGGATTGCGTGACACAGGACAGGCACACAGGGCTCTTAGGGCCCTTTTACACAGAGCTGCTGCAAACCTTTCCTTTCACCTGGGACAAAGTGCATAATGTACTTCGCCACATCTCTGGGCGATTTGCGCTTTGCACATTGTCCCATGGGGAAGGAGAGGTTTGTCCTATAAAAGGTAAAAAAATAAATAAATCACAGGTAAGCAAAAAAGTGAATGTTCCAAAAGTTCAATAAAGTTTATAAAAGTTAATGTTCTGTTTCAAATGTTATATAAAGTTAATGTTAATAAATTTATTGCGTTGCGGCCTGTTTTATTTTATTTTGTTTTGTTTTTTTACCTTCTAGGTGGACCAACCGATCGACCAGCTGCAGCACTGATGTGCATTCTGACAGAAGCATTGCGCTGCTGTCAGATTACACAAAAGTCGGTGGAGCTGCAAGACAAGATTTCTCCTCTGCAGTAAAAAAGATACGTTTTGCCGAGGCTTATGAGCTCATATGTTTTGGCAAACACTTTGTATCTAAAAATAAATAAATTCCGGCAGTGATTTATTCATCCACATCGATTGATGTGAATGGAGAAATCGGGTTTGCCAGGGCATACGGGCTGAGTGGGTTTGGATGTTGGGCGGCGCTCCTATGTCCTGGCAAACGCCTTTCCCCTCCTTTTTTTTTTTGCAAATTTTTTGGCAGATATTTTTTCATCCACATTGATCGATGTGAATGAAGAAATCTGTGCCGTTAATTTTTTCTTTCAGCTCAGAGGCTGTATGCTCATTACTCGTATGCTCAATATAAGGAGAATAGCAGAAACTCCTAATGCTGGCCATACATGTAATGATTGTGGAGACCCTCAAATGCCAGGGCAGTACAAACACCCCACAAATGACCCCATTTTGGAAAGAAGACACCCCAAGGTATTCGCTGAGGGGCATATTGAGTCCATGAAAGATTGAACTTTTTGTCCTAAGTTAGTGGAAAGAGAGACTTTGTGAGAAAAAAAATTAATTATGAAAAAAAATCTTCTATGAACTCGCCATGCCCCTCATGGAATACCTTCGGGTGGCTTCTTTCCAAAATGGGGTCACATGTGGGGTATTTATACTGCCCTGGCATTTTAGGGGCCTTAAAGCGTGAGAAGAAGTCTGGAATCCAAATGTCTAAAAATGTACTCATTGGAATTTGGGCCCCTTTGTGCACCTAGGCTGCAAAAAAGTATCACACATGTGGTATCGCCATACTCAGGAAAAGTAGGGCAATGTGTTTTGGGGTGTCTTTTTACATATACCCATGCTGGGTGAGAGAAATATCTCTCTCAAATGACAACTTTGTATAAAAATAAATGGGAAAAGTTGTCTTTTAGAGAGATATTTATCTCACCCAGCATGGGTATATGTAAAAATACACCCCAAAACACATTGCCCTACTTCTTCTGAGTACGGCGATACAACATGTGTGACACTTTTTTGCCTAGGTGCGCAAAGGGGCCCAAATTCCAATGAGTACTTTCAGGATTTCACAGGGCATTTTTACGCATTTGGATTCCAAACTACTTCTCACGCTTTAGGGCTCCTAAAATGCAAGGGCAGTATAAATACCACACATGTGACCCCATTTTGGAAAGAAGACACCCCAAGGTATTCTGTGAGGGGTGTGGTGAGTTCATGTAAAATTTTATTTTTTGTCACAAGTTAGTGGAATATAAGACTTTGTAAGAAAAAAAAATAATAATAATCATTTTCCGCTAACTTGTGCCAAAAAAAAAATTATATATTCTAGGGGTGTCTTCTTTCCAAAATGGGGTCACTTGTGGGGTATTTATACTGCCCTGGCATTTTAGGGGCCCTTAAGTGTGAGAAGTAGTTTGGAATCCAAATGCGTAAAAAATGCATTATCATTTTCCGCTAATTTGTGACAAAAAATAAAAACTTTCATGAACTCACTATGCCCATCAGCGAATACCTTAGGGTGTCTACTTTCCAAAATGGGGTCATTTTTCGGGTGTTTCTACTGTCTGGGCATTGTAGAACCTCAGGAAACATGACATGTGCTCAGAAAGTCAGAGCTGCTTTAAAATGCGGAAATTCACATTTTTGTACCATAGTTTGTAAATGCTATAACTTTTGCGCAAACCAATAAATATACACTTATTGCATTTTTTTTATCAAAGACATGTAGAGCAATACATTTTGAGAAAAATTTATATAGAAATGTCATTTTAGTTGAAAAATTTTACAACAGAAAGTGAAAAATGTCACTTTTTTGCAAAAATTTTAGTCAATTTCGATTAATATAAAAAAATGTAAAAATGTCCTCAGCAATGAAATACCACCAAATGAAAGCTCTATTAGTGAGAAGAAAAGGAGGTAAAATTCATTTGGGTGGTAAGTTGTATGACCGAGCAATAAACCGTGAAAGTAGTGTAGTGCAGAATTGTAAAAAGCGGTCTGGTCATTAAGGGGGTTTAAGCTTGGGGAGCTGAGGTGGTTAAAGGACGTGTAACATGTATAGCTTGGAAGAAGGACGAGACAGAGGGGATATGATAGAAACCTTTAAATACATAAAGGGAATCAACAAGGTAAAAGCGGAGAGAATATTTAAAAGAAGAAAAACGGCTACAAGAGGACATAGTTTTAAATTAGAGGGGAAAAGGTTAAAAAGTAAAATCAGGAAGTATTACTTTACTGAGAGCGTAGTGGATGCATGGAATAGCCTTCCTGCAGAAGCAGTAGCTGCAAATACAGTGAAGGAGTTTAAGCATGCATGGGATAGGCATAAGGCCATCCTTCATATAAGATAGGGCCAGGGGCTATCCATAGTATTAAATATATTGGGCAGACTAGATGGACCAAATGGTTCTTATCTGCCGACACATTCTATGTTTCTATGTACGCATTTCATTGGCTTTTTTTTAAATCCAACCCCTGTAGTGCCCTCAGCATACAGGGAGTGCAGAATTATTAGGCAAGTTGTATTTTTGAGGATTAATTTTATTATTGAACAACAACCATGTTCTCAATGAACCCAAAAAACTCATTAATATCAAAGCTGAATATTTTTGGAAGTAGTTTTTAGTTTGTTTTTAGTTTTAGCTATTTTAGGGGGATATCTGTGTGTGCAGGTGATTATTACTGTACATAATTATTAGGCAACTTAACAAAAAACAAATATATACCCATTTCAATTATTTATTTTTACCAGTGAAACCAATATAACATCTCAACATTCACAAATATACATTTCTGACATTCAAAAACAAAAACAAATCAGTGACCAATATAGCCACCTTTCTTTGCAAGGACACTCAAAAGCCTGCCATCCATGGATTCTGTCAGTGTTTTGATCTGTTCACCATCAACATTGCGTGCAGCAGTAACCACAGCCTCCCAGACACTGTTCAGAGAGGTGTACTGTTTTCCCTCCTTGTAAATCTCACATTTGATGATGGACCACAGGTTCTCAATGGGGTTCAGATCAGGTGAACAAGGAGGCCATGTCATTAGATTTTCTTCTTTTATACCCTTTCTTGCCAGCCACGTTGTGGAGTACTTGGACGCGTGTGATGGAGCATTGTCCTGCATGAAAATCATGTTTTTCTTACCTTGCAGACTTCTTCCTGTACCACTGCTTGAAGAAGGTGTCTTCCAGAAACTGGCAGTAGGACTGGGAGTTGAGCTTGACTCCATCCTCAACCCAAAAAGGCCCCACAAGCTCATCTTTGATGATACCAGCCCAAACCAGTACTCCACCTCCACCTTGCTGGCATCTGAGTCGGACTGGAGCTCTCTGCCCTTTACCAATCCAGACATCTGGCCCATCAAGACTCACTCTCATTTCATCAGTCCATAAAACCTTAGAAAAATCAGTCTTGAGATATTTCTTGGCCCAGTCTTGACGTTTCAGCTTGTGTGTCTTGTTCATTGGTGGTCGTCTTTCAGCCTTTCTTACCTTGGCCATGTCTCTGAGTATTGCACACCTTGTGCTTTTGGGCACTCCAGTGATGTTGCAGCTCTGAAATATGGCCAAACTGGTGGCAAGTGGCATCTTGGCAGCTGCACGCTTGACTTTTCTCAGTTCATGGGCAGTTATTTTGCGCCTTGGTTTTTCCACACGCTTCTTGCGACCCTGTTGACTATTTTGAATGAAACGCTTGATTGTTCGATGATCACGCTTCAGAAGCTTTGCAATTTTAAGAGTGCTGCATCCCTCTGCAAGATATCTCACTATTTTTGACTTTTCTGAGCCTGTCAAGTCCTTCTTTTGACCCATTTTGCCAAAGGAAAGGAAGTTGCCTAATAATTATGCACACCTGATATAGGGTGTTGATGTCATTAGACCACACCCCTTCTCATTACAGAGATGCACATCACCTAATATGCTTAATTGGTAGTAGACTTTCGAGCCTATACAGCTTGGAGTAAGACAACATGCATAAAGAGGATGATGTGGTCAAAATACTCATTTGCCTAATAATTCTGCACGTAGTGTATATATAAGAGGGGTATTATATATATGCCGAGGGTAGTGTCCCCATTATAAATAATGTCCACCATATTGCCCCCAGTATCTATAATAGCCCCTCTGTAGTGCCCCCAGTGTATATGATGACACCACAATGCACCCTGTATATAAAAAAATATATATATATATAAATATATATCTATAGATATATATTAGAATTAAATTACCTATGCACTCTCAGGATATCTGAACCACTTGAAATTTATTAGCATATATTACAATAGCAAAGAACCACAATATAAATAAGCAGTATATATATATATATATATATATATATATTTTTTTTTCCCCTGACGTCCTCGGCAGCACATGAAGGGTTAACAGAGTCCTATTCTCGCCCTAGGACCGCCCACCTAGATAACAAAACAAGATAATTGATTAATTAACAATCCTATAGGTCCCTATAAAGCACCCCCTCTGGCAAACCTCCAATGTGTTTTTTTTCATGTCCTTATTCTGGACAGGTTCTATAGCCCACCTCATCTGGAAGCCCTCATGCCTGGGGGGTGTCCCAGGCTTAGGCTCAGAGTCCAGCAAGCCATGGGGGTGCCTTGGCGCTGCTCTGTGGAATTCTCCTTTCCTGTCACCTTATGTGTTGCCGCTCTAAAGGAGTTAACCAGGTTCGGGTGTGCAGCGGGGCCTGTGAATATGCCGCACCAGCGCTTCATTTCACTGGGTGGCAATGGCGGCGCTTGCAAACTTCGGTGGAACGCATCGTGGAACGCAGCGTCGGCTGCGTCTGACGTCATCAGCGGGCGCCCGCCCGCCCCCGGGATTCTGGCGGCAAATTCAAAAGATCTCCTGTATTTAAGGTGGTATAGTCCATGCTTTTACTGCCCTTGTGCCTTGGCAGTCGAGCTCTATTTATTTTTAAGGTACCCCTGATCCAGGCTCTCTGGTCATGACTGATTACAGCCAGTTTGTTCTGGCTTTATTTTATGTGGTACCTTAAGTCTCTATACATATTTATATATTTAATCTGTTCCTCTTCCCAGATGTCGAGCCATTTCAGTAAAGGAGGAAAAAGATCCAGGAAGCACAGGCTGTGCCAATCCTGCGACCAGCCTCTCCCTGATGACCACCAGGACGATTATTGTGGAAGCTGTGGATTAGAGGCGTTTTCCAATTCCCCGGAATCCTCACCCAGGAGTGTGAAGAGACAAAAGAAAAAGCAGCCCTTATGTATTACTTGTATTAAACCGCTTCCTGTGGGTTATAAGTCTAACATTTGTGCAGCCTGTACCCAGCCGGAGGTCGTCTCTGAAGATAATACTAAAAAGTTAATCTCATTACTCGAATCCTTACTGTCTCAATCTAAGAGACAGAAGACGCATAAAAGGAAACGGGTTGACCCTAGCCCTTCTACGTCTGCCGAGAGGTCTTCTCACTCGGAAGGGGAGGTGTCCTCTGGTTCTAGCTCAGATCCAGAACCAGCCACAGAGGAGAACTTTTTGTTCAGGAAGGAGGATATTAACCGTCTCATCAAGGATGTGAAGCATATAATTGAATCCAAGACGGAGACGTGTGCCGACCAAGATGAGGGGAGCCTGTTTTACTTTCCTAAAAAGAAAGCGCGGGTCTTTCCCAGTCATCCGGTGCTTGAATCTATCATCCAGAAGGAATGGAAACATCCATTAAGGAAGATGGATTCAGGAAGAACAGCTAAGGCTATGTACAGAATAGACCCTGCTGAATGTGAGAAGTGGGGGGAACCTTACAAGGTCGATCCTGCAGTGGCCAGACTAGCGAAGAGGTCCTTTTTTCCGTCTGACGACTCCACGTTGTTAAAGGATCCCATGGATAAAAAGGCAGATAATCTCCTAAAGCGGCTTCATTCTTATATAGCCTCCCTGAAGAAGGCGTCCATGGCCGCAGTGCCTGTAGCCCGTGTCCTGAGAGTGTGGTTGAGTCAACTAGGAAGGGATATTGAGGATGGCGTTGATAGAGAAGATTTACTTCAGCAACTTCCTTCTTTGAAGATCGTGGCGGAGTTCCTTTGTTACTTTCCCGTGGATACCTTGAAAGGCTTAGCCAAAAATATGGCTCTCTCCAACTCTATCAGGAGGTCAATCTGGTTAAAATTGTGGTTGGGTGATGTCCCCTCCAAGAACAACCTTTGCTCTCTTCCATTTGAACCTGGGCGTCTGTTCGGCTCTCAGCTAGACACTCTATTGGAAACCAATAAAGAAGATAAAGCACTGGAATTTCCCCTTTCCAGGCGCAGATTTCAACCCAGAAGGCCCTTTAGAAGACAGCGCTTTTTAAAGATCCGATTTTCACGGGCGTTCGGACAGGAAAGGATCTGACCGAAGATATTTTGCCAGAACATCGGATAAGAGTAGGAAGAGACCAGAGGATAAACCCACCAAAGAGGACTTCTGACGCCAGAAGCAAAGGGGTAGGAGGTCGGCTTACTCGATTCTACGCAGCATGGCAGGGAATTTCCTCAGACAGTTGGGCCTTGAGGATCGTAAGAGAAGGTTACTCACTGGAGTTTATCCACTTTCCAAGAGACCATTTTCTTTTAAATCAAAGAGAAGACCCTCGGGTCATAGACCTCATAAGGGAATTCATTCAAAAGGGTGCTCTGGAACCTGTACCAAAACATCAAGAAGGAACAGGAGTGTATTCCAGAGTGTTTCCAGTCCCCAAGTCAGAGGGAAAGTGGCACCTAATCATAGACCTCCGCTACGTGAATCAATTAATCAAAAAAAATCATTTCAAAATCGAAAACATAAGATCTATCACGTCTCTGCTTCAAGAAGGTCACTTCTTGGCATCCATCGACCTGAGAGACGCTTATCTCCATGTCCCAATAGAGAACTTGTCCAGATGCTTTCTGAGGATTGCAATTGCCATGGGAGGAAAAATAAAACACCTTCAATTCAAAGCCCTGCCCTTCGGCCTCTCATCAGCACCCAGAATTTTCACGAAATTGGCCGTGATTGCTGTTGCAAGTTTACACCTACAAGCCTTACAGGTGCTTCCGTACCTGGACGACTGGCTTGTAGTGGCACCCACCAGGGACTTACTGAATTCTCATCTCCTGAAAGTCATCAAGCTGCTTCAGTCTTTGGGTTTCTTGATCAATTGGGACAAATCCGACATCCAGCCAGCAACATCCAAAACGTTTCTAGGCTTCAGGATAGACACTTGCACCATGACCCTGTATCTCCCGACCTCCAGGATAAGCTCTGTCACATCAACAATAAAGACCTTAATTGCGGGCCAAAGACCTACAGTCCACAGGGTGATGAAAACCCTGGGTCATATGACATCGGTAATAGATGCAGTTCCATGGGCTAAGGCCCACATACGGGAATTACAGCAGGACTTGCTTCAGGTCTGGAAGCACAACCACAATCTTTCAGCCCGTGTCAGGTTGAGACCTTCCACAATCACGGAGCTGAAATGGTGGTTAAGAGGAAGGAATTTATCCAGGGGCAGACCCTTTCAGCTAACACCTATGGTGACTGTTACAACGGATGCCTCTGCCCGGGGCTGGGGAGCCCATCTCGGAAACAGTTGGGTTCAAGGTTCTTGGTCCTGCACAGAACGACAGCTGTCCTTGAACTTCAGAGAGTTGAAGGCAATCAAGCTGGCGTTACAACACTTTCGGACAGATTTGGAAGACCAATCAGTCCTAATTCAAACGGACAATCTCCCTGCAGTTTTTTACATAAACAAACAGGGAGGCACCCGGAGCCTTCTACTCCTTGCATTATGCAAGAAGATCTTTGCATAGGCAGAGAGGCACTTACAGAATCTAAGGGCGGTACACATCAAAGGCTCGTTGAAGACTCAGGCGGATCTTCTGAGTCGGAGGAAGATCAGACAAACCGAGTGGGAGCTGAACCAGAAATACTTCCTGCAGATTACAGCCAGAGGGGTTACTCCGTCTGTAGATCTGATGGCCTCCAGGGAAAACAGCAAACTTCCCAAGTTCTGTTCTCTGAACGGATTCTAGAATCCAGCAGCAGTAGACACTTTTTCTATAACTTGGAAGGACCAGTATGTTTATATCTTTCCTCCGGTGCCCCTCATCTTAAGAGTCCTGCAGAAGATTCTATTAGAGAAACCTCAAGCTATATTGATTGCTCCTTTTTGGCCACGCAGGCCATGGTTCCCACTTCTACTCCAGTTATCCAAAGGAGTCTACTGGAAGCTTCCATCTCATCCCGACTTACTAGTTCAGAACGGCCTGTTTCATCAACATCTGAACAAACCTCATCTCACAGCTTGGAGACTGAGAGGTCCAGACTAGAAGAGAAAGGTCTATCTGTCCCTGTCATCAATACTCTACTCTCCTCCCGGAAAACTTCTACAAATATCAAGTATGAAAAGATATGGAGGAAATTTTCATCCTGGATGTCAGAGAATGAATGTTCAGATATTACAGTCCCTGTTATCCTCCAGTTCCTGCAAGATGGATTCCAGAAGGGTCTTACTCCGAACACTTTGAAAGTGCACATGACAGCCATTAATGCGATGATAGAGAGCAGATTCGGACATCATCCCTTAATTAATCGTTTCTTCAAGGCCATTAAGAAGCTAAGACCGGTGGTGAGACACCCTATGCCTGTTTGGGATCTGTCATTGGTCCTCAGAAGATTGGCTGAACCCCCCTTTGAGCCCTTAGTAGACACAGAACTTAAATGGCTCTCCTGCAAAGTTCTCTTTCTTATTGCCATCACTTCGGCTAAGAGACTCTGGGAATTGCAAGCACTATCGGTTAAGACGCCGTATTTAAGAATCCTGCCGAATGGAGTTCTGCTGCGCACTCTACCTTCCTTTATGCCAAAAGTTCCTTCTTCTGCTAACATCAACCGAGAAGCGTTTCTACCAGTTTTTTTCCCAGACCCCTCAGATAAAGAACAAGCTCGCTGGCACACCTTGGATGTCAAGAGGGCGGTTGAGATCTACCTTCGGAGAACGGAGAATTTTAGACTAGATGAAAATCTGTTTTTGCTATACTCCGCTCCTAATAAAGGTCACAAGGCATCTAAAAGTTCCCTGGCAAGATAGATCAAGTCTATCATCTTGGAGGCATACACCATAGAGGGCATCTCTCCTCCTGCTCCGATTAGAGCCCACTCAACTAGGGCCACAGCAACATCTTGGGCTGAACAAGCGCATGTCTCCCTAGAAGAGATCTGTAGAGCAGCATCATGGTCTACGCCATCTACCTTCATGAAGCACTACCGGCTGGACATAGAAAATAAGAGCTCAGCCTTTGGCACTGCGGTGTTGAGTGCAGCCGTTCAGTAATTCCCTCCCTTTAGTATCTATGCATATCCCTTCATGTGCTGCCGAGGACGTCAGGGGAAAGTGAAAATTATTACCTGGAATTTTGCTTTCCATGAGTCCGAAGGCAGCACATACATACCCTCCCTAATAAATCCTTTTGTCTTGCATTTTGCCTGAATCTATTTTTTATACACATTGGAGGTTTGCCAGAGGGGGTGCTTTATAGGGACCTATAGGATTGTTAATTAATCAATTATCTTGTTTTGTTATCTAGGTGGGCGGTCCAGGGGCGAGAATAGGACTCTGTTAACCCTTCATGTGCTGCCTTCGGACTCATGGAAAGCAAAATTCCAGGTAATAATTTTCACTATATATATATATATATATATATATATATATAGATCCAGAAAAAGGACGGCACTCCGGTCTTGAAAAAGTAAAATTATTCTTTAATCAACCTTGCGGTACAACGTTTCGGCTCCAATACTGAGCCTTTCTCAAGCACGGCTCAGTATTGGAGCCGAAACGTTGTACCGCAAGGTTGATTAAAGAATAATTTTACTTTTTCAAGACCGGAGTGCCGTCCTTTTTCTGGATCCATTGATTGGGGTAAGAGGTCGATTCCCCTGGAACGCGCACCCATTTTTTCTATTTGTAGTCAGTGCCGCCATTTTTCGTATTTATATATATATATATATATATAAGAAAAATAAATAACTGGCAGCACCACCGACCAAAATAAAGTAAAGTAAAGCGGGTGCAATGTCCGGATATGGTAACTGGTGCTTACCCACTAATACAAAAATAGAAAAACGGACTGCACTCCCAAGGATCTTCAGTGAAAAAGGTTTATTCACCCATAGGTGGCACAAGCGACGTTTCGGCTCTCACATGAGCCTTTCTCAAGGCTTGAGAAAGGCTCATGTGAGAGCCGAAACGTCGCTTGTGCCACCTATGGGTGAATAAACCTTTTTCACTGAAGATCCTTGGGAGTGCAGTCCGTTTTTCTATTTTTTTATATATATATATATATATATATATATATATAAGCGGTCTTTTATATATATATATATATTGAAGAAAGAATCCAGCGGGAGCACCATCCAGGAGACGGGTGCAATGTCCAACATAGGGTAACGGCAATACCCAGTAGTATAAAAAGCGAAAAAGTAGGACTGTACTCCTGAGTTGTAGTGAAATCAAAAAAACTTTTATTCACCCATAATGTGGCAAACTTGCGATGTTTTGCTTGAGGAAGGCTCTTGTGAGCCGAAACGTCGCAAGTTTGCCACATTATGGGTGAATAAAAGTTTTTTTGATTTCACTACAACTCAGGAGTGCAGTCCTACTTTTTCGCTTTATATATATATATATATATATATACACACACACGTACAGTGCCCCCAGATCCCACAACCCCCACTCCACCAATGATAGTGCCAGCAAAATAAAAATACCTCATTGCCTCATCAGAAGCATTCCTGGGAATACTCGCAGAGCCATTGAATGCAGAGCCATTGAATGCAGAGTAAGTGGATGAGGTATTTTTTTATTATTTTAATCCTTGGAAGGCCCTTTTTTTATATAGTACCTACTTTTATAGTCTATTAGCCAGGTGCACTCCTGTTACAATGGGCCCATTGGTTTCAATGAAGGGCATGTTCTCATTTTTTTTTATTGGCCATTTACTGGCCATCAAAAAAAACAGCCAGTGAAAAGCCCCATAAAACTGAATCAATTGTGTGGATGTACCCTTAGGCCATATACACGGACGTGGCAATACCTAATAGGTATACTTTCTTTTATTTATTTAAGTTTTACATAATAATATAATTTTTTAAATTAAATAAAAAAATCATGTCTTAGAGTCATAGTTTTTTTTATTTTTTGGGTGCGATTGTCTTAGGTAGGCTATCATTTTTTGTTGGATGAGATGACGGTTTGATTGGCACTATTTTGGGTGCATATGACTTTTTGATCGCTTGCTATTACACTTTTTGTCATGTAAGGTGAAATTTATTTTTTGCAGTGTTCATCTGAGGGGTTAGGTCATGTGGTATTTTTATAGTGCAGGTTGTTAAGGACGCGGCGATACCTAATATGTATACTTTATTTTACTTATTTAAGCTTTACACAATAATATCATTTTTGAAACAAAAAAAAATCATGTTTTTTTATTTACGGGCTAATTTTTTTCGGAATGAGGTGACTTTTTTATTGGTACTATTTTGTGGGATCACTTTGTGTTTTACTTTTTGTGATGTAAGGTGGCAAAAATTGCTTTTTTTTTACACAGGTTTTATATATTTTTTTATGGTGTTTATCGGACGAGGTGGGTCATGTGATATATTTATAGAGCTGGCCATCACGGACGCAGCAATACCAAATACCGTATGTCTATTTTACTTATTTTTTCCTATTTTTAAGATTTTTTTTTTATTAGTTAATTGGGGATTTTTTTTTATGTGAAACCTTTTTTTATTTTTTATAAAACACTTTATTTTTTTATTTAACACTTTGTGTCCCCCATAAGGTCATACAAGACCTCTGGGGGACATTTTACTTCTTTTTTTTTTTCTTTTCACTAATGATTTCTCCTGGGGCTGACATAATAGCCTTAGGGCTTTCACACTTGCGTTGTCCGGATCCGGCGTGCTCCACTTGCCGGAATTTGTCGGGTGGTAATAATTCAATTAAGAATTATTAATTATGGTCATAAAAATAATTAACCATAAAAAAAAAATTGATAAAATTTGTCATAAATTCCTAAAATCATGACCTGGTGAATTGTAGACAACCTAATTGATACAATTCACATTTGAGTCCGACTATTTCCTCAGATAAATAAGTTCTTTTTGACGTGAGATGACGTTAATGATAAAACATGTAGTTCTGCATTATACAATAATACAAAGGTATTGTTAAAGGGGGTATTAATTATTGATATTTATGCAAATCTCGATAATTAATATTCATAAATAGGCGTAATCGTCTTGTGATGACTCCGCCTATTTATGCCTTAATGAATAACAAATCACTGCTGATTGACTTACGCTAATCACTAACTACCCTAACTGCATGCGCCTTACTGACTACCACTAGTTAATCACACACTACACAATAGGTATAAATGACAAAGTATTTATTAATCTTACAGAATACACAAGTAATACAGTGCCAACAATATTCTACCTCTACGGCGGTGATTCCTTGCAATTATAAAGGATTTATAATGTTTATAACTATATATATCTATAACAAAGGGATAGATATATATTGTTATAACAATACACCATAATATAGATACATACACTAATACAATATTCTAACACGGTTCTAACTATACAGCACAATCCCAAATTCCACCCCACATAGTATTCATACACACAAATATCAGTAACCAACCCGCCTTACTAATCACTGTCCCTACGGGGTACAAGGGGTTACTTTCAGATACTGCTGGGGTAAGCAGGACGGGTAAGGGACACCGGTGAGCAGGGGATGTGAACGCAGGGGATATGAACGCAGGGGATATCAGGTCTTGGGACAGGGGAAGGTAAGGGTAACCAGGGGTACAGGGGATGAAGGTATTGTATGGGGGCAGTAAAGGTATGAGGGGAATAGGGGAACCAAGGGAGGGTTAGGAGGGTGTATAGGGGGGTAAATAGGGTATAGGAGGGTGTATTATAGGGGGGTAGATAGGGTATAGGAGGATATATATCGTTGGTGGTATAGGGGGGTAGATAGAGTATAGGAGGATATCGTTGGTGGTATAGGGGGGGGGTTGATACTTATGGTTTATTGCTCGTTGTCCAGGGGGGGCTCGTTTGTCCAGGGATGATTCTCCAGCTGGGGTGGTCGTCCTGACTACTACAGCGTAGCGCTGCTGGACTATTTAAGTCCAGCAGCGCTCGCTCCCGAGGCCGCCTGTCCCGCGGCGCGCATGCGCGCCGCTGGCCCGAACACGTGGGCCGGCGCGGTGATATGACGTCACCGCGCCGGCCCGCGCCTCCCAGAGCGCGCTTCTAGGCGGAGGATTCCTTTGATCCTCCGCCTGTAGTCCTCTGCATACCTTGCGGTGCGATAATTATCGCGCCGGAGGTATGCAGATAACAGAGGGAGGGATGTTTGTTTCCCTCTCTCTGTTATGTTAACTATCCCCAGCAGCTGAGGATAGTTAAATACCAAAAGGCATCGGATCTCTATTGATCCCATGCCTTTTGATGTCACCAGAGGCTGGACATGATTGTCCAGCCATCTGGTGACCTTCCTCATCCCCTGCAGGGATGCAGGAGGAGGGGGGGGGTCACATATTGTCTGATACTATATGTGTATGGATGCTTGGGCCACATCCATACACATATATATCTATATCCATATATATATATGTCTATCTAAATATACCTAGTGAGGGGGGGGATCATATGTATATTCATTGATGTTTGGGGTACATCCATGAATATACACCTACACACAGGGCACAAACATTAAGCCCATCAATACATATATCTATACATATACACGGAGATGTAGGCCAAAAAGGGGCCTATATACATCTCTGTGCATATCTATAGATCCCACCTGGACGAGCCTATGGACAAGGGCTAATATACAGTCATGTGAAAAAATTAGGACACCCTTTGAAAGCATGTGGTTTTTTGTAACATTTTTAATAAAAGGTTATTTCATCTCCGTTTCAACAATACAGAGAGATTAAAGTAATCCGACTAAACAAAGAAAACTGAAGAAAAGTCTTTTCAAGATCTTCTGTAAATGTCATTCTACAAAAATGCCTATTCTAACTGAGGAAAAAGATAGGACACCCTCACATGTATTCCCTCTTAAATTGGCTCAGATCTCACACAGGTATATCACTCCAGGTGCACATAATTAGTAGATCGGTACTCTGCATGTTGAATGAGGCTTGCCCTATTTAAACCTCAGACATTTAGTTTGGTGTGCTCCTGACTGTTGAAGTGAGAGTGAGCACCATGGTGAGAGCAAAAGAGCTGTCAGAGGACTTCAGAAAAAAGATTGTAGCAGCCTATGAGTCTGGGAAGGGATTTAAAAAGATCTCAAAAGATTTTGAAATCAGCCATTCCACTGTCCGGAAGATAGTCTACAAGTGGAGGGCTTTCAAAACAACTGCCAACATGCCCAGGACTGGTCGCCCCAGCAAGTTCACCCCAAGAGCAGACCGCAAGATGCTAAAAGAGGTCTCCAAAAACCCTAAAGTGTCATCTCGAGAACTACAGCAGGCTCTGGCTACTGTTGATGTAGAAGTACATGCCTCTACAATCAGAAAGAGACTGTACAAGTTTAACTTGCATGGGAGGTGTGCAAGGAGGAAACCTTTGCTTTCCAAGAGAAACATCGAGGCCAGACTGACATTTGCCAGAGATAAAGTTGACAAAGACCAGGACTTCTGGAATAATGTTCTTTGGACAGATGAGTCCAAAATTGAATTATTTGGACACAACAGCAGAGGACATGTTTGGCGTAAACCAAACACAGCATTCCAAGAAAAGAACCTCATACCAACTGTGAAGCATGGAGGTGGAAGTGTCATGGTTTGGGGCTGCTTTGCTGCAGCAGGACCTGGTCAGCTCACCATCATAGAATCCACGATGAATTCTACTGTGTATCAGAAGGTGCTTGAAGAACATGTGAGACCATCAGTTAGAAAATTAAAGCTGAAGCGGAACTGGACCATGCAACATGACAATTACCCAAAACATACTAGTAAATCAACCAAAGATTGGCTGAAAAAGAAGAAATGGAGAGTCCTGGAATGGCCAAGTCAAAGTCCAGATTTGAATCCCATTGAGATGCTTTGGGGTGACTTGAAAAGGGCTGTACGTGCAAGAAACCCCTCAAACATCTCACAGCTGAAAAAGTTCTGCATTGAGGAGTGGGGTAAAATTTCCTCAGACCGATGTCGAAGACTGGTAGATGACTACAAGAACCGTCTCACTGCAGTTATTTCAGCCAAAGGAGGTAACACTCGCTATTAGGGGCAAGGGTGTCCTATCTTTTTCCTCAGTTAGAATAGGCATTTTTGTAGAATGACATTTACAGAAGATCTTGAAAAGACTTTTCTTCAGTTTTCTTTGTTTAGTCGGATTACTTTAATCTCTCTGTATTGTTGAAACGGAGATGAAATAACCTTTTATTAAAAATGTTACAAAAAACCACATGCTTTCAAAGGGTGTCCTAATTTTTTCACATGACTGTATATGTATATATGTTAAGGCATATATACATATATATTTAAATATGACACTTCCCTCAACAATCCCCCTGTTGTCGGGAATACGACAATAAACATTTTGGGGGAAGGGTTGGGAGGCATTTGCCTCCTCAATCGTACCCTTGGTGACAGTTCAGGGAGGACTAAAGTAATCTGACTTTTAGGTACCTAGACATCACTCATCGTGTATAACATCTCCATCCTGCCTCTCATCAAAAGGTCTCCATCCACCGAATACACCATCTTCTTCTCCTTGGATAACTTTCTTGGTATCTTATGGTCTTCAGGTGACAGCCACTCCCAACGTAGTTTATGCCTGACTCCGGAACGGCTTCACCCTTGCAGTCTTTTGATCACTCCACTCAGCGACCGTGTACGGTCTTTTCTTTCTCTTTGCCAGTGTTGCTTTCCCGGCGTCAGTCCCCCGCAATGTCAGTGCCAGTCCTTCGGTGTCAGTCACTCCCAATGATTCTGGAATGACTTTACCCTTATGTAGCGCCTCCTTCTGGGGTACTGACGGCCGTAGGTTGGCCTTTTAACACAATTACGAATTATCTTGATTGAAGACTTAGTTAGTCGAGAGGTTCTCCCATGGACAGATACGTAGATATTTATAAGGCAGGACAGAATTTCTGTTGAGAGGTGATGTCATAGTACCTAAATTCTAACTGTGGGAAGGAACCCCGCACTACCACCATTCAGTCCAACCCTTACAAAAAGTCACCATTGTCGATGTTAAAGTGGCAAATGCTTTGGTAATGAGGGGCCTGACCCTAGGGAATCTACTCTTCCCCACTCACACAAACAGGTCCCATCCCTCCCAATACAGCCTAATTCAATTTAGTGTGTACCCATAGAGGCTCCAGCAACCTGGCCTATCTCTCTACACGTCCAAAGATGCCGGTAGTTAACAGACTTCCGTGTCATTGGGAAATGACTATAGGATGCAAGTGTGCGTTCAACCATAATGTAGTATGGCTGTCGCACAATTGCACCCAGAGCCTCCACGGGCACACAAGGAACTCACATGCTTATCATCAATATGAATCTATACACAGTATAACGGTTACAGGGTGGCCCAGGATACATCCCGAACCCTTATACGAAACTCTACTATATTACAACACATATATATATAATGCTATGAGGTTACAGAATGTCCTTTGGATTTTCATCCCGATCCTCATAGGAAACAGTATGTCCATACAGTCTCTGGCTTCAGGACTTTGTTGGAGCTAAGTCCTGAGCCTCCTACGATTGACTTCATGAAGCTCTGTCTGGTTCTAGTTTAGTTGGTCCGCAAGTCTCTTGACCCTCCTGAAGCTTAGACACAGTCCCGTGTACATGATGATTACCAGAACCAGAAGAACTATCACCGGGTGTATCAATAGATTAAAGAAGGATGTTGCCTTGGGACTGTAGCCGAACAGACTTTCCCACCAGGAAACTTTGGAGTCCTTGTCCAAGGCGGTAGTGATTGCCGTTATTTTGTTCTTGTCGTGGGTCAGTTGGATGGTGGCCCGTTTCTCAGTTTCTCGAAGATTCTGAAGTATTTCGTCTTCTTGGCTGAAGTCTAGTAGGAGGTGTTTGAGCTCTATCCCAAAACCAAGAGGAATCCTCTGGAGTCTCACCGGAACGTCAGGGCGGATGTCGAGTCTCTTCTCCAGGGTGATTGGTGTCCTTCCTTGTAGCTCTGCGACATCTAAACCTAGGACGGGACTAAGGGTGCAATACGCTCCAGGGAGGAGTTCTCCTCTCTCGGTGCAATTAGTTCCATAAATGGTGTAGGACATATTTTGCCTCTGGTACCAGCACCAATACCCTTGCTCCAAGTATTTAGGGGAGGAGGGCATTGGGCTGGCCTTCATCTCACAGGACCCCTCGGTGCTCCAGCACTGGTGTCTTAACACCCGATCCTGACCACCTTGACAGAGGATGGCATCCTCTTTCTTCCAGCATCCCTCTGTGTCTAACAGATAAGGATGGCCTCCCTCATAGGTTAGAACGCCCGAGGGGAGCTGTGGATGAAGCACCGTCTGGTTATTTATGACAATCCCTAGGTTAACTGCACTGTAACCCTGTCTAAGATGACCAGATACAGGAGCCAATGATGAAGCAGTGCAAGTGAGATTCCTACAGCCGTGCCACTGGACTACCCACCAGTTGGTGTGATTGGCTGCAAAAGGAGATATAAGAGGACTTACCCGTTGGCGGAGGTTAAATGGGAAGTGGCCGCCGTACAATGATGATACAATATGTTTAAGGTTGCCCGAGAGTTCACTTTGGACTTGCGTACACGCCAGAGCGAGCTGAGCTCTATCCTGTTCCTCCAAGAGACCCACAACTAACCTTCTAAATTTCTCTCGTAAAGCAGAAGATAGAGAGGTAGTGGCATCTATGTGCGAATGCTGCAAACCCTCTAAGACATGGTTTACATCAAGCTGGGTCTCGAATCCTTCTCCGGCGTGTCGCGCAACATCCCCAAGTTCCATGTCCATAGTGTTCAGGGCGCCCACTCCCAATGCACCTCCGCCTAGTCCCATGGCTATCAGATCTCTTCTTCCCCTTTGATTCCTGTGTATGAGATGATCCTTTCTTACCTTTTGCCCCGCCTCTATCCAACCTCTTATCATGTCAATTTGGTTCCTCACAAACTCCCCACATCTGTGATCCCATTGGTCGACTCGGAAGTCATCTACGGAAATTCTCCAAGTAAATAGGACGAATTTTTTCCCCGTGATGATCTTCCATGGGGATGACAGTTGAGGAGCTATAGGATCTGCCAATTGATGGATAGGGGTGTTGCAAGAGTCTAAATGCATTTTTACAGGTTGGAGACCTGTTGCTTCATAGGGGATCCTCACCACGGTTACACAAACTTGCCCTCTACCTTTGAACGGATACCATTGGTCACTTTCTCCAACCTGTAGCACTAGTTTTCCTACGGGTTTGGATTTAGACAGATAGACCCATTGTGTAAAGGTCCAGCACCCTTCATCTACTGCCTCGCAAAAAGGCCATCTAAACGAACCATCTATATTGATGTCAAAGTTAATATCCCTGCCACTGGGGTCTTTCCAATCGGAAGACACATACCTACCCCGGTATTCCTCATTCATAGGGGTACCGTCCATCCATACATCCACTGTAGGGGTATCCACCCCATTGCACACCAAATCCCAACTCCAGGGATTAGTGTCCAAGGTTACCATCTGGGTATCTTGTTCCCAGTGGGCATAGGTGATGAAATAATATCCCGTCACCTCCTGAACACAATTGTCTCTCATGATGGTGATCATAAAAGACCGTATGGATGGAGATCCCTTTAACTGAGCATACCTGAGATCCTTGGCATCTGTCCGTACTTTTAAAATGGTGGCTCGGTAAAAGCCTTCCAGTTTTACCGGACCACTCTGGTCATTCCATAGGGCCTGGCCAGAGTTACTGCAGTTTAACTTTAGCATCATTATACTGGTTCGTATGTAATCGGTGGACACATGTCCCTGAACATAACTGGATTCCCTAGTGATAATCATCTGGGAATCTCTTAACATGCAATAAGCTTTTAGGGTGCCCTTTACCGGAATGGGTCTGTCAAAATATGTCCTTACCCTCAGCCCATCTTGGCTATCCCTCCTTATGAAGGTAGCTTTAAGGATATACCAGCCACTATACTCTGCACCCGTGACATCCTCGGGACTCAGAACCCCCTCCTTGGTACACAATACTGTGGTAGTGTTGGCTTCCACTTGTTTGTAAGGATGCAGGTGAGGGTCCCTAGACCCATCTTAAGGATCTCATAGGAGTAGGGTCAGAGTCCCGAAAATGTCTGAATTCTTTGAGGCAGAGGGCATGTAAATCATGTTGTATGGCAGACACATTCTCCACAGGGGTATAATGTTGAATTACACCTTGGGCGAAACTCTCCCTCTGGAAACCATACAGATACCACTGTCCTGGTGTAAAGGAAAAGTTCTCGTATGGTTTCAGGATTTTGCCCTCCAAACATTCCACCATTAAAAGGTCGGGTTTATTCATAGATATGTCAGCCATATCATTATTAACTCCCAGGCCCTCCCCCGAAGAGGTTGAGCCTGCCATCATCATGCTTACCACCAGTGCCACAAGTTGGGGATATGCCATGTTCAGAGGATTTCTATATCTTTTCAGGCTAGTCGTAACCTTGGTGAGTCTCCCTCCCGTGATCTGTTAATTCAATGTGTATGTAATTAGTTTCATGGATCCACCCTCGACCCACCAAACCCCCCCCCCCGTTTACCCAACTGTGTGAGGGTTATGTTATTGTATTGGGGAGGCTCGGGTGGCCTTGGCCTGGTCGATATGGATCCATAAAACTCCCTGTCGCCTACGTGACTTTTTCTTGGTTGTCATCGGCCTTTGCACCTTTAGCATGGTGTCACCCATTACTTCAAGGACCTGATAGGGTCCTTCCCAGTTTGCATCCCAGGGGCCGGCCTGACGGAAGATTTTCACCATCACCAGCTCTCCTACAGAGGGCATTGGTGTTTCCCCCTGTAGATACGGTCTGTGTAGCCGTATTGCTGCATGAGGCAATAACTCCTTCAGGTTTAGTTGTACCTGTTGGAGAAACAGGTCTCTGGCGATGGCGTTCTTCACTGGTTCTGACACCAGGGGTTCATTGGGCAGGCATAAGGGCATTTTGCGTCCGGTCATTAGTTCGAACGGGGTGATACCGGTACTGGTAGCCTCGGTAGCTCGGATTCCCATGAGCACGGCTGGCAGAGAGGTTACCCATGAGGAACCTTTCTCCAGTAGTGCTTTAGAAAGTCATGTTTTTATGGTCCGGTTCATCCGCTCCACGATGCCCGCTGACTGAGGGTGGTAAGGCACATGAAACCTTTGCTTTATGTCTAAAAGACCACAAAGCGCTTTCATTACCTTACCCGTGAAATGGGTCCCTCTGTCTGACTCTATCAATCTGGGGATACCCCATCGTGACAGAACCTGTTCCCAGAGAACACGGGCAGTGGTTGTAGCCGAATCGTTGACCGTGGGGATGGCCTCTACCCATTTAGAGAAAACATCCACTACCACCAGTGCGTAACGATAGTTACGACTTCCTGTTGGTAAAGGTCCTATAAAATCTATTTGTAGTGCGGACCATGGACCATCTGCAGGAGGAACTCGCTGCAAAACCGGCTTCAGGGCTTACGCCCTTGGGTTAACCTGAGCACATACCAGGCACTGTTGTGTTACTTCCTCTACTGTGTTGGACATTCCCGGCCAGTATAATTTGTCTCTCAGGAGAGACAAGAGTTTATCCCGGCCCAGGTGTCCAAACAGTTGGTGGTTCAATCTGGTCAGTTCTGCTTGCAGATGCTGTGGAACCACGGGAAGAGGAAGCTGTTGTGTACCGGCATCATAACACAGGATCCCTTGCTGTCTTGACCAGGGATGCTGTGGAGATGTGAGGTGTGTCATTAGAAGAGGGTCTTTTGCTTGTTCCTCCTCAAATGACACCGGGCCTTTACTCAGGTTGGTACGAACTGCAATCTGGTAGGCCGGTAGCGGCTCAGTGTCTGTTTCCTGAAGGATCCCAGATACTGCCGCTAGTTTGGCCAATTCATCCGCCTTGTTGTTACCTAGCGTCAAAGGCTCATCCCCTTTCTGATGCGCAGGGATTTTTATGATGGCTGCTTCCGCCGGGTGTGCCATGCCCCATTCCCAAAGTTCTTTCAGGACCGACAAATGAGCCAGAGGTTTGTTTTGGCTATCCACAAATCCTCGTCTTTTCCATGTGTCCAGGTGCAGGGTGAGAGAACGAACTACATATGAACTGTCGCTATATATAGTTCCTTTCCCTGGGGGTTGAAGAAATAAGGCTTTCTTGACTGCCTCCAGTTCCGCCCGCTGTGCCGACATGTGACCTGGTAACTTGACAAGATTCTGGGTACCTGTGGTCTCATCCAGCACAGCAAAACCTGTGACATAGGACCCATCCATGAAAAATCGAGAGCCATCAACAAAGATGGCTCTGTCTTCTGGATGTTTATCGGTCCTGAAAATTTGTGGCGCGTTGATGTGCGCTGGTTGGCCACAGTCATGTTCGGTGCCAGTTAGGTTCAGTAACTGGGACAGAACATACTTGGCATTGTGGTTCACCTGTAGACTCCGGCCACTGAGATTCATAATCCATCTCCCAAATCTCTGTTGGGAGACTCCAGGGAGTGTATCACGGAGCAGGAGGGCCAATGGAGAGTGTGGAGTCTGCAAAGTGAGGGGCCTGAAGCCTACAATATGCTCAGTGGTTTTGACGGCATAGTGTATGGCTGCCAGTTGTTTGGCACACTCATCGAACCCTCGTTCAACAGGCGAAAGTAACCTGGAGAAGTATCCCAGCGGTCTAGTGTCATACCCTATCTGCTGTAGGAGGACCGCTGAGATAGACTTCGTCCCTGTATGCACCTGTATGGCTATTTCCCCTTCAGGATGGGGGGTAGCCAATACAGGGGCAGAGGAGAGGTCCCTTTTCAAAGTAGAAAAGGCCTCTTCCTGTGTATCAGACCAACCTTTGATTGAAGGGTCTTCTCCTCTGAGGAGTTCATAGAGGGGTTTTGCTTTGGCAGCAAAATCCTCTATGAACTCCCTCATGAAATTAGCAACTCCCAGGAATTTTCTTAAATCCTGTAGAGTGCCCGGCCTAGGAAACTTTACCATGGCTCCTACCTGGCTCGCCAATGTTAAAGGGGGTATTAATTATTGATATTTATGCAAATCTCGATAATTAATATTCATAAATAGGCGTAATCGTCTTGTGATGACTCCGCCTATTTATGCCTTAATGAATAACAAATCACTGCTGATTGACTTACGCTAATCACTAACTATCCTAACTGCATGCGCCTTACTGACTACCACTAGTTAATCACACGCTACACAATAGGTATAAATGACAAAGTATTTATTAATCTTACAGAATACACAAGTAATACAGTGCCAACAATATTCTACCTCTACGGCGGTGATTCCTTGCAATTATAAAGGATTTATAATGTTTATAACTATATATATCTATAACAAAGGGATAGATATATATTGTTATAACAATACACCATAATATAGATACATACACTAATACAATATTCTAACACGGTTCTAACTATACAGCACAATCCCAAATTCCACCCCACATAGTATTCATACACACAAATATCAGTAACCAACCCGCCTTACTAATCACTGTCCCTACGGGGTACAAGGGGTTACTTTCAGATACTGCTGGGGTAAGCAGGACGGGTAAGGGACACCGGTGAGCAGGGGATGTGAACGCAGGGGATATCAGGTCTTGGGACAGGGGAAGGTAAGGGTAACCAGGGGTACAGGGGATGAAGGTATTGTATGGGGGAAGTAAAAGTATGAGGGGAATAGGGGAACCAAGGGAGGGTTATGAGGGTGTATAGGGGGGTAAATAGGGTATAGGAGGGTGTATTATAGGGGGGTAGATAGGGTATAGGAGGATATATATCGTTGGTGGTATAGGGGGGTAGATAGGGTATAGGAGGATATCGTTGGTGGTATAGGGGGGGGTTGATACTTATGGTTTCTTGCTAGTTGTCCAGGGGGGGCTCGTTTGTCCAGGGATGATTCTCCAGCTGGGGTGGTCGTCCTGACTACTACAGCGTAGCGCTGCCGGACTATTTAAGTCCAGCAGCGCTCGCTCCCGAGGCCGCCCGTCCCGAACACGTGGGCCGGCGCGGTGATATGACGTCACCGCGCCGGCCCGCGCCTCCCAGAGCGCGCTTCTAGGCGGAGGATTCCTTTGATCCTCCGCCTGTAGTCCTCTGCATACCTTGCGGTGCGATAATTATCGCGCCGGAGGTATGCAGATAACAGAGGGAGGGATGTTTGTTTCCCTCTCTCTGTTATGTTAACTATCCCCAGCAGCTGGGGATAGTTAAATACCAAAAGGCATCGGATCTCTATTGATCCCATGCCTTTTGATGTCACCAGAGGCTGGACATGATTGTCCAGCCATCTGGTGACCTTCCTCATCCCCTGCAGGGATGCAGGAGGAGGGGGGGGGGGGGTCACATATTGTCTGATACTATATGTGTATGGATGCTTGGGGCACATCCATACACATATATATCTATATCCATATATATATATGTCTATCTAAATATACCTAGTGAGGGGGGGGATCATATGTATATTCATTGATGTTTGGGGCACATCCATGAATATACACCTACACACAGGGCACAAACATTAAGCCCATCAATACATATATCTATACATATACACGGAGATGTAGGCCAAAAAGGGGCCTATATACATCTCCGTGCATATCTATAGATCCCACCTGGACGAGCCTATGGACAAGGGCTAATATATATGTATATATGTCAAGGCATATATACATATATATTTAAATATGACACTTCCCTCAACAGGTATTATAAAAATATGCAGATTTATTGGTTACAAGATTATAAACATATATAAGTAAATAAACACAATGATACATGCAAATGAATATATATAGCATTACAAGCTTAACAATACATGTGAGTGGAAATAACTTGTCACATTATAACCAAGCTATTATTAGGTTAGGATATCAAAATATTAACATAAATTATACAGTCATGTGAAAAAATTAGGACACCCTTTGAAAGCATGTGGTTTTTTGTAACATTTTTAATAAAAGGTTATTTCATCTCCGATCTCACACAGGTATATCACACCAGGTGCACATAATTAGTAGATCGTTACTCTGCATGTTGAATGAGGCTTGCCCTATTTAAACCTCAGACATTTAGTTTGGTGTGCTCCTGACTGAAGTGAGAGTGAGCACCATGGTGAGAGCAAAAGAGCTGTCAGAGGACTTCAGAAAAAAGATTGTAGCAGCCTATGAGTCTGGGAAGGGATTTAAAAAGATCTCAAAAGATTTTGAAATCAGCCATTCCACTGTCCGGAAGATAGTCTACAAGTGGAGGGCTTTCAAAACAACTGCCAACATGCCCAGGACTGGTCGCCCCAGCAAGTTCACCCCAAGAGCAGACCGCAAGATGCTAAAAGAGGTCTCCAAAAACCCTAAAGTGTCATCTCGAGAACTACAGCAGGCTCTGGCTACTGTTGATGTAGAAGTGCATGCCTCTACAATCAGAAAGAGACTGTACAAGTTTAACTTGCATGGGAGGTGTGCAAGGAGGAAACCTTTGCTTTCCAAGAGAAACATCGAGGCCAGACTGACATTTGCCAGAGATAAAGTTGACAAAGACCAGGACTTCTGGAATAATGTTCTTTGGACAGATGAGTCCAAAATTTAATTATTTGGACACAACAGCAGAGGACATGTTTGGCGTAAACCAAACACAGCATTCCAAGAAAAGAACCTCATACCAACTGTGAAGCATGGAGGTGGAAGTGTCATGGTTTGGGGCTGCTTTGCTGCAGCAGGACCTGGTCAGCTCACCATCATAGAATCCACGATGAATTCTACTGTGTATCAGAAGGTGCTTGAAGAACATGTGAGACCATCAGTTAGAAAATTAAAGCTGAAGCGGAACTGGACCATGCAACATGACAATGACCCAAAACATACTAGTAAATCAACCAAAGATTGGCTGAAAAAGAAGAAATGGAGAGTCCTGGAATGGCCAAGTCAAAGTCCAGATTTGAATCCCATTGAGATGCTGTGGGGTGACTTGAAAAGGGCTGTACGTGCAAGAAACCCCTCAAACATCTCACAGCTGAAAAAGTTCTGCATTGAGGAGTGGGGTAAAATTTCCTCAGACCGATGTCGAAGACTGGTAGATGGCTACAAGAACCGTCTCACTGCAGTTATTTCAGCCAAAGGAGGTAACACTCGCTATTAGGGGCAAGGGTGTCCTATCTTTTTCCTCAGTTAGAATAGGCATTTTTGTAGAATGACATTTACAGAAGATCTTGAAAAGACTTTTCTTCAGTTTTCTTTGGTTAGTCGGATTACTTTAATCTCTCTGTATTGTTGAAACGGAGATGAAATAACCTTTTATTAAAAATGTTACAAAAAACCACATGCTTTCAAAGGGTGTCCTAATTTTTTCACATGACTGTATACATTACCACTGTTCAGAGAAAACCTCATGATATCAGGACGGGCATGTCTAATCCTAGACCTCAATATAGAATGCTAAATACATTCCGCCCCCTTCAAACCAACTACACATCACATGACTTCAAGATGGGAAAATCCATTCAAGGATATAACTTAGAAGAGATAACTGTATCCTTCCGCCCCATCCTGGACTATTTTCACACATATAACTTTGGTAAGACTATTAAGACAAATAACAGGGATCTAGGATTTTTCCTAGACCATATCTTAAATGGGAAGTACTTGAAACAAGTCTTTCCTGTGGGAATCCATCATTTAGCTTGGCGAAGAATGTTCTATCAAAAAAAATAATATATATATATATATATATATATATATAAAAGCAATTATTTAATGAGTCTTGATTCTTCTGCAGGTAGAATGAAGCCTCACAATATCCTAAGACTACATCTCAATATGGAGATGATCAATTAATTTAATTATTTATTTATTCGCCCATCTAGATGGTATAATTTCACCCACACTATTAAATTAGTCTTAATAAAATGAAATATAATTTTCTGTGTCTCTTACCAAGTCCTAGTAGAAATCTCACTTCTGCTCCTAGGAAAGCTGGGTGGTCCATCATAGCACATCTCACCATGGCTTCCATCTTGATAGACCCCTCTAAAGAGCTTAACTTCTCTTTCCTCTCTTTCTTGTGTGTGTGTCTTTTCTCCCTCTCTTGTATGGTTTATGATCACAAACTTATCAGTTAGACACACCTTCCTAGTTTGGAACTTTCCAATCATAATCGGATGGGCGTGACCATTGATAAAAAATGTGACATCATAACCTTACCCAGAATGCACTTTTGCTACTGTTGTAATGTCACCTACTGATACCTAGGTGGCACTGCTGTGTAAGCTATTTGCATCATAGTATAAAGGGTTAACTTATGTAAGTCTGAATAAAACGGATTCTATACATTTTGACCTTAAAAGCTTTAATTCGAAGCTATAGGGATTAATTCTGACACTTGTAGCAATTAGAGACAGACCTCTAGGCGCCTCATTAAATGTTTCTCACACTGTTTATTTATGGATCGTAAATAACTTCAATGGCCTTGTTTTCTCACAGAGATATCAGTACCTCCTCTTGTCACACCAAAAGATGTGATTCATGGTTACAAAACACACATCTTCACAGACACTCTTTTAGAGACAAAGATTCTCCTAATGAGAAATATATATAATATACTGGATACATGTCTTCATAACATATAACAGTATAATAAATAGTAATATATATATGTCCTACTGATTGTCTTATGCTAAGGACTAAGGCTCATTAAATGAATACATACATATTATATATTTTGCTTCATTAATAAATGCCTAATTGTATGGGTAATTATCACCAGCTGCATAGAGCTTATCTTTATCTCCCGTCATAAATTTAAAAGTAGACAAGGAGGATTCTTCTCAGACTGGTACATTCATGAGAAGAATAACACTGAAGAGCAGAAACCTTTGTGCGACCTTACTCAAGACATACAAAATTGTAACTATAGTCGAGCATGGCTCTTAAAGGCAATAAACATTCATCTTGACTAGAATGAATTGGATATCAATGTATTTACCTATGAAAAGGCACAACAAATTACACGTCGGATCCGGAAAAACGCAAGTGAACTGAAAGCATTTGAAGACGGATCTGTCTTCAAAATGCGCTCAGTGTTACTATGGCAGCCAGGACGCTATTAACGTCCTGGTTGCCATAGTAGTACTGGGGAGCAGGGGAGCAGAATACTTACAGTCCGTGTGGCTCCTGGGGCGCTCCAGAATGACGTCAGAGCGCCCCATGCGCATGGATGACGTGCCATGGGATCACGTCATCCATGCGCGTGGGGCGCCCTGACGTCACTCTAGAGCGCCCCGGGAGCCGCACGGACGGTAAGTATACTGCTCCCCACTGCACTTTACCATGGCTGCCAGGACTTTAGAGACCCCGGCAGCCATGGTAACCATTCAGAAAAAGCTAAACGTCAGATCCGGCAATGCACCGAAACGACGTTTAGCTTAAGGCCAGATCCGGATTAATGCCTTTCAATGGACATTAATTCCGGATCCGGCCTTGCGGCAAGTGTTCAGGGTTTTTGGCCGGAGCAAAAAGCGCAGCATGCTGCGGTATTTTCTCCGGCCAAAAAATGTTCCGGTCCTGAACTGAAGACATCCTGATGCATCCTGAACGGATTTCACTCCATTCAGAATGCATTAGGATAAAACTGATCAGGATTCTTCCGGCATAGAGCCCCGACGACGGAACTCTATGCCGGAAGAAAAGAACGCAAGTGTAAAAGAGCCCTTAGTTACAGGGGAAATACAGCCCCCAGAGAGGCTGTACAGCACAATACAGGGCTGTACAGTCTCAGTGCAGGGCTGATCGAGGCCTGTAGAAGACCCAACAGCTCCTGCACTCTCCCGGCCCCGGCTGTCACATGACCACCGGGTCGGGACAGGAAGCATATTGCGCTTCCTGCTCTGTATACACAGAGCTCGGTGAGTGCTGTGTATGCAGCAATCTAAAAGGCAGGGACACCTGGGAACTGTCCCTGCCTTCTCTCTGGGTTGCCCTGATGTCACTGACGTGACATTAGCGTGCAGCTGCCATCTCTGAATGGTCATTCCAGAACATCCATTCGGAGTTAAACATTCACCAATAGGACATTTATATCCTATGGGCGGATGTAAGGTGGTTAAGGTTGTTTTTACATCACCGTTTAGTTTCCCATTCTTGTGATCCGTCAGAAGAACAGAAAAATAAACAAAAAAACAGATCCTGTATTAAGTGTTAAGTATCTGTTATGCACAGTTATGCACATTTTGCATCCATTTTTGCCATTTCTGTCTGGGATCCGTTAGTTTAGATGGAGAAAAAAGTTCTAAACAAAGTATTTTTTTCTGCCTAAACTAACGAATCTCAGACGGAAATGGCTAAAACTGATGACAAAATGGGCATAACTGAACATAACAGATGCTTAAAATACAAGATCCATTTTTTTTCTTTTTCTGTTCTTTTGACGGATCATAAGAACAGAAAACTAAACAGTGATGTGAACGGCCTACCTGTTCCATAGGATATGCCAATAGTATGTTAGTCCTTAAATCAAATCAAGTTCATTGTGAGTTTGATCACATGCATTGGTATGAGTAGTGGAATTTGAGAACTAAGAAGAAGAAAACTTTTAAGGTTACAAGATGAAGACACACAAGTGAATATATTGCTTTAATGGTGGCAATGAAGCTCTTACAGCAGGGGTGTACAACCCACAGCCCGCAGGCTGCATGCGGACCCCAGACCGAAGGTTTGCGGCCCCCATCCTGCTGGACAGACACACAGCTGATCGTACAGTCAGCTGTGTTTCTAACCGAAGTGCCGCATGACAATGGATTACTGCTCCTGCACTCTAGCAGGAGTAGGACGTGTTCCGGGAGCCAAAGAGAAGACAGAAGCGGTTTATTACTGCTTCTGACTTCTCGCCAGATAGGTGCATAGCTCTCAATGAGCCTTGGAAGCAGAGTTGCGCAGAGCTGCAGGGATGCCCCAGTTACAGTGGAAATAGTGCAAAAAAAAAAAAAAAAGTCTCATTGTCTCCCAAAGATCTTTCAGTGACCTATTATGGACAAATTATGTGGGGGGGAAAAATATCTTAAAAAAATAAGTAAAAAAAAATTATAAAAAAATTAATAAATAACAATAAAATAAAAAATATAATAAAATACTAATTAAAGAAAAAACAGAAGAAGAAAAATATATTCCAGTTTCAAAGGCTATTTTTGAAGGAATTTGTTAAAAAATAATTTTTACCAGGAAATCCATTTAAAGGGGTTCTCCAGGGATTACATCCGGGAGAAAACCCAAGGGCAAAGTCTAAAGAATTTGAGTAAGTAGACAATGTATAACTGTTTGATCCTTGCTGTCCTCACTAGTATATAGGCCATGTCATATGTTATTCTCTGTATAAGTTTATAATTGCCTACATTTTCCATTCTTGTCTTATTACCAGTTGAGGTCAAGAATAGTTGACGAGCTGCCGTGACCAGTTCCGTAAAGAAATTAAGCACCATGGGCGGAGTGGGTCTGGTCCACCCAAGAAAAGGCCCTATATTTTCAAGGAGCAGCTGATGTTCCTCCATGAAGTCATGGAGCTGCGTCCATAAGTACATTCTACACACTGACCACTACATGTTAAAGCAATACACACTGTATGTAGAATACTTAGGTACTTTGATTGGTCACAATTGTTAAATGTGAAATGTCATAGTTGGCGATAGCAACCATTCACATTCCTCCTTTCTTTAGCAAAAGTAGGAGAACAACATGACAAGTGGAATAGCAATTGTTGGTATGGCCACCTATGATATTTATAATTAATAGAATGTAGCTAAATGTCCACATATGTCATATGTAGTTTTGGTCATGTACTATGTGACAAATGTATTTAGCTCATGATAGGAAGATGTGAAATTATTATTTGAAATCCTAAATAGTGTTCATATAGTTATGTAGTATGTTTATTATATTTTTTGTAGAATGGAGGACAACCTAGAGGAGGAAGGGGAAGAGTCGGTACCGCACCTTTCCAGTGCATGTGAAGAAGACACTACCTCAGTGCAGATGGAGAGTGCCCCAGGACCCAGCATTGCACCATCCAGGCCTCAAGCAGCATCCGGAGCCGATTCCCCCCTTCCCCTTTGGCTCTACCCTGTAGGGCCAGACGACGGGCAATGATTCCTGCCGAGACAAATATAAATGCACAAGTTCTATATTATTTATCTAGAGCCCGGCAGGAGGATCATCATGATATGTTTGCCCAGAGTCTGGCCCATTATATGTGCTAGCTACCTCCAAAACGATTATTGAGAACCAGATCGGCTCTCGAAATCGTTCTGGAGGTAGCCACTTCACCCCATGACCCAACTGAGATGTTTGCAGCTCTAGAAAATCTTCCCCTCCATGGGCACATGTTTGGTCTCTGGCCAATGCAAATGTATCAGCCCTCACAGGGTCCACAACAATTCCCTCCTCTAAGGGATCATTATGGGTCACCGATGCCACCATATGGGCCCCAGTATCAGGGGGAATCTAGCTTTGGCCAGCAGGCCCCTCCTCATCTCAAGCTGGCCATCCCAGTAGTCTGGGCCCCCTTCCCAAACAGCCTACCCTGGCCCTTAGTATCAGGGCCCCCCCTCGTCATCTAGGTGTTTTGTAAATTTATAATTTTATTTGTGCCAGAGTATTTTATTTCATTACTTTTATAAAAAAATATAGTCTACTTGACTATTTCGTGTGAAAATAAACACAGTTTTTGTACAAATTTATTATTGTTTGGTTCCTCTATAATATAAAGTGCATTATTATCTTTATGTCACACCAACACATACAACACAATATTGAATGTAACCTTTTATTAAACATTAATATCAGCAAAATACACGTTACGTGTATTTTGCTGATATTCATGTTTAATAAAAGTAACGTTTGGTAAAAATCCCACACACTAATGTTAAGGTGGTTTTGCTATAAAAAGTTGCTTTATTACACATATATACATAACATATTAGAAATCATATAATGTCCTTTAAGCACACAATAGACAATACATTACAAATGGATTTTAATAGCCATTAAACATGTACTGATAGTACAGCCCCACTCCAACTTTAATAACGATGATGGAAAAACATGCATTAATTTGAGGCATAATTTTACACTTTCTATGAATGAGGTATTAGTGCATATCTCGCATACCGTGTTATAAACAATATCTGTATGCAAAATATGTAAGCTCGCAACCCACGTCAAGGTCCCTCATTGTCTTGCGAGTCCCTAACTAAAAAAATTGAAAATTACTGACTAAAAACATTTCCATTCAGGATATATACACTGTATAGTCAGCTTGAGGGTAATGAAAAATAATTATGTAGCCCCACGTGAAGATTGCTGTCGATGAAAAGTAAATGAACCAGCTGGAGACATGAAATAATCAGAAAATAATTCCCTCACTCTCAGTCCTGCTGAACCAGCTCTTCCAAGTTGAGAGGGGTCTCCATGGGCTGCTGCATTAAAGAGGTCTGCATCTTTGTCCAGAGTAGCCTCATACATGTGAATATAGTTATGGAGAACTACACAAGCTTTTATAACCGTAGTTACATTTTCCTGGGCAGGCTGGATGGCCGAAAGAAAGATACGCCATTTGCTGGATAAGATCCTGAAGGCACACTCGACAAACCTTCTGCCGCGGCTCAACCTATAATTGAATGTGCGCCTTAATTCTCATCCAATCCTCGCCTCGTGAAAGGACGCATTAGGTTTGGCAATAGCACAAACCCCTCAACTCCAACTATGACATATGGTGCTGGTGGGCCAGAGGAGCCAGGAAGAGGAGCTGGCTGGGGAATGTCAAGTTGGTTAGACTGAAGCCACTGACCGATTCTGGAAGCCCGGAAGATGCAAGCATCTGCCGAAATTCCATAGGCCCCGATATCTACAATTATAAACCCGTAGTTTGTGTCAGCCAAGGCCAACAAAACAACAGAGAAAAACGGTTTATAATTATAGAATCGGGACCCTGAGTTCGGTGACTTCTTCACCCGAATGTGCTTCCCATTAAGGGCACCAATACAGTTGGGAAATTGTGCCCTCTCAAGGAAGCCCTGGGCAATCTGAAGCCACTGCTGCCAAATTGGTTGTGGCAGCACAGCAGCTCACAGCCGCAACCAAATAGTGGCACAAGTTGCCCTCGCTATCCCAGCTATTGTGGAGGTCCCCATGCGAAATGCAAAATGTAAGGACGCAAATAAGTTTCCTGTGGCCAGAAATCTGTGAAAAAAAATAAATAACATGAACATCTGAGAACACTTAAAACACTATCACCACCCAATTTCTTTTATAAATATGCAACTTTAAATCATCTATATATTGTAAATAAATAACTTTTATGTGTTTATAACTGGGCAAATTTTTACATACCTGAGAGTTATTATGAGCCGTTCCTCAGCTGAAACACAACGCCGCATGTTGGTGTCCATGAAGGTCAACCCAGGCCTCAACTCCGTCAAAAGCCGTTCAAAAGTAGGGATGGACATTCTGCAGTAATTATAAAATTTTGCGGGGCGCTCACATAGGTCTGCATACAGACTTGTAAGCTGACTTTTGCAAGCCCTCTGCAAATATGAACCCACATCCTCTTCCTACGTGGTTCCTCCTCCAGCATTTCTCTTTGCTCTCCGAAGCATCGGTACAGCAGGCAATGCAAAAGCACGTGGTCAGGATATGATAAGGAGAAAGCTGACATCCTGCTAAGGAACAAACACTCTACACCCTAGATTATATCCTCACAAAATAAAGCTTTCCCAAACAGAAGAGCATGCTGGGGGACACAGGCAAAATCGCATGATTATCACTGAACGCAACCTGAACCCATCCGGACCTAATCCGTGATGCCTCTGTGTATGAGCTCTAGGTGTATTACACAGTGTAATATACTTACAGCCAATGCATTACATTGCACTTACAATATTACAATATTTTAATGCATTGAAAAGGGGATCAGACTCCCAAAAGTTTAAGTTTAAGAGTAGGACAAAAAATAAAGAAGTTCAAAAAATAAATTTTTACAAAAAATAAAAAGTTTCAAGTAAAAAAAAGCATCCTTTTCCCAAAATAAAGTTAAAATTTTTTGTAAGAAATAGGGAAAAAAAGAAAAATAGACATAATAGGTATCGCTGAGTCCGTATCAACAGCTATATAAAACATGATCCACCCCATTAGGTGAATTCCGTAAAAGAAAACAAAAACAGTGTCATAAAGCCACAAAAACTAGATTTTATTCTGTTCAACAATGCTTTTACTGTGGAAAAAAAAAGAAGAAGATAGACATATTAGGTATCGCCATGTCCGTAACAACCTGCTCTATAACAATATCACATTATATGCCCCTTAGGTGAATGCTGTAAAAAAAAAAAAAAAGGATGCCAAAAAGTTTAATACCAAGCGATCAAAAAGTCTTATGTACCCCAAAATGGTACCAATCAAACTGTCACCTCATCCCGCAAAAAAACAATCCATCAAAATCTGCGCTGCAAAAGCCATATGGCTCTCCTTCCATTCTGAATCCTGCCATGTGTCCCCACAGAAGTATACTACCACATATGGGGTGTTGCTGTATTCAGGAGAAAATGGGTAACAAATTATGAGGTGCTTTTTCTCCTGTTACCCCTTGTGAAAATAAAAAAAAATTGGGGCTAAAGCAACACTTTATTGGAAGAAGCTAAACTTTTCATTTTCACAGCCAAGTGTTACCAACTTCCGTAAAAAACGCTTAGGGTGTCAAAGTGGCCAGTACCCCTTTTAATATATTTTTTGAAGGGTGTAGTTTACAAAATGGGGTCACTTTTTGACTGTTTCCACTGTAGGGGGACGTCAAGGTTTCTTCAAATACAGAATGGTGTCTAAAAACCATTTTAGCAAACTCTGGCAACAAAATCCATATGGTGCTCCTTTCCTTCTCACCACTGCCACGTGACCATAGAGCACTTTACCGCCACATATGGGGTATTTCTGTAAACTGCAGAATCAGAGTAATGTATATTGAGGTTTATTTAGCTGTTAACCCTTGCTGTATTGAAAGAAAAATTGGTTAACATCAACCAATCTACCAAAAAAGTGAAATTTTGAAATTTCTGCTCTATTTCCTTTAATTCTTGTGGAACACCTCAAGGGTTAACACAGTTTGTAACATCAGTTTTGAATAATTTGAGGGCTGTAGTTTCTAAAATGGGGTCATTTATGGGTGGTTTACATTAGGTAAGCCCCTCAAAATCACTTTATAACTGAATTGGTGCTTAAAAAAATGGTTTTGGAAAATTTGTTGAAAATTTTAAAAATAGCTTCTAAACTTCTAAGCCTTCTAACATCTTAAAAAAATAAAATGACATTTACAAAATTATGCCAACATAAAGCAGACATATTGGGAATGTTGATTAATAACCATTTTATGAGGTATTACTATCTGTCTTAGGGCTCAAGCACACGAGCGTACTTTCTTTCTGTGTCCATTCCGTTTCTTTTGCGGACCGTATGCTGAAAATGGGTCCGCCAAAATAATGCGCATTCCGTTTCTGTATGTCCGTATTTCCGTTCCGCAAAAAAATAGAACATGTCCTATTATTGTCCACATTACGGACAAGGATAGTACAGTTCTATGAAGGGCCAGCTGTTCCACTCCGTAAAATTACATAATGCACACGGATGTCATCCGTATTTTTAGCGGATCCGTTTTTTGCGGACCACAAAATATATACGGTCATGTGCATGAGCCCTTAAAAGTAGAGAAATTCAAATTTAGAAAATTGAGAATTTTCCAAATTTTTTATTACTTTATAAATAAAGGTGAAATATATAGACTCAAATTTACCACTGTCATGAAGTACAATGTGTCACAAGAAAACAATCTCAGAATGGCTTGGATAAGTAAAAGTGTTCCAAAGTTATTACCACATAAAGTGACACATATCAGATTTGCAAAAATCGGCCTGGGATTTAAGGTGAAAAGTGGCCGATAGTGAAGGGGTTAATGAGCATTAGTGCAAGTGTTCCTGGAACAAATGGGGAGTGTGGATGCTTAACATGGTAAATAGTATCCCACCTACTCATTATGTATTTGAGGTGAGATTGATAATCAGAACCTGAAAATGAAACATGTAAATGCATGAACACATATTGTGAATATTTTCATTTATGCTTTTAATCACATCAGCATTACACAGTGATCATTCTCCAGCTTACCAATGACCTCCAGTCACAATGTTTTATCGCCAAATGCTTTATAAATACAATCAATGCATTTTGCTATATGTAAAGCTATTTGGACCTGAAGAAGGGGCCGGTTCAGCTCTGAAATGCATAGTTACTTTACCTCACGTGTTTTATTTAATAATTATAGTGCCTGAAAATTCCTCATTCTTATATTTTCTCTATATTTTTCTTATAATTCTACAGTTTTCTGCAATTAATACAGCTTAAACCATTTTTCATACAGACTCTGTTCAACGTTCTCAGCACTGACACTGAGAGGTGTGATATGTATTTTTGGAGTAAATAGGGTTTGTCGTTTTTAATAAATGTATGATTAAAAATAAATAAAAAATCCCTCATAGAAATAAATGGCAGAATTCTGCAATTAATGCAGCCTGAACAGCTTAACTTACAGATTCCATTCAAACTGTGCTTCAAAGCTCTCGGAGCTAAGAGGTGTGCTATGTACTTTTAGAGTTGATTGGATTTCTAGTCTTTAATAAATTTACATTGAAAATTAAAAAATCTACCTTAGAAATAAATTGCATAATTCTGCGATTAATACAGCCTGAACCGCTTACTGTACAGACTTAATTCAAACTGCATTTTGAAGCGCACAGTGCTAAGAGGAATGCTATCAATTTTTAGAGTCAATGGAATTTGTAATTTTTAATACATTTTAAAAAACTAAAAACGAATGTCAGAATTCTGCGATTAATATAGTCCATGTACA
Source organism: Bufo gargarizans (assembly GCF_014858855.1). Lineage (NCBI taxonomy): Eukaryota > Metazoa > Chordata > Amphibia > Anura > Bufonidae > Bufo > Bufo gargarizans. Next base: position 587,956,682 of record NC_058080.1, on the reverse strand, counting down.
AACTCTGTTTAAAAAAAATAATAATAATCCTCATAGAAATGTATGGTGGAATGTTGGGAGATTCAAATTTTTACTGACATGGATGATGTCACAGTCACAGTCTAATTACCACTCTTGCAGACACAGCACACATGCACAGCCCCTGTTCTCATGCTCTCACACAAACACACATACTGTCAACTCTCTTCAAGCACTATGGGGGTCAGTTATTAAGACCGTATTTTTATTAAGTCTTAAAGGCTTTCTCCAGGAATTAAAAAAATGAAAATAATTAAATATTATCTTATAATAAATATATTCACAAATACCTTTCATTACTTAGAATGACCTGTTTTGTCTAGGGAGCAATCATTAAGAGAAATAAAATGGCCGTAATCCTATCAGTACACAAATGACCTGTCCTAATCACACAGCAGGACAAGTTACTTCACCACAATGAGCCATAGTGCTGCCTTATCCTCCTCTCTGCTCTGCTTGTCAGGAATCATGATCCTGAATACAGGTGAATCTCTGTGGGAATGGAGAAGATGAGGAGACATGAGAGGAGGGTGAGGTGTGGCTAATGAGCAGCAGCACTTGTATACAGTCTCCATTACCACAGCAACACATGACCACAGTCTGTCCTGTCCGTCCTCTCTGTACTTCATGTCTCCTCATGAACTAAATTCCCCAGAGATTCAGCTAAAGTTCTTATCATCTGTATTCAGGATCATAATCCCTGACAAGTAGAAAGGAGGATACGGAAGCTCTTTACCTCAGTGTTGTAAAGTAATTTGTCCACATGTGTGATCAGGACAGGTTTTGTGTGAACTGATCAGACAGCTGCCATTTGTTTCCCCTGATGATTGCTCCCCAGGCAAAATGAGCCATTATAATTAAAGGTATTTAGGATATATTTATAATAAAGTAATATTTAAGTATTGTAATTTTCTTAATTCCTGGAGAACCCCTTTAATAACTCATGCACTGATGGTAAATCTGCCGAAGTTATGTAGAGGCACCAGCCTCTACATAACTTCGCCACATTCACTGTCAGTCTAAATCTACGCCAGCTTCCTTGCTGGCCAACTCCCTTCCCTGCTTTTGCCATGCTCCCTTTTTTAGACCTAGCGTGATCGCGGAAAAGTCGCAGACTGGAGCGCAAATAAACTGGAGTATTTCTGATAGTGAATGAGCCCGTATGTATTTCCTTCAGGAAATGCCAATCTAGTTTTTATTTTACTCTATCACTTTTTATTAAAAATTATGTTATTAATAAAAAGCCAACAAGGGGATTTTATAATTGCCGCTATAACATTAAAAATTGTCTCTCCTATAAAGTCCCAGAAATACATATGGTGTGGGGGAAAGTGTAGGGAAGCTACTGAGCAGGTTAGTCCACCGCTGAATACAGGAGACGGTGGATTGGAAGGATAGACAGTAGAGATAAATATAATGTACATAAAAAATCCTTACAATATTTTTATTGTATGTATATTGCAATAATATTTAACTACATAATAATACTTCTAATGGGAGAAACCTTTAACAAACACTTATCTTACAAGTATGCATAGTTCAAAGACATAAAACATAAGTCTCTTCCTACAATTACAGTGATCTTTTCCAATTCTCAGTTACATATATTTGATAGGGCTTGGATTCTTTGGGGAAGTTCATTCATTAGAGATCATGTACAAATTTTTTAAATAGAATTTCAAATATTTTTATTTTTATTTTGTGCAAATAAAACCAATTCTCTAAGCTGATATTTTTTTTTTATCAAATAGTGGTACCTTTAAATGTCATTGATATTCATGGAAATGCAAATAAGCATATGGTATTTAGTAGGTGAGTACACAACTTTTATTAATTCGAGGCTATGACTTGGCTTATTTATAATTTGCAACTGAAAGACTGTAGTGTAAATTCATGAAACATCTTATGTGTTAGACATATATTTGGAAATAGCTATTTCTTGTGTGTCTTGAGTAACATGAATGTATCAAGATTTGTTTGTACTAAATAAAACCAGATAAGGAAACATATTAAGATATGACAACATATTCTATTCTCTCATTTCTAATTGTGGATTTTTTTTTTCTGTACATGGTTGCCTGAGCTGCTCCACTGTACTATGAACACTTCATGCATTTTCCCGCAACGCACCTGCATCTTTTCCTGCAACGCACCGGCAACGTCCGTGTGAAAGAGGCCTAAGAAACAATCATTAAATTGCTTCTGCAACAGATTGCATTGAATTGGCAAAGAAATTCAGTGCTCTATTGCTATGTTCTTATGAAGCCCTGCTACCTGCTGGGCTCCATAGGAGCTACAACTCTGAAAGCCCTGGTTTCTTCAATGAGATCAGGGCTTTCATTTTAAACGAAAAAAAAAGGGGGAGCCAGTTTATACTCAGGACCAGCGTTCCCAGGTAGTTCATGTCTCAGATGCTGTGGTCACATTTGACCACAGCATCTGAGGGGTTAAATGCCTGCAATCAGCATTTATCGCCAATCGAAGATATTAGTCCCTGGTGTCTCCTGTGTGAAACAGCTGGCACCCAGTAGCTATGGCGTTCCCTCCACCCTGCAGCAGGCACCATCTTTAAAGTCCCTACCGCCAATGTATATAGTTAGGAACCTTAAACATCTCGACTTTCGCTTGCTTTCTGCCACTCTCTACGATTTGTTTCCTCCAAGACCCAGATACTGCCACCACCCTATATAACACCACAATAAGTACAGCTCTGGACATTGTTGCCCCCCTCACACGCAACAAAACCCCAAAAATCAACAAACAACCCTGGCACACCAACTTGACAAAAAAACTCAGACAAGCTTCTAGAGCTGCTGAGCTTCAATGGAAGAAATCCCGCTCTATCACTTCACCACATACAAGCAATCCCTCCTCATTTTCAAATCCTCACTTGCTGATGCAAAACAGGCCTACTTCTCATCTCTCATATCTTCCCTGTTCCACAGCCCTTAACAATTTTTTAACACTTTTAACTCGCTTCTTCATCCCCCAGCACTCTCATCCTCTCCTCCCATCTCAGCTGAGGACTTTGCCACATACTTCAAACAAAAGATAGTCAACATCAGAGAAATCTTCACTGCCCAGCCCCACAGACCCTCTACAAAACTGCTCAGTCCTCTTCTCCCAAAACCCGCTTCTCTACCATTACAGAACAAAAACTCTCCACTCTACTCTCCAGATCACATCTCACCACCTGTGCACTTGACCCAATGCTATCCCACCTCATCCCTAACCTCACTTACTTCTGGTGTCTTCCCCTCTGGTTTTAAACATGCTACCATTACACCCATCCTCCAAAAGACTTCACTTGACCCATCTTCTTTGTCCAGTTATCGCCCCGTATCACTTCTTTCATATGCCTCAAAGCTACTTGAGCAACATGTCCATTCTGAGCTGTCCTCTCATCTCTCCTTCTGCTCTCTCTTTGACCGGGTACAATCTGGCTTCCGACCCCACCACTCAACTGAGACTGCCCTCACCAAAGTCGCCAATGACCTACTAACAGCCAAAAGCAAAAAACATTACTCTGTCCTCCTTCTCCTTGACCTGTTTTCTGCCTTTGACACTGTCAACCACTCCCTTTTGTTACAAACTCTCTCATCTCTTGGCATCACTGACCTGGCCCTCTTCTGGATCACATCATACCTCACAGAGCGGACATTTAGCGTCTCCCACTCTCACACAACCCCCTCATCTCATTCCCTCTCTGTTGGTGTCCCGCTCTGTCCTAGGACCCCTGATCTTTTCTATCTACACTTTCGGCCTGGGACAGCTCATAGAGTCCCATGGCTTTCAGTATCACTTTTATGCTGATGACACTCAAATCTACCTCTCTGGTCCAGACATCACCACCTTACTATCCAGAATCCCACAATGCCTATCTTCCATAGCCTCTTTCTTCTCCTCTCTCTTTCTAAAACTTAGCATGAATAAAACAGAATTCATCATCTTTCCCCCTTCTTGATCAACATCCCCAACAGACCTATCTATCACGATCAATGGCTGCACACTGTCCCCGGTCAACCAAGTCCGCTGCCTTGGAGTGACCTTGGATTCTGCCCTCTCCTTCCGACTGCACATCCAATTCCTTTCCACCATCTGCCACCTTCAACTCAAAAACATCTCCCGCATCCGCGCTTTCTTCAACTTTGAGTCTGCGAAAATGCTTGTACATGCCCTTATCATCTCCCGCCCAGACTACTGCAACATCCTCCTCTGTGGCCTTCCATCTCGCACTCTCGCACCCCTCCAATCTATCCTCAAAATTGCTGCCCGACTAACCCACATCTTACCCTGTTACTCCTCTCTCTCTCCCCTCTGCCAATCCCTTCACTAGCTCCCCATTGACCAGCGAATTCAGTTCAAAATACTAACAAATACATACAAGGTGGTCCACAACCTGTCCCCTCCCTACATCTCTGAGCTACTTTCCCAATACATCCCCACACGCAATCTCCGATCTTCACAAGTCCTCCTTCTTTCTTCTCCTCTTATCACCTCTTCCCACAATCGCTTCCAAGATTTCTTCCATGCATCCCCTACACTCTGGAACCTGCTACCCCAACATATCAGACACTCACCTACAGTGGAATCCTTCAAAAGAAACCTAAAAACCCACCTCTTCAGACAAGCCTACAACCAGTGACCCTGCTGTATCTATACCACCATGACCAACTTTACCCTCTCTTACTGTGTCCTTCTCCCATACCATGTAGATGTAAACCTTCATGGGCAGGGCCCTCTCTCCTTCTGTACCAGTCTGTAACTCGTCTTTTTCATGCTTTGTACCATTGGCTGTATTATGTATGTATACCCCTTTTCATATGTACAGTGCTATGAAATGAATGGCGCTTAAATAATAAATAATAATAATATGGTGGTAGGGAAATGCTAAAAATGTAAAATGTCAATGTTTATATAATAGCAGTGTCTCCCCATGCATGTCATCGATACCATTTCAGTGTTTGTTGAAATCCATCATAGGCTCACCTCATTCCATTTATTGAGGTGCTGATTAGATGATCACCTAAACCATATTGTATTAATGAGCAATGGTATGAAAAATACTCCTGTGGTCATCACTATTCTCTTGTTATAGAACCAGCTGGATGGCAAAAGTAGTGTTAGTAGTATCCTAAAAGTACAGTAAGTATACTAAAAAATAACTACAGACTATGCCAAATTGGTAGAAAGGAAACGTTTTGAGTGAGTAGAAGAAGGGTTCAATTCTAGCTTTATTGGCAAAAGGCTACAGTGAGCGTTAGGTTGCTTCTATTCTTAAAATTACACAAAAAAGACTACTGCTTCCTCAAACATACATGCCTTTTAGATACACTGGAGTCCTTGGATCCACCACTAAAACTCTTCCTTGGTGGTGCTCAATGCCATAAGTTCTTATGTAACATAATATGAATGTCACATGGCACTCACCCAAAGGTTAAAAAAATCTTCTTTATTAAACTTCCAGGTACATCAAACAATGTGGAAATCATAAACCAGTGTGTGCCTATTCGCCCTTCATCTGGCCTACAAACCTGAGTGTGCTCTGCCCCTTAAATCCACTTATGTGAGGAACAACCACTCAATACAGATTACAAACCATTGCACTAAAACAAAATAGCAAAATATAAAAAAATCTACATAAAAGGCTAAAATTGTGCATCCATCAAAACAGAACATATAATAACATAAATATCACAAAAAGCCACTTAAAGGCTATGTACACCTTTGGGGAAGTTTTTCTTTATTATTGCATTGTACTCATTATGAGCTAAAAATAATTTTTTTTCAAATTATCTTTATTAAATATGTGGAGTCCTTTTGCAGTACACCGGCCTGGAGGGTATTGCGATTGTGAGGTCACGGTACTTAGGCAAACGAGGGTTGCTCTTGGTTACTCACAGTTTATAGGGAGACCTTGGGCAGGCGTAGAGCAGTCATGGAGAGGCTGGCACAGGAGTCCTCTGGGGCACTCTCTGTATTTAAGGGACCAGGCCTGATGGTGAATGAGGTGCCCTGGATGTTGCAGATGTTTAATGTGCCAGGGCAAGGTCCCTTTAAGATTTGTGACTCCAGTGCCTGTGACGGTGGCACACCGATTTATGGTAGTAATAAGTAAGGAACACAGGTTGTGGTGAACCAAACTTTCTTTACTGGAAACCGTTAAACTTTATACAGTCCTTTGTAAGTTCAGATCCATATAGCAGGTTCACATTGCAAGCAGGCTTTCACATTAACGGCAGGTATAATGTTCCTTGCAAGATACTCAGAGGGTAACAACAACACTCACAGATCAGGCTGTACCTTCTCCTCAGAAATACTGTACACTGTTCCTAAGAACTCCTGTCTGTTCTTATCCCAAGGCCCGGATGCCCTAATGCTGGCTTTTATCCTTTGTAACAATCTTCCTCAGGTATATATCCCTTGCTTCAAGTTAATAATACTTCTGCCCTTCAGCTTACTTGAGTAGCTAGAACACTGGCTCTGCTCTGCATGTGGGATCTGCAGGTTTCTCCCAGGAGGCAAACTCTTCTCTTGGGGTGAATCTTCTGAGCTAACTGAGGCTCAGGAACTTCAGGCAGGCTATACTCCTTCACTAGCCTCCCGGTGGCAACTAGAAGCCTGGGCTGTCTAGCTGCATGTCAGGAGGAGGCCCTCAGCTTGTCTCTGGCTGGTGCCCTCTCACTTCTGTCTCCACAGAATCCTGACTACACAGACTAACTCCTCCCTGTCTGGGCCTAAATATACATACTAGGGGCTCCCTATCTCCCTCTAGTGTCTAGGATGAATAACTGCACCCTAATAGGCCTGCTGCACAGCTAACAGGGGAGAATACACATAAATACATATTAAAAGGCATTAAAATGGACTGAGAAATACACGGCCACTGTCCCTTAGGAGTAGGAGGACAACGTGGCCCAATTGACCCTTGTGTAGTGCCCACACTTTTTTCCGTACAGAGCTGAGATGCTCTACTAGCAGCTTCTGAACTTTCTCTCTGCTCCATCAGACAGCTAGCTGATGGGCTCCTTATCTCTGCTCTTTGACATAATAAACACTCATGAGAGCTCAATCTTTATCTTACTGATAATAATGTATCTTAAATAAGTGTTTATGACCTCTTAGCAATTTAGGGATAAGAGTTATTAGATGACCGGCAAAAAGTGGAAGTAGGATGCACACAGCTAGAAAAAAACGTAATCCTTTGTGACAGAACAGCTCAATATTTTTAATAAACGCCAATTGAAAAAAAGATTTTTAGCCCAAAATAAGTAAAATGCAGTCATAGAAAATCCCACTGAAGGTGTACATAGCATTAAGTCGCTCCTATAATTTAGGCCAAAAGGGCCCAGTGCCCGGGTCTTTATTATAATTCCTGCTTCCTTACACATGAACTGTATTTGTCTATGTCCATTTGAGGGTATAGGTACTACCTTGCCCAAGACATAGAAATGTATGTTTGTTGCGTCACCATTGTGCTGCATGTACACATGTTCAATCAATTGTGGTGACCCCATTTTCATTCTCAAGGAACATACATATTTGCCAAATCTTACTTGCATCACTCTAATTGTTTTGCCAATATAGTAAAAGCTACAAGTGCAAACTATTGCATATATTACAAAGGTTGATTTACATTTGATCATCACATCTTTTATCCTTATTTCACAACCATCTCTCTGTAACTGGTTACAAAAAGACACTGGCCACAGCAATAATTGCCACCTGGAAAAATACCCCGTAACCAGCATTGTGTTAAAAAATACCCTACATCATTGTATCAAGATTTATTACAGTCACTTTTGAGGTAGGGTATGGAGAAACGTTTTTTCACACAATGGTTCACTAATAAATTAATACATGATTTCCCCAAAAAGCCCTATTGGCATCTAGTACCGTACCTAAGGTACATAAGTGTAAGAAACACCCACTAGGCCATTTGATTGTTTCAGGGAGGGGAAGGGAGGGCAAATATTTGGACTGGCTCCTGTGACCATTACTGAACGGGGTATTTTCATATTTGCAGAACACTTCACAGTTTTTATCTACTGTGTCCACTTTTCATTGGCAAGAGGGGTTGCAATTGGCCAGTGTCTACGTGGAGAGCCTGTACCCATCAAATGCGGTTTTACAGGCCGTTAGTCGTCGATAACTGGCCAACACTGGGGATAGCAAATTTATCCATTTTGCATGTCAGATGTTATTTAGAAATGAGCAAAGTTTTTTAAAATTTGATTCAGCAGAGTGATGCAAGTAAGATTTGGCAAATATGTATGTTTGTTGCGTCACCATTGTGCTGCATGTACATATGTTCAATCAATTGTGGTGACCCCATTTTCATTCTCAAGGAACATACATATTTGCCAAATCTTACTTGCATCACTCTAATTGTTTTGCCAATATAGTAAAAGCTACAAGTGCAAACTATTGCATATATTACAAAGGTTGATTTACATTTGATCATCACATCTTTTATCCTTATTTCACAACCATCTCTCTGTAACTGGTTGCAAAAAGACACTGGCCACAGCAATAATTGCCACCTGGAAAAATACCCCGTAACCAGCATTGTGTTAAAAAATACCCTACATCATTGTATCAAGATTTATTACAGTCACTTTTGAGGTAGGGTATGGAGAAATGTTTTTTCACACAATGGTTCACTAATAAATTAATACATGATTTCCCCAAAAAGCCCTATTGGCATCTAGTACCGTACCTAAGGTACATAAGTGTAAGAAACACCCACTAGGCCATTTGATTGTTTCAGGGAGGGGAAGGGAGGGCAAATATTTGGACTGGCTCCTGTGACCATTACTGAACGGGGTATTTTCATATTTGCAGAACACTTCACAGTTTTTATCTACTGTGTCCACTTTTCATTGGCAAGAGGGGTTGCAATTGGCCAGTGTCTACGTGGAGAGCCTGTACCCATCAAATGCGGTTTTACAGGCCTTAGTCGTCGATAACTGGCCAACACTGGGGATAGCAAATTTATCCATTTTGCATGTCAGATGTTATTTAGAAATGAGCAAAGTTTTTTAAAATTTGATTCAGCAGATTCGTCGATTTATTCCAAATTAATTAGTTACAAATTGCAATAAATCAGGTATACCCAGGCCAATCTGCCTAATCATATGCATCCCACTTGGTGGCCCAAACTAAGTATAAAGGCTTGGAAATTAAAATGCACGGAGAGTGTATTGCCGTGTGCATTACGTTTTAGTGCAGCCACAATAATAATTAAAGGATAACTGTCATATTTTCATCAAAAAAAAAATTTTTGCATATGTTCTGCTGTAGCAGCTTTCTCACTGCGCCTGCGCCGAATACTGAATGGGTCGGCACAGGCGCGAAATGTACATGGCAGACGGGGCCAGCAGGAGAACCAATTCTGGCCTGGCCCTGTCAGTCAAGACAGAAGGGTGTGGAAATGAGGTGGGCGAACTGAGCCTCTAGGAGCAGGTACAACACCCCCCCCCCCCCCCCCCCCGCTCCTAGAGGCTAATTTGCATATAATAAAAGTTAAAATTACACGAAAACAGGGCCATACTTAAAAAAAAGAAATTCTGAGTTAAATTCAGGTGACATTTTAACATCTATAATGTCAGCCTGTTTAATAGTGAAAATTGGGGGACAGAAACCCTTTAAAGCTTGGTCGGAAATGGGTCTTCCAAACAGACAATGACCCGAAGCATACTGCCAAACTGGTTACAAACTGGCCTAAGGATAACAAAGTCAATTTTTTGGAGTGGCCATCACAAAGCCCTGATCTCAATCCTATTGAAAATGTGTGGGCAAAGCTGAAAAGGCAGGTGCGAGCAAGGCGACGAACAAACATGGCTCAGTTACACCAGTTTTGTCAGGAGGAATAGGCCCAAATTCCGACCAACTATTGTGGGAAGCTTGTGGAAGGATATCCAAAACGTTTGACCCAAGTCATACAGTTTACGGGGAATGGTACTAAATGTTAATGAAATGTATGTAAAATTTTAAATTTGCAGAAAGTAATAAAAATGCCTTAAAACATTCTCTCTCTCATTATTCTGGCATTTGGCAAATAATAATAATTATGGTAATCCTAATTAACCAAAAACAGGAAAGGTTTATTCTGATTTCATGTCAGATATTGAGAAAAACATGCATATGTGTCTTTTTATATAGTGTATGTAAACTTCAGGTTTCAACTGTATATATATATATATATATATATATATATATACAGTATTATCCAGCATAATACTGATAAAAACATAAACAAGAATTTCTGAGCCATACAAAAAGATTTTTAAGACATTAATATCTACCGATGGAAAGGAAAATCTCCCACATACTGTACCTATTTGTTCTTCACCAAGAGCTATTGCACAGTAGTAAACAACATTTGTGGAATTAAATTGGTTTCAAAGATAATCACTCTTTCCCCCCACAGATTTTCAGTGCTGACATATGCCGCCTCCCTCAATGATTAACATACCCTGTTCTAGAGCCAGCTGAGCTAATGTGACAACATCGCAAGAGAGTTAAATGCAAAATCATATTATTCTTCATTAGGAATGTCTCCATCACACATATTCAGCACATAAGGTGTGTGTGTACTTAAAAAATGAAATCCCTGGAGACTGAGACCACCTGTTGCAGAAACATTGTCTCACATCGCAGAAAATGAGCTGCCAAGCTAACATAATGAAGCATTTTTACTGTCCTTAAAGGAGTATTCCAGATAGAAGTTATCCCCTATCCACAGGACTGTTTGGTGCTGCAGCACTGCAAAAAAAAAAGAAATAGAACATTTTCTTGGACCAAAATTCCACAGAAGTGATCCATAGTGCTTCTGTGGGCTTCCGCTCTGTGCCTCCACTCAGTATATTGCAGACCTATACAAGTGAATGCACGCGGCAGGTGCCTGGATATTGCGTATATTGTGTATTGCCAGTGAGTTGGGAAGTGGCTCATGGAGCACCAACTCTTAAGAATCATACTGAAGACACAGTTACAAAGTGAGTGACTACAGCCAAGCCACCCGTCATCAAAAAACAACTAGGCCATTATCATCTAAGTGTGGAACTGTAGCCATCCAACCTACTATCCTACCTGCTTTGCTGGTGCCAGAGAATAATTGGAATAAAAGCCCACACGTACCAACACATGACGTGTAGGCCACCTGTGCTCAGTCTTATCTGCTCCCAGGGTTCTGAGGAAGGGGTCTAAGTTAACCCCTTAAGGACCGAGGACGTACCGGTACGCCCTATTTCCCGAGTCCTTAAGGACCGAGGACGTACCGGTACGTCCTGACTTAAAATCTGCATTCCGGCGCCGCAGGGGTTAATCGGAACGGGACGCCGGCTGAAATCATTCAGCCGGCATCCCGTAACAACGCAGGGGGGGGTCATTGGACCCCCCCGTATCGGCGATCGCAGAAAACCGCAGGTCAATTCAGACCTGCGGTTTTCTGCGTTTCCGGTCCATTCGGGTGTCCTGTGACCCGATGAACCGGAAAAAGACTGCGATCGGTGGCGTAATTTTACACCACCAATCGCAGTCCGAGGATTTGCAGAGGCGGAGCTGGCCCTGGTGCTGAACGCCGCTGTCCAGGGTGCTGATTGGTGCAGGGGAGAGAGGCGCGAGATTCAAACTTCCTGCGCTCCTCTCTCCCCTCCTCTTCCTGTCCAGCACCCTGACCGTGCAGCATCGTCCAGCACCAGCTCCTGTGTCCCCCTAAATCGGCATCCATCACCCTCCTGCACCCATCGCCACCCAGGTAGGTTAGGGTCAGTGAGGGAGAGGCACCGTTAGGCAGGGAAAGAAGGGAAAAGTTATAAAAAAAAAAAAAAAAAAAAAACACATTTATTCCAAACTTTTTTTTTTTACAACTTTCAGACCCCAGACCCCACGCCACTTGCCCCCCCCGCATCCCCCCCACCACCAGCCCCCCCCCCACCACCAGCCCCCCCCCCCACCCACCAACCCCCTCCCCCCACCACCAGACCCTTCCCCCACCACCACATTTTTTTTTTTCTGCGTGCGCTGACTGGCCGGCACTTTTTAGCGTCCGTCCACTGTTAGCGCATCGCCCGCCCCACCACCCCACCGACCGCTGATCAGCGTTGAACCGCAGATCAGCAAGTTTGAACTTTTTTTTTTTTTTTTTTTCCTAACACATTTTTTTTGCCTGGACTTTTTAGTACGTGAACACCCGTGCCCCCACACACACGCACATAGAATAAAGGTTTACACGCACGCACATACACACGCACACACACACACCCATGGCCCGCCGGGTGTTCTCAGCCGAGGAGGCATATGCCCAGATTGCCTCCGACTCTGAGAGCCCCAGTGAGGATGAGGATGACCCCACGTTCCTTTTGTCATCCGCATCCTCCTCATCATCATCGGATGACGATGAGCCACCAAGGCAGCGGAGACGCCGCCAGGCGGAGCCAGGGGCCACACATGCTAGGGATCCTGTGGCCCACCCTAGTACGAGCCACCCTGGGGTTCGTACTGGTTTCCCGGCCCACCAAATAAGTTCACCGGAGCCCCCTGCCGATGAACTTAGCTGGTGTCCCCCAGTGGACTTTGAGCCTGAGATTCCGGATTTCGCTGGCAATCCTGGAATCCAGATTCCCACAGTGGGGTTTACTGAAATAGACTTTTTTAGTTTTTTTTTCAGTAACCCACTGGTGAATTTGATGGTGGAGCAGACGAATCTGTACGCCCAACAGTTCGTCGCTCAAAACCCAGGCTCAGTTTTGGCTAGACCCGGTGGCTGGACGCCGGTCAGTGCAGCCGAGATGAGGACATTTTGGGGCCTCGTGCTGCATATGGGTCTAGTCCAAAAACCCAGTGTCAGGCAATACTGGAGTGGGGACGTCCTATACCAGACCCCACTGTACAGTATGGTCATGACACGTCACCGGTTTGAGGCCATCCGGAAATGTCTGCATTATTCCGATAATGCAGCATGTCCCCCCCGAGGTGATCCTGCCTATGACCGGCTGTACAAGATACGGCCGGTCATCGATCACTTTGGGGCCACATTTCAGCAGGCCTACGTACCTGGAAGGGAGGTCGCGGTTGATGAGTCTCTCGTTGCGTTCAAGGGGAGACTCAGTTTCCGCCAATACATTCCCACAAAGCGGGCGAGGTATGGCGTGAAGCTATACAAAATTTGTGAGAGTACCTCAGGGTACACTTACAAATTTCGTGTGTACGAGGGGCGAGATTCCCGGATTCAACCACCAGAATGTCCCCCCACTCTGGGTGTTACCGGGAAACTCGTGTGGGACCTTATGTACCCACTGCTGGATAAGGGTTACCACTTGTACGTGGACAACTTTTATACCAGCATTCCCTTGTTCAGGTCCCTTGCCGCCAGATCCACGTTCGCTTGTGGGACCGTGCGGAAAAATCAACGCGGCCTCCCTGCCTACCCCCTCCAGGTACCTATCCCCAGGGGTGAGACCCGTGCACTTACCAGTGGAAACCTGTTGCTGGTCAGGTATAAGGACAAGAGGGATGTCCTTATGCTGTCCACAATCCACGGTAACAGCACCACCCCAGTCCCTGTGCGAGGTACCGCGGCAACGGTCCTCAAGCCCGATTGTATCGTCGACTACAATCGGTATATGGGAGGAGTTGATCTCTCTGATCAAGTCCTCACGCCATATAACGCCATGCGCAAAACCCGGGCATGGTACAAAAAAGTTGCGGTCTACATGGTGCAGGTTGCCATGTACAACTCTTTTGTACTATCCCGAAGCGCTGGCAGCACAGGGACATTCCTCCAATTCTATGAGGCAGTCCTCAAAGACCTGATCTTTTCGGACCGGGAAAGAGCAGGCCGGAGTACCTCGGGAACTGGAGGCGCCCGGATCGTCCCTGGCCAACACTTTCCAGGTGTGGTCCCCCATACTGGAAAGAAGGGACGAACCCAAAAAAAGTGCAGAGTGTGTCACAAGAGGGGGATACGGAAGGACACCACAACTCAATGTGACACGTGCCCCGATCATCCGGGCCTCTGCATTATCGATTGCTTCAGGGAGTATCACACTTCCATGGAGTACTAAATTTTTATAATCCCCAACAGTTCACTAGAGAACATAAAACACTATGGCTCTCAGACTTTGGAGACACGAAAACAATTTTTCTTTCCCCAAAAAATATTAGTTTTAGTGCAGGCATCCTCAAACTGCGGCCCTCCAGATGTTGTAAAACTATAACTCCCAGCATGCCCAGACAACCTACAGCCATCATCAGGGCATGGTGGGAATTGTAGTTTTACAACATCTGGAGGGCCGCAGTTTTAGGATGCCTGCTTAGTGTCTCCAAAGTCTGAGAGCCATACATATTGGGCATCGTCGCGTGCGTAAAAGTCGTCGCTATAAAAATAACTTTTTACCAAACGCCTCGGATGAACGGTGTTAAAAATATAAAATAAAAACGGTGCCAAAACACCTATTTTTGGGCAAAATTTAAATTTAAATCCATTTTGCCGGTAATAAAGCAAGGGTTAACAGCCAAACAAAACTAAACATTTATTGCCCCAATTCTGTAGTTTGCAGAAACACCCCATATGTGGTCGTAAATGGCTATATAGCCGCACGGCAGGGCATAGAACGAAGGGAACTCCATACGGTTTCTGGAAGGCAGATTTTGATGGACAGTTTTTTTTTTTTACACCATGTCCCATTAGAAGCCCCCCCTGATGTAGCCTAGACTAGAAACTCCAAAAAAGTGACCCCATCTAAGAAACTACACCCCTCAAGGTATTCAAAAATTACTTTACAAACTATGTTAACCCTTTAGGTGTTCCACAAAACTAAATAGCGAATGTAGAAACAATTTTAGTATTACATTTTTTTGTTACATTGCCTCAAAAAAGAGTAATATAGAGCAACCAAAAATCTAATTTACCCCAAAAATTGTCCCAAAACAACAACCACCTTATCCCGTAGTTTCCTAGATGGGGTCACTTTTATGGAGTTTCTACTCTAGGGGTGCATCAGGGGGCTTGAAAGGGTACATGGTGTAAATAAACCAGTCCAGCAAAATCTGCCTTCCAAAAACCGTATGGCGTTCCCCTTCTTCTATGTCCTGCCGTTTAGCCAAACAGTAGTTTACGACCACATATGGGGTGTTTTTGCAAACTACAGAATCAGGGCAACCCATTTTGAGTGTTGTTTGGCAGTTAACCCTTGTTTTACTCCTGGAAAAAATTGATTATATTGGAAAATTTTCCAAAAAATAGAAATTTCAAAATTGTTTCTCCATCTGCCATTAACTCTTGTGGAACACCTAAAGGGTTAACAAAGTTTGTAAACCCAGTTTTGAATACCTTGAGGGGTGTACTTTCTTAGATGGAGTCACTTTTTTGAAATTTCTATTCTAGGGGTGCAACAGGGGGCTTCAAATGGGACATGGTATAAACAAAACCAGTCCTGCAAAATCTGCCTTCCAAAACCCATATGGTGTTCCCCTCCTTCTATGTGCTACCGTTCGGCCAAACAGTAGTTTACGACCACATATGGGGTGTTTCTGCAAACTACAGATTCAGGGCAACCCATTTTGAGTGTTGTTTGGCAGTTAACCCTTGTTTTACTCCTGGAAAAAATTGATTATATTGGAAAATTTTCCAAAAAATAGAAATTTCAAAATTGTTTCTCCATCTGCCATTAACTCTTGTGGAACACCTAAAGGGTTAACAAAGTTTGTAAACCCAGTTTTGAATACCTTGAGGGGTGTACTTTCTTAGATGGAGTCACTTTTTTGAAATTTCTATTCTAGGGGTGCAACAGGGGGCTTCAAATGGGACATGGTATAAACAAAACCAGTCCTGCAAAATCTGCCTTCCAAAACCCATATGGTGTTCCCCTCCTTCTATGTGCTACCGTTCGGCCAAACAGTAGTTTACGACCACATATGGGGTGTTTCTGCAAACTACAGAATCAGGGCAACCCATTTTGAGTGTTGTTTGGCAGTTAACCCTTGTTTTACTCCTGGAAAAAATTGATTATATTGGAAAATTTTCCAAAAAATAGAAATTTCAAAATTGTTTCTCCATCTGCCATTAACTCTTGTGGAACACCTAAAGGGTTAACAAAGTTTGTAAACCCAGTTTTGAATACCTTGAGGGGTGTACTTTCTTAGATGGAGTCACTTTTTTGAAATTTCTATTCTAGGGGTGCAACAGGGGGCTTCAAATGGGACATGGTATAAACAAAACCAGTCCTGCAAAATCTGCCTTCCAAAACCCATATGGTGTTCCCCTCCTTCTATGTGCTACCGTTCGGCCAAACAGTAGTTTACGACCACATATGGGGTGTTTCTGCAAACTACAGATTCAGGGCAACCCATTTTGAGTGTTGTTTGGCAGTTAACCCTTGTTTTACTCCTGGAAAAAATTGATTATATTGGAAAATTTTCCAAAAAATAGAAATTTCAAAATTGTTTCTCCATCTGCCATTAACTCTTGTGGAACACCTAAAGGGTTAACAAAGTTTGTAAACCCAGTTTTGAATACCTTGAGGGGTGTACTTTCTTAGATGGAGTCACTTTTTTGAAATTTCTATTCTAGGGGTGCAACAGGGGGCTTCAAATGGGACATGGTATAAACAAAACCAGTCCTGCAAAATCTGCCTTCCAAAACCCATATGGTGTTCCCCTCCTTCTATGTGCTACCGTTCGGCCAAACAGTAGTTTACGACCACATATGGGGTGTTTCTGCAAACTACAGAATCAGGGCAACCCATTTTGAGTGTTGTTTGGCAGTTAACCCTTGTTTTACTCCTGGAAAAAATTGATTATATTGGAAAATTTTCCAAAAAATAGAAATTTCAAAATTGTTTCTCCATCTGCCATTAACTCTTGTGGAACACCTAAAGGGTTAACAAAGTTTGTAAACCCAGTTTTGAATACCTTGAGGGGTGTACTTTCTTAGATGGAGTCACTTTTTTGAAATTTCTATTCTAGGGGTGCAACAGGGGGCTTCAAATGGGACATGGTATAAACAAAACCAGTCCTGCAAAATCTGCCTTCCAAAACCCATATGGTGTTCCCCTCCTTCTATGTGCTACCGTTCGGCCAAACAGTAGTTTACGACCACATATGGGGTGTTTCTGCAAACTACAGAATCAGGGCAACCCATTTTGAGTGTTGTTTGGCAGTTAACCCTTGTTTTACTCCTGGAAAAAATTGATTATATTGGAAAATTTTCCAAAAAATAGAAATTTCAAAATTGTTTCTCCATCTGCCATCAACTCTTGTGGAAGACCTAAAGGGTTAATAAAGTTTGAAAAAACAGTTTTGAATACCTTGAGGGGTGTAGTTTCTAGAATGGGGTCATTTTTGGGAGGTTTCTATTATCTAAGCCTCACAATATGACTGCAAACCTGAACTGGTCCATAAAAAGTGGGATTTTGAAGATTTCTCAAAAATTTCAAATTTTGCTTCTAAACTTCTAAGCATTGTAACATCCCCAAAAAATAAAATATCATTCCCAAAACAATTCAAACATGAAGTAGACATATGGGGAATGTAAAGTCATCACAATTTTTGGGGGTATTACTATGTATTACAGAAGTAGAGAAACTGAAACTTTGAAATTTGCTAATTTTTCAAAATTTTTGGTAAAAAATGTATTTTTTTATGCAAAAAAATTAACTTTTTTGACCCAATTTTAGCAGTGTCATGAAGTACAATATGTGACGAAAAAACAATCTCAGAACGGCCTGGGTAAGTCGAAGCGTTTTAAAGTTATGAGCACTTAAAGTGACACTGGTCAGATTTGCAAAAAATGGCCTGGTCCTTAAGGTGAAAATGAGCCTGGTCCTTAAGGGGTTAAAGGAACTGTCCATGTGTTTATTTCACATGGTACTGCCACATACTGTTTTTAACTACTGGGCAACCATTTTAATTTTGGGATCTTTGATTCTTTCATTTAGGGGCATTATGTTGAGAATATGATCTGGAACCATGGTCTTTAAAAAAGGTTAGAGTGTATATCTGTGGAAATGTTCGACTTTCCATCATTTTTGGTTCAGTTGTCCAGAAAAAAATTTAATAGGTTGTCAGCACTCGTCTGGTCTGGGGTCTGTATTTTGTGATTGTATTGATTTTGGAATTCTGTAATTATTCTTGGGTTTGTGTCTGAATACAATTTGGGGTCCTATATTCATTTTGGGGTGTGGCAAAGGAGTAATATGCACTACCTGTGATTAAGTTACTGATGTTTGGGGGACATATGTAAATGTGTGGATATCAGGGGTTAAAAACTACAGTGCATTACGTAACACACATTCTGTGCATCAAAATCTACAGTGCCTTGCAACAGTATTCACCGCCTTGACTTTTTTCATATTTTGTTACATTACAGCCTTAAAGTCTGAATTTTATGTGATGGATCAGAACACAATAGTCTAAGTTGGTGAAGTGAAATGAGAAAAATATATAAATAAAACTATTGTTTAGAAATAGAAAACTGAAAATTGGCATGTGCGTATGCATTCACCCCGTTTGTTAGGATGCCCATAAAAAGCTCTGGTGAAACCAATTACCTTCAGAAGTCACATAATTAGTGAACTGATGTCCACCTGTGTGCAATCTAATTGTCACATGATCTGTCATTACATATACACAGTTTTTTTGAAAGGCCCCAAAGGCTGCAACACCTAAGCAAGAGGCATCACTAACCAAACACTGCCATGAAGACCAAGGAACTCTCCAAACAAGTAAGGTACAATGTTGTTGAGAAGTACAAGTCAGGGTTAGGTTATAACAAATATTCAAATCTTTGATGATCCTCAGGAGCACCATCAAATATATTATAACCAAATGGAAAGAACATGGCACAACAGCAAACCTGCCAAGAGTGGGCCGCCCACCAAAACTCATGGACTGGGCAAGGAGGGCATTAATCAGAAAGGCAGCACAGAGACCTAAGGTAACCCTGGAGGAGCTGCAGAGTTCCACAGCAGAGACTGGAGTATCTGTACATTGGACGACAATAAGCCGTACGCTCCATAGAGTTGGGCTTTATGGTAGAGTGGCCAGAAGAAAGCCATTACTTTCAGCTAAAAACAAAAAGGCACGTTGTGAGTTTTGCGAAAAGGCATGTGGGAGACTCCCAAAATGTATGGAGAAAGGTGCTTTGGTCTGATGAGACTACAATTTAACTTTTTGGCCATCAAAGAAAATGCTATGTCTGGCACAAACCGAACACATCACCCAAAGAACACCATCCCCACAGTGAAACATGGTGGTGGCAGCATCATGCTGTGGGTATGTTTTTTAGTAGCTGGGATTGGAAACTGGTCGGAGTTGAGGGAAAGATGGATGGTTGTCAATACAGGGATATTCTTGAGCAAAACCTGTACCACTCTGTGCGTGATTTGAGACTAGGATGGAGGTTCACCCTCCGGCAGGACAATGACACCAAACACACTGCTAAAGCAACACTTGAGTGGTTTAAGGGGAAACATGTAAATGTGTTGGAATGGCCTAGTCAAAGCCCAGATCTCAATCCAATAGAAAATCTGTGGTCAGACTTAAAGATTGCTGTTAACAAGCGGAAACCATCCAACTTGAAGGAGCCGGAGCAGTTTTGCAAGGAGGCATAAGCAAAAATCCCAGTGGTAAGATGTGGCAAGATCATAGAAACTTATCCAAAGCAACTTGGAGCTGTGATTGCCACATAAGGTGGTTCTACAAAGTATTGACTTTAGGGGGGTGAATAGTTATGCACATTGACTTTTTCTGCTATTTTGTCCTATTTGTTGTTTGCTTCACAATAGAAAAAAAAAACGTCTTTAAAGTTGTGGGCATGTTCTGTAAATTAATTATTGCAAATCCTCAAACAATCCATGTTAATTCCAGGTTGTGAGGCACCAAAATACAAAAAAAAGTCAAGGGGGTGAATACTTTTGCAAGGCACTGTACCTGATGTAACCAGTAAAAATAGTGAATTATGGCATATGTGTATATTTGTTTGTGTATGCTGTGTATGTATAGGTTATATATGTGTATGTGTAAGCTGATAAGCTGTGTATGTGTCTATTATGTATCTGTATATCTGGGGGCACGGGGCAGCATGTGTGTGGACGCATGCAGGTGAAGTACGCACCTTCCTTCCGGCCGCTGAGCTCCCAGCCCGATGTGACGCCGCTCTAGCTACCACCCTGCTGCCTGCCGCTCTGCTGTGCCGCTGCCCTGCTCCCTGCTGATCCACCGCCCAGCCGCCTTGTCCTCCTGAGTGTGAAGCAAAAGTCTTCTGGGAGATCGGGAGTCGAGTGGGAGCCGAGCGGAAAGCAGAAGACCAGAGGCGACAGGAAAAGGACCGCTTCACCGGTGTGTGAGTGCCTCTGTCACCGCCAGTCCTGTGAGAAGGTCTGGCAGACGTTCTTCTCTACCTCTTGTATGATGTTCTTTGTTTTGGTTTCACTTTCTCATCTCCTTTCCTTCTGCCAGGTGCCACTTATTGAGACTAATCCTTTTCCTTTATATTCCCTCCCATACTGCCTCACTTTGCGGTTTATATTACTTCCTGGATGAAGTGTTCATTGCTGGAGGCTGCGTCTGCTGTTTGTTCAGATAATTCCTTTACTTTATTGTGTTTCCTTGCTGGCTTGATTCTAGGTGACCCTGACTCCCTGTCATTATTAAGTGCAGGGAGCCAGTGGTCGTGTCCCCTCACTATTATAGGGTTTTCAGGTGTCACTCAGACTTAGGTACGTGGGCATGCAATCGTCTACCATCGAAACCCTTGTGTGTGCATAGCAGTCAGAGAGAGCTCTTAGGGATTTATCGGGCTCACCTATATGCTCCGTAGTTTGGGATCAAGCCAGTCGCTCCTTTATTTATAAGTTCCAGCTATCTGCTAACTTCATCCGTGACAGCCTCCCTCACTCCCCTCCCCCCCCTCCCCGGCAAGCGCCAGCGATGAGGTGAGATGTACAGATGCTGGTATTTGACTGGAGCTTTGGCTACTTAATAGGCTGATACAGCAGTGAAGTGAGGGTGTAAGCTGAGGGGTATTAAAGTGGCCCTGATAACTGGTCCTAAAGTGCATATATGGGAACTGGGTGGCGCCCCGCCCGCCGCCCCTTTCCAATAGCTTACATCTAGAGGAAAAATCTGAATCACGGCACAGTAGGGGGAGGGTTGCTGATTTCTGATTGTGGACGATAAAAGAGTGTTGTGGTCTCAGACTGGGATGCTGTACTAGCTTGGCCTATCAGTTTTGGGGCTTGCTGGGGGTGAATTAGAACTGCCCCCCCCCCCTGAAAGGGAGCCCAGAATTGGAGGGTCAGAGGTGGGGTCAATCACTCTCCCCCCCCCCCCCCCATATTGATGGTCCTGACTGCTGGATTTTGCAATTCTGGAAGACTCTTGGTTGCCATACAAATAAAGATCTGTCAGTCCTCTAATAATTGTGGATAAAACTAAGACAACTTAACCATATTAACTACACTAACTGGAATGCAAGTTTGTTATAGCATGCTTGATCTGCTACTGATATATAGAGTCACAGAGGAGACAGCCCGAAAGAACTGATAGCCGGGGCATGAACTAATTCAACTAATTAAATAACTGGTATTTATTTTGTGCTATTAATCCCCTGAGATCGTTGGTCCCATAACCGAAAGAGTTCTTCCTTTTTTCTACTAACTGAGCATATGAAACAATTCAACTAAGTTAACAGTACTAAATTGTACTAAATGCAATGATATTGCTACTGATATGTGGATGCATGAACTAGTGTAACTGGTTGATTATTCACATACTGATGTTTGACTAATGCACTGTTTTCTTTGGGATTATGTTTTGACCCCCTTGTTTGGCCGTTTCACTTGGCAGAGTATTTTAGATTTGGTCAACTAAAGAGAGGGAGGAGAGGAGAGAGAAGGGGTAGAAAAAAGAAAAGGAAAACAAAGGGAAAAAGAAAAAGGAAAGAAAGAGAAGGGGAGCGGGGAGAAAAAAAAAGTGTGGAAAACAGGGAAGCCTCTAGAGATGGCCAGACAGGGGGCAGGGAAAAAGAGGAAGGGGCAATTGGAGTTAAATACTTTAATTTGCCCAATGTTTAAAAAAGCAGAAAGATCTAAGCAACAGATCCTGACTAATATGCGTGGACAGACCAGCCCCCCTAAGAAAATAAAAGATGATATATCTCAAGATCAGTAGGGTGAGTCTTTTTGTTTGGTGGCGAATACTAGCCTGAAATTACCCGAGGGGGGTTTCCAGTCTGGGGTGAGAGGTAATAAACAGCTAAAGGACGTGGAGGAAAATATATCTACAAAAGAGGAGCAGGTGCCTAGCCTGCAAGATATATTTCAAGAAATAAAAAAGTGTAGTTTGGCAATACAAGACCTCTCTCTCCAGACTGAAAATATTAGGGAGTCAGCGGGGCTCCTCAGAGCGGATTTACAAAAATATAAAGACAGGTTTATAGAAGTAGAGAAAAGAACATCGGACTCTGAGGACCTCCTGAAGATAACGGTCAAAGAAAAAAAAACATCCTAAAGGAAGGAAATAGAGAATTAAAAAATAAATTATTAGATTTAGAAAATAGGTCTAAAAGGGCTAATCTGAGATGTCTAGGGATCCCAGATGGTGTGGAGGGGCGAGACCCCTGTACTTTTATACAAACTTGGCTGATGGAACAACTGGACCAAGACATCTCAGATTATAAAAACTTTGTGGAACGGGCCCATAGACTGGATCTAAATTAAAAAAACATCATAGAAGAATTGGGTTGGATTGATATCTGAAGGGTAATGCACCCAAAGCTAAAAAAAAATCATGCTTTTCAAAAACTCACAAGAGCTTATCACAGATTGATTTAGTTTTCAGTAATAATGAAGACTCATTTGACATTGAACGGGTTAAGTACAGACAACGTGGGATCTCGGATCATAATCCAATTATTATAAATATAAAAATAAGTTTAAAAAAATATAGAGGGATGAATATAAATATAGGATGGATAAATATAATGGGTATACACAATAAGATTTTGAAAGAGATAAGGGAGGTTTTTTTTATATAAATGATGGTTCAGCGGCAATTAATATTGTATGGGAAGTTGCAAAGGCCTTCATTAGAGGGATATTCACAAAACACACAGTAATATATAGGAAAGGAATAAGGAAAAAAATATCGGACTTGGAACAAGAGGCGGAAAAATAGAAAAAATATATATTGAAAACCCCACAGAACAAAACTATAAAGAGTGGATAGAGAAAGCTTCCATATTGGAAGATGACCTGTTCTTATTGTCGGAACAACAAAAAGAAAATTATGTGTGGGACAATTATATCTATGCACATATACAGAGTAAAAAGTTAGCGGCTCTGGTAGCGGCCCAGACAAAAAAAAAACAACTACATCCACTGTCTAATGCACGGGTGTCAAACACAAGGCCCGCGGGCCGAATCCGGCCCGCCAGACCTCGTCATGTGGCCCGCGTAGCCGCCGCCGGCCGCCAGCCTTCACCTTTTATTATCACTTCCTGCAGGCGGCCCCTGCAGGAAGTGATAATAAATCGCATAATGAGCGGCAGGGCTTTTTTTCTGGCGGAACGCACCGGAACGGCGTTCCGCCACCTTTTGACATCGCAGCCTGCCATGCTCCAGCATCGCAGGCTGCGATGTATCAGCGGGGAGGGACTGGGAGGAGGAGCTGGGGGCCGGTGCGTTCACTGTGCTCCGGCCCCCAGCTCCAGTAGTTATAAAATGTGTACAATTAATAAGGATTCTATTCATGAGGCCCCCTCTGCAGTAGAACATTCAATATAGCCACATCCTACTCACAGGGCTGTTATCTTAATGCTGGCCAGCCGGGCAGACGAGCGGCAGCGTCACGACTGACGTCATGTGCCCGGCCTACTTTCTGAATGAAGGAGGCGGCGCAGGCATGTGACGTCAGTCGTGACACTGCCGCTCGTCTGCCCGGCCGGCCAGCATTAAGATAACAGCCCTGTGAGTAGGATGTGGCTATATTGAATGTTCTACCGGCCTGCCTCCTGCCTCCTCTCTCCTCTCGGCGAGCGCTTGTAGTTGTAAGTACCGGTAATACACAGCATCATTATACAGTGAGCGGGGCCCGTGTAGTAGAATAGTCACTGCACGGGCCCCGCTGTCATTATAAAAGCAGATGCCGGCCCCTAGCCCGTGTATTGAGAGTCATTCACTACAGGGACACTTATGGAGGGTATCTGTGGATGACACATAGCATAAGATGCTATATAAGTGTCATCCACAGATCCCCCATAAGTGTCACCCACAGATCCCCCATAAGTGTCACCCACAGATCCCCCATAAGTGTCACCCACAGATCCCCCATAAGTGTCACCCACAGATCCCCCATAAGTGTCACCCACAGATCCCCCACAGATCCCCCATAAGTCCGATACAACCGGCCCTTTGAGGATGACCAAACTGCTGATGCGGCCCCCGATGAATTTGAGTTTGACACCCCTGGTCTAATGGATAAATTAGGACATAAAACTGTTGAACAAACAGCTAAAATAGAACTGCTTAATGTGCCCGGCCTACTTTCTGAATGAAGGAGGCGGCGCAGGCATGTGACGTCAGTCGTGACGCTGCCGCTCGTCTGCCCGGCCGGCCAGCATTAAGATAACAGCCCTGTGAGTAGGATGTGGCTATATTGAATGTTCTACTGCAGAGGGGGCCTCATGAATAGAATCCTTATTAATTGTACACATTTTATAACTAGTCTGTACTGGAGCGGCAATGGGGGGGGTCTGTGGATGGCACTGTTATGGGGTGGGTGGGGGTCTGTGGATGGCGCTGTTATGAGGTGGGGGGTCTGTGGATGGCACTGTTTTGGGGTGGGGGGTCTGTGGATGGCACTGTTATGGGGTGGGGGGGTCTGTGGATGGCACTGTTATGGGGTGGGGGGTCTGTGGATGGCACTGTTATGGGGTGGGGGGTCTGTGGATGGCACTGTTATGGGGTGGGGGGTCTGTGGATGGCACTGTTATGGGGTGGGGGGTCTGTGGATGGCACTGTTATGGGGTGGGGGGTCTGTGGATGGCACTGTTATGAGGTGGGGGGGGTCTGTGGATGGCACTGTTATGGGGTGGAGGGTCTGTGGATGGCACAGTTATGGGGAGGGGGGATCTGTGAATGGCACTGTTATGGTGTGGGGGGGTCTGTGGATGGCACTGTTATGGGGTGGGGGGGTCTGTGGATGGCACTGTTATGGGGTGGGGGGGTCTGTGGATGGCACTGTTATAGGATGGGGGATCTGTGGATGCCATCCCCAGATCCCCCATTAACAGTGCCATCCTCATCTGGGGGGTTTCTTTGCTGGGCTGGACTTTTATAGCCCCCCCAAATTTTACTTGCATCCCTGTTCTCTAAAGGGGCGGTTTTAGGGGGCGGTCCTAGGGGTGGGTAGGGGCGTGGCTAGGGGAGGGGGGGTGAGTTCCACCACCTTTTCTCTGAGAAAAAAAGCCCTGATGAACGCTGTGTATTACCGGTACTTACAACTACAAGCGCTCGCCGAGAGGAGGGAGGAGGCAGGCTGGGAGGATGGGCGCTGGCAGTGTGAGTCATACGTCACGCGCCTGCGCCGCCCACTTTATGAATGAAGCAGGCGGCGTGGGCGCATGACGTATGACTCGCGCTGCCAGCGCCTGTCCTCCCGGCCTGCCTCCTGCCTCCTCTCTCCTCTCGGCGAGCGCTTGTAGTTGTAAGTACCGGTAATACACAGCATCATTATACAGTGAGCGGGGCCCGTGTAGTAGAATAGTCACTGCACGGGCCCCGCTGTCATTATAAAAGCAGATGCCGGCCCCTAGCCCGTGTATTGAGGGTCATTCACTACAGGGACACTTATGGAGGGTATCTGTGGATGACACATAGCATAAGATGCTATATAAGTGTCATCCACAGATCCCTCATAAGTGTCACCCACAGATCCCCCATAAGTGTCACCCACAGATCCCCCATAAGTGTCACCCACAGATCCCCCATAAGTGTCACCCACAGATCCCCCATAAGTGTCACCCACAGATCCCCCATAAGTGTCACCCACAGATCCCCCATAAGTGTCACCCACAGATCCCCCATAAGTGTCACCCACAGATCCCCCATAAGTCCGATACAACCGGCCCTTTGAGGATGACCAAACTGCTGATGCGGCCCCCGATGAATTTGAGTTTGACACCCCTGGTCTAATGAATAAATTAGGACATAAAACTGTTGAACAAACAGCTAAAATAGAACTGCTTAAGGAATACTTTGAAGATATATATAGTAGCAAGATAAATAAGAACTCGGCGCAAGTACAACAGTTTTTGGATAAAATTACTATCTCCACGCTAACAGTAGACCAAAGGGAAAGTTTGGAAGCCCCCTTAAACTCTCCAGAAGTGGACAAAATATTATCAAAGATAACTAAGAACAAGACTCTAGGAATAGATGGCATTCCGTTTGAAGTTTATGCCCAATATAAAGAAATATTAACTCCGAAATTGCTTACAATGTGGGCTGCCTCGAGGAAGGTAGGAAAATTGCCAGATTCACTGAGACCTTCTACCTTATAGAATTAAAGTCAATCGAACAAAAAAATCTGGTAGAAATACAGAATTTTCAAATTGGGTCAGCTATGGAAAGAGGGGGATATAATTCTATATAAAGATCTTAAAAATGAGTATGGAATGGCAATAAAGATTTGAGGTTTTTCTATCTTCAACTGAAACAAGCTCTGCGAGCGATGTTAGGAAAAGGAACACAAATTGCTACCCTTCCGCAACCTTTAGCCAAAATCTCCAAACTAAAAGCAGGGGGGAAATTGGTTTCTAAAATATATGAATGTTTGTTACATCAAAAGGCTAAGAAAAGAGCAGTTAATAGCCTAATGCACAAATGGCAAGATGTTTTAAATTACCAATGGGAATAGTTTTGAGAACTGGCTATACAGGCAAAAAATAGGGTTTAAAATAATTTCTCCCATAGAATTACTCAATTTAATATACTATATCGTTTATGCTACTCCTCTAAGATTTTAATGAAATGCTATAAATCCAAAGAATTTATTTGTCACAAATGCGGGGAGGTAGGGATGTTCACATACTTTGGACATGCATAAAGATTCAAGAGTATTGGGGAAAGATTAATGAAAGAATAGAGAAATATCATTTGTTTAAAGTCCCTAGGCAATTTGAAACATGTATTTTGTGGGTGATGGCTAAAATAGATACCACTAAACATCGAGATATAGCATCTAAACTCTTATTTCAGGCTAGGAAGAGCATTATTGGACATTGGGGAGATAATGTTGCTCCCACGGTTAAGGAATTGGAGAATGTCACTTGCCAGAGAGGAATTTCATTTGGTAAATCTTAAGAAAAAACACAGACTTGCCAGAATGTGGCAGAAATGGTTAAAATAGTTGCTGTTTCTGGGGATGGCGGTTATTAAGAATGGAGGCCTGGGGGCGGGGGCGAGAGGGAGAAAGGAAAGGGAATTCGGCTTTACACTTTACACATGTAGACCTGTCCCTGACTATTGCTCTGCGTGTTAGTGACCCCACACCTGTTCCCAGTTGTCTGTATGGATCCCTGGATTTAGCACCTCTCAGCCTAGTTATGGACCAAGAATTGGAGCAGCAGACAGCCAAGTAACCACTGGACATCAGGTAATTGGCTCATTCCTTTAACCCTTCACTAACAAGTACAAAAGATAGTAATAAACATAGTAGAATTTTTTTTTTTTTTGCTGAGGACAAGCTCCAAATATTTGCAGCAAAATCTGAAAGTTCCCCCTTGGTTTTACCATTTGCATTGAAAGGTATAAAATTAAAGGCCAGATCTTAAAGGGGTATTCTCTTCTCATATTTTGATGGCATATCACTATGACCTCTATAACCTCTGGGACCCGTACCTATCTCGAGAATGGGCCCCCTCAAAGTCAAGGAGAGCGCACCACACAAGCACAGCCACCATCAATTCACTTCTATGGGAGTTCCCAAAATAGCTGTGCTCTGGCTCGGCCATTTCCGAAAGTCCCATAGTGGTGAATGGAGAGGCAGCCGTGCATGCAAGGTGCACTCTCCATTCACTGCTATGGGACTTCAGAAAATAGTGAGCATGCTAACTTGGAATTTCCATAGCAGTTAATAGAGAGCACCTGTACATGTGCAGTGCACTTCGGGGGGATCATTCTGCAGATGGATGCAGGTCCCAGAGGTGGGATCCACACCTATTTGACTTTGATGGCATATCCGAGCAATATGTAATCAAAATATAAAGCAAGACAACCTCTTTAAAGAGCCTACAAGCTGACGATTCTAACGGTGGTAGCCTGTGCCCAATTGAATAAAAAATAACTTGCTTCTTGCCTCAGCAGTCACATGTGCTAGAATCACACATCACTGCTAGATAGACCAGAAGCGGTTGGTAATGGGCAGCACGTGAGTTCGGTCCAAAAGTTGCTATTTTTCAGATGGCAGACGAACCAGAATCTTTTCAGGTTTTTTTCCAAAAAAATCCACTAAAATGGCACATAAGGAGGAAGAAGAAGGGGTCTCACATGATCCTGAGAGGAAGTGGAGGGTTTGCCCCGATTGGCACCCAGGACGACAGACAGCATGGATGAGCCAATCAGTGCTGCAGCAGGCAGGGAGGTGCCCTAGAAGAATGAACAGAATGTCATTCTTTGCTGGGCTGTGAATGAGGGTGTTTGGGTATAGCAATGTCTTGTAAGAAAACGATTTTGCTGGATCCGACATGGATTAGCAAAAACACTTCTGTCACGAATCATGATAATACAACCGTCTGCATCCGTTATGAATGGATCAGGTTGTATTATCTTTAAAATAGCCATGATGGAACCATCATGAACACCACTGAAAGTCAATGGGAGGCGGATCTGTTTTCTATTGTGTCCGAGAAAACGGATTCGTCCACATTGACTTACATTGTGAGTCATGACAGATCCGTGTTGCTCCACACCACATCCAGGACAGAAAAACTCTCCTTGCCCGCGATGGGGATGCAACCAAATCAAACAGAATGTATTGTGATGCATTCGATTTCATTCAGTTCAGTTTTTTTCAGAATTGGGACAAGCAGGAAAACTGTCAGCCAGGGATTGAGAAGGGAGGAGATGAGGCTGGCTGTGCCTGCTAGCAGAAATGCAGCTGCTGCTAACCCAAAAGCAGATACCTGCAAGGAAATCTTTTTTTTTTTTTCAATATAGCATAGCATATAGATTACTAATGAGAATTCTGTGTCAAGTCATCTCACATACGCAAGCTAATGTTTTTTTTTTTTTTTTTTTGTTTTTAGTTTGAAAAACCGTATACATCAGTGATTGAGAATGAAATAAAATAAATAAAATAAAATAAAACCAGAATATTGGTGATCAGTGGTATACCAATACAAAGGTTTGGGCAACAATTTGTGAGTGATAACGTGAAATTTATCATCAGGTCTGGCACTTAATTATCTGTTTTCATTTATTTAATATGCACACAGTTGGACTTTTATTTTTTGGGGGAATGTTCAATTTTATTCAACCAGGAGATCAGTCCACCAATAGATTGGGTAGAGCAAAAATGTACATGTGAGTATTGAAATTGAAGTGTCAGTCTTGGCCCTTAATCATCCGTTTTCATTTATTTAATATCCACACACAGATGGGATTTTTTTGGGGGGGACTATTCAATTTAATATGGGTGATCAGTACACCTATAAATAGGCTAGGGCAACCATTTAACTGTGAGTGTTAGCATGAAATTGAGTGTTAGGCCTCAATTATCGGGTTCTTTTTGTTCTACAGGGTGGGCCATTTATATGGATACACCTTAATAAAATGGGAATGATTGGTGACATTAACTTCCTGTTTGTGGCAAATTATATATGTGAGGGGGGAAACTTTTCAAGATGGGTGGTGACCATTTTGAAGTCGGCCATTTTGAATCCAACTTTTGTTTTTTCAATAGGAAGAGGGTCATGTGACACATCAAACTTATT
The DNA here is from genome assembly GCF_014858855.1 of Bufo gargarizans. Taxonomy (NCBI): domain Eukaryota; kingdom Metazoa; phylum Chordata; class Amphibia; order Anura; family Bufonidae; genus Bufo; species Bufo gargarizans. Next base: position 587,926,666 of record NC_058080.1, on the reverse strand, counting down.
GGGAATTTCACAAGAAAAACAATGGTGTGCTTGGTTTTAACGTAACGTTATTCTTTCATGAGTTATTTACAAGTTTCTCTTTGTTTACAGCCATTGACATGTCGCCAAGGTTAACACGTGCGGAGCAGATAGAAATTGTGTTGATGTCTGGTGAACGCAGTAACCGGGTCATTGCAGCAGATTTCAATGCAAGACAGCCTACGAGACCATCTCCCATGCTACAGTTAGAAAACTGCTTGCTAAGTTTCGTGAAACTGGTTCAGTGTTGGATTTGCCAAAATGTGGACGCATGAAATCTGTCACTAATGAAGAAACATCAGTGGCTGTCCTAGCTTCATTCAGCAAGAGCCCACAGCGTAGCACTCGCCGCATGTCACTGGAGAGTGGCATTAGTCGAACATCCCTTCGGCAGATGTTAGCTACTCACAAATGGCACCCTTACAAACTCCAGCTACTGCACAATCTTAACGAGGATGACCCAGATCGGCGCACTGAATTTGCAGAATGGGCAAAAACTAAAATTGGAACAGGACTCTCAGTTTACGGAGAAGATTTTGTTCAGTGATGAGGCAAACTTTTATGTGAATGGTGAAGTTAACAAACAAAACCACCTCTATTGGTCGGACACTAACCCACATTGGATAGATCCCTCCAAGACTGTTGGAACCAAAAAATTGATGGTATGGTGTGGTATAGTGGGGCCATTCTTTATCAATGGAAACCTCAAGGCCACTGGATATGCGAAATTACTACATGATGATGTGTTTCCCTCTTTATGCACTGAAGCTGGCACGTTCCCTGAGTTTTTCCAGCAAGATGGTGCACCACTACATTATGGGTGTCAGGTCCGAGCATTCCTAGATGAACTGTTTCCTGGAAAGTGGATTGGTCGTCGTGGGCCAGTTGAATTGCCCCCAAGGTCTCCCGTTCTGACCCCCTTAGACTTTTATCTTTGGGGTCATCTGAAGGCAATTGTCTATGCTGTGAAGATATGAGATGTGCAGCACCTGAAACTACGGATACTGGAAGCCTGTGCTAGCATTTCTCCTGCGGTGTTGCTATCAGTGTGTGAAGAGTGGGAGAAGAGGGTTGCATTGACAATCCAACACAATGGGCAGAACACATTTTATAAGTGGTCAGAAACTTGTAAATAACTAATGAAAGAATAAAGTTACGTTAAAACCAAGCACACCATTGTTTTTCTTGTGAAATTACCGATAAGTTTGATGTGTCACATGACCCTCTTCCTATTGAAAAAACTAAAGTTGGATTCAAAATGACCGACTTAAAAATGGCCGCCATGGTCACCACCCATCTTGAAAAGTTTCCCCCCTCACATATACTAATGTGCCACAAACAGGAAGTTAATATCACCAACCATTCCCATTTTATTAAAGTGTAGCCATATAAATGGCCCACCCTGTACTTTAATTTATGTCTTTAAAACTATTATACAGTATGACCTACTGAGCAAGCCCTCTTGGACACCTAGAAAATATAATTATATATCACTGTACCTAAAATATCTACTCCACATAGTAGTAACAAACTACAGAAGATTCATTCACCTTCAACAGTGACATTCAGCACTAGAGCTTTTGGGTAGTTTTGCTGTTCCTAAAGGAACAAATGTAAAATTGAAATATGTGGTAAAAACCTATTTAAAAGGCTATTGGTCAGGAATATAACCCTAATAGTCAAAAAGTATGAAAGGGAAGAGTTCAGAAAGAATCAAAATTCAGGTATGTATTCCACAGAATCAATGACACTTTGCATTCAATAGAATGGCCTTATGTAAGATGCATTGTATTTGTGTATTTTCCATATGCTTTTAACACCAGAATATATTTTTTTTTTAGACTGTTCAATTTAATTAAACCAGAATATAAGTGATCAGTACAACAATACACAGGCTAGGGCAACAATTTAGCTGTGACTGTTAATGTGAAATTGAATGTCAGCCGTTTTTGTTTATTTAATATCCACATAGTTATTTTTGGGGATTTGCTCACTTTAATTAAACCAGCATATAAGTGATCACTACAACTTTACATAGCCTAGGGCAGTGAGTGTTAATGCGAAATTGAGCATCAGGCATCAATTGTACATTTTTGTTTATTCTATAGCCACACGGTTGGATTTTTTTTTGGGGGGGGGGGATAGTTTAATTTTATTAAACCAGCATATACAGTATACATGATTACTAAAACAATATACATGCTACAGAAACACTTTACATCTGTATGATAATATTACATTGAGCCTCAGGCCTCAATCGTTCTTTTCTGTTTATTTAATTTTTTTTGGGGAGGGGGGATTTGTTCAATTTAATTAAACCAGCATATAGGTGATCAGTACACTAATACACAGGCAACAATTTACCTGTGAAATTGAGCATCAGGCCTGGCCCTTTTCATTTATTTTATATCCACACGGTTGGAATATAATTTTTTGGGTGATTGTTCAATTAAAATTAAACCAAAATATAGGTGATCAGAACAAAAAAACACAGGGTATCGCACCAAATTATCTGTGAGTGATAACAAATTTAGGCCTAAATCTCTTTCCGTTTATTCCTGGTACCTGTATCATTGGCATTGGCGGTGGGGCAGCGACAGTGGCAGTCGGGGAAATGCAGAGCAGAGAAGAGGGACCCAGACCCCCACCATGAGACATTGCAGTATGATAAAAGCTACAGGGAAGGCGAGGACTCCGGTGACGATTTTGTGCTGTACACGACCTAGCAGCCAGATCGGGGTGCTATGAAGGAGGCAACATCAGTGAAGTAGGGGGGTGGTAGCGGCAGCAAAAAAGAGCAGAGGCCAAGTACTTCCCAAAGACCAGCCAGGACCACATCTGCTTCAGCATCTGGTGATGCCGCTGACACTGTGGTAGGGTTTGACCCACAATGTGCCAGAGCTAAGCCCAGGTTGGCTGTCTGTGGGTCTGTGTGAGCAACTGCCATATGGCGCTTTTACTCCTCAAGAAGGGTACACAAAACTACGGTGGTGTGCAGGATCAGCAAAATTAAAATAAGCCGTGGCTATTCAAACACACTCATAGCTACCAGAGGTCAATTGCACCACATGAAGCGGCATCACCGAAACCTTTGGAAAAATATAACTGGCCAGCATTCTCAATTAGAACAAGTCTGTCCTCTTGCTCCTGGTCCTCCTTGTGGCAGCCAACCCACATCCCCAAGCAATACGGAATCTTTGTCATCATATTCATCATCATCTTCTTCTCCTGCTAAGACTCCTCCTTCTCCTCGGCTCCATCGTGAGAAATCTGTAACAGAATATTTGGCCATAAAAACTTTTCAACACCAGCAATTATCTTGTCTACACCGTGTTGGAGCTGATCGGACTAGGCAACAGTAGCCACATAGGTGAGCAGTTGCTAAAGTATATCAAGCAGCAAACATCCCACTGGCTGTCACCCCGCTGACTCTAACTGGGCAAGGTGGTCAGCAACAACTGGCGCAACACCCTGGCCACCCTGAAGCTGGGGAAAATAACATATGCTCCCTGCATGGGCTTTTTAAAAATTGCACTGGCTTGTGCAAGGTGCTGACAATGGCCAGGAGACTGTCCCTCTTTTACTTTCAATATCTCACATGGTGAGGACAGCTCTCCTGGACTTGCAGCATACGAATGGTCTGCAGCTACACCGCTTAATTGGCGACATTCCAAGTCGCTGGACATTGCACATGTTTGAGTGTCTGTACGAGCAGCAGAAAGTCGTGAATGATTTGGTCGTGCACCAGACCACCTCAGCAGGGAGCGTGTGTTGTTTTCAGGTCAATCAGTGGCAGCTACAATTGTCCCTCATCCTCCATATAGATATATTTTTGAAGAGAAGTTGATGCTCATATAATAAGGGGCAACGAGGGAGGAGGACGAAGAACAGCTAACTAGAGTTGAGCGGACACCTAGATGTTCGGGTTCGACGGTTCGGCTGAACTTCACAAAAAAGTTTGAGTTTGGGACCCGAACTTGACCCTGAACCCGAACCCCATTGAAGTCAATGGGGATCAGAACTTTTGAGCACTAAACCGGCTCTAAAAATAAAATGGAAAGGGCTAGAGGACTGCAAATGCCGGCAAAATGTGAAAGCAAAATGTGGTTTAGAGCATTACAAGTGCTCTGCAAACAAATGTGGATAGGGAAATTACTTCAAATAACATAAAATATGTAAAAATAAAAAAATAATAATCTAGGATCTAGGAGGACGAGGTCCATATGGAGTAAGAGGTTTAGGAGGCAGTGGATGTGGCGGTGTAGGTGGAAGTGGCGGTGGAGGAGGAGGAGGTAGCCTACACTGGTTTTTGGTTTTACATTTTATTTTTTAAATTAGGGTACACCCCAAAACATTGGAAAATATAAGCTGTGATAACCCCCTCCAGCCGTGCTAAATAAATGTTCAGACAATACACTGGCTGCAGGGCAGGACAGCACCTCCAAGGCGTAAAGGGCAAGCTCAGGCCCAATTTGGAGACCCAGAAGTTGCAGGGGGCAGACCCATCAGTCAGTTCGTGTAGGCGTGTGCACACATACTGCCCCACCATGTTGCACGTCCCCGTGATGTTCAAGATCCAATTTAATATCTGTTCTAGGAGGATGAGGTCCATATGGAGTAGAAGGTTGAGGAGGCAGTGGAAGTGGCAGTGTAGGTGGAAGTGGCGGTGGAGGAGGAGGTAGCCTACACTGGTTTTTGGTTTTACATTTTATTTTTTATTTTTTAAATTAGGGTACACCCCAAAACATTGGGAAATATAACCTGTGATAACCCCCTCCAGCTGTGCTAAATAAACATTCAGACAATACACTGGCTGCAGGGCAGGACAGCACCTCCAAGGTGTAAAGGGCAAGCTCAGGCCCAATTTGGAGACCCAGAAGTTGCAGGGGGCAGACCCATCAGTCAGTTTGTGTAGGCGTGTGCACACATACTGCCCCACCATGTCGCGCGTCCCCGTGATGTTCACGATCCAATTTGATATCTGCTCTATCAACTTTCGATGTTCTTTTCTGCGCCTGCCATGGTGATTACGGTTAGCAGCGAATCAGGGTTCCACGCCGGAGAGGGAGAGTGAGAAAGGGATAGCACATCCAAGGGAGATCAATTAATGAAATTTAATTGTGATCGAGTGGAAATGTGGGAGAAGTTATTAAAACGGAAGAATCGAAAGAAAGGAGGGGGCGTGCGGCAATTACCCACTCCCGACTTGGGGAGGTAGTAACAATAAATAACAATACAGGACTCTTAAGATGCCCTGTTATTGGAATGATTAATAAAAAATTATAGGTAATGTCACTGGGGACTTTAGGATTTGGAAACGTTAGACAGGAGAGGCCCTGCTGCCGTTTTGTTGACTCTAGATAACTTCTGCCTGATCACACGTCACCATGACGTCCACGATCCATTTGGATATCTTCTCAATCAACTTTCAATGTTCTTTTGTGAGCCTACCATGTTGATCACTGTTATCGGCGAATCAGGGTTACACGCTGGAGAGGGAGCATCAGAAAGAGAGACCACATCCAAAGGAGGTAAATTTTTTAAAATTAAATATGATCGAGCGGAAAAGTGGGACAAATTATTAAAGTGCAAATGTGGGACAAGTTGTTAAAGTTTAGGCATCAATTAAAGAAGAATTTTTTTAATTTAATTCCCTGTCACCTATTCAGAGCAGGGGTTTGTATACGGCAAAGTTGTTAAAATGTCACCTGACAATATAACAGACGATTTTTTGAAATTTATGTCCCTATCACCTATGCAGAGCAGGGGTTTAATCATGGCAAAAATGGTCAAATGTCACCCAAGAATGTAACAGACAAATTAGTGAACTTTGTTTACCTGTCTACTAGTTACAGCAGAGTATATCACAACCAAAAATTGGTGAATTTCACCCGAAAATTTAACAGACAAATTAGTGAAATGTTTTTAGCTGTCTACTAGGTACAGCCGGGGTATATCACACCCAAAAATAGGTGAATTTCACCCGAATACGTAACAGACAAATTAGTGAAATGTTACCTGTCTACTAGGTAGAGCAGGGGTATCTCACACCCAAAAAAATGGTGAATTTCACCAGAAAATGTAGCAGACGAATTAGTGAAATGTTTTTACCTGTCCACTAGGTACAGCCGGGGTATATCACACCCAAAAATTGTTGAATTTCACCAGAATATGTAACAGACAAATTAGTGAAATGTTACCTGTCTACTAGGTAGAGCAGAAGTATATTACACCCAAAATTTGTGAATTTCACCCGAATATGTAACAGACAAATTAGTGTTTTTTTATTACCTGTCTACTAGGTATAGCGGTGGTATATCACACCCAAAAATTGGAGCAGTAGACATCGCTTATCTGGATTTTAGTAAGGCTTTTGACACTGTCCCACATAGAAGACTTATCAATAAACTGCAGTCATTGAGCATGAACTCCAATATTGTTGAGTGGATTAGGCAGTGGCTGAGGGACAGACAACAGAGGGTTGTAGTCAATGGAGAACATTCAAAACAAGGTCATGTTACCAGTGGGATTCCACAGGGATCTGTACTGGGACCAATTTTGTTTAATATCTTCATAAGTGATATTGCAAAAGGCCTCGATGGTAAGGTTTGTCTTTTTGCTGATGACACAAAGATATGTAACAGGGTTGATGTTCCTGGAGGGAAACGCCAAATGGAAAAGGACTTAGGAAAACTAGAAGAATGGTCAGAACTCTGGCAACTGAAATTTAATGTGGATAAGTGCAAGATAATGCACCTGGGGCGTAAAAACCCAAGGGCAGAATATAGAATATTCGACACAGTCCTGACCTCAGTATCTGAGGAAAGGGATTTAGGAGTAATTATTTCAGAAGACTTAAAGGTGGGAAGACAATGTAATAAAGCAGCACGAAATGCAAGCAGAATGCTTGGATGTATAGGGAGAGGTATAAGCAGTAGAAAGAGTGAAGTGCTTATGCCGCTGTACAGAACACTGGTGAGACCTCACTTGGAGTATTGTGCGCAGTACTGGAGGCCATATCTCCAGAAGGATATAGATACTCTAGAGAGAGTTCAGAGAAGAGCCACTAAACTGGTCCATGGATTGCAGGATAAAACTTACCAGGAAAGGTTAAAAGACCTTAATATGTATAGCTTGGAAGAAAGAAGAGACCGAGGGGATATGATAGAAACTTTTAAATACATAAAGGGAATCAACTCGGTAAAGGAGGAGAGCATATTTAAAAGAAGAAAAACTACCACAAGAGGACACAGTTTTAAATTAGAGGGGCAAAGGTTTAAAAGTAATATAAGGAAGTATTACTTTACTGAGAGGGTAGTGGATGCATGGAATAGCCTTCCTGCAGAAGTGGTAGCTGCAAATACAGTGAAGGAGTTTAAGCATGCATGGGATAGGCATAAGGCCATCCTTCATATAAGATAGGGCCGGGGCTATTCATAGGATTCAGATATATTGGGCAGACTAGATGGGCCAAATGGTTCTTATCTGCCGACACATTCTATGTTTCTATGTTTCTATGAGGTGGAGGTCCATATGAAGTAGGAGTTTGAGTAGGCGGTGGACGTAGCAGTGTAGGTGGAAGCGTTGGTGGAGGAGGACGAGGTAGCCAACACTGGTTTTTGGTTTTAATTATTATTATTTTTTTTAATAGGGTACACTCCAAGAGTGGAAAATATCCAAAATACAACAATGAGCAATTGCGCTGCAGTATAACAATGGCTGGTTAAGGCTGGTATACTGTACATGTCTATTCTGCACAAGGTACGAACAAGTCCTGTGGTATACATGCCTGGTTCATTTTATTGAACCTGAGCTTGTCCACATTGGCTGTGGACAGGCGGCTGCGCTTGTCTGTAATAACGCCCCCTGCCGTGCTAAGCACATGTTCAGACAATACACTGGCTGCATGGCAGGCCAGCACCTCCAAGGCGTAAAGGGCAAGCTCAGGCCATGTGCCCAATTTGGAGACTCAGAAGTTGAAGGGGGCAGACCCATCATTCAGTACGTGTAGGCATGTGCACACATACTGCTCTACCATGTTGCTGAAATGCTGCCTCCTGCTAAGACATATCAGCTGGTGGTGCTGGTTGTTGTGGCGTGTTGACAAAGTTTTTTTTCACATTTCGGCCATGCTAAGCCTGTCTTCTGAGGTGCTGGTGGTGCCCCAGCTTCAGTGGTGACCTCTTCCTCTTCCTCTGCCTTCGCCTTGTGCTTCCACTGTGCCCCCGCTGTCAGGTGGGAATGCCACCAGCAGCGCGTCTACAAGCGTGCGCTTGTATTCGCGCATTTTGTGATAACGCTCCAGTGACGGAATTAAGGACAGTACGTTGTCCTTGTAACGGGGATTCAACAGTGTGGCCACCCAGTAATCAGCACAATTTAGAATGTGGGAAACTCGGCGGTCGTTGCGGAGACACTGCAGCATGTAATCGCTCATGTGTGTCAGGCTGCCCAGAGGCAACGAAAAGCTGTCCTCTGTGGGAGGTGTATCGTCTACCAGTGATGGCCATGAGCTGGTTTGGGTGCCACCCTGCTGTGAACACTGTTCCTCCTCCTCCATCTACTCCTCCTTATCCAACACCTCGTCATCCTCCAGAACTGTGCTCTGGCTGGACAATTGTGTACCTGGCATTTATGTGTGCAGGAACCCACACTCGGAGCCACTTGTGAATGACTGGCCGGAAACCCTATGAAATGATCCCTCTTCCTGCTCCTCTTCCTGTGCCACATCATCTTCCATCATCACCAGCAGCGTTTTTTCAAGGAGGCATAGAAGTGAGATAGTAACGCTGAGAACAGCGCTATCGGCACTGACCATGTTGGTGGAGTACTCGAAACAGCGCAACAAGGAACACAGGTCTCGCATGGAGGCCCAATCATTGGTGGTGAAGTGGTGCTGTTCCGCAGAGCGACTCACCCGTGCGTGCTGCAGCTGAAACTCCACTATCGCCTGCTGCTGCTTGCACAGTTTGGCCAGCATGTGCAAGGTGGAGTTCCACCTTGTGGGCACATCGCATATGAGAGGGAAAGCCGAAGTTACGCTGAAGCGCTGACAGGAGAGCAGCAGCAGGATGAGAACGCCGAAAGCGCGCACAGATGGCCCGCACATTATGCAGCAGCTCTGACATATCGGGGCAATTTTTAAGGAACCTCTGCACCACCAAATTCAGCACATGCGCCAGTCAAAGGATATGCGTCAAACTGGCTAGTCCCAGAGCTGCTACGAGATTTTGCCCATTATCAAACACCACCAGGCCGGACTTGAAGCTCAATGGCACCAACCACTCATCGATCTGTTGTTGAAGGCCCATCCACAGCTCCTGCGCGGTTAGGGGTTTGTCCCCCAAACAAATATGTTTTAAAACTACCTGCTGTCGTTTACCCCCTGGCTGTGCTGAAGTTGGTGGTGAAGGTGTTACACTGACCGGATGAGGAGCCGGTAGAGGATGAGGAAGCGGAGTAGGAGGAGGAAGCAACAGGAGGCAAACTAAAGCGCTCTACAAAACTCGGTGGTGGAAGGACATGCGCCAAACTGCTATCTGCCTCAGGCCCAGCCGCCACTGCATTTACCCAGTGTGCTGTTATGGATATATAACGTCACTGACCGTGCTTATTGGTCCACGTATCCATAGTTAGGTGGACCTTGCCACAGATGGAGTTGCGCAGTGCACACCTCTCAATTGGTTGTGCAGGGAAGGGATGGCACACCTGGAAAAGTAGTGGCGGCTGGGCACGACGTACTGTGAGACAGCCACCGCCATAAGAATTTAAAAAATCTCGGTCTCCACCAGACGGAATGATAGCATTTCAAAGGACAGTAATTTTGAAATGCTGGCATTCAGGGCCAAGGATCACGGGTGGGTAGGGGTTACTTCCTCTTCCACTCCATTGTTTGGGAGATGGAGAGCTGAACGCTTCCGTGGGACATTGTGGAGATGCTTGGTGACCCAGGTGGTGGTGTTGCTGGCAGATCCTCTGTTTGCGGGGTGGCAGGTGGCACTGTCACTCCAGAGGTGGATGAAGAGGCCAAGACTGCAGCAGAAAAGGAAGCAGGAGGAGCCAGAGACCTTTCTTGGTTTTTGAGGTGTCTACTCCACTGAAGCTCGTGCTTTGCACTTAGATGCCTGGTCATGCAGGTTGTGCTCAGGTTAAGAACATTTATGCCTCGCTTCAGGCTCTCATTGCACAGCGTGCAAACTACTAGTGTCTTGTCGTCAGCACATTGTCTGAAGAATTGCCATGCCAGGAAACTCCTTGGAGCTGGCTTTGGTGTGCTCAGTCCCTTGCTGCGGTGGGCAGAAGCAGGCGTACTGTCTAGGGGACCAGGGCCACGTCCCTTATTTGACGCTCTCCTCATATTTCTCAAATTTAGGATCTTGCCCAAAATGGGTGTTTTTTTAAATAACAGAATAGAACAACAGTATCTAAAGGGTGTATCTCACACTGACAGATGCAGACAAGGCCGCAAAATTTATCTTTTGCCCAAAATAGGTGTTTTTTTTAATAGCAGAATAGAACAACAGTATCTATAGGGTGTATCTCACACTGACAGATGCATACAAGGCCGCAAAATAAATTTTTGGACAAAAATTTGTGTTCTTTTAATAACAGAATAAAACACCAATATCTAACGTGTGTATTTCACAATGACAAATGCAGCAAGGGTGGAAATATTAAGTACTTTGGCCAAAATGAATGTTTTTTTAAACCCAGAATATTATTGCTGTATTTTAAGATTGTATCTCACACTGACAGATGCAGACAAGGCCGGAAATATAGTTTTTTGCCCAAAATGGGTGTTTTTTTTATAACAGAATAGAACACCAATATCTAACGCGTGTATTTCACAATGACAAATGCAGCAAGGGTGGAAATATTAAGTACTTTGGCCAAAATTAGTGTTTTTTTAAACCCAGAATATTATTGCTGTATTTTAAGATTGTATCTCACACTGACAGATGCAGACAAGGCCGCAAATTTAGTTTTTTGCCCAAAATGGGTGTTTTTTTTATAACAGAATAGAACACCAGTATCTAATGCGTGTATCTCACAATGATAAATGCAGCAAGGGCTGCAATATTAAGTACTTTGCCCAAAATGTGTGTTTTTTTTTAACCCAGAATATTATTGCTGTATTTCATGATTGTATCTCACATTGACAGATGCAGACAAGGCTGCAAATTTAGTTTTGCCCAAAATGGGTGTTTTTTTTTATAATAGAATAGCACAGCAGTATCTAAAGTGTGCATCTCACAATGGCAGATGCTGCAAGGGCTGTAAAATGTATTATTTTGCCCAAAAAGGGTGTTTTCTTAATAAAAGAATATGACAGCAGTATATAACGCTTGAATTTCACACTGATAGATGCAGCAAGGTCTGTAAAATTTAGTATTTTGCCCAAAAAGGGTGTTATTTAAAACCCAGAAAATTATTGCTTTATTTCTACCTTAAATTGCACACTGACTAATGTGGCAGAGGCCCCAGATGGAAGGTATTGCCAAAAATTTGTGTTTTTTAAAACCCTGAAAATTATTGAAGCTTGTTTTTAACAATCACAGATGCAGCAAAGGCTGCAATATTAGGTACTTTGCCCAAAATGGGTGCTTTTTACTAACAGAATTTGACAGCAGTATATAATGCTTGAATTTCACACTGACAGATGCAGCAAGTGCTGTAAAATTGAGTATTTTGCCCAAAAAGGGTGTTTTTTTAAACCCAGAATATAATTGCAGTAGTTCAAGCTTCTATTTGACTGTCACAAATGCACATATGCTGTGCTGTTGCACAGAACTTGCATAAAATGGCCGCCGCCGCCGCCCCCCTAACTAACAGATGGATAAAAGTTATTTTTCTGGGTCACTGGGCTCAGGGCAGGGTAAAAAGATTGTGCACTGCACCCACAAAACAAAATCTAGGTAGATTGCTGAGTTAACTAGCACATCTGATTAAAGATTCTGTCCTATTCTCTCCCTCACAGCAGCAGCATCCTATCCCTACACTAATTATAGCAGAGTGACGTGCAGCGCTACGTGACTCCAGCTTATATAGAGGCTGGGTCACATGCTGCACTGGCCACAGCCATGCCATTAGTAGGCATGGCTGTGATAGCTTCTAAGGGCGCATGAGTTAAACGCTTGTTGATTGGCTACTCTGAAATGTTCGAGTTTGGGTCCGGGGTTCAAAAATCCTAAAGTTCGGTACGAACCCGAACTTTACAGCAGCCATAGTGACACGCACGTGAAGGCAGCAACAGTGAGCTTGGCATTTCCCAGTGCAGGGATTATATGCTGTTTAGTGTTACAGCAACCAGGTCTGATTCCTCTGCACAAGTTCGTTAGACACACTGTTATTTCAGAATCAGCTTCTAGTGCCATAATTGTTGTTTAATGTACACAGGTCATTGCTATACCCTGAGAAATGACGCGTGTGAGAGAGAGAGAGACTGCCCCACAGGGTAGCTCTCAGATTATTGAAAATGGCCAGGTTCCTTCCACGAGTCGGCGGGGTCAAGATGGCGGCCCTGTGCTTCCTTCGGTGATCAGGCAGCGTGTGGCTGGCTCAGAGTCGACGCCAGCTTGTGCAATGGTGGCCTCTAGTGGCAGAGCTGCAGAAGTGCAGGCTCCTCTGTTTCCTTCAGTGATCCGGCAGCGTGTAGCTGGCTCAGAGTTGGCCCCAGCTTGTACAATAGCGGCCTTTAGTGGCGGAGCTGCGGTAGTGCAGGCTTCAGCAGCAACAGCAGCAAGTGGTGGCACAGGCTGTGCTGAAGACAGGATGACAGCCAGAGAAGAGATCAGCGCCGGTCAAATTCCGTTACCGCCTGTTCCGGCTGGTGGAATAACAGCGTCCCCACAGCCAGGTGAGATACACAGGGAGTCCTCCTTAGCAGTTGCTTGTCTCGGAGGGGCTCCCTGGTTTGGGGGGGGGGGGGCGGGGGTGTCCGTAGTGGGTGGGCTGGGGGATTTCTTATTGGGTTTACAGGAGTTAGTAAAAGGGATGGCCCTTTTGGGACCTGCCGATGCAGGATCTGTGGGTGTCACCACTGGGGGTTGTGCCGAAGAGGGAGCCTAATAAATGTCGCCTTATCCATTACCTTTCATTTCCAAAATGGGGTTCGGTTAATGACTGGATTGCACCGGAGTTGTGTTCGGTGGTGTATACGTAGTTTGATAAGGGGGTTCATTGGGTTCGGTCCTATTGGCAGAGAGCGTTGTTGGCTAAGGTGGATATTTTCGTCTTCTGCCAGTACACCCGGATTGTCAGCACTTGCTGGGTTGATTTTTAAGGCCTCTTTCACACTTGCGTTGTCCGTATCCGGCGTGTACTCCACTTGCCGGAATTACACGCCGGATCCGGAAAAACGCAAGTGTACTGAAAGCATTTGAAGACGGATACCATGGCTGCAGGACTTTAGCGTCTTGGCAGCCATGGTAACCATTCAGAAAAAGCTAAATGTCGGATCCGGCAATGCGCCGAAACGACGTTTAGCTTTCAATGGGCATTAATTCCGGATCCGGCCTTGCGGCAAGTCTTCAGGATTTTTGGCCAGAGCAAAAAGCGCAGCATGCTGCGGTATTTTCTCCGGCAAAAAAACGTTCCGTTCCGGAACTGAAGACATCCTGATGCATCCTGAACGGATTTCACTCCATTCAGAATGCATTAGGATAAAACTGATCAGGATTCTTCCGGCATAGAGCCCCGACGACGGAACTCTATGCCGGAAGAAAATAACACAGGTGTGAAAGAGTTTTGTTTTTGTTGATCGGTGTTTGCCCATGGGTTGTTCGGTGTTGTGCGCTTATTTTGTAACGTTCAACATGTTTTTGGAATAGAATATATAAAATTTAGTGGATAGCTCACCTCCCTTCTCAGTACGGTAAGGGTGCTCTAGTCGAAGGACTGCTCACTCAGTCAATCCAATGGTATAGAAGAAATAAATAAAAGGACGACTGGCACTCGCTATGTGGTACACATCAAACGTACTATTTATTAACTGCCCCCTCAGCAATGGAGTGATAGCAGCAACACATAAAATTCAAAAAACAACTTAATAAAATTTACTAAAAGTATACAATCAAATCCCCTCTAAAAGTAATAAAAATAGATGCCCTGGTTGTATAGATGTATGCATACAAAAAACACAATTATCAAAAATAGGACCTCCTAGGATGAATGAATGATATTGAATAGCGATGTATGTCCTAACTATTCCTGTTAAGGATATTGTCTCTCAAATGGCATAGATCGTCAAGCCTATTCGTCTCCTATTCAATGTCCACAGTCTGTGTGGTCACTTGTTCCGGATCCAAAAAGGACAAACACAAGTTACAATGTCTATAGATATGCTGCTGGAGGATATCACTCCTCTGTATATAATGCTTACTTCAGCAGTCCTTTGGCCCGTTGGAATCACGGCCTTAATATGAAATCTGTTATGGTTAAATATCGCTTACCCTCAGATAAGTGTCGTACACAGTCCGGTTTGTCCGCTCGCTGCGCCGTTCACTTCCAGCGTCCTGGGCGAATTTACAGCAGTCAGGCTTAGTCACTTCCTGCACTGCTCACTCTCGGCGTCCTCGCACTCTGGTAATGGACACGTGGTATCTCAGAGATATCGCGGGACTTGGAAATTCACTTCCGATAATCCTGTGAGAGGGTGCTTTCGGTGCAATGTAAAGGTGGAGCGCTCCACTTGTTAAAGATGATTTAGATGATTTAAATCTGTATCTTCATATCCGGAATTTTGCTGTAGACAGGGATATAACGCTAAACGCGTTTCGAAGACTTCCGTCCTCTTCCTCAGTAGCTATATCCCTGTTCAAACATCATCCCCTTTTATATCGTCACAGGCAATCCACAAAATCTGGGCTGGAGTCTTTTATTTCTATAATGCGATTTCTTCATGCGTTTTTGGTGCGGTTTTTGAAACGCATATGCGTTTTGCATTGAATTTAAACCGCCACTTCTTAATTAGTCCTTATGACCCAAAACACAATAATATTACAATATAAAAATAATCTAAAATAGAAAAATGAATTAAAAATACAAAATCTAAAATGTAAAGATACATATTCATTAAAAGCAAGATAGTAGTTCATAAAAAGGAACAAGATAGTAGTTCATAAAACTTTGGTATATAAAAGGACATCATCCTGTGTGTCCTATAATGTAATGTAGACTTAATGGATGATAAAGGAAATGGAGAAGAGGGGAGGTGGGCCCATCCACAAGAGGGGATCACACTACCGATAAACGGCCAAAATGTGATCCCCAATTGAGTGAGGGGCACACCACCCGTTCTACAGGAAACCAAAAATTTCCAATTCCGCATTTAGTCCAGCTGGTATCAGGCTTCAGAAATTATAAATTTGCTTGGATTCTGCCCTAGACATTCGTTCAATGTGGTTTCCCCCCCCTCCAATGCTTGTCTATTTTTTCTAACGCCACAAAGGACAAGCCTGAAGGGTCTTGTCTATGGGCTTCTTTAAAGTGCCTTGAGAGTGAGTGTTTCTCATATCCTTTTTTGATATTAGAAATATGTTCAGATATCCTCACTCTCAAGGCTCTCTTCGTCCGACCGATGTACTGTCTTGAACACGGACATTGAGCTAAGTAAATTACACTCACTGAGTTACACGTGAGGAACTGTTCTATCTCCCACACAAAAGTGTTCTGTGTGGAAGATACCCTCTTAGTGTTTCTTGGAATTTTAGTGGTTTTGCAACAGATACACTGGCCACATTTATAAAAACCCTGCAAGTTAGTCAATCTTCCAGTATTTGATGTTTTTACCTTTTTAGTCTTGACCGAAGGGGCTACTTTTATCCCTAGGTTGGCTGCCCTCGTATATATTATTTGTGGTCTTGGAGGTATAAGCCTACCTATTATTTTGTCTTGCAGAAGGTGGTGCCAATGTCGTTTAATGATTTCTTCCACTTTCTTCCTTTGTGAAATATAGGGAAGAATAATTCTGAATTGGGAATCTATTTCATTTTGTTCTGCTGTTTTTACAGTCAGTAGTGAGCTCCTCGGTAGCTTCCTCACCTTTTCCAATGACCCTTCTAGTATATTACTCGGGTATTGTTTGGCCAGGAACTTATCTCTTAGGTGTAGGGCTTCCACTTCAAACTGGGCCTCTTCGGTACAATTCCGTTTAAGTCTACGGAACTGGCCGAAGGGTACATTTAGTAACCAGCTTGGCAAGTGGCAGCTGGAGTGTAAAATAAATGCGTTCCTGGCTGAGGGTTTTTGGTATGTCTTGCAAATATATTTATTAGCTACTCTCGTAATTGCTAGATCTAAAAATTCGATTTCCATCATATTAGTGCTACAGGTAAAAACCAAGTTCAGATTATTTGCATTCAATTCTATTAAAAATCTCTTAAGACTGTCTTGATCTCCCTTCCATATTAAAAGAACATCGTCAATATAACGTCGCCAGAGCACCAGGTCGCCCCCCCTATGCAAATCAATAGTTGCCTGCTCCCACTGTGCTAGGAACAGGTTTGCATAGCTGGGGGCAAACCTGGTGCCCATGGCCGTTCCTCTAATCTGTAAATAAAAACTACCTTCAAAATAAAAATAGTTATGTTGTAAGATGTGTGCTATACCTTCTAAAATAAAATCTGATTGTTGTTTTTTCATTATCTTGCTGTTCTCCAATTGTGCTCTAATTGCTCTCAATCCAGCCTCATGATCTATTACTGTGTAGAGAGACTGGATATCCAGTGTAGTCATGATCCAGTCTTCTTCTACATTTAATCCTTCCAATATCTGAATGATTTGAGTAGTGTCTCTCAGATATGATGTAGTCCATAGGTTGTAGCCATGTGTCTATATATCTTGACAAGTTGGATGTTAAGGAGCCAATACCTGATACTATGGGGCGGCCCCGAGGGCTCTCCATGTCCTTATGCACCTTGGGAAGGCAGTAAAAGACTGGGAGCCTTCCGGGCGTCCCCATAATATAATCAGATTCCTGTTGTGATAAAATGCCCATATGGGTACCTCTCTGGCAATATTCTTTCAACTTGTCATTAAATGGCTTTGTGGGATCTGATTCCAGTTTTTTATATGTCAGACTGTCTGAGAGTTGTCTCAAGCACTCCTGTATATATTTTGTGGTATCCAAAACAACGATAGCCCCCCCTTTATCAGCGGGGCGTATCGTAATCTTTTCATTCTTTTGTAATCCTCTGATTGCGGCCACTTCTCCATTTGATAGATTTTTTCTATACAGTTGTTTTTCTTTTATTTTTCTATGGTCAGTTTCTACATTCTTTTGGAAGCTTCCCATTTCTGGACCAATTTCATTTTTGGGGAATTTCTTTGATTTATTCTTCAAACTGGTATGTTTGAAGTTATCCTCTCTTTGTGTTGTTGTTAAAATCGGATTTTTGATAAAGTATTTTTTTAGGCATATGTTCCTAATGAATTTTTGAATCCCAATGTAGGTATTGAATTTATTTAATTGTGCACTGGGTGCAAATTTTAGCCCCCAGTCTTTTACTGCCTTCCCAAGGTGCATAAGGACATGGAGAGCTCTCCGGGCCGCCCCATAGTATCAGGTATTGGCTCCTTAACATCCAACTTGTCAAGATTAGGGATGAGCGAACTCGAACTGTATAGTTCGGGTTCGTACCGAATTTTGGGGTGTCCGTGACACGGACCCGAACCCGGACATTTTCGTAAAAGTCCGGGTTCGGGTTCGGTGTTCGTCGCTTTCTTCGCGCTTTTGTGACGCTTTCTTGGCGCTTTTTGAAAGGCTGCAAAGCAGCCAATCAACAAGCGTCATACTACTTGCCCCAAGAGGCCATCACAGCCATGCCTACTATTGGCATGGCTGTGATTGGCCAGAGCACCATGTGACCCAGCCTCTATTTAAGCTGGAGTCACATAGCGCCGCCCGTCACTCTGCTCTGATTAGCGTAGGGAGAGGTTGCGGCTGCGACAGTAGGGCGAGATTAGGCAGATTAACTCCTCCAAAGGACTTGATTAACTGATCGATCTGCAGCTGTGGATCATTGAGCTGCTGATCCTCAATTGCTCACTGTTTTTAGGCTGCACAGACCGTTTGTCAGTCTCATTTTTCTGGGGTGATCGGCGGCCATTTTGTGTCTTGTGGTGCGCCAGCACAAGCTGCGACCAAGTGCATTTAACCCTCAATGGTGTGGTTGTTTTTTGGCTAAAGCCTACATCAGGGTGAAGCTGTCACACCAAGTGCATTTAACCAGCAATAGTCTGTTCATTTTTTGGCCATATACAAAATCAGGGGCAAGCTGCGCCTGTCACCAAGTGCATTTAACCCTCAATGGTGTGGTTGTTTTTTGGCTAAAGCCTACATCAGGGTGAAGCTGTCACACCAAGTGCATTTAACCAGCAATAGTCTGTTCATTTTTTGGCCATATACAAAATCAGGGGCAAGCTGCGCCTGTCACCAAGTGCATTTAACCCTCAATGGTGTGGTTGTTTTTTGGCTAAAGCCTACATCAGGGTGAAGCTGTCACACCAAGTGCATTTAACCAGCAATAGTCTGTTCATTTTTTGGCCATATACAAAATCAGGGGCAAGCTGCGCCTGTCACCAAGTGCATTTAACCCTCAATGGTGTGGTTGTTTTTTGGCTAAAGCCTACATCAGGGTGAAGCTGTCACACCAAGTGCATTTAACCAGCAATAGTCTGTTCATTTTTTGGCCATATCCCAGTCTAATTCTGTCACTAAATCCATACCGGTCACCCAGCGCCTAAATACTAGGCCTCAAATTTATATCCAGCTAAATCTGTCCCTAGTGCTGTAGCTGGGCGAGTTATTTAGTGTCCGTTCAAGCACATTTCTTGTTCTGGGTTGAAATACAATTCCCAATTTAGCAATTTCATAATTTAGTGGTTCCTGCTATATCAGAGCTATTTGAAATCTATCCCAAAAAGGGTATATAATATTGAAGGTGCACATTGGGTCATTCAGAATAACTTCACACACACCCGCTACTGTGTATTTCCAAGTCTAATTCTGTCACTAAACCCATACCTGTCACCCAGCGCCTAAATACTAGGCCTCAAATTTAAATCCCTCTAAATCTCTCGTTACCCACCGCTGTACTGTTGTTGCTGGGCAAGATATTTAGTGTCCGTCAAAGCACATTTTTTGTTCTGGGTTGAAGTACAATTCCCAATTTAGCAATTTCATAATTTAGTGGTTTCTGCTATATCAGAGCTATTTGAAATCTATCCCTAAAAGGGTATATAATATTGAAGGTGCACATAGGGTCATTCAGAATAACTTCACACACACGCTTCTGTGCATTTCCAAGTCTAATTCTGTCACTAAATCCATACCGGTGACCCAGCGCCTAAATACTAGGCCTCAAATTTAAATCCCTCTAAATCTCTCGTTACCCACCACTGTACTGTTGTTGCTGGGCAAGATATTTAGTGTCCGTCAAAGCACATTTTTTGTTCTGGGTTGAAGTACAATTCCCAATTTAGCAATTTCATAATTTAGTGGTTTCTGCTATATCAGAGCTATTTGAAATCTATCCCTAAAAGGGTATATAATATTGAAGGTGCACATAGGGTCATTCAGAATAACTTCACACACACGCTTCTGTGCATTTCCAAGTCTAATTCTGTCACTAAATCCATACCGGTGACCCAGCGCCTAAATACTAGGCCTCAAATTTAAATCCCTCTAAATCTCTCGTTACCCACCGCTGTACTGTTGTTGCTGGGCAAGATATTTAGTGTCCGTCAAAGCACATTTTTTGTTCTGGGTTGAAGTACAATTCCCAATTTAGCAATTTCATAATTTAGTGGTTCCTGCTATATCAGAGCTATTTGAAATCTATCCCAAAAAGGGTATATAATATTGAAGGTGCACATTGGGTCATTCAGAATAACTTCACACACACCCGCTACTGTGTATTTCCAAGTCTAATTCTGTCACTAAACCCATACCTGTCACCCAGCGCCTAAATACTAGGCCTCAAATTTAAATCCCTCTAAATCTCTCGTTACCCACCGCTGTACTGTTGTTGCTGGGCAAGATATTTAGTGTCCGTCAAAGCACATTTTTTGTTCTGGGTTGAAGTACAATTCCCAATTTAGCAATTTCATAATTTAGTGGTTTCTGCTATATCAGAGCTATTTGAAATCTATCCCTAAAAGGGTATATAATATTGAAGGTGCACATAGGGTCATTCAGAATAACTTCACACACACGCTTCTGTGCATTTCCAAGTCTAATTCTGTCACTAAATCCATACCGGTGACCCAGCGCCTAAATACTAGGCCTCAAATTTAAATCCCTCTAAATCTCTCGTTACCCACCGCTGTACTGTTGTTGCTGGGCAAGATATTTAGTGTCCGTCAAAGCACATTTTTTGTTCTGGGTTGAAGTACAATTCCCAATTTAGCAATTTCATAATTTAGTGGTTTCTGCTATATCAGAGCTATTTGAAATCTATCCCTAAAAGGGTATATAATATTGAAGGTGCACATAGGGTCATTCAGAATAACTTCACACACACGCTTCTGTGCATTTCCAAGTCTAATTCTGTCACTAAATCCATACCGGTGACCCAGCGCCTAAATACTAGGCCTCAAATTTAAATCCCTCTAAATCTCTCGTTACCCACCGCTGTACTGTTGTTGCTGGGCAAGATATTTAGTGTCCGTCAAAGCACATTTTTTGTTCTGGGTTGAAGTACAATTCCCAATTTAGCAATTTCATAATTTAGTGGTTTCTGCTATATCAGAGCTATTTGAAATCTATCCCTAAAAGGGTATATAATATTGAAGGTGCACATAGGGTCATTCAGAATAACTTCACACACACGCTTCTGTGCATTTCCAAGTCTAATTCTGTCACTAAATCCATACCGGTGACCCAGCGCCTAAATACTAGGCCTCAAATTTAAATCCCTCTAAATCTCTCGTTACCCACCACTGTACTGTTGTTGCTGGGCAAGATATTTAGTGTCCGTCAAAGCACATTTTTTGTTCTGGGTTGAAGTACAATTCCCAATTTAGCAATTTCATAATTTAGTGGTTCCTGCTATATCAGAGCTATTTGAAATCTATCCCAAAAAGGGTATATAATATTGAAGGTGCACATTGGGTCATTCAGAATAACTTCACACACACCCGCTACTGTGTATTTCCAAGTCTAATTCTGTCACTAAACCCATACCTGTCACCCAGCGCCTAAATACTAGGCCTCAAATTTAAATCCCTCTAAATCTCTCGTTACCCACCGCTGTACTGTTGTTGCTGGGCAAGATATTTAGTGTCCGTCAAAGCACATTTTTTGTTCTGGGTTGAAGTACAATTCCCAATTTAGCAATTTCATAATTTAGTGGTTTCTGCTATATCAGAGCTATTTGAAATCTATCCCTAAAAGGGTATATAATATTGAAGGTGCACATAGGGTCATTCAGAATAACTTCACACACACGCTTCTGTGCATTTCCAAGTCTAATTCTGTCACTAAATCCATACCGGTGACCCAGCGCCTAAATACTAGGCCTCAAATTTAAATCCCTCTAAATCTCTCGTTACCCACCGCTGTACTGTTGTTGCTGGGCAAGATATTTAGTGTCCGTCAAAGCACATTTTTTGTTCTGGGTTGAAGTACAATTCCCAATTTAGCAATTTCATAATTTAGTGGTTTCTGCTATATCAGAGCTATTTGAAATCTATCCCTAAAAGGGTATATAATATTGAAGGTGCACATAGGGTCATTCAGAATAACTTCACACACACGCTTCTGTGCATTTCCAAGTCTAATTCTGTCACTAAATCCATACCGGTGACCCAGCGCCTAAATACTAGGCCTCAAATTTAAATCCCTCTAAATCTCTCGTTACCCACCGCTGTACTGTTGTTGCTGGGCAAGATATTTAGTGTCCGTCAAAGCACATTTTTTGTTCTGGGTTGAAGTACAATTCCCAATTTAGCAATTTCATAATTTAGTGGTTTCTGCTATATCAGAGCTATTTGAAATCTATCCCTAAAAGGGTATATAATATTGAAGGTGCACATAGGGTCATTCAGAATAACTTCACACACACGCTTCTGTGCATTTCCAAGTCTAATTCTGTCACTAAATCCATACCGGTGACCCAGCGCCTAAATACTAGGCCTCAAATTTAAATCCCTCTAAATCTCTCGTTACCCACCACTGTACTGTTGTTGCTGGGCAAGATATTTAGTGTCCGTCAAAGCACATTTTTTGTTCTGGGTTGAAGTACAATTCCCAATTTAGCAATTTCATAATTTAGTGGTTCCTGCTATATCAGAGCTATTTGAAATCTATCCCAAAAAGGGTATATAATATTGAAGGTGCACATTGGGTCATTCAGAATAACTTCACACACACCCGCTACTGTGTATTTCCAAGTCTAATTCTGTCACTAAACCCATACCTGTCACCCAGCGCCTAAATACTAGGCCTCAAATTTAAATCCCTCTAAATCTCTCGTTACCCACCGCTGTACTGTTGTTGCTGGGCAAGATATTTAGTGTCCGTCAAAGCACATTTTTTGTTCTGGGTTGAAGTACAATTCCCAATTTAGCAATTTCATAATTTAGTGGTTTCTGCTATATCAGAGCTATTTGAAATCTATCCCTAAAAGGGTATATAATATTGAAGGTGCACATAGGGTCATTCAGAATAACTTCACACACACGCTTCTGTGCATTTCCAAGTCTAATTCTGTCACTAAATCCATACCGGTCACCCAGCGCCTAAATACTAGGCCTCAAATTTATATCCCGCTGAATTTGAATACAATACATTGGGCCAAATAATATATTTGTTGTTGTGGTGAACCATAACAATGAGAAAAACATCTAGTAAGGGACGCGGACGTGGACATGGTCGTGGTGGTGTTAGTGGACCCTCTGGTGCTGGGAGAGGACGTGGCCGTTCTGCCACATCCACACGTCCTAGTGTACCAACTACCTCAGGTCCCAGTAGCCGCCAGAATTTACAGCGATATATGGTGGGGCCCAATGCCGTTGTAAGGATGGTAAGGCCTGAGCAGGTACAGGCATTAGTCAATTGGGTGGCCGACAGTGGATCCAGCACGTTCACATTATCTCCCACCCAGTCTTCTGCAGAAAGCGCACAGATGGCGCCTGAAAACCAACCCCATCAGTCTGTCACATCACCCCCATGCATACCAGGGAAACTGTCTCAGCCTCAAGTTATGCAGCAGTCTCTTATGCTGTTTGAAGACTCCGCTGGCAGGGTTTCCCAAGGGCATCCACCTAGCCCTTCCCCAGCGGTGAAAGACATAGAATGCACTGACGCACAACCACTTATGTTTCCTGATGATGAGGACATGGGAATACCACCTCAGCATGTCTCTGATGATGACGAAACACAGGTGCCAACTGCTGCGTCTTTCTGCAGTGTGCAGACTGAACAGGAGGTCAGGGATCAAGACTGGGTGGAAGACGATGCAGGGGACGATGAGGTCCTAGACCCCACATGGAATGAAGGTCGTGCCACTGACTTTCACAGTTCGGAGGAAGAGGCAGTGGTGAGACCGAGCCAACAGCGTAGCAAAAGAGGGAGCAGTGGGCAAAAGCAGAACACCCGCCGCCAAGAGACTCCGCCTGCTACTGACCGCCGCCATCTGGGACCGAGCACCCCAAAGGCAGCTTCAAGGAGTTCCCTGGCATGGCACTTCTTCAAACAATGTGCTGACGACAAGACCCGAGTGGTTTGCACGCTGTGCCATCAGAGCCTGAAGCGAGGCATTAACGTTCTGAACCTGAGCACAACCTGCATGACCAGGCACCTGCATGCAAAGCATGAACTGCAGTGGAGTAAACACCTTAAAACCAAGGAAGTCACTCAGGCTCCCCCTGCTACCTCTTCTGCTGCTGCCGCCTCGGCCTATTCTGCTGCTGCCGCCTCGGCCTCTTCCTCCGCCTCTGGAGGAACGTTGGCACCTGCCGCCCAGCAAACAGGGGATGTACCACCAACACCACCACCACCACCTCCGTCACCAAGCGTCTCAACCATGTCACACGCCAGCGTTCAGCTCTCCATCTCACAAACATTTGATAGAAAGCGTAAATTCCCACCTAGCCACCCTCGATCCCTGGCCCTGAATGCCAGCATTTCTAAACTACTGGCCTATGAAATGCTGTCATTTAGGCTGGTGGACACAGACAGCTTCAAACAGCTCATGTCGCTTGCTGTCCCACAGTATGTTGTTCCCAGCCGGCACTACTTCTCCAAGAGAGCCGTGCCTTCCCTGCACAACCAAGTATCCGATAAAATCAAGTGTGCACTGCGCAACGCCATCTGTAGCAAGGTCCACCTAACCACAGATACGTGGACCAGTAAGCACGGCCAGGGACGCTATATCTCCCTAACTGCACACTGGGTAAATGTAGTGGCAGCTGGGCCCCAGGCGGAGAGCTGTTTGGCGCACGTCCTGCCGCCGCCAAGGATCGCAGGGCAACATTCTTTGCCTCCTGTTGCCACCTCCTCCTTCTCGGCTTCCTCCTCCTCTTCTTCCACCTGCTCATCCAGTCAGCCACACACCTTCACCACCAACTTCAGCACAGCCCGGGGTAAACGTCAGCAGGCCATTCTGAAACTCATATGTTTGGGGGACAGGCCCCACACCGCACAGGAGTTGTGGCGGGGTATTGAACAACAGACCGACGAGTGGTTGCTGCCGGTGAGCCTCAAGCCCGGCCTGGTGGTGTGTGATAATGGGCGAAATCTCGTTGCAGCTCTGGGACTAGCCAATTTGACGCACATCCCTTGCTTGGCGCATGTGCTGAATTTGGTGGTGCAGAAGTTCATTCACAACTACCCCGACATGTCAGAGCTGCTGCATAAAGTGCGGGCCGTCTGTTCGCGCTTCCGGCGTTCACATCCTGCCGCTGCTCGCCTGTCTGCGCTACAGCGTAACTTCGGCCTTCCCGCTCACCGCCTCATATGCGACGTGCCCACCAGGTGGAACTCCACCTTGCACATGCTGGACAGACTGTGCGAGCAGCAGCAGGCCATAGTGGAGTTTCAGCTGCAGCACGCACGGGTCAGTCGCACTACAGAACAGCACCACTTCACCACCAATGACTGGGCCTCCATGCGAGACCTGTGTGCCCTGTTGCGCTGTTTCGAGTACTCCACCAACATGGCCAGTGGCGATGACACCATTATCAGCGTTACAATACCACTTCTATGTCTCCTTGAGAAAACACTTAGGGCGATGATGGAACAGGAGGTGGCCCAGGAGGAGGAGGAGGAGGATGAGGAAGAGGGGTCATTTTTAGCACTTTCAGGCCAGTCTCTTCGAAGTGACTCAGAGGGAGGTTTTTTGCAACAGCAGAGGCCAGGTACAAATGTGGCCAGCCAGGGCCCACTACTGGAGGACGAGGAGGACGAGGATGAGGAGGAGGTGGAGGAGGATGAGGATGAAGCATGGTCACAGCGGGGTGGCACCCAACGCAGCTCGGGTCCATCACTGGTGCGTGGCTGGGGGGAAAGGCAGGACGATGACGATACGCCTCCCACAGAGGACAGCTTGTCCTTACCCCTGGGCAGCCTGGCACACATGAGCGACTACATGCTGCAGTGCCTGCGCAACGACAGCAGAGTTGCCCACATTTTAACCTGTGCGGACTACTGGGTTGCCACCCTGCTGGATCCACGCTACAAAGACAATGTGCCCACCTTACTTCCTGCACTGGAGCGTGATAGGAAGATGCGCGAGTACAAGCGCACGTTGGTAGACGCGCTACTGAGAGCATTCCCAAATGTCACAGGGGAACAAGTGGAAGCCCAAGGCCAAGGCAGAGGAGGAGCAAGAGGTCGCCAAGGCAGCTGTGTCACGGCCAGCTCCTCTGAGGGCAGGGTTAGCATGGCAGAGATGTGGAAAACTTTTGTCAACACGCCACAGCTAACTGCACCACCACCTGATACGCAACGTGTTAGCAGGAGGCAACATTTCACTAACATGGTGGAACAGTACGTGTGCACACCCCTCCACGTACTGACTGATGGTTCGGCCCCATTCAACTTCTGGGTCTCTAAATTGTCCACGTGGCCAGAGCTAGCCTTTTATGCCTTGGAGGTGCTGGCCTGCCCGGCAGCCAGCGTTTTGTCTGAACGTGTATTCAGCACGGCAGGGGGCGTCATTACAGACAAACGCAGCCGCCTGTCTACAGCCAATGTGGACAAGCTGACGTTCATAAAAATGAACCAGGCATGGATCCCACAGGACCTGTCCGTCCCTTGTCCAGATTAGACATTAACTACCTCCCCATAACCATATATTATTGGACTCCAGGGCACTTCCTCATTCAATCCTATTTTTATTTTCATTTTACCATTATATTGCGATGCTACCCAAAGTTGAATGAACCTCTCCTCTGCCTGTGTGCTAGGCCTAAATATATGCCAATGGACTGTTGCAGTGGTGGCTGACATGAAGCCTGATTCTCTGCTATGACATGCAGACTAATTCTCTGCTGACATGAAGCCAGATTGTCTGTTACGGGACCTCTCTCCTCTGCCTGGGTGCTGGGCCTAAATTTATGACAATGGACTGTTGCAGTGGTGGCTGACGTGAAGCCTGATTCTCTGCTATGACATGCAGACTGATTCTCTGCTGACATGAAGCCAGATCGTCTGTTACGGGACCTCTCTGCTCTGCCTGTGTGCTAGGCCTAAATATATGCCAATGGACTGTTGCAGTGGTGGCTGACGTGAAGCCTCATTCTCTGCTATGACATGCAGACTAATTCTCTGCTGACATGAAGACAGATTCTCTGTTACGGGACCTCTCTCCTCTGCCTGGGTGCCGGGGCCTAAATATCTGAGAATGGACTGTTCCAGTGGTGGGTGACGGGAAGCCAGATTCTCTGCTATGGAACCTCTCTCCAATTGATTTTGGTTAATTTTTATTTATTTAATTTTTATTTTAATTAATTTCCCTATCCACATTTGTTTGCAGGGGATTTACCTACATGTTGCTGCCTTTTGCAGCCCTCTAGCCCTTTCCTGGGCTGTTTTACAGCCGTTTTAGTGCCGAAAAGTTCGGGTCCCCATTGACTTCAATGGGGTTCGGGTTCGGGACGAAGTTCGGATCGGGTTCGGATCCCGAACCCGAACATTTCCGGGATGTTCGGCCGAACTTCTCGAACCCGAACATCCAGGTGTTCGCTCAACTCTAGTCAAGATATATAGACACATGGCTACAACCTATGGACTACATCATATCTGAGAGACACTACTCAAATCATTCAGATATTGGAAGGATTAAATGTAGAAGAAGACTGGATCATGACTACACTGGATATCCAGTCTCTCTACACAGTAATAGATCATGAGGCTGGATTGAGAGCAATTAGAGCACAATTGGAGAACAGCAAGATAATGAAAAAACAACAATCAGATTTAATTTTAGAAGGTATAGCACACATCTTACAACATAACTATTTTTATTTTGAAGGTAGTTTTTATTTACAGATTAGAGGAACGGCCATGGGCACCAGGTTTGCCCCCAGCTATGCAAACCTGTTCCTAGCACAGTGGGAGCAGGCAACTATTGATTTGCATAGGGGGGGCGACCTGGTGCTCTGGCGACGTTATATTGATGATGTTCTTTTAATATGGAAGGGAGATCAAGACAGTCTTAAGAGATTTTTAATAGAATTGAATGCAAATAATCTGAACTTGGTTTTTACCTGTAGCACTAATATGATGGAAATCGAATTTTTAGATCTAGCAATTACGAGAGTAGCTAATAAATATATTTGCAAGACATACCAAAAACCCTCAGCCAGGAACGCATTTATTTTACACTCCAGCTGCCACTTGCCAAGCTGGTTACTAAATGTACCCTTCGGCCAGTTCCGTAGACTTAAACGGAATTGTACCGAAGAGGCCCAGTTTGAAGTGGAAGCCCTACACCTAAGAGATAAGTTCCTGGCCAAACAATACCCGAGTAATATACTAGAAGGGTCATTGGAAAAGGTGAGGAAGCTACCGAGGAGCTCACTACTGACTGTAAAAACAGCAGAACAAAATGAAATAGATTCCCAATTCAGAATTATTCTTCCCTATATTTCACAAAGGAAGAAAGTGGAAGAAATCATTAAACGACATTGGCACCACCTTCTGCAAGACAAAATAATAGGTAGGCTTATACCTCCAAGACCACAAATAATATATACGAGGGCAGCCAACCTAGGGATAAAAGTAGCCCCTTCGGTCAAGACTAAAAAGGTAAAAACATCAAATACTGGAAGATTGACTAACTTGCAGGGTTTTTATAAATGTGGCCAGTGTATCTGTTGCAAAACCACTAAAATTCCAAGAAACACTAAGAGGGTATCTTCCACACAGAACACTTTTGTGTGGGAGATAGAACAGTTCCTCACGTGTAACTCAGTGAGTGTAATTTACTTAGCTCAATGTCCGTGTTCAAGACAGTACATCGGTCGGACGAAGAGAGCCTTGAGAGTGAGGATATCTGAACATATTTCTAATATCAAAAAAGGATATGAGAAACACTCACTCTCAAGGCACTTTAAAGAAGCCCATAGACAAGACCCTTCAGGCTTGTCCTTTGTGGCGTTAGAAAAAATAGACAAGCATTGGAGGGGGGGAAACCACATTGAACGGATGTCTAGGGCAGAATCCAAGCAAATTTATAATTTCGGAAGCCTGATACCAGCTGGACAAAATGCGGAATTGGAAATTTTTGGTTTCCTGTAGAACGGGTGGTGTGCCCCTCACTCAATTGGGGATCACATTTTGGCCGTTTATCGGTAGTGTGATCCCCTCTTGTGGATGGGCCCACCTCCCCTCTTCTCCATTTCCTTTATCATCCATTAAGTCTACATTACATTATAGGACACACAGGATGATGTCCTTTTATATACCAAAGTTTTATGAACTACTATCTTGTTCCTTTTTATGAACTACTATCTTGCTTTTAATGAATATGTATCTTTACATTTTAGATTTTGTATTTTTAATTCATTTTTCTATTTTAGATTATTTTTATATTGTAATATTATTGTGTTTTGGGTCATAAGGACTAATTAAGAAGTGGCGGTTTAAATTCAATGCAAAACGCATATGCGTTTCAAAAACCGCACCAAAAACGCATGAAGAAATCGCATTATAGAAATAAAAGACTCCAGCCCAGATTTTGTGGATTGCCTGTGACGATATAAAAGGGGATGATGTTTGAACAGGGATATAGCTACTGAGGAAGAGGACAGAAGTCTTTGAAACGCGTTTAGCGTTATATCCCTGTCTACAGCAAAATTCCGGATATGAAGATACAGATTTAAATCATCTAAATCATCTTTAACAAGTGGAGCGCTCCACCTTTACATTGCACCGAAAGCACCCTCTCACAGGATTATCGGAAGTGAATTTCCAAGTCCCGCGATATCTCTGAGATACCACGTGTCCATTACCAGAGTGCGAGGACGCCGAGAGTGAGCGGTGCAGGAAGTGACTAAGCCTGACTGCTGTAAATTCGCCCAGGACGCTGGAAGTGAACGGCGCAGCGAGCGGACAAACCGGACTGTCTACGACACTTATCTGAGGGTAAGCGATATTTAACCATAACAGATTTCATATTAAGGCCGTGATTCCAACGGGCCAAAGGACTGCTGAAGTAAGCATTATATACAGAGGAGTGATATCCTCCAGCAGCATATCTATAGACATTGTCTCTTGTGTTTGTCCTTTTTAGATCCGGAACAAGTGACCACACAGACTGTGGACATTGAATAGGAGACCAATAGGCTTGACGATCTATGCCATTTGAGAGACAATATCCTTAACAGGAATAGTTAGGACATACATCGCTATTCAATATCATTAATTCATCCTAGGAGGTCCTATTTTTGATAATTGTGTTTTTTGTATGCATACATCTATACAACCAGGGCATCTATTTTTATTACTTTTAGAGGGGATTTGATTGTATACTTTTAGTAAATTTTATTAAGTTGTTTTTTGAATTTTATGTGTTGCTGCTATCATTCCATTGCTGAGGGGGCAGTTAATAAATAGTACGTTTGATGTGTACCACATAGCGAGTGCCAGTCGTCCTTTTATTTATTATGTTTTTGGAATAGGTGGTGCGTGAGTGGTCGGGTTGGGGTTCGATTATCCATTATTTGGATGATTTCTTGTTCATTGGTCCGCCAAATTCGAATGGATGCTCCGTGATGTTGCATTCTTTTGAAGCCATGTCCAAACTTTTTGGGGTTCCCTTGGCGCAGGGGAAAAAAGGAAGGCCCTACGCCAGTGCTGAGTTTTTTGGGTATCGTGATAGATACTGTGGCTATGGAGTGTGGGTTGCCTAAGGACAAGTTGGATGATCTTCGGCGTGAGGTGTCGGCAGCGTGTGGGCATCACAAAATGCGGTTACGCGAGTTGCAGTCTTTGTTGGGAGAACTTAATTTTGCGTGTCATATTATGCCTATGGGATGGATTTTTTGCAGAAAATTGGCCAGGGCAACAGCGGGAGTTAAGGCTCCTCATCATTTTGTGCGGCTTAATCGGGAACTGCAGGACGATTTAAAGATGTGGGCTTCCTTTTTAGAAAAATATAATGGGCAGTCTTAATGGATGGAGAATGGGGTGTTGGCGGCTGAGCTGGACTTGTTTACTGATGCGGCAGGTGGGCATGGTTTTGGGGCGTATTTACAAGGTCGGTGGTGTGTAGGGGAGTGGCCATTGTGTTGGAGGAAAGAAGGCTCGGTGAAGAATTTAGTGCTGCTGGAGCTTTTTCCCATTGTGGTGGCGGTGTCCATTTGGGGGGAATTCTTCCGAAATAGGAAGGTGTGATAGCCTTGTGACAACTTGGGGGTGGTGGAGGCTATTAATCACATTTCAGCTTCATCTCCACCAGTTGTGTGCTTGCTTCAGCATTTGGTTTTGGGTTGTCTATCATTGAATGCATGGATAGTAGCGACCCATGTGCATTGTCTTGTTTTCAGTGGGACCAGTTTCAGGTGTTGGCACCGAAGGCAGATTAACAGGGAATAAGCTTTCCCCTGAAGTTGTGGAATTTGCCATTTGGTCGGTTGGAGAGTTGGTGAGGGCATGCTTGTCGGCAGGGACCTGGGCGGCATATGATAAGGCATGGGGATTGTAGGAAGAATGGTGTCAGCGTTTTCAGGGGAAGTTTAGGGCAAGTTTAGAGGATGGGGTTCTGTTGTTGTTGTTGTTTGTGGGGCATTGCATGGAAGAGGGGTGGTCGGTGTCAAGAATGGGGAAGTGTATGGTGGGGGTAGCTTTTGGTTGTAAGTGTCGGGCTAAACCGGATGTGACAAAATCATTTTGGGTGTTGCAGGCTTTAAAGGGTTGGAGTAGGGGGTCTCCCAGGGATGATAAGCATAGGCCTATTTCCTTTACGCTGTTAGCAGACATGATGGAGCAGTTGGGTCGGGTTTGTGTGTCGGTTGGGGAGGTTAGGTTGTTTCAGTTAGCTTTTTCTTTGGCCTTTTTTGGGGAATTGAGCATTGGGGAATTGGTCAGTCCGAGTAAGAGCCATGCAGATGGGCTTAAGAGAGATGATGTGGAGCTATTTGCTGATAGAGTGGAATTTTGTATTAGGAGGTCGAAAACGGTTTAGTTGGGTCGTGGTTGTCGGATTGTTTTATACCAGGTAGTGGGATCGGTCGCGTGCCCAGTTCGGTGTCTTTAAGAATTTGGGGTGGAAAGGTTGGGAGTGAGGGGCTGCTGTTCATTCATGAGGATGGGTCTTTTCTTTCACGGTTCCAGTTTTTAACAGTGCTACTGTCATTTATTTCGGATTGGCGCGGGCCACGGACGCCGCTAGGAGGGGGTTGGGGGATGACGTAATTTGTTGCATTGGTCGATGGGGGTCCGGTCTTATGTTAGGCCTGCGTTGTTATAAGAGGGGGGAATGAAGTTTGTGCAGGGTTGGGGGCATGTGAGGGCTGTTTTTTTTGGTGACATGTTGTATTTTGTGTTCCCTGCAGGTGGTTTGGCGTGCCTGGTTTGGATCATGGGGCATTCCTACGTGTTCTGGGAAGCCATTGCGGGCAGCAGTTAGGCCGGATGGAAGACAACTGGGTTTTTCCGAAAGAGGTGGCAGTGATTTGCTGGTTGGGGATGAGAGAAATGCTGTGGAGTCGGGTTCTTCCAGAATTCCATAGATTTGGAAGGCTAGATGTTTCCCCTGGGTTGTTGGTGATACGTGTGGGGGGGAATGATTTGGGGGTGTGCCCATTTAGGGAGCTTACGAAGGATATTAAATTTGATTTATTGTGTTTGTGGGCTCGGTTTCCACATTTTTTGACAGTCTGGTCAGACATGGTGCAGCGGAAACAGTGGAGGGACGACAGGTCAGTGGAGAGGGTCAACAAAGCCAGGATAAAAGTTAATAGGGCGGTAGGTCGTTTTGTGGTGAGGAATGACGGTCTTGTGGTGCTTCATAGGGAGTTGGAAGTGGGGGAGAGGGGGAATTTTGAAGGGGGATGGAGTACACTTGAACGGGGTGGGGATTGATTTATGGTGTTCGGCTTTGCAGGACGGAATTTAGTTGGCTTTGCAGGTGTGGCGGGACGCAAGGAGCTGAGGTGTCACCACCTTGGGTCGTGAGCGGTGGTGGGTCCTTGAAGTTGGTGGTTATGGTGGATCTGGCTTGGTGGGGAGGGAGCCAAGTGGGCTCTGGACTCCCCAGGTACTGGAATTTGGGGCGTGATACGGTGGCTATCTGCCCAAGTTTGTTGCCCATGGTTACCGTTTTTCTGCCTCTGAGCTGGCGTTTATTGGCTAGAGGCAATTCAATTTAATTAAGGGGCGGGGCAGTTACCCGTCAGGTTTGTGGGGCTACAAGGACCCTCCCCGTGTTTTATGTGTTCCTTTGACGGGTCTTCAGGTGGGAAGGCCTTTGGGGTTGGTTATTTATGTTATTTATTGTATGTTTGTTATTTAATAAAATGGCTGCTGTGGGCAATAAAATCCACCTGTGGTGTTGTGTCTTTATTTGGTTGGGTATGGGGGGGACATAGGGGAAAACGACTCGACAGTACGCTTGTCATGGCAGTGAAGAGACACTGCAGCTATGCATAGGTGTTTTTTTTTCTTCCTCTAATATATTCTACTTTTATACAGTCAGTAGAGTGAATTAGTGGCAATACACAGCTGTCACGTCCAGTTATACATGACTTTATTAATCATAGTCCTAGCATGCTTTCCTTATGATATTCTACTGCACTGTCAAGAATATTGGCACCATAATGACAGGGGATGGAAACAGAATACTAGCACTTTACAATACTACCACTTTACAAAGCGTTGGTGCGGCCTCATCTGGAATATGCAGTTCAGTTCTGAGCACCAGTCCATAGAAAGGACGCTCTGTAGCTCGAAATCGTACAGACGAGAGGGACTAAATTGATAAGGGGCATGGAGGGTCTTAGTGATGAAGAAAGATTAAAATAATACATTTATTTAATCTTGAGAAGAGATGTCTAAGGGGGGACATGATTAACCAATACAAATATATAAATGGACCATACAAAAAATACGGTGAAAAACTGTTCCATGTAAAATGCCCTCAAAAGGGGGCACTGCCTCCAACTGGAGAGGAAAAAGTTCAGTCTCCAGAAGCGTCAAAGCTTCTTTACTGTAAGAACTGGGAATCTGTGGAATTCCTCAGGACGTGGTCACAGCAGGAACAGTGGACAGTTTTACAAAGGATTTAGATGAATTCTTAAAAGTAAATGACTTTAATGCTTATGAAAATGTGTAGAAATCTGAGTCTCACTTCCTTCTGGGATTCGCGTCCCCACCTATCCCATGGTTGAACTTGATGGACTTATGTATTTTTTCAACCGTATTAACTATGTAACTATATACCATTGAAATAAAGGGTATATAATGCATTAAACGGTAATATAACATTTTGATACATATTAACCATAATAAAATGCCAATGTGAATACAGTCCTACATCAGCTCAGTGTGTAACTTTGAGTTTTTGAACCATGTTGCAAAAGCTAGGGAAGCCCCAAAAGGCATGTGCAATTTATAATACTGCTGAGCTCTTAGGGAACAAACACAATTAGGGTACAACCTCTTGATTTGATTGGCCATATGTGGTCAAGCTGCGGCGACTCACAGGAGTTAATTGAGCTAATGGCTGCACGATTTTACTGCAAAATCGTGCAGCCATTGATTGACACGGTCGGCCACATCATCAGGTCGTATCCCCAAGGGGCCACTGTTGGGCCAAGGTACTCTTGATAACAATGCTGACAAGCGACCTTACAACAAGTTGGCTTCAGTGGTGATGTTTGCATACACAGAATATGGCCAGTGATTGACGGCAGTGGTCGTGTAAATGATGCATGTGATATCATCTCTACAGGAATGGTAGAGGCAGTCACAGAAAGGGGTTTGTAAGTTTGTAAAGGGTTTTCTTTATTTGTTTTTATATTTGATACCATTTTCTGCAATTTTCTTAAAATCCTGGTAAACCCCTTTAATGGGATCATTCAGGATCTTTTTATATAGTTGATCATTCCTAATTTATCATACAGTCCTGATCAAAAGTTTAAGACCACTTGAAAAATGGCAGAAAATCATATTTAGCATGGCTGGATCTTAACAAGGTTCCAAGTAGAGCTTCAACATTCAACAAGAAGAAATTGGAGTGAGACAAAACATTTTTTGAGCATTTAATTTAATGAAAACAACAAATAAACTAAAAGGGGGGGGTTTTCGGCTGATCAAAAGTTTAGGGCCACACCTCTAAAAAAAAACTAACCCCCCCCCCCAAAAAAAAATAACAGAAATCCAACTTCCAAACATAAACTTAGTAATGAGTAGCTCCGCCGTTATTGTTTATCACTTCAAAAATTTGTTTTGGCATGCTTGATGCAAGCGTTTCCATGAGGTGAGTGGGAACATTTCTCCAAGTGGTGAAGACGGCCACAGGAAGGCCATCTACTGTCTGGAACTGTTGTCCTTTTTTGTAAACTTCCCTGGCCATCCATCCCCAAAGGTTCTCAATTGGATTTAGATCAGGGGAACACGCAGGATGGGCCAAAAGAGTGATGTTATTCTCCTGGAAGAAGTCCCTTGTCCTGCAGGCATTGTGTACTGAAGCGTTGTCCTGTTGAAAAACCCAGGCGTTACCACACAGACAAGGGCCCTCAGTCATGAGGAATGTTCTCTGCAACATCTGGACATAGCCAGCAGCCGTTTGACGCCCCTGCACTTCCTGAAGCTCCATTGTTCCACTGAGGGAAAAAGCACCGCAGAGCATTATGGCACCCCCTCCACTGTGGCGCATAGAAAACATCTCAGGTGGGATGTGCTTGTCATGCCAGTAATGTTGAAAACCATCAGGACCATCAAGGTTAACTTTCTTCCACCTTTAAATGTCCCATGTTTGGTGCTCTCTTGCAAAGTCCAAATGAGCAGTTCTGTGGCGTTCAAGGAGACGAGGTCTTTGAAGACGTTTTTTTGTTTTTGAAGCCCTTCAGTCTCAGATGCCGTCTGATGGTTATGGGGCTGCAGTCAGCACCAGTAAGGGCCTTAATTTGGGTCGAGGATCGTCCAGTGTCTTGACGGACAGCCAATTGGATCCTCCGGCTCAGTGCTGATGAAATTTTTTGGGGTCTTCCACTTGACATTTTTGTTCCATAGCCCTCAGGATCATTTAAGAAATTCCAAATGACTGTCTTACTGCGTCCCACCTCAGCAGCGATGGTGCACTGTGAGAGCCCCTACTTATGCAGTTCAACAACCCGACCATGTTCAAAAAGGGAGAGTTTTTTGGCCTTTGCCATCACAACGTGTGACTACCTGACAGAAAATGACAATGAATCCACATCATTGCACAGATTTGGCCTTTTAAAGGCATGTGGCCCTAAAATTTGGATCAGCTGAAAAACAGCCTGTTTCAGTTTAATTGTTATTTTCAATTAATTGAATGCTCAAAAAATGTTTTGTCTCACTCTAATTTCTTCGTGTTGCATGTTGAAGCTCTACTTGGAACCTTGTTAAGATCCAACAATGTAAAATATGATTTTTTGCCATTTTTCAATTGGTCTTAAACTTTTAATCAGGACTGTATCTGCAAAGGTCATTGTAGCAACTAATAAGCCAGTTTGAACAAAATCTATAACTATCTAGTCAATGAGGCCCTACCACATAAACAGGCAGATTTGTCCATGAGGAATTTGGGAAAGCTTGTTGAGAAAATTGAACAACAAGAACAGCCATACATATTGTAAATATAACTATGAAATGGCTTCAAGTAACACTAGGTCCTCAATAGATGAATACAACCAGAGCAAGCTTAATTTGACATATCTTTTTTTATTTTTAGGTGGAAATGCTCTTTATGTTCTGTTTCCTTGGAGTGAAGAGGTTGCCTGGGATCAATTGTTACAGGTGAGCCACCAAGAACAGTACTGTCTGATTCCACTTTTTTTTTTAATACTATTAACGGGAGCCTGTCAGTACTAAACTGCTAACAGCGCTAGGTAGGGGCTGGGGACAGCAGTATCAGCATACCTTTTAAGGCAAGGGCAGACTGGCCATAGACCCTATAGGAAAACTTCCTGGTGGACAGATGCCAAGGGGGCTGCCTGAGCACTCCTTGCGGCGGCCAGCCATGGCAAGCAGTGATCTGAAGCTCCCCTCCTGAATTCAACTGTATTGTTATCCTGAGGCAACTGGAATAGGAGCACAAAATGTGGCAGCTGGTGGCAGAGTGGCAGTTTTTGGGAGGGTTTTTTGTGCTGTTTGGCAGTGTGTTGTGATGTACAGTGGTATTTGGCTATGCTGGAGTGATATAATGTGCTGCAATATGATGTTGCTGGCGCCACCTATTTGTGTTGATCCTGCCTTCCGTCAGTTTGGATCCGACTACAGAATGGGGCCACTTTTAGTTTTTTTTCCAGGGCCACTTTAAGTTTCCAGCTTGCTCCTGTTTTTTGGAGCTTTTCTTATAAGTAGTAATGAGACTATGATGTTTTATTCTGCCACATTCTGCCCCTTCAAGTGCCCAGGGAGAGGCTTCTCTGCAATGAGCTGCTCCTCCTCTTTAAGTGACAGCTGCAGCATCCAACCAGGAGATCACTACAGCTATCAGTCAGACTTGAGAGAGCAGAATTTGGTAGAATAAAAGTTCATATTCTTACTACTCCTGATGAGAAAATCTCCTCAAAAAGTATGTTTGTCCTGCTCTACTTAGCCCCTAACTAGTGCTTTCAACAGTTTAGCATGTTCAAACTGCTGACAGACTCCCTTAAAATATGTATATGGTATGTAAGGTCTTGATTAGTGTTGAGTGAACTTGTGATTTGCAAGTCCGGCATTTGGGTTATCTAAGAAATTCATAATGGATTCCGTTACCACAGACCATAACGGACTTCTATGATGGCATGCACCACGGAAGCCTATAAAAGACATTTTGTATTGCTTTCCAGTATAATAGAAGTCTATACTGGCCAATCTGCAGTTATGTTACAGCAAAGGAGGGAGCGAGATCTGAAGTTGTGTCATCTCCTAGGGCAGTGATGGCAAACCTTTTAGAGACCGAGTGCCCAAACTGCAACCCTACCACCCACTTATTTATCGCAAAGTACCAAGACTGCAATGGCAATGAATACCAATATAGTATATCTTCAATGTAATTTATCAATTAGCTATAATATCCTGCCTACACTCAATGTGCTGCCTGTGCTGTTCATAGTACGCCCTGCGCTGATGAATGGCAGGAAAAGTCTAAGGCATATTGGTACACCATAGACTTCCAGGGTGCGAGTGCCCACAGAAAGGGCTCTGAGTGCCGCCTCTGGCACCCGTGCCATAGGTTCGCCACCACTGTCCTAGGGAATAATGTGAGCTGAGTGATTAATTAAATACAGTGCCTTGAAAAAGTATTCATACTGTACCCACCTGAACCTTTCCATATTTTGTCACTTTACACACACACATGTATTTTATTGGGATTTTATGTGATCAACACAAAGTAGCAAGTATGTGTGAAGTGAAAAGAAAAATATACATGGTTTTCAACATTTTTAGCAAAGTGTGGCGTGCATTTGTATTCAGTCCCCCTGAGACAATACTTTATACGACCACGTTTTGCTGCAAGTCTTTTGGGGTATGTCTCTACCAGCTTTACACATCTACAGGCTGAAATTTTTGCCCTTTCTTCTTTGCAAAATAGCTCACACTCTGTCAGATTGACTGGAGAGTGTCTGCGAACAGCAATTTTCAAGTAGTGCCACACTTTCTCAATGGGATTTCAGTCTGGACTTTGACTAGGCCATTCGAACACATAAATATGCTTTGCTCTAAACCAGTGTTTCCCAACTGTGTGGAAAGTTCACAGCACACATATTGAATGCATCCAGGCCCCATGCAACCAACGTATGCCAAAAAAGTGTCCTTTTAGCATACGCTGGGACAATACTTATATTTTACTGTATAGTAAGGTATTGTCAACTTCAATTTGCTATACAAAGAGACATTTGAGAAAGCATAAACAGCGCAGTATATATTTTTTTACAGTGGGAGTCAACAGCAGACATATGCCACTGTATGTCTATACAGTGGCATATGTCAGAGGCACACAGTTACAGCCCTCATTCTGCATAGGGGAAGAGATGACAGGATCTCTGCACAGTTCATGACACACAGCCATGGCACTTGCTCTCCTGATGTAACAATACTCTCCCCCTTTGTGCAAAGGACCGGCAGACCCGGCCAGATCCTAACGGCTCGGCTAGGGGCTGTCCAGGAAGAACAGCATTGTTCAGTTCTCGAGCTCCAGTTGCTGGGACAGACCATCAGCATTCCCGTTCTGCTTCCCAGGTCGGTACTGAACCCTGAAGTCATAGGGCTTCATGGCAAGGCTCCATCTCAAGAGTCGGCCATTGTCCCCAGAGACACGGTGAACTATACAAGAGGGTTGTGGTCAGTGAGCACTGTGAAGGACTGCCCATAAAGATAAGGCCCAGACCAGAGCCAGACACCCCTTCTCTATAGCTGCATATCCTACCTTCCGAGGTAACAACTTGTGGCTAATGTACATCACCGGGTGCTCATGGTCATCGTTTTTTTTTTTTTTTTTTTTTTTAAAGCAGGTTTATTTAAACAACGAGAAGCCAGAAGGGAATTTCTACCTAAGATTTTTCAGCTTTTTACAGTTTTTTCCTATTCACCCAGCTACATGTAACAGCTACATACAAAAAGTTATAAAATCGTAATCGGTATAACATGAAAAAAATAAAAAAAATAAAATGGTTACATCAGGAGAGTGTTGTGTGTCATGAATAGTGATGAGCGGGAGGTGCCATATTCGATTTCGCGATATTTCGCGAATATTCGAATGAATATTCGTGTTATATTCGTCGAAATCGAATATTCGTAATTATTCCAATTATCGCGAATAATATACGAAATTTTTTTTCCGCGTATTGCGATTATTTATCTTGATAGTATAAGGCAACGTTCCTATGCTAATTGACTATGGCTAGGCTAATATGTGTATTTTACGAAATTTCGTGATTTGCTCTAACTTCATCTCTTAGAATATTACGAATATTCTAAAAGACGAAGTTAGAGCAATATTACGAAATTTCGTAAAATACACATATAGATTGTAATTTAGCTAATATAGTGCTATAATCCCTTTTTTTGCCTCTAAATTTTTTTTGCCTCTTCTGAACTTAAGTTTTGTAAAATATGTACACTATTAAAAAATATTACTATAGCAGTATATTAGCTTAAATACAATCTATGTGTATTTTACGAAATTTCGTAATATTGCTCTAACTTCGTCTTTTAGAATATTCGTAATATTCTAAAAGACGAAGTTAGAGCAATATTAAGAACATTTGCAAAAGCCGAAATTGCGATGTGAGTAATATAATACGAAATAATCGCATGAAGATTTCAACTTAGCACTGCTATATTCCATATTCTAGCCTAATATGGAATATAGCTGTGCTAAGTTAGCACTGCTATATTCCATACTAGGCTAGAATATGGAATATAGCAGTGCTAAGTTGAAATCTTCATGCGATTATTTTGTATTATATTACTCGCATCGGCTTTTGCAAATGTTCTTAATATTGCTCTAACTTCGTCTTTTAGAATATTACGAATATTCTAAAAGACGAAGTTAGAGCAATATTACGAAATTTCTAAAAGACGAAGTTAGAGCAATATTACGAAATTTCGTAAAATACACATAGATTGTATTTAAGCTAATATACTGCTATAGTAATATTTTTTAACAGTGTACATATTTTACAAAACTTAAGTTCAGAAGAGGCAAAAAAAAATTAGAGGAAAAAAAAAGGGATTATAGCACTATATAAGCTAAATTACAATCTATATGTGTATTTTACGAAATTTCGTAATATTGCTCTAACTTCGTCTTTTAGAATATTCGTAATATTCTAAAAGACGAAGTTAGAGCAATATTAAGAACATTTGCAAAAGTCGAAATTGCGATGCGAGTAATATAAC
This sequence comes from Bufo gargarizans, assembly GCF_014858855.1. Taxonomy (NCBI): domain Eukaryota; kingdom Metazoa; phylum Chordata; class Amphibia; order Anura; family Bufonidae; genus Bufo; species Bufo gargarizans. The sequence goes on along the minus strand of NC_058080.1, from coordinate 587,886,123 downwards.
ACGAAATAATCGCATGAAGATTTCAACTTAGCACTGCTATATTCCATATTCTAGCCTAGTATGGAATATAGCAGTGCTAATTTAGCACAGCTATATTCCATATTAGGCTAGAATATGGAATATAGCAGTGCTAAATTGAAATCTTCATGCGATTATTTCGTGTTATATTATTCGCATCGCAATTTGCGAAATTTCGTAAAATACACATATAGATTAGATTGTAATTTAGCTAATATGGAATATAGCAGTAAGTTGAAAACGCCACTGACTGGAGCAGCCAGGAATCCAAAGGACAGGTAAGAACAACTTTAGAGAAGTGGGAAAGAAAAAAATATAATAATAAAAAAAAAAAAACGAATATTCGAACTCGCTAATATATAGAACGATATTCTAAATATTCGCGAAATCTCGAAATTGCGATATTCGAGAAAAAAATTCGCAATTCGAATATTCGCGCTCAACACTAGTCATGAAAAGAGATGTCCCGAACTATTCGCCGTTGAACAGTTTCCGGCGAACATCGCTTGTTTGCAGTCGCTGCGGCGGGCGAACATATGCGATGTTCGGTCCGCCCCCTATACGTCATCATTGAGCAAACTTTGACCCTGTACCTCACAGTCAGCAGACACATTCCAGCCAATCAGCATACAGTACCCTCCCTCCCAGACACTCCCACCTCCTATCAAAAAGCAAGAACAGCATCCATCTTAGATTCATTCTGAAGCTGCAGTGTTAGGGCTGTTTCACACGAGTGGATGAGTGTGTGACATCCGATCCGTGAAATAGTGCCAAGACCCGATGCAGACTGCAGAGGCACGGAGCATTAACATGACTGATAATGCTCCGTGCCTCTCTGTGATCTCTTTACTACGAAATCACAGTGACAACTTTATCTCACTGTGATTTCATAGTAAAGAGGTCACAGAGAGGCACTGAGCATTATCAGTCATGTTAATGCTCCGTGCCTCTGCAGTCTGCATCGGGTCTTGGCACTATTTCACGGATCGGATGTCACACACGGCATCCGCTCGTGTGAAACAGCCCTTAGTTAGATCAGGGAAAGTGCTGCTGCGCTGCTGAATTAAGGAAATCGTTAGCTAGGCCAGTGTTCTGTGTCCACTCCAGTCCTCAAAGACTCATCTGTTATAAGGAGAGCGTCCTGACAGCACCCCAAAAAGCCCTTTTTAGGGCTAGTAAATCAGTCAGTTTTTTTTTTATATATATATATATACAGGGAGTGCAGAATTATTAGGCAAGTTGTATTTTTGAGGATTAATTTTATTATTGAACAACAACCATGTTCTCAATGAACCAAAAAACTCATTAATATCAAAGCTGAATATTTTTGGAAGTAGTTTTTAGTTTGTTTTTAGTTTTAGCTATTTTAGGGGGATATCTGTGTGTGCAGGTGACTATTACTGTACATAATTATTAGGCAACTTAACAAAAAACAAATATATACCCATTTCAATTTTTTTTTTTTACCAGTGAAACCAATATAACATCTCAACATTCACAAATATACATTTCTGACATTCAAAAACAAAACAAAAACAAATCAGTGACCAATATAGCCACCTTTCTTTGCAAGGACACTCAAAAGCCTGCCATCCATGGATTCTGTCAGTGTTTTGATCTGTTCACCATCAACATTGCGTGCAGCAGCAACCACAGCCTCCCAGACACTGTTCAGAGAGGTGTACTGTTTTCCCTCCTTGTAAATCTCACATTTGATGACGGAACACAGGTTCTCAAAGGGGTTCAGATCAGGTGAACAAGGAGGCCATGTCATTAGATTTTCTTTTTCATTAAATTTTTTTCTTTTATACCCTTTCTTGCCAGCCACGCTGTGGAGTACTTGGACGCGTGTGATGGAGCATTGTCCTGCATGAAAATCATGTTTTTCTTACCTTGCAGACTTCTTCCTGTACCACTGCTTGAAGAAGGTGTCTTCCAGAAACTGGCAGTAGGACTGGGAGTTGAGCTTGACTCCATCCTCAACCCAAAAAGGCCCCACAAGCTCATCTTTGATGATACCAGCCCAAACCAGTACTCCACCTCCACCTTGCTGGCGTCTGAGTCGGACTGGAGCTCTCTGCCCTTTACCAATCCAGCCATCTGGCCCATCAAGACTCACTCTCATTTCATCAGTCCATAAAACCTTAGAAAAATCAGTCTTGAGATATTTCTTGGCCCAGTCTTGACGTTTCAGCTTGTGTGTCTTGTTCAGTGGTGGTCGTCTTTCAGCCTTTCTTACCTTGGCCATGTCTCTGAGTATTGCACACCTTGTGCTTTTGGGCACTCCAGTGATGTTGCAGCCAAACTGGTGGCAAGTGGCATCTTGGCAGCTGCACGCTTGACTTTTCTCAGTTCATGGGCAGTTATTTTGCGCCTTGGTTTTTCCAGACGCTTCTTGCGACCCTGTTGACTATTTTGAATGAAACGCTTGATTGTTCGATGATCACACTTCTGAAGCTTTGCAATTTTAAGAGTGCTGCATCCCTCTGCAAGATATCTCACTAATTTTGACTTTTCTGAGCCTGTCAAGTCCTTCTTTTGACCCATTTTGCCAAAGGAAAGTTGCCTAATAATTATGCACACCTGATATAGGGTGTTGATGTCATTAGACCACACCCCTTCTCATTACAGAGATGCACATCACCTAATATGCTTAATTGGTAGTAGGCTTTCGAGCCTATACAGCTTGGAGTAAGACAACATGCATAAAGAGGATGATGTGGTCAAAATACTCATTTGCCTAATAATTCTGCACGTAGTGTATATATAGTGCAGTTGCCTGCCCGTGTGTGTCAGGCCCACTGACTGTACTGTGCCCACTGCCAGTGCACCCACCACTCATATCGGGTGGCACAGTACCTTGCAGATAAAAAAGTAATCCAATTTTTTCTCTGTAATATAATTGCAGTTGCCTACCAGTGTGTGTCAGGCCCACAGACTGTACTGTGCACACTGCCCACCACTCATATCGGGTGGCACAGTACCTTGCAGATAAAAAAGTAATACATTTTTTTCTCTGTAATATGATTGCAGTTGCCTGCTAGTGTGTGTCAGGCCCACAGACTGTACTGTGCCCACTGCCCACCACTCATATCTGGTGGCACAGTACCTTGCAGATAAAAAAGTAATACCATTTTTTATCTGTAATATAATTGCAGTTGCCTGTCAGTGTGTGTCAGGCCCACAGACTGTACTGTGCCCACTGCCAGTGCCCACCACTCATATCTGGTGGCACAGTACCTTGTTTTCTCTGTAATATAATTGCAGTTGCCTGCCAGTGTGTGTCAGGCCCACAGAGTGTACTGTGCCCACTGCCCACAACTCATATCTGGTGGCACAGTACCTTGCAGATAAATAAGTAATGCAATTTTTTCTCTGTAATATAATTGCAGTTGCCTGCCAGTGTGTGTCAGGCCCACAGACTGTACTGTGACCACTGCCCACCACTCATATCTGGTGGCGCAGTCTCTTGCAGATAAAAAGGTAATACGTTTTCTCTGTAATATAATTGCAGTTGCCTGCCAATTTGTGTCAGGCACACAGACTGTACTGTGCCCACTGCCCACCACTCATATCTGGTGGCACAGTTCCTTGCAGATAAAAGAGTAATGCATTTTTGTCTCTGTAATATAATTGCAGTTGCCTGCCAGTGTGTTTCAGGCCCACAGACTGTACTGTGCCCACTGCCCACCACTCATATCTGGTGGCAAAGCACCTTGCAGATAAAAAAGTAATGCAATTTTTGCTCTGTAATATAATTGCAGTTGCCTGCCAGTGTGTGTCAGGCCCACAGACTGTACTGTGCCCACTGCCCACCACTCATATCTGGTGGCACAGTAGCTTGCAGATAAAAAAGTAATAACATTTTCTCTCTGTAATATAATTGCAGTTGCCTGCCAGTGTGTGTCAGGCCCACAGACTGTACTGTGCCCAGTGCCCACCACTTATATCGGGTGGCACAGTACCTTGCAGATAAAAAAGTAATACAAATATTTCTATGTAATATAATTGCAGTTGCCTGCCAGTGTGTGTCAGGCCCACAGACTGTACTGTGCCCACTGCCAGTGCTCACCACTCATATCTCGTGCCCGTGGTGTTGTACGTAGCTGGGGGGAAGAACAGACCTTCAATGAGATCAGTGAGGACGAGGAATGGGACATGAGTAGCTCGGCATCCAACCTTACGCAAAGGGGGTCTTTCATGCTGTCATGCCTGTTGAGTGACCCTCGTATAAAAAGACTGAAGGAGAACAACCTGTACTGGGTGGCCACGCTACTAGACCCCCGGTATAAGCAGAAAGTGGCTGAAATGTTACTGAATTACCGGAAGTCGGAAAGGATGCAGCAGTTCCAAAACAAGTTAAAAAGTATGCTTTACACAGCGTATAAGGGTGATGTCACAGCACAACGGGAATCTAACAGGGGAAGAGGTGAAAGTAATCCTCCTCCTACCACGACCACCCCGGCAAGGACAGGACGCTTTACAGACGTGTTGTTGATGGAGGACATGCAGAGCTTTTTAAGTCCTATGCATCGCCACAGCCCTTCGGGGTCCACCCTCAGAGAATGACTCGACCGACAGGTAGCAGACTACGTCACCTTAACTGCAGATATCGACACTCTGAGGAGCAATGAACCCCTTGACTACTGGGTGTGCAGGCTTGACCTTTGGCCTGAGCTATCCCAATTTGTGATAGAACTTATGGCCTGCCCTGCTTCAAGTGTCCTGTCAGAAAGGACCTTCAGCACAGCAGAAGGTTTTTTCACTGAGAAGAGAAGTCGCCTAGGTCAAAAAAGTCCAGCTTACCTCACCTTTATTAAGATGAATGAGGCATGGATCCCGAAGGGACTGACAGTGGGGGATGCATTTTACTAAAAGGCCTGATGAGATGCCTTGGGCTAAAAATGGTCCACACGCTGCTGTATTTAATCTCTGACTTCTCCGCCACCAACTAGGGTTCAAGCCGCAATGTTTTAGTGCACTTTCTGCCTGGAAAACATAAATTTTTACAGCCGCTGCGCAACAATACCTCGTTTTTCAGGCATGTGTACATGCCTAATTTTTCTGGCCTCCTGTGCTGCACCGTGGCTGCAAAAACAAAACAAAAAAAGGCACATACATTCCCGTTCGTGATCGTTACCTTGTTGTGGTGAAGGGGCTTGCGTATCACAATGAAGCGATCACCTCTATGAGTGTGTTGGCTATGTTGGCACACCCCATATGATAAGGTCGTTGCTTCATTGTGAACAGACCAAAAGCGATCGGCTGGATAATTTCGCATAGAAAAAACAGTAATTTTCTTTGCAATCATCTAAGATGATCATTAAAGCCTACTAGGCCAACAATAGGCCCACACTGCAGAATCATTGTTTTCTGGGTCACTTAACTGTCACTGAACTACCTCAGCACGACCATAGGCTTTAAAAAACCGCCATCGCCTGCAATCTCCCAAAGTGCGCACGAGCACATTCATCATTACACCAAGATTGATGCATAGAGGAATAAAATTTATGTCATGAGTATGTCAACTATTGACAACTCTTTGCGGTTGTCTAAAATCTATTCAATACACGTCCCCTGATAGGGTACGTAACAGGGATTAACAGGGCAAGGAATGTTTTGTTGATAGCCCTAGCAGTGTTCCTGGCCAATCTATAAGTCACTCTTATGGAGTCCTCAGTAGTAATGCCCACCACCACTGCCCACAGTATTTACAATGTTCCCTGCAGTGCCCCCTATAATTACAATGCCTACTGCCATACCAACTGGAGTTATAATCTTCTCTGTAGTGCCCCCATAAATTATAATGCCTGTCCTCTCACTCCAGTCTTCTATACAATACAGTCCCATATAAATAACCTCCCTCCAGTCTTCTATACCATGCAGTCCCATGTAAATAACATCACTCCTCTCCCTCCAGTCTTCTATACCATGAAGTCCCATGTAAATAACCAATCCTCTCCCACCAGTCTTCTATATGATACAGCCCCATGTAAATAACCTCTCTTTCTTACAGTCTTCTGTAACATACAGTCCCATGTAAATAACTTAAATCCCCTCCTTCAGCCCCTCCAACACATAGTTCCATGTAAATAACATAACTCCTTACCCTCCATAATATCCAGTCCCATGTAAATAACACCAGTCATCTCCCCCCAATCTTCTATAACATACAGTCCCATGTAATTAACACCCACCCCCTCCCCTTCAGCCCCTCTAACATACAGTCCCAGTTAAATAACATATTTCCCTCCCACTTAGCAGGGAGGAGGTTTAATAGGGGGAGAACCACATCTCCCAGCATTTCTATGACACTTACATTCATTCCATGGCATCACAGGTCACTGCTGAGCGCTGCCTTTTTCTGCACTGGTCACATGATGGTGACCTCGTCACAGGTCCGACCACCACCTCCAATGTTGAAAAGATCACATGACTAACACTGGCAGGTAACACTGGCAGAGGAAGGAAGGAAAAAAATTATAAAATAAATAAATAAAAAAACACCTCAGCTGGCACTGGGAAGGACCCTCTCCCCCTCTGGGCCCCTGTGCAGCTGAACGAGCTGCACACGCAATATGTCCGCCCCTGCCTTAGATTCTTTTTAACCTAATTAGCATATTTATAAAATAAATCTGCTTTTTGGGAGATAGAGAACATTGATTTTTGGACACAAATGTATATTAGAAATTACTGCATATAAACATATAAACCATATAAACAGTTAAGGTGCATTCATACGACCGTACAGTATGTATTTTGCGGTCCTCAAAACAGGGATCTGCAAATAAAACTGATGACGTCCTTGTGATGTATGTTTTGCATTTTATTTTATTTTTTTGCAAGACATCATTTATCTTTTTTGCTGGACTGCGGTCTGCTGTCCGCATTTTTTGCGGCTCAATTGAAATGAATGGGTCCACATCCAATCCTCAAAATATGCAGATCAGATGTAGATTAAAGATATGGTCGTGTGAATGAGGCCTTAAAAATGGTCTAGAGTGGTGACAGATTCCCTTTTAGTTACTGGGCCCCATAGCATCTGCCATGCCTGCTACCCTGGTAGTTACGCCTATGAGCCACATATTCATTGCTGCATAACATACTGTAATATGTTCTGGATTGTTAAAAAAAACTGTCTTTAATGGAAAAATTATTTCTTAATACTACATAATTGCCTGCATCATATGTGTGAAAACATAATGTTTGATAGGAACACACAGGTATTAAAGAATTACAGGTTACAGGGAAATAAAGGGCTGTCAACATGTTGAATATGATATAGTATTATTTTTAGCACCTGCTGATACAGTGTGACTGTGCTATGTGATAGATCTGGTATATGCTGTAGATCCTAAGATACAAAAGGTCTTTGGATAAATTAGAATTATGAAGATTACATAAAGCTCTCTAAGCCTGTAGACATGAATGAAAATTACTTATAGGAAAACAACTAAAGTACTAAAAGCATATATCAGTAATAGCACGCAGATTGCATAAATTCAAGATGCAATTTACCATGATTTTATAGCAAACCGCTGCAAGTTAAAGGATGGACTTAACAGACCTGGCAAAGCTAAAAGTCTGCCCTAAGTTTGTGACCTTCACAGTGACTGGCCATTTGCCTTTACATGACATTTACCTTTAAAGCGATATTCCAGTTGGCCCCCATAGATTGGAGCCACAAAGCATCATTGCTTACCGATCATTTTTATAATGTGTTGATCTTACCATGTAAATGATCCACTTCCTCTATTTCCCCACAACGCAGCACTTCTCTATCTTTGAGAGACCTGTATCATCTAGCCCGTAGAGAACTTGCCAGGACAGAACCCCAAATGCATATTTCTGACTCATTTAACATTATGTTAAATGCTGAGTGATATTACCGAGTTCCTACAGTGGCTGCACATGGTGGCTGCAACCTTTGAAAATCTAGTTTATGTTAAACTAAGATAACACAGAAAGGCCTAGGCAAAATATTAGCATACAAGACAGAAAAACTCCCTATTACACATTTTTCTAGGTATTTTTTAAAAAGGTAATGCTATTTATTATTAAAGGGGTTGTCCGAGATAATTAAAAATCCTGGACAATCACTACAATTGCTTAACCCCTTCCTGACATGTTACACACTATTACGTCACATGTCAGGTCTCTAAAGATGGCGCCCGCTCCTGAGCAGAGCTGACACCATAACAGCAGACACCGGCGGCATATGTCCATGACCGGCAGTAATGCTGATTGCGGACATTTCACCCCTCAGATGCCAAACCTGACCACGGCATCTGAGTACGCTGAAAACTGGAAGCTTACAGTTATGCGCTGGATCCCCCATGTGGCGATCGGAGGAGCCGGAGAATGTGTGCAGCAGCAGCCCCTTTCTTTGTGAATGACAGGAGGCTGCTGCATAGTATTTCCTATTGAGCCCTTGCCTGTGATAGGGCTTCATAGGAAAGTAGTAAAATCATCATAGTAAGACCTCTTTCACATGACCGTATGGCTTTTTGTGGACCCATTGACTTGAATGGAGCCACGGAACGTGATTTGCAGGCAATAATAGGACACGGAACAGAAAAAGAGAAATTCGGAAACAGAATGCATATGGAGTACATTAGGTTTTTTTTGGTGGAACCATTGAAATGAATGGTTCCTTATATGGACCGTATATAGAACGCAAAAAACGGAATGGAAATAGAAAAAAAAACGGTTGTGTGCAAGAGGCCTAAATTGGAGTCTATGATAATAGCAAAGAAATGTTTGATTGTTATAGTTCCCTATGGGAACTATAAAAAAAAGTGTAAAACAATTTTATAACATTTTAACAAATAAAAAATATAAAAGTTCAAATCACCCACGTTTCCCCAAAGTGAGAATAAAAAATAAAATAAATAAAATAAAATACACATCATGGGTATCGCCGGATTCGTACTGACCTGGATAATGAAGATCACAGGTTAGTTTTATTGCATAATGAATGCTCAGCAAAAGATAAACCCTCATACGACGGAAAAATTAAAAAGTTATGGCTCTGGGTAGGTGGGGAGTGAAAAACAAAAACACAAAGTCAAAAAAACCTCCTGGGCAGAAAGGCTTAAAGGGGTTGGCCACTTTCTGGCTACTGTTGACTAATATATGTAAGATGACTATATAGCACTTACTAACATAGTCTTTGTTGATATTCTTTGTTGTTTGCTATATTTCCTAAGCCATGTTGAGCAAATCTTCTGTGCTGTCTGCATAGAGGTCCTGTCCATAAGATGACCGATGATAGATGGTCATGTGACCAGACACATCACTCATTTTCCTCCATTCTAACTCACTGCTCCTGCAGTAAACTCCTAATAGTGCAAGTACAGTTATATGTGCAGTGTATCTGAAAGGAGGAGACTGAGTGATGTGTCTAGACACATGACCATCCATCAGCAGCCATTTTATGGACAGGAACTCTGTCTGGACAGCATAAAAGACTTAGCCAACAAGGGGACATGTCATGAAATATTAGATAGATTTCAGCAACAGCTATATTAGTAAGTGCCATCTAGTCATCATACACACACGTTGATCAACACTAACCAGAATGAGGCAAAAAAAACGAAAAACTGGATATACTCACCCCTTTCACCAGTGCCGTTTACAAACAGCAGAGGAGGCGTGCCTGTGGTCTATAGGTGAGGACCTTGATTGGCTGCCTCTGGCATATCCTAGTGCGTTACTTTGCATGTCACTTTGATCAAACAAAGAATATAGCTCGCCCCGAAAAAAATAAGCCTTCACACAGCTTCATCAAAATAAAAATGTAAAAAAGTAATTGGTATCTCCATAATTGTACTGACCTGCAGAATAATGTTGTTAAGTATTTTTGACCATGCAGTGAATGTTGAAAAAACAAAGCCCTTAAAAACCTGCTGGATTGTGTTGTTTTTTTCACAGTCACCTTAAAAAATGTTTTAAAAGTTACTGGATGTTCCCCAAAACTTGTCCCACATTGAACAAGCCCTACTACAACTAATGTTGATGGAAGAATTCAAACAATATGAATTCAGAAATGAAGAGATTAATAAACAAAAAATAAATAAAAATCGCCAAACATTAAAGGGATTGTCTCAATTCAGCAAATTGCATTTATCTTGTAGACAAAGTTAATACAAGGCACTTATTTATACATTGTGATTGTCTATATTGCCTCCTTTGCTGGCTTGATTGATTTTTTCTATAATGCGCAAGCATGGCCTGAGGCAGGTGCAGCACTATGAAGTGCCTTTTGCGCTGTGGCATTAGAAGAATTTTGATATCTCTGACTTTTAGTCTAAAATTACTCTGTAATACCTCTAGCGCCGTTCTATGGAAACAGTAGGTTTAAAACTACACACCAAATGCTTGAAATAACTTCTTTATTAACTTCAAGTTTTCTTCATATATAACACTGCCGCCTCTGCAGCAGATAGTCCATGTACATAACACGTGTTAAAAAGATATCACGAAATGGCAGTATGCATAAGATGGTGGTTCAACTGTTCAATCTTGTCATTCAACATAAAATGGTGGATATATTTCTCTCTTGAGTATCTGTACTCTCGCTTTAAGTTATTTAAGCACTTTATGATCTCTCTGAGAGATATATCTGAGGTCTAACTAATAGATCACTTGCTGAATTTGGTCGCAATTTGCAGTATGCAGTTAGCAGTAACTATTTGCAGATTGGTTGAGTATGATATGGTATGGTTTTATGCAATTTGGATTGCCATATGGAATTTGAATTTGGATTGTGAACTTTGTAGTTTGCAATTGGTGGAACTCTAAGTAAAAACTCATATAACTGGTTCAGTATACAGTTCTAATCACTATATTAACAGTAGGAACATTATATAACTGTTTAAATACCTATTTTGGCCTCTCTGATTCCAAAAAACACAGCTCTTAGTGGAGTGAATGTCTATTCAGCTTCTCTCTAATTTCTAGCAGCTCCTTCTAGGGAATTTCCCACACAGGCTGTGTGTAAGGCTGGCTTTGATTGGTATAGTCTCCTGCCCAGCAACAACAGTTTAACTCTATGCTTTCTGTTGTTTCTGCTGTGTCATTGACCTGTTTGTTTGTTAAAGACAAAATCTGGTATTTCCAGTGACTTCATGTTTGGATGTCACATAACTGTTATATATATTGTATTCACAGAAGCAGAAAAGATAATATGCCTTTAAGATTCATTATATGGATGTAAGGTAATTACATCCATATAATGAATCTTAAAGGCATATTATCTTTTCTGCTTCTGTGAATACAATATATATAACAGTTATGTGACATCCAAACATGAAGTCACTGGAAATAACAGATTTTGTCTTTAACACACAAACATAGGAACTGTATTAAGGTTGTTGGCAGGTCTAGCTGTATAAACACATAAGCTATATTAGCATCCTAGGACAGGTTTTAGCTGGCCAGCTACACGGCCACCTTTGCTGGATTACACGGTGGTTACAACCCCTTGAAACGAGCAGTATATATTGTGACAGAAAAATTAATCAAGTCAACAAAGGAGGGAGGCAATATGGACAATCACAATACATTAGTAAGTGCCTTATATTAACTTTGTCTACATGATACTGTAATTGCTGTTTGCTGAAGTAAGGCAACCCCTTAGTATTAAACTACATCCTTATATTATCAATAAAGTCTAAAAGGTTTTTATTCAAAGAAATTCAAAGAAATACAGTAGACCCTAGTGGTAAATGACTGGGTCCAAAGACAGCTCCAATCATTCATGAGAACGGGACCTCATAATCTGTGTAATCATTCATTTTTGTGAGGGTTCCAGAGATAGTCGAGCACTGTACTAGACTATGTCCAAAACTTCCCTAGAAATTAATGGATCAGCCGTTCACATGCCTGACCAGCCACTCTGCTGAGAACGGGGACCTCATAACCTGTGTAGCCCCCCAAAACAAACAGAGCAGCCAGTCAGGCATGCGTTCAGCTCCTACATTTATTTTTGTGAGGGTTCCAGAGATAGTCGAGCACTGTACTAGACTATGTCCAAAACTTCCATAGAAATTAATGGATCAGCCGTTCACATGCCTGACTAGCCACTCTGCTCATTTTGGGGTGCTCCATGGGGTATGGGGTCTTCATTCTCATGATTGATAAGGGTCCTGGCTGGGGGCCCCCACCTATCTAACAGTTATCCCCTATCCAGTGGATAGGGGATTACTTTACAAAACCAGCATACCCCCCTATGTAGGTCCTGCAGGTCCTATGGATGTAGACCATGAATCCAAACCAGATCTTCTTATGAAAAACCACTTCACTCTGATGCCAAGGGGTGACATATGGCTGAACAGAAACCTTTGAGAACCATAAGATGTAGATCATGTGTAGCCTGTGTTCACATTACACCTTCCAATTTTTTTTTCATATATGACATCAGGGAAAACACGTCATCAGAGATTTCATTAATTGTAAAGCTGGGGGAGTGGAGTACTTTGCCAAATGCACGTGCATGGTATGCACATGGTGGCAATGGTGGAGGTCATCTCAATTGTGGGGATAACCGTGGTGCCGAAAAACATTGGTATTCATTGGGATCCCAACAGGGACCATTGGGATCACAAGATCATTCAAAATGAATGTCAATGGATTTACTCCATTACCTCAATGAAAGTCTGAGTATTACTGGTTTTATTTGAAAACTGACTGTGATTCCATCTTTAGACAGAAGGCCATGCTGTGACCATCATTTCTTATCATGAATTCTCATACGAACAGACCTTTCTTGGATAATATCCATAAACTAATCTATATACTTAAACAGGACATTTAGCAGTGCTTAATATGTTAATACATACTAGGCACTGTGGCTTTTTCTGTATCCACTGTTCTTTACTGTACTATTGATCGACATGATGTTATTTTTACTGAACAGACGTTCCTGTTGTGATATGAATGTCAGGTATATTCATAATCACAACTGAACCGATCAGCATTGTATGAATGAAGACCTGGCAAACAGCATAAAGTGTTGGGAGATACTCACCATAGTTCTTCAGTACGACCAGACGCCACTCCCAGGGGAGGTAGACCTAAGCAGCATGAGCGTTGATGACGTGCGCACGGGAAGTAGTCCCCATTTACAGCTGATTGGCCACTAGAACAATTGAGCCCCCAGATGGGACATGGCATTGTGTATTTTAAGGAGGCCTAACACCAGCAATTCACCACTGCTTCTCCATCTCCTAACCTATATACCTCGCTACTTTAAACTCACTGCATCCAGTATCTGATTCTGGTAAAACACATAGGATCACATTACTCATAGCGTCAGGGCTCAGTTAGGACAAGGATTAGGTAAATGTACCGGTTGGGGGTTGTCCTTCTCAGAACAGCTGCTCTGCTTATTCTGACGTTAGGGCATAGCACATACTGTTCAGACAACAGACTAGACTAGGGCTACTCAGCGTACCTGTCCCAGAGACATCTGTTCTTGCGTCTTGTTGTATGACACCCAATGTGTTATATTTTAGGAGGCAAACTTCCATTCACAAAATTATTTGTGTGAGTTATTGTATGTCTCTTCATGAATAAAAACCTGTGTATCCAGTCGCATACAATAATTTACTGCTACATGTGGACAGAATGTAGTTGTGATATTGCAAACTGTCAAGAAATGTCAGGCAAAGCATGCTTCCACTTTATAAAAGGAGAGATTTGTGCTGCTATTCAGCAGTTTTATCTCTCCACTGTCCAGGTGATCAATTTACCATCTTTCAGCTAGTTAGAAAACTTTCTGAGAAACACGCTCCTACAAAAATGATTGGGGTCATCAGGGAATACTGCCTTTGCTTGTCATTTAATACTGTTCAAATGTTTATACTTCGTCTGTAATGATCTCTTCTTGGAATCTCTAAATTCTTTACTTGTGCTCTAAGTGTATATTTTGTGTGGCAGCCATGACAACACACGACTCTTACCAAAATCACTATAACAAGCTGTTTACTTTAGGTTCTAATGCCTTGCCTTTTACAGCATTGTTGAACAAACTCTCGTGTTAGGAAGTCTATAAAATTATCTTCATTTCGGTGGCCAATTATCTTCGTTTCAGTGCAACAGCGTTCAAGAATTTTGTACTGTCGCTTCATTCAAACTTAATGGGATTCCTGGAAATAGCCAAGTGCTGTACTCTACTATCTTCGGCAGATCCATAGACTTTGACTGGAGCCGAAGTGTGCATACTTGACCATTGTTTCATTCAAATGGGAAACACAGTGCTCTTGTTCTTATGACCATGAGGGTTATAGTGGTCAGACCCCCACTGATCAAACATTTACCAGGTATAGAGCCGATAGGAACTAAGTTGTCATTCTGGGAGGTCCCTTTTAATACGTTATGGTTTCTTACCTTAGCTGAAGTGACACAAGTAGCAACAATGCTTGCAGGCTGGGGGTGGCAGGATGGTGGCTCGTATTGATGCACAGGCCTTATGTGCTTTCTTATAGTTAATGTATTATATACCCTACTCTATGCATGATAACTGGGACTGTTTGGTGACCTCATTACATGTCTCAACTACAGCCACTTACTGCATGGATGAATGAATGAACAAGCCATTTGGAATGAAGCTGTCCAGACCTCCTTGGTCCTGCAAGAGACAGTACAGAAGTGCAGCAGGTTGGGAGGAGTGGGAGCAGTGGATGGGAGTGGTAGTAGTTCTGGCTTATACGGTCCATCACAGTGGCTTTCATCACACTGTTGCTCCTTGGGGCTTCCCCTTCTAATGTGCTTAGGGCCAGTTCAGCCTTTGAATGTGGAGTCAAATTGCACAATCAGGTTGCCCCTTCTAGTCTCTATCTCCAATCTTCTAGTAGCAGGTTAGATGCTATTTTTGTAAGTGGTTCAGCAGCGCCCCCACTAGGATCATTGACTGTGTCATGTTGGAGGAAGATATTGTGCCATTTGTCGCCATTTTTTAATCCATCCTGCCATGACTACGCCAAATGTAAAGTACAGGACACATGAAGAAGAATAGGAGCGGATATTGCTTTAAGATAAAACTTAACTGTGTAACCAGCAGTATACAATGAATAAAAATTTGAACAGCAGAAAGCAAAATTCTGTAAACTATTCTGGGTTAACACTGTCTTCAGCCACATGCCTGTATGAGGGAAGTCTCCCTCTCCTTCTCACACGTAGTCTCTCAGGGTTTATCTCTGAACAATATCCCTTTCAATAACAACTGGAAACAAGAAGCCCCTTGTGAGATATCTGAATAACTATCTAACTTTTGGTGGATGAAAATGGCACTTGTGTATGTTCACATACCACCCAAGCACTATACTGCATTCACTTCCTGCTCCAGAGAGAAGGAGAAGCTTTGCCCACCGTCTGTTGTACACATGGACATGTCACTATGGCCAACAACTTTTAAGTGGGTCTCTATGGATTCCCAATTGATCTGAGGCAAACACTATTCCATTGTCAAGGCAATCACAGCAATGCAATTAGGATCTCTGTAGGATACAGTTCCTACACCAGGTGACCTTTACACTTGGGGATTCAGACTTACGTATTCCAGTGCTTGTGCTGAGATCATACTGCCCCAGGTTCTGGTATACAACTCATGGTCTGGCTCTGTGCTGTGATTTGTAGATTTTTACACAACCCTTGCCCTCTAAATCCAGCAGCTTGGTGGCCAGCTTCTTCCACTTGAGTCTGCAGACACCTCTGTTTTTGCCATCTCTCTGGTCGGGGAATGTGGCAGACTCCTCCTTCCACATAGTAGAAACAGGTGTTCCTGTTCAGGCTCAAAAACTTTCCCTTGTTGTCTACTTTGGTTCCATCTCATTCTTACTGACACACCTCCCTTACATACTCTGCATGTAGGGGAAGGGCAGCTTGTATGGGTGTTTCAGTAGATCATGCAGAAATCAGTGAGTTTCTGTAGCTTCCTGGAACTAAAAGAAGGAGCAAAAGTCACAGCTTCCTCTCCCTTCCAAACTCTCCCTATCACTGACTAGAGTTAGTGGTGGAGCCAATTTACACCTATACTCCTACAAGGGCTAGGCCAGGATAGTTAACTCTGGCTGTGTCTTCCATACATGGCTATACTTGGAGCAATACATAGCATGACATAACATTACATTACATAACATAAAAAAAATAAACAATTTGCAGATACCCTTTTGCTCTGGGGTACTGCACAAGCTATGCTCTGACTCTTGATTACTCAATACCTACACTCAATGTCTAGGGGTCAGAAAAATAAATAGTAGGCAAGATTTTTATGTTGAGACCGTGAAAATGATAACCTCGACTGTACAGTGCACAGTTTTGATGTTATTTGTGTGACAACTGTCCATTTTATTCAGTTACGTACTTACCTTTTTGTGTAAGCGTCAGCTATGGATAGCTGAATGGGTTTGAAATGCAAGACACATAAAAACAGATGTGGAGGGAATTTAAAAATGATTCTATACTGGTGTTGAGGGGAGTGTTGGATTTAAATATATATGTATATATGCCCTTACATATATGCATATATATATTGGCCCTTTTGCATGGGCCCGTCCAGGTAGTAGGTGTATACATAGAGATGTATGTATGCCCCTTTGTCAGCATACATCTCTATGTATAATATATGTATGGGTGGGCTTATTGCTGCCCATTGAGACCCCCTGTGTTATATATATATATATATATATATATATATGTATGTATATATATACTTATAGATGTGCCCCAAGCATCTATAAGTGGATATATATACAGTTAACTGATCCCAGAAGCTCCCATGGATACCCCCCCTCTGGAATGTGCCTGCTGGGTGGGGAGAGACCGACAACTGGACAATTATGTCCAGTTTCGGCCTCTTCAAAGGACAGATGATCAATAAAGATCCTCTGCCCTTTGTCACCATCTCCGGCAGAGAGTTCCCATGCCCCTGTATGCCGCTCACCTCCGGCGCTGTAATTACAGCGCCAGAGATGTGCGATATCTCCACAGGCGGGAGGATCAAAGGATCCCCCTGCCTGGGAGCGCGGGCTGGCGCAGGGCGGTAAAACGGGCGCGAGTGCTGCAGGGTTTATATACCCAGCAGCACTGCGCTCGGACAGTCAGCACCCCCCCCCCCTGAAGGAGAGCGCTGTACTCTGGAGCAGGCTCCAGCCTGAGAGACCCTGCAAGAAGCAGAGCGCAGGCAGCGATGTGCTGCGCTCTGAAGACCCCCTTCCCCACAGAGAGGGAGCGCAGACACTGAAATAGAAGGAGCTCACTCACCCTACGAGCTCAGATCCTCGGCAGCCCCAGAGAAGACAGAGAGAAGGAGCAGCCAGTACTCATCGCTGACCGAGTCATGGATTGGCTAAGTATCCATGTCTCCTTCACCTGCTGCAGTCCCCAGCATAAACCCCTCTACCATGCCATCATTCCCTGTTCCCCTGCTACCCTGTGTTAACCCCTTCAATGCCCTGCTCTACCCTAACACCCCTGCAGTCTGCCCTGCAAGTCCCTGCAGAGCCCTGACCGTTAACCCCTTCAATGCCCTGCTTTGCCCTGACACCCCTGCAGAGCCCTGACCGTTAACCCCTTCAATGCCCTGCTCTGCCCTGACACCCCTGCAGTCTGCCCTGCAAGTCCCTGCAGAGCCCTAACCGTTACCCCCTTCAATGCCCGATCCCTGCTACTGCTGCCCTGATAACCCCTGCCATACCAGATGTTAACCTGGGTACCTTGGCCTGCATGTATTTTCTCCTGCAGTGCCACAATTGTGTAATTAACCCTCTTGTAACCCCGTAGGGACAGTAAGTAGCCAGGCGGGTAGGTTATTGATATATGTGTGTATGAATGTATTATTGCAATGTATAGATAGTATGTGGGGTGGAATTTGGGATTGTACTGTGTAGTGTAGTTAGAACCGTGTTAGTATATTGTATTAGTGTGTGTATTTATATTGTAGTGCACGGTTATAACGATATATATCTATCCCCTTGTTATAGATATATATAGTTATAAACATAATAATACCTTTATTGTTGTAAAGTATCGCCGCAATAGAGGTAGTATATTATTGGCATTGTATTACTAGTGTATTATTAATAAATACTGTGTCATTTATACCTATTGTGTAATGTGTGATTACTAGTGGTAGTCAGTAAGGCGCATGCAGTTAGGGTAGTTAGTGATTAGCGTAAGGCAATCAGCAGTGATTTGTTATTCATTAAGGCATAAATAGGTGGAGTCATCACAAGACGATTACGCCTATTTATGAATATTAATTATCGAGATTTGCATAAATATCAATAATTAATATCCCCTTTAACAACTGGCAAAGAAAAGTCCCCAAAAAATTTTCAAGGCCTGTTCTGCCCAAAATTTAGAGAATTTTCCCCTGTGCTCAACACTTTTCTAAAAAGTGGGCAGGGCCTATGTGACCCTGCAGATTTAAGATACATTAGTCCAGAAAGCAGCATTAAACTAAACCTGAAATTTACACCAGAGATCCTATCTGCATTAGAACCTAGCTTTCACCTTCTCGAGCATGGACACCCTGCAATGCACCAAATTTATTAAGGATTGAGCACCATGTAATAGTTTTTGCACATCTTTTACCACTTGAATTAATACTAAGACCAGCATATGAAATACCTTCTTAGTAAATTTACCCCCATGGACTTCCTTGGAGGACCAAAGTTTAACACTGAGGCTTCTCCTTTAACACTAAACTGCCAGTTGCCACCAGTCTTGCGTATTTTTCTGGATATTTGTGATACATGTTATATTTTCTTAGTCGTTTTTAAGACTGCATCTAACACAATATAATTCCTTATTGTATCCTGTTAAATGTTTTTGTAATAATTGTCCGTAATAACATCTTTCATACACATTAAAATGCATTACAATTAGTAACACAAACTAGCTACAATCTGTATCTCCTTGTTATACCGTAGAGCGGCCTTGTCTATACAGTAATTTACATGATGAATGGTAGTTACAGTACTTGTGTCCAGCAGTGCATAGTGAGTTTCCATTACAGCCAGAGATAATTAGAGGATTTGAAAACTGAACATAGATCAATTAAGATGTAGTGTATGCTTTAGTGAACCCTCTGCTCATTTGTAGCATACATTCTTTTTTAGAGTAACAGTTGAGCTACAAGAATAAGTACATTATAAATGCTAAGCGATGATAAAGGTGATATTTCTATGTTGCTTTGAAAACTGAATACACAAAAAGGTAAAGCCCCATTATTGCATTATTAAATGTCTATGCAAAGCTTCCAGCATGAAAAAAGTGCTGTCATAAAAGTGCTAAATACTTTACTGTATAATACAGTGAATATTTCAGAATAATAGTTTCCTTTTAGTACCAATAAAACCATTGTTCTTTAGTGCTTTTGTATCAAAGATTGTAAGTAACTGTATAATTATATGTATATTTTTTATGAAAACAGCATAAAAAAATGGGAGAGAGGTCTAAAGGGAACCTGTCATCAACTTTATGCTGCCCATACTAACGGCAGCATTAAGAAGAGACAGGTGAGTTGATTTCAGCGCTCTGTCATTTAAATGTTAAAAGCAAATGGTTGACGAGAATCAACATCACAATTAGAGATAAGCAAATTTTTCCAAAATTCGATTCGGCTGGCTCCCCGAATTTTCATATTTTTTTTTCTTTGATCCGAATTTATTTGCGGCGAATAACGTTAAAAAGTGGCTATTTCCTGGCTGCAGAGAGCCTTTATAGTGGTGTAGAACACTGTGCCTTGCAGTAACACGCATAGGGAGTCTGCTTTGCTAGGGGGAAAAAACTGTGAGTCAGTATGACATGGAGATGACAAGCGTCGCTCTTAGAATCACTGCACACTTCACTTATTTGGGCAGTCACAGGGCCAAAACTGACCAAATAACTCAAGTATGAACTCAGCCTTACAGGTCGATGTTAGCATCAAGAAGAAGCGCACTCCTTTTACAAAGTCATCATCTGAATCCACATAGATGTCGGCAGAATCTGTTCTATTAAACGCAGTAAGTTTGTGTTGACGTCACTGATTATTTTGCCCTTCCTCTAATCTGTCAGAACAATAACCCCCAAAAAACTGACCCTGTCTGTGGAGCATCCACCTTTTCTCGGTCAGAATTTGGTCAGTAATCCATCAGTATTGCTAATGCCCCCCCAAAAAAAGGAGTGGATCCAAAACAGAGATAACACATGAATGGAATATTTGCATGTCTTCTGTGTTTTGTACCCACTCCTGGTTTTGGCTACCAAATCACAAGCCAATTCTGATGGTACCATACAGGCCTTACAGCTGCTACACAGACAGGATCCGTTGTGCGTCTCATTTTCCCTTCCTTCTGACAGATCAGAAGAAGGGTCAAATAAATGATAATGTCAGCCAGGTCAAAAGCCAAAATAGTGGCCCAGTTATGAAGCGGGGAGGGGGAAACAGCATAAGAAGTCCACAGAGTGGCCTTATGACATAGTGGTGAGGTGGAAGCAGCATGATGGGCCACAGAGTGGCACAATGACAATGTGGAGGTGGCCGCAGCATCATCAGGAGGCCACAAAGTGGCACAATAACAGTGTGTAGGTGGTGGCAGCATCAGGAGGCCACAGAGTGGCAAGTTGACATAGTGTGGCGGTGGCAGCAGCATCAGGAGGCCACAGAGTGGGAAGGTGACATAGTGTGGAGGTGGCAGCAGCATCAGGAGACCACAAAGTGGCAAGGTAACACAGTGTAGAGGTGGCAGCAGCAGCATCAGGAGGCCACAGAGTGGCAAGGTGACATAGTGTGGAGGTGGCAGCAGCATCCGGAGGCCACAGAGTGACCTAGTGACAGAGTGGGGAGGTGGGGGGCAATAACAGTACCCGCTGTTGGGTGTAAGAAGGAGCACTTGGCATCAGATGTGTGGCATCAGGCGGGTGGAAGCATAAGAATAGTAGCTGAGGCAGGTAGCCATAAAAACTGTCTCTTTTGTCAAAGTGTTAGTTTGGCACCATGGATGATCTAGTCTGATGCATCAGGCATTGGTGGGTGGAAATCCTGGCTGATCCACGCCTGATTCATCTTGACAAAGGTCAGTCTCTCCACATTATGAGTGGACAGGCAAGTTATTATTGGGGTAACAATGGCCCCCGACGCACTAAACACCCGCTCTGATGGCACACTACTGGACGGACAGGACAGCTTTTACAGGGCAAACTCGGCCACAAATCTAGTTTGGCTGCCCAGTAATCCAGCGGATCTTCAATGTGGGGTGGCAGGGTGCTGTCCAAGTATGCCACCACCTGCTGGTTCAGGTTCTGCTCCAGGTCTAGCTGCTGCTGGTGAGTAGTTTATTCACTAGACTCAAGTCGTTGCTGATGGAGCTGGAACTTGCTCCTACCCCCCCTCCTTGCCACAGCAGCCATGGCAGAGGAACGTGAGCACAGAGGGCCCCCCAGTCATACCTGCGAGAGGATGGACGATGGCGCAGATAGGCAGTGGCCAACTGACTACATAGGATGTCTATATAGTAGTTGAGTTTGTCCTCCCTCTCAGCGAGTGTAAAAAAGGCCCCCATTTTGGAATGGTAGCAAGGGTCCAACAAGGGGGAAAGCCAAAAGTCATCCCTCTGCAGAATGGTGCCTCCATCTCCACTGCATACTGCCACAGTGTGTCTGGGTCCTCTTCCTTATCGCCCTGTAGCTCCTCTGGCTGGTCCTGCTCCTCCTCTCCTGTCACCTGAGTAGAAAAGCTACCCATTTTGCTACACATTGCTTGTGCTCCATTGTCATCCTCCTCCTCCTCCAGTTCAGCCCCCCACAGGGCTCATGTGGCCGTGAGATCTAGGTGCCACGTCTCCAGTCCCCTGACCAGCCAGATTTACCAGCATCTGTTCCAGGATATGAAGCAGTGGAATGACATCATTCATTGCATAGTCCTAGCGACTGAAAGATAACATGGCCTCCTAAAAAGGCCTGAGCAAATGGCAGGTGTCACGCATGAGCTGTCACTGGCTGACATTGAAGTTACACAGGCGAGTACTCCTGTCTGCTTGGATCATCAAGAAATCTTTTATGGCCTTTCTCTGTTCGTATAGTCGGTCCAACATATGGAGGGTGGAATTCCAACAGGTGGAAACGTCGCATATCAGCCTATGTTGGGGGACGCCGCTCTGCAGCCTCAGCTCAAGGAGGGTGTGCTTTGCGGTAAACAAGTGGCTGAAGTGCATGCAAAGTTTCCTGGCCTTTTTTAGGATGTCTTGCAGATGGGTGGAAGACTTCAGGAACCACTTGACAAGCAGATTGAACACATGTGCCATGCAGGGAGCATGGCTCAGCCCTCCTTGACGCAGCACCGACACCATGTTCTTCCCATTGTCAGTAACCATGGCTCCGATTTTCAGTTGTCACGGAGAAAGCCATGATTCTATTTCTTGATGAAGGACACGGAGCAGTTCCTCCCCTGTGTGACTCCTTTCGCCCAGGCAAATGAAGTGCAGAACAGCGTGACACCGCCATGCCCTGCACATGTGGTATGCTGGAGGGGCACTGTGAATTGTCCCCGCAGTGGAGGCTGAGGACACAGTGGAGGATGCGGAGGCAGAGGTGGACATTGTTGCTGGACCAACAGTGTGAGAACGTGGAGGCGGAAGCGGCATCACCTGGCCAAGTTGTTGGTGTGGCTGTGCAGGAACCACATTCACCCAGTGGGACGTAAAGGACATGTTTTTTCCCTTACCATAGTTACAGCTCCACAATTCGGCGTAGCCGTGCACTTTGGCAGACACCGACAGGCCCAAGAACTGGCCCACCTTCTGTTCTACATGTGTGTGCAGGGCTGGTACTGCTTTGGGCAAAGAAATGACGGCTTGGGACTCTCCACCTTGGCCGGGCACAAGCCATCAATTCTCTGAACGGTGCAGAGTCCACCACTTGGAAACGAAGGGACTGCAGCACCAGCAACTTGGACAGGAGTACATTCAGCTTCTGTGCCATTGGATGAGTGCAAGCATACTTTTGTCTCCTGGCAATCGCTTCAGTGATTGATTGCTGACGGAATGACTGACGAGGAGTAGGAGGACAAGGAGCAGGATCATGATGGGAAGGACAGACAGCTTCCTTTGGCTGAGGTGGTGGAGCCTTGACTGCCTGAAATCGGGTGCGTCCCACTGGGCTATGCAGCTGTTGCTGTGGCAGGCTGGACAACCATAGGCACGGTTCTCCCAGGCCACTTTATGGTGACACTGCATATGTTGACGCAGGGCCATGGTGCTAACATTGTCACCCTGGCCTCGCTTTACCTTCTGCCCACAGATTGTACATATGGCCATGTTCACCTCCTCTGGTGGCTTAACAAAAAACTTCCATCTGGTGCATTTGCAGGATTAGTCAATGTGCAATTTAAGCTAGAAATACAGCCATAATTTTCTGGGTTTTTAAAAACACACTTTTTTGCCCAAATATCCAATTTTACAGCCGTTGCAGCATCAGCACGTGTGAAATTCAAGGGTCATATACAGCTTTCATATTCTGTTACTAAAAAAAAAACACTTTTTTGGCAATATACAACATCTGGATTAGTCACTGTGCAATTTAAGCTAGAAATACAGCCAAAATCCACTATTTTACAGATCTGCACGTGTTAAATTCCAATTTAATATATACAGCTTTCATATTCTGCTACTAAAAAAACCCCACTTTTTTGCCAATATACAACATCTTTGGGCACAAATCTTTTATTGCGGCCTAGTGTGGGTCAGGGCGTGTGAGATACACCCTTCAGGGGCGTAGCTATAGGGGGTGCAGAGGTAGCAGTCGCTACCGGGCCCAGGAGCCTGAGGGGCCCAAAGACCCTTGTGCCACATAAGAAGATACTGGTATTATAGAAAGTGTATGCAAGTTACACCTCTGGCTGGACAGAAGGGGTTAGGTTAAGAATTTGGTATGGAGGAGTGGGCGTGCAGTTTAAATTTTTGCCTCATGCAGCACGAAGGTTTGAGGGAAGGAGGGCCCAAGCTGAACTCTTGCACCAGGGCCCATGAGCTTTTAGCTACGCCCCTGACACTCTTTATATACTGGGGTTATATTCTTCTATTAGTAAAACACCCTTTTTGTGCAAAATACACAATTTTTCTGGCCTTGCAGCATCAGCACATGTGAAATTCAAGGGTTTTATACTGCTGTCATATTCAGTTATTAAACAAACACCCGTTTTGGGCACAAATCTTTAATTGTGGCCTAGTCTGGATAAGGGAGTGCGAGATACAGCCTTTACACACTGTGGTTATATTCAGTTATTTGAAATACAGCAATTTTTTGGCACAAATCCTTAATTGCGGCTTAGTGTGGGTCAGGGAAGTGTGAGATACACCCTGTATATACTGAGGTTATATTCTTCTATTAATAAAACACCCTTTTTTGGGCAAAATACTAAATTTTTCTGGCCTTGCACCATCAGCACGTGTGAAATTCAAGGGTTATATACTGCTGTCATATTCAGTTATTAAACAAACACCCGTTTTGGGCATAAAAGTTTATTTTGCAGCCTTTGCTGCATAAGTCATTGTGAGATACAGTGTCACGGCTGAGGATGGGGGAAACCCTCAGCCGTGCGATGCCAGGTGGTGTAGTGGCTACTCGGCCATGAGAACAGGATAGGGAGCAGGTCACCTCCTCACGCATCCCTACCCTGACCCTAACTCCTAACCTGCATGGGCCGACCTTTAAGGTAGGAGGACCCATGCGCAGGAACCTCGGAGCCCTGTCTTACCCTCCGCAGATCCCTGAGCTAGGAGCTGGGTAAGACGACCTACTCCTCCTTGGCACGGAGGAGCAGGAGTCTCAATGGCCAAGCTGTTGGGAAAAGGGGGACATGAACAGCCTCACGGGAATGGCAGGCGAACACCCAGTTCCACCAACCTGCCACAGCCTTGCTGACTGGATCCCTGAGCAGACAGGAAACCAGAACCGTGAGCTGCACCAAACATAAGAAAGTCCCAACAGAACAACATACAACCACCACGCATAAAGACATCAAACATGACGACAATTATTTTATGACCACAGGGGTGGCTCTCACTGGCAGGTCATAAGCACAGGAGGCTGCTCCAGCCATGGATGACTGAAGCAACCTACTGAGCCATGCCAGACACTCAGGCTATATAGGCCAAGAAGCCACACCCCACAGTCGGACACACCCAGTGACATCACACACACACTGGGAAGGGAGTTAACCCTTCCAGCACCACATAAGGGAAAACACACATATAGGGGAAAGTGTCCAACTGCATCACACACTGTGGCTGTTGCCGCTGGCAACGACATGGGTGGAAACCATGTCCAGGGAGTCAGCCTGAAGGCCGAGACAGTGCCACCACATGTACAGACTACAACAAACGTTGCCACGGGCAACCACAGTGCGGGGAAGGATGTCAGTGTACACCACAAAACACCGTGCACACAGACATACCAAAAGTGCATACACACATGCACACAACTCCCAGGGAACCGCACACATAGCTGTTGTCCGCGGCAACCGCGCTGAGGCTAACTACATTATGCCTCAGCTGCGGTTGACACAACAACCCAAACCGCGGGCAACTGTATGCGGCTCCCCAGGAGTCACGGCCATAACCGTGGCCGTGACATACAGCCTTTAAATAGTGTGGTTCTATTCAGTTATTTGAAATACAGCCATTTTGGGCACAAATATTTCATTGCGGCCTAGTGTGGGTCAGGGCGTGTGAGATACACCCTGTATAAACTGGGGTTATATTCTTCTATTAATAAGAAACCTTTTTTTGTGCAAAATACACCATTTTTCTGTCCTTGCACCATCAGCACGTGTGAAATTCAAGGGTTATATACTGCTGCCATATTTAGTTATTAAACAAACACCCGTTTTGGGCATAAAAGTTTATTTTGCAGCCTTTGCTGCATATGTCATTGTGAGATACAGCCTTTACATAGTGCGGTTCTATTCAGTTACTAAACAAACACCCATTTTGGGCACAAATCTTTAATTG
Source organism: Bufo gargarizans (assembly GCF_014858855.1). Classification (NCBI taxonomy): domain Eukaryota; kingdom Metazoa; phylum Chordata; class Amphibia; order Anura; family Bufonidae; genus Bufo; species Bufo gargarizans. Next base: position 587,860,108 of record NC_058080.1, on the reverse strand, counting down.
CGGCCTAGTCTGGATCAGGGCATGTGAGATACACCCTTTACATACTGTAGTTCTATTCAGTTATTAAACAAACTCCCATTTTGGGGACAAATCTTTAATTGCGGCCTAGTCTGGATAAGGGCGTGTGAGATACACCCTTTACATACTGTGGTTTTATTCTGCTATTAATTAAACACCCATTTAGGGCAAGATCCTAAATTTGAGAAATATGAGCAGAGCTTCAAATAAGGGATGTGGCCCAGGTCTGGTGGAGACGGATAGTTTTAAAGGCCTTATGGCGGTGGCTGTCCCACAGTACATCGTGCACAGCCACCACTACTTTTCCAGGCTAACCATCCCTTCCCTGCACAACCAAGTAGGGGACAAAATCAGGTCTGCACTGCGCAACGCCATCTGTGGCAAGGTGCACCTCCCTACGGATACGTGGACCAGTAAGCACAGTCAGGGAAGTTATATCTCCATAACAGCACACTGGGTAAATGCAGTGGCGGCTGGGCCTGAGGCGGATGGCAGTTTGGCACATGTCCTTCCACCACCGAGGATTGCAGGGCGCTTCAGTTTGCCTCCTGTTGCTTCCTCCTCCTACTCCATTTCCTCATCCTCTACCGGCTCCTCATCCGGTCAGCGTAACACCTTCACCACCAATTTCAGCACAGTCAGGGGTAAACGACAGCAGGCAGTTTTAAAACTTATCTGTTTGGGGGACAAACCCCACACAGCGCAGGAGCTGTGGACAGGCCTTGAACAACAGACCGATGAGTGGTTGGTGCCAGTGATTGGGTCTGGATGAGGCTGACTATGGTGACCTGCAGGACCTTGTTGATCTCAACAGTGAACACAATAGAACCCCTGGCACAGGCCCATTTACCAGGCCCAAAAGTAATAGAATGCCACCTCCATCGAGTTCCGAACACATTGACATATTCCTTCAGTTGGTCACACGAGATCTTGACCAGCTGGGATATGTGAGACCTAAGTCCTTCAATCTATCGGTCGCAGAGATGGAGGCACTTAGGTCACTGGAGAAGGATGACACGATTGTGATCAAGCCATCCGATAAGGGTGGCAATCTTGTCATCCTCGACTTTTTGATGTATAAAAACATGTGCCTTGATCTTCTTAAGGACAGAGAGGGATATGAGATTTTACAGACCAACCCGACTGCATTGTACTTGGGGGAACTTAAAAATATCTTGAGCATGGGTGTACAAAACAAGGTCATTAGCGCCACAGAATATATGCCTTTTTACTACCGGCGAAACCTTTAGTAGCTACTGTCACGTACCGGCAGGACAGGTAGTGGATCCTCTGGACCAGAGAGGCGATGGCGCGGGTTGTACTAAAGGACCGGTTCTAAGCAGTTACTGGGCTTCACCAGAGCCCGCCGCAAGGCGGGATGGATTTGCTGCGGCAGTAACTACCAGGTCGTGTCCCCTAGTAACAACTCGACCTCTCTGGCAGCTGATAAGGCGTGGTACACAGGGAGAAGGCAAGAGCGTAGTCGGACGTAGCAGAGGTCAGGGCAGGCGGCAAAGGTTCTAAGGCGAGTAGACGGTAGCAACGGGTTCGGCAACAGGCAAGGCAAACAAACACTGTGGAACGCTTTCTCTGAGGCACAAGGCACAAAGATCCGGCAGGAAGCTGTGGGAGGAGAAGGTATAAATAGGCAGTGCACAGGTGCAGCCTAATTAAGTCAGCACTGCCTCTCACAAACCTTAACCCTTAATATCCCTTTTGGACCAGGCACCAATCACTGGTGCACTGGCCCTTTGAATCTAAGAGTCCCGGCGCACGCGCGCCCTAGAGAGCGAGGACGCACACGCCGAGACACTGGAGTGCTGCCTGGGGGCATACGCTGTGAGCGCTCCGCGGCCAGCAGGGGACCCGGAGCGCTCAGCGTAACAGTACCCTCCCTTTGGTCTCCCTCTCTTTTTGGTACCGAAGAACTTGCGGATGAGACTGCAGTCCAGGATGTTCTCCTCCGGCTCCCATGACCTCTCCTCAGGACCGCAGCCCTCCCAGTCGACCAAAAAAAATCTTTTTCCCCGGGAGATCTTGGTCGCCAAGATCTCCTTGACAGAGAATATATCGGAGGTACCGGCGACAGGGGAGGGAGAAACAAGCTTGGGAGAAAAAGGGTTAAAGACAGCAGGTTTAAGAAGGGAGACATGGAAGGAGTTATGGATTCGGAGGGAGGGAGGAAGATGCAGCTGATAAGAAACTTGATTTTATAGGGTCCCAAGAAACGAGGGCCCAACTTGTAACTTGGGACCCTAAATTGGATGTACCTAGAGGAGAGCCACACCTTGTCACCCGGGCGAAATTCCGGAGGAGATCTGCGTCTCTTGTCAGCTTGAACCTTCATACAGGCGGAAGCCTTGAGGAGCGCAGCGTGGGTTTCTCGCCAGATGGAGGAAAAATCCTGTACAAGACTGTCCACGGCAGGTACAGAAGAAGGAGTGGGAGACTGCGGCAGAGGTGGAAGAGGATGACGGCCAAAAACGACAAAGAAAGGAGACTTGTTAGAGGCAGAGGATTGTTTGTAGTTGTAGGAGAACTCCGCCCAGGGAAGTAGATCAGCCCAGTCGTCATGGCGTGAGGATACAAAGTGACGCAGATAGTCACCCAAAATTTGGTTCACCCGTTCTACTTGGCCGTTAGACTGAGGATGGTACGAAGAAGAAAAGTCCAATTTGATCCCGAGCTGAGCACATAGAGCCCTCCAGAATTTGGAGACGAATTGTACCCCTCGATCCGAGACAATATGTTTGGGAAGGCCATGGAGACGGAAGATGTGTTGGAAAAATTGTTTGGCCAACATGGGTGCAGAGGGTAGACCGGGCAGGGGTACAAAGTGAGCCATCTTGGAAAAGCGATCCACCACGACCCAAATAACGGACTTGCCATGGGAGGAGGGAAGATCTGTAATAAAGTCCATGGCGATGTGAGACCAGGGAACTTCAGGAACGGGTAGAGGCAAGAGGAGACCCGCTGGTTTCTGGCGAGGCGATTTATCCCGGGCGCAAATCATACAGGCCTGGACGAAGTCCGAGACATCTTTCTCTAGAGAAGACCACCAGTACCTTTGGGAGATTAGTTGGAGAGACTTTTGCACCCCTGGATGACCGGCAAAAGGGGAGGCGTGGCCCCACTTGAGAATTCGCAGCCGCTGACGTGGGGGTACGTAGGATTTGCCAGGAGGAAGAAGGCGCAGGTCCACGGGAGCGACTGTTATAAGGCGTTCTGGAGGGATAATATATCGAGGTGTTAACTCGTCGCCCACCACATCAGAGGAGCGAGACAGAGCATCTGCCCTAATGTTCTTACAAGCTGGACGGAAATGGATCTCAAAATTAAAGCGGGCGAAGAACAGAGACCAACGAGCCTGACGGGGATTTAATATCTGAGCAGACTGGAGATAAGCCAGGTTTTTGTGGTCCGTGAAGATGTACACAGGATGTGTGGCGCCCTCGAGTAAATGTCTCCATTCCTCCAGTGCCAATTTAATAGCCAGCAGTTCCCTGTCCCCAATGGAGTAGTTTCTCTCTGCGGAAGAGAATGTTTTAGAAAAGAAGCCACAAGTAGAAGTCTGAGGACAGCTCCGGCTCCCACCGAGGAGGCATCCACTTCAAGAGAGAAAGGCTTGGTGGAATCTGGTCTAGAGAGAACGGGTGCAGAGGCAAAGGCGCATTTCAGGGACTGGAAGGCTTCCTCGGCTTGGGAAGGCCAGGATTTGGGGTTAGCTCCTTTTCTTGTGAGGGCCACGATAGGAGCTACCAGAGTGGAATAGTGAGGGATGAATTGCCTGTAGTAATTCGCAAAGCCCAGAAATCTTTGTATGGCTCGGAGACCAGAGGGGCGTGGCCAATCCAGAACCGCCGAGAGCTTGGCTGGGTCCATTTGAAGTCCTTGGGCTGAGATAATGTATCCCAGGAAAGGCAGGGAGGTCCGTTCAAAAAGACATTCTTCAAGTTTAGCGTACAGGCGATTTCTCCTAAGACGAGTAAGAACTTGTTGCACATGGACCCTGTGTTGATCCAAATTGGAGGAAAAGATCAGGATATCATCCAGGTATACGACCACGCAGGTGTAAAGTAAGTCCCTGAAAATATCATTGACGAATTCCTGGAAGACAGCAGGTGCGTTGCAGAGGCCGAAGGGCATCACCAAATACTCAAAATGGCCATCCCTTGTGTTAAAGGCGGTCTTCCATTCGTCTCCTTCCCGGATACGGATCAGATTATAGGCCCCTCGAAGGTCCAATTTTGTGAAGATCTTAGCCCCTCGGAGACGATCAAATAGCTCAGAGATTAGAGGCAGAGGGTAACGGTTCTTGATGGTAATTTTATTAAGACCTCTGTAGTCAATGCAGGGGCGGAGGGAGCCGTCTTTTTTTGTCACGAAGAAAAAACCGGCCCCAGCAGGAGAAGAAGATTTTCTTATGAATCCTCTCTGTAGGTTCTCACGTATATAGTCGGACATGGCAAGAGTCTCAGGAGGTGAGAGAGGATAAATTCTGCCCCGCGGTGGAGTAGAACCGGGTATCAGGTCGATCGGGCAATCATAGGATCGGTGAGGAGGAAGGACCTCAGCTTGTTTCTTGCAGAAGACATCCGCGAAGGAATGGTATGGCTTGGGCAGCCCAGAAGGCGGAGAAACTTGCGGGTTCTGTTCGACCAGAGCAGGCTTGAGACAGCGGTCCGAACAGGAGGAACCCCAACGCAGGATCTCACCGGTGGACCAATTCAGGACAGGACTATGACGTTGAAGCCACGGCAGACCCAGGAGGAGTTCGGAGGAACAGAAGGGAAGGACAAAGAACTCTATAGTCTCGGTATGAAATATTCCGATGTCCATCTGCAGAGGCTGGGTACGGAACTGTACGGTGGCAGAGAGTCTCTCACCGTTAACAGTAGAGATGAAAAACGGCTTGGGTAGACGGATTACTGGAATACGGTACTTATCAACCAAGGAGGCGTGAATGAAGTTGCCAGCTGAACCGGAATCCAAGAAGGCGGCTGCGGAGAAAGAGGACTTGGAAGAGATGATCAACTGCACGGGTATGATGAGACGTGGAGAGGAAGAATCCACACCTAGCAACGCCTCTCCCACGTTTACTAGGTGCGAGCGTTTCCCGAACGCGGTGGACGGAGAGGACAATCTCTAAGGAAGTGCTCGGTACTGGCACAGTACAGACACAGGTTCTCGTTTCTGCGGAGTCAGGCGTGACCGATCCACCTGCATGGCTTCCACGGCGGAAAGCCCAGTAGCGGGTTGAGGTGGACGCAGAAAAACGGGAGCCAGACGAGGAAAGCGTCTAGGACGAGCTTTTTCCTTTTCAAGGAGGAGTTCCTCTTGTCTTTCGGCGAAACGTTTGTCTATCCTAGTGGCCAGCAAGATGAGGTCACTAAGAGTGGAAGGAAGCTCACGTGCAGCCAGAACGTCCTTTACTTCACTATTAAGTCCCTTCTTGAAGGTGGCGCAAAGGGCTTCATTGTTCCAGTTCAGCTCAGAGGCCAGGGTGCGTAACTGAATGGCATAGTCACCCACGGAAGAACCTCCTTGGGTCAAATTTAGTAAGGCAGTCTCTGCGGAGGTAACCCGGGCAGGCTCCTCAAAAACATTCCGGAACTCTAGGCAGAAGCTCTGGACGGAAGCGGTGGCAGGATCTGCGCGGTCCCATAGTGGTGTAGCCCAGGCCAGGACCTTCCCGGACAGCAAACTGAGAATAAAGGCTACCTTGGCTCGCTCAGAAGGAAACTGGTCGGACAGAAGCTCGAGGTGGAGAGAGCACTGCGACAAGAACCCACGGCACTGCTTAGGATCTCCGTCATATTTGTCTGGTAGGGACAAACGGATTCTGGAACTGGTGGCAACTGCAGGCGGAGGTGACGCAGCAGGAGCAGACGGAGGAGCTGGCTGTTGCTGAGAAGGCAGGAGCTGCTGCAACATGGCGGTCAGCTGGGCCAGCTGTTGACCCTGCTGGGCCACAATAGTGGTGAGGTCCGCTAGGCTTGGCAGGGGAACATCAGCGGGATCCATGGCCGGATCTTACTGTCACGTACCGGCAGGACAGGTAGTGGATCCTCTGGACCAGAGAGGCGATGGCGCGGGTTGTACTAAAGGACCGGTTCTAAGCAGTTACTGGTCTTCACCAGAGCCCGCCGCAAGGCGGGATGGATTTGCTGCGGCAGTAACTACCAGGTCGTGTCCCCTAGTAACAACTCGACCTCTCTGGCAGCTGATAAGGCGTGGTACACAGGGAGAAGGCAAGAGCGTAGTCGGACGTAGCAGAGGTCAGGGCAGGCGGCAAAGGTTCTAAGGCGAGTAGACGGTAGCAACGGGTTCGGCAACAGGCAAGGCAAACAAACACTGTGGAACGCTTTCTCTGAGGCACAAGGCACAAAGATCCGGCAGGAAGCTGTGGGAGGAGAAGGTATAAATGGGCAGTGCACAGGTGCAGCCTAATTAAGTCAGCACTGCCTCTCACAAACCTTAACCCTTAATATCCCTTTTGGACCAGGCACCAATCACTGGTGCACTGGCCCTTTGAATCTAAGAGTCCCGGCGCACGCGCGCCCTAGAGAGCGAGGACGCACACGCTGAGACACTGGAGTGCTGCCTGGGGGCATACGCTGTGAGCGCTCCGCGGCCAGCAGGGGACCCGGAGCGCTCAGCGTAACAGCTACATTCTATGGCCTCCCTAAAGTACATAAGGGTATTTCTCCCCTTAAAGGTCGTCCAATAGTGTCAGGTGTCAACTGCTTAACACAGAACTGTGGTATCTATCTGGACCAGATTCTGAGGGAGTTCGTCGTGTCCCTCCCAGCCTATACGAGGGACACGATGGACTTCCTCAATAAAATTAATACCTTGAATCTGGATCCAGTGTGTATACTTGGTAGTATCGACGTCAAGGCTCTTTATAACTCCATACCACATGAGCAGGGTCTCAGAGCGGTTGACTACTACCTTAGAACCAGGGGCACTCATTGTTTTCCGCACAATGCCTTTATCCGTGAACTCTTGATGTTCACCCTTAATCACAACTTCTTTCTTTTCGATGCACGGTTCTACCACCAGCTCAGGGGGAAGGCGATGGGCAGCCCATGCGCCCCGTCATACGCCAATCTCTTCCTGGGCTGGTGGGAGGACACCCACGTGTTTCCGGACCACGTCGTCTGGTGGGCTGATTACATCCAATTTTGGACCAGATATATAGACGACGTGTTTATTGTCTGGAAGGGTGATCCTCTTAGCTTTAAACGGTTCGTTGTGGATCTTAACGCTAATGATGTGGGACTTAAGTTCACCTGTGAATGGGACTACGAGTCCATTACCTTTCTTGATGTAAGGGTTACTAAGGTGGGTGACAGTTTATCAACTAACATTTATCGGAAGAGCACGGCTACCAACTCCCTTCTCCATTGGAGCAGCTATCATCCCGCCCCTCATAGACGGGGTATACCCAAGGGTCAATACCTTAGGGTCAGGAGAAACTGCTCTAATGACTCTTCCTTTTTTCATGAGGCTGGTAGGCTTCAGGATAGATTCCTGGCAAGGGGTTACCCTAGAGGAGTACTTCGGGAGGCGTTTCAGAGTGCGTCTACTAGACCGCGGAATGAACTCTTCGTTCCAAGAAGGAGAACCGATGATGGCCCTCAACCGGCACGGATCATCGCCAATTTTGACTCCCCTAACCGTGAAACGAGGGAAGTCCTTCACAAATATTGGCCGATCCTACACATGGACGCTGATCTTTCGGACATCATAAGCAAATACCCCTCGGTCTCCTATAGACGGGGTAGGAGCCTTAGGGACCGCTTGGTTCGGAGCCATTTTTCACCACCCCTGAAGGTTGGCTCCTGGCTTGACCGGAAACCCATGGGTGTTTTTAAATGTGGTCGATGCAAGGCCTGCCAATATGTCCTAACCACTAAATCAGTTACCTGCTCGGCCACAGGTCACTCGTTCCAGGTCCGGGATTTCATCAACTGCCTGTCCAAGGGGCTAGTCTACCTATGCCAGTGCCCATGTCCCATGGATTACGTGGGCAAAACGATACGGGAGTTTAGGAGAAGAATCCTAGAACATGTCAATGACGTCATCAAGAAGGAACCTACACCTGTGGCCACTCATGTTAATGACTGCCATGGTGGCGATCCCTCTTGTCTCCGGTTTAGTGTCCTTGAATTGATACCCCCCTCCCCAAGAGGTGGTGACCTGGACAGGCGTATTTTACAGAAAGAGAGCGAGTGGATTCACAGGTTCCGCTCCCAATCACCCCGAGGGCTCAACGAGCGCCTGACCTTTTCATGTTTTCTATAATCACCCACTCCCTCTATATGCCCATTTACATCTATTTGTATATTGACTGTAATTTTCCTGCTGCCTCGCTGCTCTGGCCTAGGTGCGGGGCCTCCCCTTCTCTGTGGTTGTCCCTTTAGCACCTATGGCTTCAGTAAAAAGTTTATTCCCTGGTACGTAGCCTGGGTACGCTAAGTACCCGAATGTTACGTATATGGGGTGCGTCTGTACGTTCGCACACCCTTTAGTGGGCGTCCTTGTTATCATCAAGGTAGTCCTATTTTTTGCATCTAAGTATGTATGTATGTATATATATGTTCATTTGTCTATCCTTATCTCCCCTGGCACATAATTTTCCCCTGCCCCTCCTTTCTCTTTCCCATGCCTCGTTTGTCCTTTATTGCTATGCACATTTTTTCATGAATTATCCTTTTTTATAATTTACCCCATAAGTGGCCTGGGCTAATCTTGCCGTGTCTTAGTATTATTTTTCATTCATCTTCATCCTTTTACTTTGCGTACCTACCCAGCCCACCTTTCGTTAACAGTATTTCTACCAATCGGAGGTATGTGGTCCATACACCGTACCTCCGGTCTGGCAATTGCCCAGTTGCGTCACCTCCGGGGTGCGTTCCACCGGATATCCGTCCGGCTCATCATCGGTGTGGACGCACCCTAGCGTGCGTTCCTCTCTGGAACGCACTTACTATGGCGGCTGTATCATAGCCGTCCCTCCCCCTGGGTATATGTATTATCCTATGGATTGGGCGCATAGGGTATTTAAAGGGCGGGGCAATCCAGCATGACCGCCTCAGACCCACTTCTCCACACCTACGGCGGCACTATGTAAGTACCAGTTAACTATATCCACGTTTGTTTCCATACGGCCTAGTTCCTGAGTCTAACTTCAGGCATGTATGCATTTTTAGGTATCTTTTTGGCGGGTAGCCCTACACCTTAGGAGCTACGAACCTTGATATCATACTCCTCGAGTGCTTATCAGGTATCTTTATAGGATCTTCCTTTTTTGGTTCTATTCATTATGGGTCATGGTCATGTATTTAGGGACCATTATCCTCATCTTGTGTTTTGTACAGCTAGGTATGTTCGGGGTGATTATTCATGAGCCTCTTCACTAATTATCTTTACGTGATCCTCAGCCTTCGCCAATCTCAGGTACTTACCACTACGTTATCTCTTGGTGCTACGGGTGTTCATCCTTCGTTGTCCTATAGGTTCTTACCCAAGTCTATGATTTCTTTATAGATCTGCAGCCTGATTTAGGCGGTCGACTTCAATAACCATGCCGCCGAGTGACCGTATGTAATTTGCTATTAGGCAACTACTTACCAACCCTGGGTCTGTTGTCGTGTTATAAGCGATTATCAACGCATTTAATTACGCACGTATCATTGGACTGGGCCTGCTATAGCCACTGTCATGGGCTCCCGGTCCTTAGTAAACCTACCCCGTATAACCCCCTGATGATCCCACTGGTATGGGTGAAACGCGTCGGGGTTGTAGGTCATCTATTGTTTACTACATCTGTGTTTCTTTGTGCGTGTGTCTGTTCGTATACAGTATTTTTTATCCTCTTGGTGTACCCTGTACCTCCTGGCATATTGTCACGAGGGTAGTATACAGTGGACACCCTTCTAACTCTCTCATTGTGTGCTAGTTATCCGTTAGGGCACCACTTATTACCTGTCTCCCTCCACCGTTCACTTCACTAGGGACAGCCAGGAGGTGGAGATTAGGTACGTGGACAGGGCGTCCCCACCACTAGGAGACGTCCCTGGGCAGAGGACCAGTATAGGGTATCAGTGCTAGGGACTTCTTTTCCCCCCCATTTTTACCCACCACTTACCCAGTGCATCTGACTATATCCTGGCCTCTTACCTCGGATTAATTATATAGAGTCTTTTGTATATGTATATTTTTACATTTCTTATTAAATTAAATTTAGTCATCTTTTGATTTAACAGGGTACCCTTGCTGGACTGTTTGCTCTGTACACAAATACCCTGATTCGGTATAACTTTGGTATCTTCATTGCTGGACTTTTATACGTTGGTGCCATTGAGCCTCAAGCCCGGTCTAGTGGTGTGCGATAATGGGCGAAATCTCGTAGCAGCTCTGGGACTAGCCGGTTTGACGCACATCCCTTGTCTGGCGCATGTGCTGAATTTGGTGGTGCAGAGATTCCTCAAAAATTACCCCCATATGTCAGAGCTGCTGCATAAAGTGTGGGCCGTCTGTGCGCGCTTTCGGCGTTCTCACCCTGCTGCTGCTCGCCTGTCAGCACTGCAGCGTAAGTTCGGCCTTCCCGCTCACAGCCTCAAATGCGACATGCCCACAAGGTGGAACTCCACCTTGCACATGCTGGCCAGACTGCGCGAGCAGCAGCAGGCAATAGTAGAGTTTCAGCTGGAGCACGCACAGGTGAGTCGCTCTGCGGAACATCATCACTTTACCACCAATGACTGGGCTTCCATGCGAGACCTGTGTTCCTTGTTGCGAGTACTCCACCAACATGACCAGTGCCGATAATGCCGTTCTCAGCGTAATTATCCCACTTCTGTGCCTCCTTGAAAAAACGCTGCTGGCAATGATGGAAGAGGATGTGGCACAGGAGGAGGAGGAAGAGAGATCATTTCGTAGGGTTTCCGGCCGGTCATTCCCAAGTGTATCCGAGGGTGGGTTCCTGCACCTACAAACACCAGGTACACAATTGTCCAGCCAGGGCACAGTTCTTGAGGATGACAAGGTGGAGGATGAGGAGGAGATGGAGGAGGAGGAACCATTTTCACAGCAGGGTGGCACCCAGACCAGCTCATGGCCATCACTGGTGCGTGGCTGGGGGGATACAGAGGACACAGACTACACACCTCCCACAGAGGACAGTTTTTCGTTGCCTCTGAGCAGCCTGGCACACATGAGTGATTACATGCTGCAGTGTCTCCACAATGACCGCCGAGTTGCCCACATTCTAACTTGTGCTGATTACTGGGTGGCCACGCTGTTGAATCCCCGTTACAAGGACAACGTACAGTCCTTAATTCTGTCATTGGAGCGTGATTGTAAGATGTGCGAGTACATATGCATGCTGGTAGACACGCTGTTGGTGGCATTCCCACCTGACAGCGGGGGCTCAGTGGAAGCACAAGGCGAAGGCAGAGGAAGAGGTCTCCAACGCAGCTGGGGCACCGCCAGCACCTCAGAAGGCAGGGTTAGCATGGCCGAAATGTGGAAAATCTTTGTCAGAACGCCACAACAACCAGCACCACCAGCGGATATGGAACGTCTTAGCAGGAGGCAGCATTTCACCAACACGGTAGAGCAGTATGTTGTGCACATGCCTACTAGTACTGAATGACGGGTCTGCCCCCTTCAACTTCTGGGTCTCCAAATTGGTCACATGGCCTGAGCTTGCCCTTTACGCCTTGGAGGTGCTGGCCTACCCTGCAGCCAGTGTATTATCTGAACGTGTGTTTAGCATGGCAGGGGGCATCATCACAGACAAGCGCAGCTGCCTGTCCACAGCCAATGTGGACAAGCTCACGTTCATTAAAATTAACCAGGCATGGATCCCACAGGACTTGTCCGTACCTTGTGCAGAATAGACATGTATACCGGCCTTAACCAGCTATTGTTATACTGCAGCGCAATTGCTCATTCTTGTATTTTGGATATTTCACACTCTTTTGGAGGGTACCCTAATAAAAAATAAAAAAAATACATTAAAACCAAAAACCAGTGCTGGCTACCTGGTCCTCCTCTTCCGCCGCTTCCATCTACACCGCTACGTCTACCGCCTCCTCAAACTCCTACTCCATATTGAACTCCACCGCATAAATCTTTTTTTTTTTTGTACGTATTTTATTTTATGTCATTTCACTAATTTGTCAGTTACATTTTGGGGTGAAATTCACCAATTTTTGGGTATGATGTACCACTGTTATACCTAGTAGACAGGTTAAAAAAAAAATTGTCAGTTACATTTTCAGGTGAAAGTCACCAATTTTTGGGTGTTATGTACCACTCCTATACCAAGTAGGCAGGTAAAAAAATAAAATAAAATTTGTCTGTTAAATTTTCGGTTGCAGTTCAACAATTTTTGGGTGTGATATACCACTGCTATACCTAGTAGACAGGTAAAAAAAAAAATATACTAATTTGTCTGTTACATTTTCAGTTGAAATTCAAAAATTTTGGGGTTTAATATACCCCTCCTCTACCTATTTGACAGCTTAATAAATTTCAATAACTTTTCTTTTACCTTGTTGGAGTGACAATAGACCCCTGCTCTACCTAGTAGACAGGTTAATAAATTACTGTAATTTTTCTGTTACATTCTTGGGTTGACATTTTACTATTTTGGACGTGAATAAACCCCTGCTCTGCATAGGTGACAGGGAATAACATTTCTGAAATTCTTCTTTAATTGATGCGCGTCACCTCCTTTTATTCAATGCTTAAACTTTAACAAGTTGTCCCACATTTGCGCTTCAATAACTTTTCCCACATTTGCGCTCCAGTAATTTTCCCCCTTTTGCACCTCAATAACTTTTCCAATATTTCCGCTCGATCCCAAAAAAATGTAATACACTTATCTCCCTTGGATGTGGTCTCTCTTTCTCACACTCCCTCTCCGGCGTGGAACCCTGATTCGCCGATAACCGTGATCAGCATGGTAGGCTCAGAAAAGTACATCGAAAGTTAAAAGAGAAGATATCCAAATGGATGGTGGATGTCACTGGGGCACCTCTGCATAGGAGACAGGAACATAAATTTTAAAAAATCGTCTGTTACATTGTCAGGTGACATTTTTGAAATTTTGACGGATAGAAACCCTGCTCTGCATAGTTGACAGGGAATAAAATTTACTAAATTCTTCATTAATTAATGCGGTCCACCTCCTTTCATTCAATACTTAAACTTTAACAAGTTGTACCACATTTGTGCTTCAATAATTTGTCCCACAATTGTAATTTACTAATTTGTCCCAACATTGCACTTCAATAATTTGTCCCACATTTGCGCTTTAACAGCTTTTCCCACATTTTCGCTCCATCAAAAAAAAAAGTAATCCATTTATCTTCCTTGGATGTGGTCTATCTTTCTCACGCTCCCTCGCTGGCGTGGAACCCTGATTCACCGATAACCGTGATCAACATGGTAGGCTCAGAAAAGAACATCGAAAGTTGATAGAGAAGATATCCAAATGGATGGTGGATGTCACTGGGACACCTCTGCATCGGTGACAGGAACATAAATAAAAAAAAATTATTTGTTACATTGTCAGGTGATATTTTTCACATTTTGCCGGATAGAAAACCCTGCTCTGCATAGTTGACAGGGACTAAAATTTAAGAAATTCTTCATTAATTGATGCTCGCCACCTCCTTCCATTCAATGCTTAAATTTTAAAAAGTTGTCCCACATTTACACTTTTATACTTTGTCCCATATTTCCGCTCTAAAATTTTTAATTTGAAACAATTAATCCTCCCTTGGATGTGGTCTCTCTTTCTCAAGCTCCCTTTCCGGCGTGGAACCCTGATTCGCCAATAACCGTGATCAACATGGTAGGCTCAGAAAAGAACATCGAAAGATGATAGGGAAGATATCCAAATGGATGGTGGACTTCACAGAGACGTGCGATCAGGCAGAAGTTATCTATAGTCAACAGAGCCGCAGCTGGGCCTTTCCTAGCTAACGTTTCCAAATCCAAAATACCACAGTGACATTCCCTATAATTTTTTATTAATTATTCCAATAGCAGGACATATTAAGAGTCCTGTATTGTTATTTATCGTCACTACCTCCCCGAGTCGGGAATGTGTAATTGCCTCGCACCCCCTAATTTCCTCAAAATTCTTCTGTTTTAATAGCTTCTCCCACATTTCTGATTCATCCCATTGCAGCCATTGACCTCCCTTGGATGAGGTCTCTCTTTCTCACGCTCCCTCTCCAGCGTGGAACCCTGATTACCCGCCACCCGTGATCACTTTGGTAGGTGCATAAAAGAACATCGAAAGTTGATAGAGCAGATATCAAATTAGATCGTGAACATCACGGGGACGTGCGACATGGTGGGGCAGTAAGTGTGCACACGCCTACACGTACTGACTGACAGGGGTCAGCCCCTGCAATTTCTGGGTCTCCAAATTGGGCACATAGCCTGAGCTTGCCCTTTACCCCTTGGAGGTGCTGGCCTGCCCTGCAACCAGTGTATTGTCTGAATGTGTGTTTAGCACGACTGGAGGGTTATATTATAAATAAATTTAAAACCAAAAAGCAGTGCAGGCTACCTCCTCCTCCATCGCCGCTTCCACCTAAACCGCTGCATCCACCGCCTCCTCAACCTCCCACTCCATATGGACCTCGTCCTCCTAGATCAAGAATATAATTATTTTTTTTTACGTATTTTATGTTATTTAAAGTCATTTCCCTATCCACATTTGTTTGCAGAGCACTTGCCATGCTCTTAACCACATTTTGATGCCATTTACAGCCCTCTAGCCCTTTCCATGACATTTTTACAGCCATTTTAGTGCTCAAAAGTTCGGGTCCCCATTGACTTCAATGGGTTTCAGGTTTGGGGTCAAGTTCAGGTCCCGAACTCGAACTTTATTCTGAAGTTCGGCCAAACCCGTCGAACCCGAACATCCAGGTGTCCGCTCAACTCTATTTGTGATGAATTACTTCATAACTAAGCGTTTTCCTTTGTATGTAGCGGGCTCTGACAGGAAAATGAAATTCCCCCCCCCCCCCTGTTATTGAACACCTCAGATGACACGTTCATCTCTGATTGCGGCATCTGAGATTAAAATTAAGGCCTTTCATGGACTAATCCAGTAAAAAAAAAAATACATACTCACCATCCATTTGATCTTTGCAGCCATCTTGATCGAAGACGTTGTGCAAAATCTTATCACGCTGGCTGGGCGCAGTGACGCACACGTCACCCCACGGGAAATTTCAGTAGTTTCTGCAATCAAGATGACAGCAACGGCCTCTTATGATCCATTCAAACGTCTGTGTGTGTTTTGTGGATCCGCGGATCAGCAAAACATGGACACCGGCAATGTGCGTTCCGCATTTTGCAGACCGCACATTGCCGGCACTTAATAGAAAATGCCTAATCTTGTACGCAATTGCAGAGAAGAAGAGGACATGTTCTATTTTTTTCGGGAACGGAATTGTGGACCCGGAAGTGCGGAACAGAATTGCGGAGGTGTGAATGGAGCCTTAGTGCGTAAATGGCCGAGGTAAGTTTGTTTTTTTGTTTTTTTACCGCCATTTCTGGAAAAATTTATTCATTACCACGAAGTGCGAGGAAATTCGGCTTTGCGGCAAATCCAATATACACTTCCGACACTTAGATTCAGTAAATCTCATACCAGAATATCCACTACTTTGTCTATATACTGTATGCTGTGTTGTTTTACTTGGAGAAAGCAAACAAATGTGTTCAATAAAAGTGGACTTTATACAAGTTGGGTTGGTGCCATGGATTATATCTAGTTTGTTGGAAAGCAAACAAATACATGTACATTAAAAATACCTGTGTGGAAAATCATTTAAAGTGTAACTGCCATTTTTTTGTTAAATGTGCAGGGCAATTTATAATAAATATTTTATAATGATTTTAATATTGATTTTTCATTTGTTAATGTAAAAACTGACCCTGTATTTGACTTTTGGCAGTAAGCTGCCTGTCTTCATTGTTTGCTACTACTGAATAGCAGTGGCGTACAGCCAATGTACTGTCTTCTCTGCATAGTTTGTTAATGTGAGAGCTCATGTGTGTGCCTTCAGCACCATCTAGTGACCTTTAGCTGTAAGTGCATCTTCTGCCTTTTTAAGTTATGCATATTCATTAGGTCACCTGACTTCCTGCTCACAGTGCTTTCTGGGAAAGAGACAAGCTCCTGCTTCCTTTTCTCCTCACCTCATGGAAGGAGCAGCTGCACATTGTGTGTCTCTTACTAAAGCATCGTCAGTAAGGGATTTATTTATGTTTTTGTATTGGTTTTGTGTACATTGTGCTGTATACTCAGTTCTTGTATGTTCACTTTCCTATAGTTTACCTTATCTACTGCCGGTTAATAAAGCCACAGACTACAGAAACAAGTCTCATATTATTAACTAGTAGAATGGTGATATCTGCCTGTTGAACTGCATACAGACCCCGGGGGTACATGTTGTGAGAACAGGACAGTAAACGACGACTTCTAGCAAGAGAAGCACACCTGACTACACAGAAGTCTGTTACGGTCCACGCAATATCTGCAAACGGGCACCACAGCGACTTCTATACAGTCCAGTGCTGCAAGGGGATAGCCGCTTCAAGCAATGTAGACACATTTGATTGCATACTGTGACCGCTCTCTAAGCACAGCGACCGGCATTCCACCGCACAGTAGTCTCCACGCGGTTAAGTGTCTTCATCAACACCATGTCGCGTAGCACAGTATCAAGCTACAAGACAAGATCAGGGAAGGATGGTTCCACTAAGTCGTCTTCTGTTAGCTATGCGGCTGCCATTGCCCGCGCAAAGGCAGAAGCCGCGAAGGTCAAAGCAGCCTTTGCCGAACAAGAAATGAAGATGAAAGAAGAAAAGGCACAGCTGGAAATGAAGATGAAAGAAGAAAAGGCTGAGAAAGCAAAGCTAGAGGCTTCAATAGACATGCAAAAGGTCCTCTTAGATGCAAAGCTAGAGAAACTCGCCGTAGAGAAAGAAACGGCAGCCGCCATAGCTGAAGCAGAGTTCTTGGAGGCAATGGAATACCCAAAAACCGGAAGTCACAGCAGCGTGCTTAGCCCAGAACTCGGCCAGCAAGATCCTGTACAACGCACTTCAGAGTACGTCCGTCAACACTCCAGACCAAGCAGCAATGCTGATCCATTCCCAGGAACCGAAGATGTCACCTATGCCACAGAAGAATCATACCGTCCAAAAGAAAGAGTCACACTCTGAACCCAGTCCTACAAACAAGAGAACCCAGAGCCATGTGACAAAACTCCAGCTAGCTTCCCTGCACACCAAGGAAGCCAGCTTCCAGTCCAGCCTGCAGAGCCACCGTATCCCATAAGACAGTATGACATGGGCTGGCTTAAGTCAGAGACTCCATACAGGTATGATCGCACACCACACTCTCACTGTGACTTTCCACCTCCAACCAACCTTAGTAGTAACCAGAGCACAATAGACTTTGCCAGGTTCTTTACTAAACGAGAGCTTGTTACAAAGGGACTGGCGAAGTTCAGCGATCGCCCTGAAAACTATAGAGCATGGCGGGCCTCCTTTTATAACATTACAAAAGACTTGGGTCTGTCATACAGTGAGGAGATAGACTTCCTCGTAGATCGACTTGGAAAAGACTCGGTAGAACATGCCAAGAGAATCAGGGATATTAATATAAACTACCCAGAGATTGGCCTAAAAATTATCTGGGATAGACTTGATGAATGTTATGGTTCTGCAGAGGTCATAGAGGATGCGTTGTTTAAAAGAATTGACGAATTCCCTAAAATATCTAGCAAAGGGTTCCAGAAACTTAGGGATTTAAGTGATCTACTGATGGAATTACAGGTTGCCAAAGCCGAAGGGGATTTACCGGGGCTTGCTTTCCTCGACACTGCCAGAGGTGTCAAACCTATTGTATTAAAGCTTCCCTACAACCTGCAGGAGAAATGGGTCTCCCACGGGTCAAGGTACAAACATACCTACAATGTGCCATTCCCTCCCTTCAGTGTGTTTGTTGACTTTGTAAGGCTAGAGGCTAATATTCGTAATGACCCTAGCTTTGATCTATCACAGTCTTGTGCCACTCCCTATGACCACAGACCACACAAAGGATCAGTGGCAGTGCACAAAACTAACATTTCACCTGCAGATTCTTACAGGAATTACAGCTCCACCAGCCACGAAACAGTCAAAGATCCTGGTAAGCAGTGCCCTCTACACAAGAAGCCTCACCCTCTTCTGAAGTGCAGAGCCTTTAGAGAAATGTCCCTAGGAGATCGCAAAGCTTTCCTCAAAGAGAACCGCATTTGCTACAAGTGCTGCTCATCTACATCACATATTGCCAAAGACTGTCAGGTTAGTAAAAATGCACAGAATGCAACAACTCCGATCACAACACGGCCCTACATCCTGGGCCTTCCCCATGGACCTCATCACAGAGTAACAGTGCCAGAGAGCATGGCGGGGAGGAAAGTACCTCTGAAGCTAACCCACCAGCAGTTACTTCACAATGCACTGAAGTCTGTAAAGGACTCATAGGCGGCAGGTCCTGCTCAAAAATCTACCTAACTAAAGTATACCCAAAGGGCTGCAGAGACAAAGCCATCAATGTTTACGCCATCCTAGATGACCAAAGTAATGCGTCCCTAGCCAAATCTACTTTCTTTGACATTTTCAGCATCAAAGGGCCCAACACTCCTTATTCCCTAAAGACCTGTGCAGGTACTGTAGAAACAGCGGGGAGGAGAGCTAGTGGCTATCTAATCGAATCCATAGATGGTAAAACGTGTCTTTCCTTACCAACTATTACTGAATGTAACCAAATTCCTGATAATAGACACAAGATCCCTACACCAGAGGTAGCCATACATCACCCCCATTTACAGCGTATAGCCCATCTCTTACCAAAACTTGATCCTAACGCTCAGATAATCCTACTCCTAGGGAGAGATATCTTACAAGTTCATAAAACTAGAGAGCAGATTAATGGCCCTCATCATGCTCCTTATGCCCAAAGGCATGACCTAGGATGGGTCATAGTAGGAGATGTCTGCTTAGGAAGCATACACAAACCAACTTCCATTAATAGCATGATTACAAGCATATTAGATAATGGACGTCCCTCTATCTTCCAACCATGTAAAAACAACTTCCTCATAAAAGAATTGCCACATAGCACTCAACTACCTTGTTCTTTCATAGACTCTGTAGACCACGACATAGCTTGTGACAAAGACCATCTAGGTTGCTCAGTGTTCCAAACGACCAAGGAGGACAATCAGGTAGCAATGTCCCACGAAGACAGATTGTTTTTAGAAACCATGCAAAAGGAAATCACTAAGGATGAAACAAATAGTTGGGTCGCACCCCTTCCCTTCAGGCCTCAAAGGCAACGTTTGCCTAACAACAGAGAGCAAGTCTACAGACGTTTTGTCTCTCTAAGGCGTAGCTTCCACAAGAAACCAGAAATGAAAGACCACTTCTTTAATTTCATGAGGAAAATATTCGAGAATGGTCATGCTGAGGTAGCTCCCACCCTCAAAAACTCAGAAGAATGTTGGTATTTACCCATATTCGGGGTTTACCACCCAAAGAAACCTGGCCAAATTAGAGTAGTGTTTGACTCTAGTGCAAAATATGAAGGCGTCTCCTTAAACGACGTCCTGCTCTCAGGTCCAGATCTTAATAACAAGCTCCTAGGAGTACTGCTTCGTTTTCGCAAAGACTCTGTTGCCTTCATGGCGGACATTCAGCAGATGTTTCATTGCTTTCTCGTTAAAGAGGAACACAGAAACTTCTTAAGATTTCTTTGGTTTGTTGACAATGACCCCACAAAAGATATTGCGGAGTACCGCATGCGGGTACATATCTTTGGTAACAGCCCCTCCCCTGCAGTTGCAACTTATGGTCTCAGACACTCTGCTCAGGAAGGCGAGCTAGAATATGGGTCAAATGTCAGACAATTCGTAGAAAGAGACTTTTATGTAGATGACTGTCTAAAATCACTACCCACTGTTGAGGGTGCAATAAGTCTCCTTAAGAGAGCTCAAGAAATGCTTGCATGCTCAAACCTGAGACTCCACAAAATAGCCTCCAATAGTAAGCAGCTGATAGAAGCATTTCCCTCTCAAGACCATTCAAATGACCTACAGAGCTTAGACTTAGGGACTGACTCCCTTCATATACAACGTAGCCTTGGTCTCCTCTGGGATCAAAAATCTGATACGTTTACCTTCCAAGTCAGCCAGGAAGAGAAGCCCTTTACCCGTAGAGGTGTCCTGTCTTCCATAAACAGTCTTTATGATCCCTTAGGATTCACTGCCCCTGTTACAATCCAGGGCAAATCACTACTTAGAGACTTAACTCAGGAAACATTGGATTGGGACCACCCACTATCCCCCGAAAAAAGAAACCTATGGATAGAGTGGAGAAACTCCCTAAAGACTCTATCTAGCCTGCATGTTCCACGTTCTTACGCTCCTGTGCCATCCACAGAAGTAAAAACACAAAGACTCTATGTATTCTCTGATGCGTCCGTCAAAGCAATTGCCGCTGTAGCGTATCTTAAAACTATAGACAACAAAGGTCAGTGCCACACAGGGTTTGTCATGGGCAAAGCAAAACTCACACCACTTCTCGAACATACAATACCCAGGCTAGAACTCTGTGCCGCTGTACTAGCCGTTGAACTAGCGGAATTAATTACAACAGAGATAAACCTAGAGATTCGAGACACCGAGTTTTATACAGACAGTAAAGTGGTCCTGGGCTACATTTACAACCAAACTAGGCGTTTTTACGTTTACGTTAACAACCGAGTGTTAAGAATCAGGAGGTCCACTATCCCAAAGCAATGGCACTTTGTACCTACTGACCATAACCCAGCAGACTTAGCAACCAGGTCAGTTGCTGCCAGTCACCTTAAGAACACAGTCTGGTTAACGGGTCCTGCCTTTCTATACAACTCAGAACATTCTTCTGCCTGTGACTCATATGAGCTGTTAGATGCAGATTCTGACAAAGAAATCCGCCCCCAGGTATCTGCACTACTCACTGTAAATTCGTACAATCAGCTTGGTAGTCACCGTTTCATCAGGTTTTCCACCTGGAAGTCACTTGTACGAGCTATCACCTGCTTAGCACACATAGCCCGCAGAATCTTGAACTCTATTTTCCTTCAAGTGGGTAATGCTAGACTCTCTCCTGAATGCCTTACAACCTTTATGGCCGAAGTCTCAGCCATTATGAATGCCAGACCCTTGGCTCCTATATCAAATGACCCAGGAGATCCAATACTGCTTACGCCTGCCTCTCTACTTACCCAAAAGACTGGTATAGTGAGTGCTCCTTCTGGAGAGTTTGGCACCAAGGATCTCTACAAACGCCAATGGAGACAAGTGCAAGGCCTTGCCGATACCTTCTGGAATAGGTGGAAGAGGCAATATCTTCCCACCTTACAGACAAGAACCAAATGGCACACAGTTAAGCCCAACCTAAAACCTGATGACATTGTTCTTGTTAAAGACTCTCAGGCTCAAAGAAATCATTGGCCTTTGGGCCTCATTACTAAAGTGTTCCCAAGTGAAGACGGACATGTCCGTAAAGTAGAGGTCAAGATTTTCAAACAAAATGAGACCAAACTGTTTATCAGACCTACTTCCGAACTGATCCTACTGTTATCTGTTGAGGACTCTAATAGTGACATCGGCTGATGTCAAGCGGGGAGTGTACTGTCTTCTCTGCATAGTTTGTTAATGTGAGAGCTCATGTGTGTGCCTTCAGCACCATCTAGTGACCTTTAGCTGTAAGTGCATCTTCTGCCTTTTTAAGTTATGCATATTCATTAGGTCACCTGACTTCCTGCTCACAGTGCTTTCTGGGAAAGAGACAAGCTCCTGCTTCCTTTTCTCCTCACCTCATGGAAGGAGCAGCTGCACATTGTGTGTCTCTTACTAAAGCATCGTCGGTAAGGGATTTATTTATGTTTTTGTAATGGTTTTGTGTACATTGTGCTGTATACTCAGTTCTTGTATGTTCACTTTCCTATAGTTTACCTTATCTACTGCCGGTTAATAAAGCCACAGACTACAGAAACAAGTCTCATATTATTAACTAGTAGAATGGTGATATCTGCCTGTTGAACTGCATACAGACCCCGGGGGTACATGTTGTGAGAACAGGACAGCCAATATAGGCAGACTACGCCGTTGCTATGGGGCCCGCGGCACAGGGGGGCCCGGAGCACACAGAAGGCCCCGCCCCCTACATTTGCACTGCACACTTAGTTAATTAGTCAATATGCGGCGCAGCGGCTATTGTGTGTTTTTCCGAAACACCGCCTCCCCCCCCCCCTTGTTTGAACATCTGGCCAATCAAATGTTACGAGTTCTCTCCGTATTTTTTGCGGACCCATTGACTTGAATGGGGCCTCAGACCGTGATTTGCGGACAATAATAGGACATTCACTACTTTTTTGCACAACAGAAATACGTAAACGGAATGTACACAGAGTACCTTCCGTTGTTTTTGCGGACCCATTGAAGTGAATGGTTTCGCATACGGTCCACAAAAAAAATGGAACGGAAGCGGAAAGTTAATATGTTCGTGTGCATAAGCCCTTAATTACTGTTGGGAGATTATTACAGTCAGGTCCATAAATATTGGGACATTGACACAATTCTAACATTTTTGGCTCTATACACCACCACAATGGATTTAAAATGAAACAAACAAGATGTGCTTTACCTGCAGACTGTCAGCTTTAATTTGAGGGTATTTACATCCAAATCAGGTGAACGGTGTAGGAATTACTACAGTTTGCATATGTGCCTCCCACTTGTTAAGGGACCAAAAGTAATGGGACAGAATAATAATCATAAATCAATCTTTCACTTTTTAATACTTGGTTGCAAATCCTTTGCAGTCAATTGCAGCCTGATGTCTGTAATGCATATACATCAGATAGTGGGTTTCATCCCTGGTGATGCTCTGTCAGGCCTCTACTGCAACTGTCTTCAGTTCCTGCTTGTTCTTGGGGCATTTTCCCTTCAGTTTTGTCTTCAGCAAGTGAAATGCATGATCAATCGGATTCAGGTCAGGTGATTGACTTGGCCATTGCATAACATTCCACTTCTTTTGCTTAAAAAACTCTTTGGTTGCTTTTGCAGTATGCTTTGAGTCATTGTCCATCTGCACTGTGAAGCGCTGTCCAATGAGTTCTGAAGCATTTGGCTGAATATGAGCAGATAATATTGCCCGAAACACTTCAGAGTTCATCCTGCTGCTTTTGTCAGCAGTCACATCGTCAATAAATACAAGAGAACCAGTTCCATTGGCAGCCATACATGCCCATGCCATGACACTACCACCACCATGCTTCACAGATGAGGTGGTATGCTTAGGATCATGAGCAGTTCCTTTCCTTCTCCATACTCTTCTCTTCCCATCACTCTGGTACTAGTTGATCTTGGTCTCATCTGTCCATAGGATGTTGTTCCAGAACTGTAAAGGCTTTTTTAGATGTCGTTTGGCAAACTCTAATCTGGCCTTCCTGTTTTTGAGGCTCACCAATGGTTTACATCTTGTGGTGAACCCTCTGTATTCACTATGGTAAAGTTTTCTCTTGATTGTTGACTTTGACACACATACACCTACCTCCTGGAGAGTTTTCTTGATCTGGCCAACTGTTGTGAAGAGCGTTTTCTTCACCAGGGAAATAATTCTTTGGTCATCCACCACAGTTGTTTTCCGTGGTCTTCCGGGTCTTTTGGTGTTGCTGAGCTCACCGGTGCGTTCCTTCTTTTTAAGAATGTTCCAAATAGTTGTTTTGGCCACGCCTAATGTTTTTGCTATCTTTCTGATGGGTTTGTTTTGTTTTTTCAGCCTAATGATGGCTTGCTTCACTGATAGCGACAGCTCTTTGGATCTCATCTTGAGAGTTGACAGCAACAGATTCCAAATGCAAATAGCACACTTGAAATGAACTCTGGACCTTTTATCTGCTCATTGTAATTGGGATAATGAGGGAATAACACACACCTGGCCATGGAACAGCTGAGAATCCAATTGTCCCATTACTTTTGGTCCCTTAACAAGTAGGAGGCACATATGCAAACTGTTGTAATTTCTACACTGTTCACCTGATTTAGATGTAAATACCCTCAAATTAAAGCTGACAATCTGCAGTTAAAGCACGTCTTGTTCGTTTCATTTCAAATCCATTGTGGTGTATAGAGCCAAAAATGTTAGAATTGTGTTGATGTCCTAATATTTATGGACCTAACTGTATGTATCTGGTCAACGGCATTGAAGAGGACTTGGGTGGGCTCCTGGGGCATCAGCCCACAGCGAAATTTCTATGTCGGGTCTATGGCCAATCCACCCCTGTTGCTCACTTACTACGCTGCCCTGCCCTCACATATTCCTTAAAGCTGGCCATAAATACTATATAAAGCAAATAGAGCAGCAGCACACAGACGGACGTATATAGGGTGCAATTCCTCAGGGAAGATAAGCGAATCTTCCGCTCCTCAATAATTCCAAAAAACGAGGCAGCACAACGACATCAAGTGAAACATTTATTCCCATGCAACGTTTCAGCCCACTCAATGAGGCCTTTGTCAAGAAAAATAATAGTGTCACACGTTAGTATATATACCCATGATTACAAGTGAAAAATTAGGCTACTTTCACACTAGCGTTCGGGCGGATCCGTTCTGAACGGATCCGCCCATAATAATGCAGACGGAGGCTCCGTTCAGAACGGATCCGTCTGCATTATATTAGCAAAAAAAAAGCTAAGTGTGAAAATAGCCTGGGACGGATCCGTCCAGACTTTCAATGTAAAGTCAATGGGGGACGGATCCGCTTGAAGATTGAGCCACATTGTGGCATCTTCAAACGGATCCGTCCCCATTGACTTACATTGTAAGTCTGGACGGATCCGCACGCCTCCGCACGGCCAGGCGGACACCCGAACGCTGCAAGCAGCGTTCAGCTGTCCGCCTGTCCGTGCGGAGGCGAGCGGAGCGGAGGCTGAACGCCGCCAGACTGATGCAGTCTGAGCGGATCCGCTCCATTCAGACTGCATCAGGGCTGGACGGCTGCGTTCGGGTCCGCTCGTGAGCCCCTTCAAACGGAGCTCACGAGCGGACACCCGAACGCTAGTGTGAAAGCAGCCTTAATCACATTACAAACTAAGTGAATAATTGAACACACACATCAAATAAGCAAATGATCCAGATGATGCATACATTTTCTGCAGACAATAAAGTTTACAAAGCTCGTGCCAAAATATCATATGAAATATGAAAACCATTCAAATCATGATACTTAATCCCCATAATTGTGATAAATTCATGTTGTATAGGACACAAAACGCAAGTGCAAGGTGCTGTGAAGGGTTAAAAAAAGCTTAGTCAATTTGACATAGACTCAGCTGTAATATATTTTTTTATCTTTAAAACCTAAAACCAGCTTACCATTGGTGGTTCAGTGTGTCCGCATGTAATCAGCGTCCCTGTGTGCGCATCGCGCAGGCGCGGAGCCCGACAGCCAGCTCCACCCTCCCAGACCCAAGCGGCGCACCTCCCAAACCACGTCCACGCGATCAGAGACGTGATGACGCAGGTAGCGTTTTAGTGTCCGCCTCCAGAGCGGAATGGAGACTGATCGGAGGCAAACTGATGCATTCTGAGCAGATCCTTTTCTATTTAGAATGCATTACGGCAAAACTGATCAGTTTTGGACCATTTGTGAGAGCCCTGAATGGATCCCACAAACGGAAAGCCAAAACGCTAGTGTGAAAATAGCCCTAGCTATTCAGTACTATACGGAACAGGAAAGACGGGCAGCTGTCAAAAGTTTAATTCAGTGTCAGGTTTATTTTTTTCCTATATTCCTATTCAATATATTAAAAAAATATATATATTTTTAATTGCCACTTAACGAGTAAATGACAGTTACACTTGTCACAGTTGCTATATTAGCCAAAATGAATGGTTGTAGGTTCCTATATAGCAGATTCAGACCTTCAAAATATGATATAAAATGTGAGCGTTTGCTTTGCATACACCGGGGCTTATCATGTGTGAAATCCTTGCATCTCAGACTCAGTGCACTAACACAGAGTGAACTCAGAAGCAGTCTGTGACAGTTGGAATGACAAATCAGCCTTTATGCTGTTCATTTTGACTTTTCTCTGTTCTTCTGCCTGCAAATCTGTGTTTGTGCTCAATGACAGCTGGTCACCCCATCTCAAAGCAGCAAAACAAATAGATGAAGTACATAGTATTTTCCATTTATTAAAAACTGGCAAGAAAGGCAAAATCTTGGTTGCTAAAAACAGAGTATTTGTCACAAGCAAAGCTGGCAACAATCAGTAATTAGCGAATGTAAAATATTGCTCGAATGTATTCCTATTTATCTGGTGGAGGCCAAGTGACTTCTACATTGTAGTGTTATGTGTGTATGATTATGAATTGAATTGATGAATTTCACAGCTGTCCTTGGACTCAATTATATACACCCATTGACAGAAAAAAAAAAACTCACCATGAAGGAGTTGTTGGAATCGAATGAAACTTTCTATGTGTGAATGTAATGGTGATATACGTAAGTGATTACAATATTAAAGCAAAAGGATGTTAATTGGGGAAAACTCTACAATTGAACAGAGTCTCTTGGATCCTGTTGGGCCACCTCTATCCTGGATACAAGATGAGATACGGTTGGGCATGGAGGCATACAGGTTCTGCGGCACGTTTGTCCACAGATGTTGCATCTGGGCCTATAGATCCTGCAAACTCCTAGGTTGCTGAAGCTGGCGCCCCAGCTGGTCCCAAAAATTATCAATTGAAGTTAAATCTTGCAACCAGGCAGGCCAAGGAAGTGTTGCAATCTGTAGGAGACATTCCTAGGAAACCCCTCATGTGTGTGGCAAGCATTATCCTGCTGAAAATGCTATAGGAAGTTCTGTCATGGGAGGCAACACATGTGGCTGCAGGATGTCCTGCATATCTCACTGAACTGTTAATGTCCCTCGTATCACTCCTGGGGTGACCGTCTTTAATATGCAATGGCTCCCCGGATCATTATACCAGCAGTTGTGGCAATGTGTAGATCCACAGCAAAGTCAGGATTGAAACGCTTACCATGAGTCCTCCATACTCAAACCCAACCATCATGGTCTTCATTTACATATCTGGCTGAGACATAACTGCATGCTGAGTTTTGCAGCAATCCAACATTTCTAGTTGCATTATTTTTCGTCAGCGAGTGAACTAAAAGGCAGGAGAATCAAGTAGCGCCCTCTGGGGACCCTTCATGGTAGGGAGCTGCACAGAAAGCAAACGACAGGTGCTCCCGCTGTGGTAGGAATCCAAGGCAGCGGTGGGACCCAGAGCAGAGAGGGAGGGTTATCTCCCCGCTCTCTGCAGCAAGCGCTTCAGGATCCGGACCTGGTTCTGTGGGGCCTCCCAGGTCTTCCCTGCCGTGGAGGGTCCACTCGTCGGGGGAGAAGTACCTCTGGTGTTCGGACTGTGCAGGAAGAAGATCTGGGAGGGCCCATGCCAAGAGCTGGTTTTGAAGAAGAAGGAGGAGGCTCAGCACACCGCATGGCAGGAGCCATGTTGGGCATAAGATACAGTGGATCCAGCACAGAGGGAACCAGGATGGTGGAGTCCAGCATAAATGCTGCATCAGAATCCAGAAATAAGGACAACGGCAAGCAGAAGCGGCCAGATTCAGGACCTGCAGCGGCGGGTTTTACAGCGCCCGTGCAGGCTGTTGAGATTTCTTGGGGTCCTCTTTTGTCTCTCTTAGCAGTCTGGTGGGCATCTGGGCAGGTGTACGTCCGGGGGATCTGGTGAGAGGGGTAGGCAGGGATGGTTAAACGGTTTGGCTGGCGGGGCAACTCCGCTTGCAGCTTGGGGAGTAGGCCCTGGGTGTAAGGTGTCCGCTGGTCTGCGGTTAGAGCAGGGGGGTCAGTGTCAGTACAGATGCAGGCGGGGGGAGGACGATAGGCCAAAGGTGGATGATGCAGCAAAAGGGGAGGTGTACATGTGTTCTGAGGGCCTGTTGGGAGCGCACTTGAAGCAGAAGATAAGAGAGAGGATTTGGAAGGGGGAGTATGTGCACATTTTTTCTCTGC
Source organism: Bufo gargarizans (assembly GCF_014858855.1). NCBI lineage: Eukaryota > Metazoa > Chordata > Amphibia > Anura > Bufonidae > Bufo > Bufo gargarizans. Next base: position 587,831,898 of record NC_058080.1, on the reverse strand, counting down.
TCCCTTTGGAATGTTTTAACTTGGATAGGGGGAAGAAAGATGAGGGGAAAAAAGGAGGAAGAGGAAAAGCGCCGGTATCAGTTGATTCAGCGCAATTTTTCCAACTGGCTTCAAGAGTTTGCAATTTTGGAAAGTGTAATTGGGGAAAAGACATCGGAATGTTGTTCGGTGTTTTGCTATTTAGATATCATCGGCGAGGCATATTGGGTTTATGGGGGAACAGTTTGGTTGCGGTACGATGAACAATTTAGGAAAAGGAAGGCAGTACGGCTTAATATTTATTGGAGCCATAAAGATATTGGCCTCTGGTTAAGGGTGACAGCACCTGTGTGGTTGGGGCAGCCCTCTCTGGGGGAGGCAGGGGGGTCAGGAAAGACTCGTAGCGCTATATTTCAAGGGCTATATTTCATATTTAATTAAGTAAACTGCAGGTTCGGAGCTAAGTGCAAATTTAAGCATGAGTGCATCACTTGTGGCGGGTCACACGGAGCAAACCGGTGTTTTAAGGGTGGAAGGCAAAAATTATTAATCACCATGGTGTGCGCAGTTAGGCATGGCTAATGAGTACAGATGTCTACAGAACCTGTTCTATTAAACGCTTATACAAGCAGAGCCCCCCGACAGAGTGGAGAGGGTGTTAACAGTAAGTTTGTGTTGACGTCACTGATTATTTTGCCCTTCCTCTGATCCTTCAGAACAATAACCCCCAAAAAAAGAATCCTGTCTGTTGAGCATCTGTCTTCACTCAGTCAGCATTTCGTCAGTAATCCATCAGTATTGCTAATGCCAAAAAACACAGGAGTGTATCTAAAACAAAGATGACACATGAATGGAATATTTGCATGTCTTCTGTGTTTTGTATCCACGCCTGCTTTTGGCTACAAAATCACAAGCCAATTCTGATGGGACTATACAGGCCTTACCGCTGCTACACAGACAGGATCTGTTGTGCTTATCAGTTTTCCTTCCTTCTGACAGATCAGAAGAAGGGTCAAATAAATGATGTCATCCAGGCCAAAAAGGCAAAATAGAGGCCCAGTTATGGAGTGGGGAGGGTGGGAGAACAGCTTGAGAATTCCCCAAAGTGGCCCAATGACATAGTGGTGAGGTGGAAGCAGCAGCAGCATGAGGAGACCACAAAGAGACCCAATGACAGAGTGGGGGGGTGGCAATAACAGTACCCACTGACTATGGTGGGTGTAAGAAGGAGCACTTGGCATCAGATGTGTGACATCAGGCAGCATCTGAATAGTAGCTGAGGCAGGTAGCCAGAAGAAACCAGTCTCTTTTGTCAAGGTTTGGGTGAGTCAGCATGGATGATCTAATCTGATGCATCAGGCCTTAGTGGGTGGAAATCCTGGCTGATCCACACCTGATTCATGTTGAAAATTTGGGTGGACAGGCAAGTTCTCCTTGGGGTTTCTCCCACTGCACTAAACAAATTCTCTGATGCCACACTTCTGGCCGGAAAGGACAGCTTTTCCAGGGCAAAATCGGACAGTTGCGGCCACAAATCCAGTTTTGCCCCCCAGTAGTCCAGCGTATCTTCGATGATAGGTGGCAGGGTGCACTCCGAGTATGCCACCGCCTGCTGGTTCAGGTTCTACTCTATGTTTAGCTGCTGGTGAGTAGTTTCTTCACAATGCTGGTGAAAAAAGCTGCTCATCAGTGACTCTAGATTCAAGCTGCTGCTGATGGAGCTGCTACTGCTCCTGCCCCCCCCCCCCCAGCAGCCATGGCAGTCAAACGTGAGCGCAGAGGGCTCCCCCAGTCAGACCTGCGAGTGGGTGGACGATGGCGCAGATAGGCAGTGGCCAACTGACTACATAGGACGTCTCTATAGTAGTTTAGTTTGTTCTCCCTCTCAGGCCCCCATTTTGGACCAGTAGTGAAGGTCTAACATGGTAGAGAGCCAGTAGTCATCCCTCTGGTTAATGGTGACAATTCAGCTGCAACTACACAAGCAAGTGAGCATGCATTGGGCCATTTGCGCAAGTAATTCGGAGGGTCATCTGCCTTGTCTTCCTCATCTCCCTCTTGCTCCTCCGGCTGCTCCTGCTCCTCCTCTCCTGTCAGCTGAGAAGAAAAACCACCCATTTTGCTACACATTGCTTGTGCTCCAATGTCCTCCTCCAGTTCAGCCCCCAAAGGGTTCATGAGGCTGTGAGATGTAGGCGCTACGTCTCCAGTCCCCTGACCAGACAGATTTACCAGCATCTTTTCCAGGATATGAATAAGTGGAATGACGTTGTTCATCCTGTAGTCCTGGTGACTGACAAATTAAGTAGCTTCCTCAAAGGGCACAAGCAAATGGCAGGTGTCACGCATGAGCTGCCACTGGCTGACATCGAAGTTGCAAAGGGTAGTACCTCTGTCTGCTTGGATCCTCAAGAAATCGTTTATGGCCTTTCTCTGTTCATATAGTCGGTCCAACCTATGAAGGGTGGAATTCCAACAGTGGAAACATTGCATATCAGCCTATGTTGGGGGATGCCGTTCTGCCGCTGCAGCTCAAGGAGGGCGTGCTTGACGGTGTACGAGTGACTGAAGTGCATGCAAACTTTCCTGGCCTTTTTTAGGATGTCTTACAGATGAGTGGAAGACTTCAGGAACCTCTTTACAACCAGATTGAACACGTGCACCATGCAGGGAGCATGGCTGAGCCCTCCTTGACGCAGCGCCGACACAATGTTCTTCCTGTTGTCGGTGACCATGGTTCCGATTTTTAGTTGTTGCGGAGAAAGACAGGATTTGATTTCTTGATGAAGGACACAGAGCAGTTCCTCCCCTGTGTGACTCCGTTCGCCCAGGCAAACGAGATGTAGAACAGCGTAACACCGCCATGCCCTGTACATGTGGTATTCTGGAGGAGCACTGTGAATTGTCCCTGCAGTGGAGGCTGAGGACACGATGGAGGATGAGGAGGCAGAGGTAGACATTGTCACAGGACCAACGACGTGAGAGCGTGGAGTTGCTGGTGTGGCTGGGCAGAAACCACATTTACCCAGTGGGCCGTAAAGGACATTATATTGTCCTTGACCGTAGTTACAGCTACCGACCAATTTTCCCCAAAAAGTCTGTATCACAAACAAATTACGCAATTAGGCCTCATGCACACGACCGTTGTGTGCACCCGTGGCCGTTGTTCCGTTTTCCGTGATTTTCTGCGGACCCATTGACTTGTCATCCGCCTCTGTGATCCGTGTATCCTGTCCGTCAAAAAAATATGACGTGTCCATTTTTTTTGACGGACAACGGTTCACAGACCCATTCAAGTCAATGGGTCCGTGAAAAAACACGGATGCACACAATATTGGCATCCGTGTCCGTGATCCGTGGCCGTAGGTTACTTTCATACAGACGGATCCGAAGATCCGTCTGCATAAAAGCTTTTTCAGAGCTCAGTTTTCACTTCGTGAAAACTCAGATCCGACAGTATATTCTAACACAGAGGCGTTCCCATAGTATGAAAGCTGTATATGACCCTTGAATTTCACACGTGCTGATGCTGCAAGGGCTGTAAAATTGGATATTTGGGTGAATGGTAGTGTAGTGAATGGAAGGACAGCACCAGTTCCGCCAGATGTTGGTGGAGGTGCCCTGGGTGGTGTGAGTTTAAGGTGCCGTGGAGGCAGGGTCCCTGGTGTTTGCGATGCCAGCACCAGTTGTAGCGTTGAGAGATGGTAGAGAATAAGGAGAGAGTCAGGAGTTGAACCAACAAGAACTTTACTTGAAATGTTTGCCTTGAGGTAGATAGCGTACACGCAAATAATGCCTTGGTACAGAAAATGGAAGCGAGCTGCAACTCCAGACAACAGGCACGCTAAGACAGTGGTATGCAGGTTTCAACTCAATCTGAGAGAGAGGGTGATACTTTTCTTTCCTCTTTAACTTGCTTTGACAACCCAGCCTTTCGGTACTTTTTATCTTCTATCACTAAGATTTGGCAAACAACAGAGCGGTCTCCCTAGCGGCAGGCATTACTCTTCTGCTCCATAATTTAAACAGGTTGCTTCCATATATCCACTACATTTCTGGCTAGTGGCTCTATAACAAGGGATCCAATATGTCCTGGATCTGGCTTCTTACATAAATATTTGTTTCACCCACTAGAATGCGCCCAGGGGCACAGAGCAGAATTTACATGCTTTCCACTCCTTTACTAACCTCCCAACTAACTTGCTGTGCCTGACTTATCCTATATAAATGAGGTGACAGCTCCACCTAGTGATGACTGTGTGTAAATGCAGTTACCAGCCTGTTGTGAGGAGTTTGTAGCTATTACAGAAGAAATAGACAATGGCATAAGATGACATGTACAAAGGTTGGAAGTGTCCCCTTTTAGCACGTAGTGGGACACTGCATGCCCATATCCAACCGGATGTAAACAGCACCGGAAACAGAAGGGAGCTGGCTGCTGATTGGCTGCATGCATGGCATTGTTGGTGATCCCTTGTTCCCAGAGTTCCTTGCTCCGTGTCCTAACATGTGCAGCAGCCATTTTAGGAAAAAATGTGATTCGTTACCACAAAGCGTGAGGAGATTCGGTGCGAATCGAATAATTCCTGAAATTCTGATCGAATTCCACTTCGTCAGGTTCGATTCGTCATCTTAAGTAATGAGGATGGGGAAGTGGCATTGTTATTATTTTTGGGTCAGGTCAGAGAGGAAGGTTGGTCTATATCTCAGCTGAACAGATGTGTTGCAGCTCTAGCCTTTGGTTTTTGTATGAGTCGCCTATCCGACGTTTTTGGTTAGACAGGTGCCAAGAGGTTGGAGGAGGGGGAAGCAGGCGGAGGACACCAGATATCCAGTTTCATTTACCCTTTTATTAGAAATAGGGTCACAGTTAGATTTGGTTTGTCATTCGCCGGGGGAAGTTAGTTTATTTCGGGTGGCTTTTTCATTGGCGTTATTTGGGGCTTTTCGGTTGGGGGAGCTTATTAGGAGCAGCGTTCAGAAAGCTGAGGGGCTGTTGTCTGAGGATGTGGATCTTTACAATGATAGGGTGGAGGTTCGCATTCGGAAGTCAAAAATGGATTGTCAAGGTAGCGTAAACATCTGGTTTTATTTGCGGTTCATGGGTGTTTACTTAGTCCGGTAAAGTGTTTACATGAGTACGGGGGGGAGAAGGATACGGCTCCTCTCCTTCACCATGAGAATGGCTCATTTTTGTTGCGTTTCTATTTCTTTGCGATTTTTAAAAGGTGCTGTGACACAGTGAGGGGTTGTGTCTGGCAAGGCAGGTATTTTCATCCCAGCATGTGCGGCTGGGCTGAGATGTCTCTGTTTTTGGGATCTGAGGCTTTGTGCCGTGCTGGAGGGCTGAGAGCCGCATGCTGGGGAAACCTGCACCCTAAAGCCTGCTGTGGACTACTGGAGGCAGAACTGCCAGCAAGGTGACTTGTGTTATATAAACTTTCTATTGTGTGAGAATTAACACCAAGACTGCAAAGTTACGTGCTGTTTTGTGCAATTGTCTCAAGTGTGAATAAACACTGATGTTTTGAGTTAAGAACTTGTATTTTGCCTCTGTACTGCGCCCGCTTACCCTATCTACCAGAGTGAAACCCCACAATTGGTGGAGGATGCGGGTAAGAGCAGTGAGCCATGAACGCCAATATTTTTGGTTTATGCATTTTTCAGGCACAGTTGTATGTCGTACATTAAACCAGTTGTATTATAACCAGTGCCCCATGACAAAATGGAGGCTGTTGTGAAGGCCCTCATGGAGGCTAATCTGCAGCAGCGAGAGACAAACCTGCAGCAACGCGAGGCTAATAAGCAGCAGACTAACCAGATGCTGCTACAACATGTGATGGCTTTGCAGACAGCAGGAGCAACTCCTAGGGTCCACGATGTCCAGAAAGCAGTCCGTACCGCGATTCCTAAAATGACCCCCGCAGACGACACCGAAACCTACCTAGCGATGTACGAGAAACTGGCCATTAGCCATCAGCTACCCCGTGACCAGTGGGCTGAGGTCGTCACTCCATTCTTGGAATCCGATTCACAGTGGGTGTATTTCGACTTGCCGGACCATCAAGCGGCCAACTACCAAAAAATAAAGGGTGAGATTTTGGCAAGACTGGGGCTGAATGTGTTGGTCTGGGCATCAGTGGGGGTTTAATCCAGCTGAGCCTGCGAGGACCCAGTATTGTGACATACTCCACCTCTGCAAAAGGAGCTACAGCCTGATGTGCTGAGTCCCACAGCTATGCTGGATAGACTATTGGCTGATATGTTCTGGATGGCTCTGCCACCCCCTCTCCAGCACTGGATCGGCCAGGTGTCTCCTGGCAATGCCCTAGAAATGGTGGACCTGATGGAGTGCTACAAGGCTGCTAAGACTGTTACAGGGAAGATAAAAGAAAAACATTTTGGAGTGGATATATGGAAAGGGGAATGGGGACAGGGAAAGGAAAATAGGGGGGGTAAAGCGCCAAAGGAGAACTCGAAATTGACGTCAAATTATCAACTTATGATAGGCTGGCCACAGTGCGAGGCAGCTGTCCACTTAACAGAAACACAGCACAGGGACACTAGCAGTGTACCATATGCAAGAAAGCACATATAACAATATAGTGGAGCGCCAATTACACGTGACCGGTGTTGTGTGGGTGGCAATAGAGAAATATATGTATATACCACCATATACAGAATGCCTACCACTGCTCAAATGGCGTGTCTATTGATGTTTATAGTAGAGCTATAAAGAAAGGTATGTCATAACCATAGTGAATTAGAAATAAAATCAGAAATAAGTTGAGTCAAGGGACTTACTTCACCAGGGAGGAGGATGAACAGGATAAACTTAAGACACCTGTCCTCCTTACCTCCCTCGCCGAGGTCGCCTGTAAGATGGATACACACCCCGTCCTCGTGATGGTAAAGAATTTTGAGGGCTTCAAACCAAGGATGCTTGTTTTATTCCAGTAAAAATCTTGACGCGTTTCGGGGATTACAACTAAGTCCCCTTTATCAAGAGCACAAATATAAGCATAACATAACACTGAAAAGACTCACATTTAAATAGGGACGATGCATATCATTTGTTTGGTTGATTCCATGTGGCATCTCATTGTGGGCAGTAACTTCCTGGTCACATGACCTCCGGGGCCGGAACAGGAAGTGAGTTGATGGGAAACTCTAATTGAATCTTGTTCTAATGCAGGGATTTAATGGTTATATTTAATATAACATGGTGTTTGACCATAAGGAACTTTATTCCAGTCAGGGGTCTGCATCCTCAGATTATAATACTGGGGCCCCGATTTCGCTGTGTGTTCCACTGTGGAACGCACCTACATCCTGCATGCTAGGTGATATCCTCTTCCTGTGTGGCCGTCTGTCATCTGATGCGCTCCAAGCTGGAACGCACCGCCCTGGTTTCTTGTCGGGGAGAGTGGCCAAGGTCCGTTGGAGATATGATGCGTTCCAGCTTGGAGCGCACAACACCGGCCCCCTGCAGAGGGGGGTGGCTATGTTTCTTTAACTAAGTGGTGCGCTTCAATCAGGAGCGCACCGCTGTATGCAGGAAGGGAATGATATGTATGTACATAGGATTCCCATAAACCAGGATTATACACTATATATTAAAACATAAGGGGACAAGTGATTGAAATTAGATATTATACGGGACTCTCTATATATCAATAAAAAGACTTTAAATCATATGCATCGTCCCTTAAAAATCATAACAAAAGGTGTATAGACTACCGATAGGTAAGTTGCCTTGGGGTATATTTAAATAGCGTACCCCAAGCATCTATGTCAAAAGTAGAGCATACAGTGAAACTAATATAACAATAAATATTAGTATATAAATATAAAAAATATAAAAAGATATATAAAAAAAATATATAAAAAAATAATATAAAAAAAGACAGACGGCCACACAGGAAGAGGATATCACCTAGCATGCAGGATGTAGGTGCGTTCCACAGTGGAACGCACAGCGAAATCGGGGCCCCAGTATTATAATCTGAGGATGCAGACCCCTGACTGGAATAAAGTTCCTTATGGTCAAACACCATGTTATATTAAATATAACCATTAAATCCCTGCATTAGAACAAGATTCAATTAGAGTTTCCCATCAACTCACTTCCTGTTCCGGCCCCGGAGGTCATGTGACCAGGAAGTTACTGCCCACAATGAGATGCCACATGGAATCAACCAAACAAATGATATGCATCGTCCCTATTTAAATGTGAGTCTTTTCAGTGTTATGTTATGCTTATATTTGTGCTCTTGATAAAGGGGACTTAGTTGTAATCCCCGAAACGCGTCAAGATTTTTACTGGAATAAAACAAGCATCCTTGGTTTGAAGCCCTCAAAATTCTTTACCATCACGAGGACGGGGTGTGTATCCATCTTACAGGCGACCTCGGCGAGGGAGGTAAGGAGGACAGGTGTCTTAAGTTTATCCTGTTCATCCTCCTCCCTGGTGAAGTAAGTCCCTTGACTCAACTTATTTCTGATTTTAATTCTAATTCACTATGGTTATGACATACCTTTTTTTATAGCTCTACTATAAACATCAATAGACACGCCATTTGAGCAGTGGTAGGCATTCTGTATATGGTGGTATATACATATATTTCTCTATTGCCACCCACACAACACCGGTCACGTGTAATTGGCGCTCCACTATATTGTTATAAAGACTGTTACAGGGGGTTATTTTGGGAGGGGGGCAGTTAAACCCTGTAAATCTCCATCTAAGACCCTGCGACTTGTACCAACCAAACCCACCCAAGGTGTACCCCCTACGTACCTGCCTCAGATAGTCTGCTGGCGGTGTCAGGAGCCTGGCCATGTAACAGCTGACTGTCCCCATCAGGTGCGACCCATGGATACTAACTATGGCTACCGTCAGTCGGAATATGCAAGGAAGTTGTAGTATAGTAGTAACATAGTACATAAGGCCTAAAAAAAACATTTGTCCATCCAGTTCGGCCTGTCATCCTGCAAGTTGATCCAGAGGAAGGCAAAAAACCCCTGTGAGGTAGAAGCCAATTTTCCTCACTTTAGGGGAATAAAAATTCCTTCCTGACTCCAATCAGGCAATCAGAATAACTCCCTGGATCAACGATCTCTCTCTAGTAGCTATAGCCTGTAATATTATTACGCTCCAGAAATACATCCAGGCCCCTCTTGAATTCCTTTATTGTACTCACCATCACCACCTCCTCAGGCAGAGAGTTCCATAGTCTCACTGCTCGTACCGTAAAGAATCCTTTTCTATGTTTGTGTACAAACCTTCTTTCCTCCAGACGCAGAGGATGACCCCTCGTCACAGTCACCGCCCTGGGAATGAATAGATGATGGGATAGATCTCTGTACTGACCCCTGATATATTTATACATATTAATTAGATCTCCTCTCAGTCGTCTTTTTTCTAAAGTGAATAACCCTAATTTTGATCATCTTTCAGGGTACTGTAGTTGCCCCATTCCAGTTATTACTTTAGTTGCCCTCCTCTGGACCCTCTCCAGCTCTGCTATGTCTGCTTTGTTCACTGGAGCCCAGTACTGTACACAGTACTCCATGTGTGGTCTGACTAATGATTTGTAAAGTAGTAGGACTATGTTCTCATCACGGGCATCTATGCCCCTTTTGATGCAACCCATTATCGTATTGGCCTTGGCAGCAGCTGCCTGACGCTGTTTTTTGCAGCTTAGTTTGCTATTTATTAAAATTCTTAGATCTTTTTCCATGTCAGTGTTACCGAGTGTTTTACCATTTAATAAGTACGGGTGAATTGCATTATTCCTTCCCATGTGCATAACTTTACATTTGTCAGTGTTAAACCTCATCTGCCACTTATCTGCCCAAGCCTCCAATCTATCCAGATCCCTCTGTAGTAGTATACTGTCCTCTTCAGTGTTAATTACTTTACACAGTTTAGTGTCATCTCCGAAAATTGATATTTTACTATGCAAGCCTTCTACAAGATCATTAATAAATATATTGAAGAGAATAGGGCCCAATACTGACCCCTGAGGTCCTCCACTAGTGACAGTGACCCAATCTGAGTATTTACTATTAAAAACCACCCTCTGTTTTCTATCATTGAGCCAGTTACTTACCCACTTACAGACGTTTTCTCCCAGTCCGAGCATTCTCATTTTATATACTAACCTTTTATGTGGTACAGTGTCAAATGCTTTGGAGAAGTCCAGATACACGACATCCATTGATTCGCCGCTGTCAAGTCTAGAACTTACCCCCTCATAGAAACTGATTAAATTAGTTTGACATGATCGATCCCTCACGAAGCCATGCTGATATGGCGTTATTTGCTTATTTCCGTTAAGATGCTCTAACATAGCATCTCTCAGAAAACCTTCAAACAGTTTAGCCACAACAGATGTTAAACTTACCGGCCTATAGTTTCCAGGCTCTGTTTTTGGACCCTTTTTGAATATTGGCACCACATTTGCCATGCACCAATCCTGTGGGACATTCCCTGTCAATATAGAATCTGCAAATATCAGAAATAAGGGTCTGGCTATGACATTACTTAATTCCCTTAGGATACGGGGGTGTATGCCATCTGGTCCTGGCGATTTGTCTATTTTAATCTTTTTAAGTCGCTGTTGCACTTCTTCCTGGGTCAGACAGGACACTTTTAATGGGGAATTTATTTCAACATTCGGCATGTCATCTGACAGTTTAATTTCCTCAGTGAATACATTGGAGAAAAAAATATTTTACAGCTTTGCTTTCTCCTCGTCGCTCTCTGCGACTCCCCCCTCATTACTCTTTAACGGGCCGACACCTTCAGATTTATACTTTTTAACATTTACATAATTGAAGAACATTTTAGGGTTAGTTTTACTCTCTTTGGCAATTAATCTCTCAGTCTCTAGTTTGGCCGCTTTTATTTGTTTTTTACATGTTCTATTTTTTTCCTTATAGTTTTTCAGTGCTTCCGTGCTACCTTCCTGTTTTAGTGTTTTATATGCTTTCTTTTTGTCATTTATTGCTTTATTTACAGTTCTGTTTATCCACATTGGTTTCTTTTTGTTCCTTAACCTTTTATTCCCATACGGTATGTACCTCTCACAATAAGATTTTAGGATGCTTTTAAAGATATCCCATTTTGTGGCTGTATTTTTATTTGTGAGGACTTTATCCCATTTAGTTAGGCCTATGGCCTCTCTTAGTTGGCTAAATTTAGCTTTTTTTGAAGTTTGGTATTTTTGTTCCTCCCTGTAGAAACGCTCTTTTGAATGATAATTGGAATGTTATTACTTTGTGGTCACTATTTCCCAGGTGTCCCCCAACCTGCACATCTGTTGTTCTGTCAGGCCTATTGGTTAATACTAAGTCCAGTATGGCCGTCCCTCTAGTCGGGTCCTGAACCAGTTGGGAGAGGTAATTGTCTTTGGTTATTGCCAAGAACCTGTTTCCTTTATGAGATATACAAGTTTCAGTTTCCCAGTCTATATCTGGGTAGTTGAAGTCCCCCATAATAACCACCTCATTATGATTTACCGCCTCGTCTATCTCGTTTAGTAGTACATTTTCTGTGGACTCTGGTATATTAGGTGGTTTATAGTACACTCCTATTAGTAATTTATTATTGTTTTTAGCGCCATGTATCTCTACCCACAGTGACTCCACATGTTCATGTCCCTCACTTATATCTTCACGGAGTGTGGTCTTTAGACCAGACTTTACATAAAGGCAGACCCCTCCCCCTCTCCGGTTTTGACGATCCTTTCTAAACAGACTGTAATCCTGTACATTAACTGCCCAGTCATAGCTATCATCCAGCCATGTCTCAGTTATTCCCACTATGTCATAGTCCTCCTCACACATCACTAATTCCAGTTCACCAGTTTTATTAGTCAGGCTTCTGGCCTATAGTTTCCAGGCTCTGTTTTTGGACCCTTTTTGAATATTGGCACCACATTTGCCATGCACCAATCCTGTGGGACATTCCCTGTCAATATAGAATCTGCAAATATCAGAAATAAGGGTCTGGCTATGACATTACTTAATTCCCTTAGGATACGGGGGTGTATGCCATCTGGTCCTGGCGATTTGTCTATTTTAATCTTTTTAAGTCGCTGTTGCACTTCTTCCTGGGTCAGACAGGACACTTTTAATGGGGAATTTATTTCAACATTCGGCATGTCATCTGACAGTTTAATTTCCTCAGTGAATACATTGGAGAAAAAAATATTTTACAGCTTTGCTTTCTCCTCGTCGCTCTCTGCGACTCCCCCCTCATTACTCTTTAACGGGCCGACACCTTCAGATTTATACTTTTTAACATTTACATAATTGAAGAACATTTTAGGGTTAGTTTTACTCTCTTTGGCAATTAATCTCTCAGTCTCTAGTTTGGCCGCTTTTATTTGTTTTTTACATGTTCTATTTTTTTCCTTATAGTTTTTCAGTGCTTCCGTGCTACCTTCCTGTTTTAGTGTTTTATATGCTTTCTTTTTGTCATTTATTGCTTTCTTTACAGTTCTGTTTATCCACATTGGTTTCTTTTTGTTCCTTAACCTTTTATTCCCATACGGTATGTACCTCTCACAATAAGATTTTAGGATGCTTTTAAAGATATCCCATTTTGTGGCTGTATTTTTATTTGTGAGGACTTTATCCCATTTAGTTAGGCCTATGGCCTCTCTTAGTTGGCTAAATTTAGCTTTTTTTGAAGTTTGGTATTTTTGTTCCTCCCTGTAGAAACGCTCTTTTGAATGATAATTGGAATGTTATTACTTTGTGGTCACTATTTCCCAGGTGTCCCCCAACCTGCACATCTGTTGTTCTGTCAGGCCTATTGGTTAATACTAAGTCCAGTATGGCCGTCCCTCTAGTCGGGTCCTGAACCAGTTGGGAGAGGTAATTGTCTTTGGTTATTGCCAAGAACCTGTTTCCTTTATGAGATATACAAGTTTCAGTTTCCCAGTCTATATCTGGGTAGTTGAAGTCCCCCATAATAACCACCTCATTATGATTTACCGCCTCGTCTATCTCGTTTAGTAGTACATTTTCTGTGGACTCTGGTATATTAGGTGGTTTATAGTACACTCCTATTAGTAATTTATTATTGTTTTTAGCGCCATGTATCTCTACCCACAGTGACTCCACATGTTCATGTCCCTCACTTATCATTGACCATCACTCCCAATTATTGAAGTACCATTTGACTGAATAGCTATGACCTCATAGGCCCAGTACCGAAGTCGGCAACACATCATAGTCATTGGGGAACTCTGTAAGTTGCTGCACATAAAAAAACTACGGACGTGGGTTTACCATCCGCAAACGGACAGTCTGGTAGAACGGTTTTACCAAACATTAAAAAATATGTTGAAAAAGGTAGTGTCTAAAGATGGGAAGGACTGGGACCTCCTTCTGCCCTATCTCATGTTCGCAGTGCAAGAAGTACCCCAATCCTCTACTGGGTTCTTGCCCTTCGAACTGCTATATGGCAGACACCCTCGCAGTCTCTTGGACGTGGCCAAAGAGGCGTGGAAGCAACAACCTTCTCCACATAAAAGTGTCATTGAGTATGTTACCCAGATGCAAGATCAGATAGAGACAGTGTTGCTGTCACAGCCACTATCTCTGGCTGTGACCTTCCGTCCTTGCTCGTTCGTTCGGCGCTCCTCGCTGAAGTTTCGTTTCTGTGTTATTTGTGGTTCTGTATGGGTTAACTCCCCTGTGTTCCAATTAGGAGTTAATCCTCTCTGTCTGCTCCATGGGTGTGGCCTCTCTGCTGCACCCATGGAACCTGTATATAAGGCTGAGGTTTCCTCAGTTCTGGTCAGCTCTCCTGGTGTGTGTTGTCTTGTCATGCTCCTAGTTTGTACTCACTCTCCCTTGCTGCTGACCCATGGGATCCGTGTCTGTCTGTGCTCTGTGGGTTTCCTACTTGTTCACTCCAGTCTTCTTTCCTGGGTTTTGTTATCTGTTCTGCCTGTTATGTTGGAGTTACCTTGTGTATTTATATTTCTCTGTTCAGCAAGCCCTTGCTGCAGCATGCCTTGCTGCAGAGTGCTATGGGCAAGGCCACGCAGTATACCACTGGTGGAGCTAGTCCTTCTCTGCTCATTGCCACTCCTGTTCCCTTGTGTGAACTCCTGCTTGTGTTTTTAGTTGCCTGCTTGTATCTGCCTGTTTGTTTGCCTATGTACCGTCGGTACCTCCTGGTACCTGTTGTCCATTAGTTCCTGCTGTCACTGTCTAGTTCACGCTCCACAGTGGACCCTGGCAACTTCCTGCTGCAAAGCCTAACCCTACCATCCGGGGCCCTAGTGAATACCAGGAGTTGCTTAGTCACGCCCCTCTGGAGCATTACTAGACAGTGGCGCAGTGGGGGTTTGCTCCCACTGTGCTGACGGTACATAGAGCTCATGTTTTGTCTGTGCTGCCTTCCCTGGGTTTTTGTTTGTGCAATAAACTCTTGTGTGTCTGTACCTGATTTCCGTTTGTTTATTGCTTGACGACGGTGGTCTCTCCTGAGACCTCCAACTCGTGACAGTTGCCTCTTGTTAGAGAGCATATGGAGGCAGCCCAGAGTCAGGTCTATAATCGGCAGGCTCGGGTCCGGATCTTTAACCCGGGTGATCGAGTTTTGGTTCTGGTGCCGACCATGGACAATAGGTTCCAGGCTAGGTGGCAGGGGCCCTACGAGGTACTCAAGAAAATTGGAGATGTAAACTGCAAGGTACACCAGCCAGGGCAGTGAAAGCCGAAGCACATTTACCATGTGAATTTACTTAAACCATGGAAAGATAAAGAAACCTGTACAGAAGACAGCATGCGGCCGGGTTTTCTAAGAGAAGAGGTGCCAACATGCAAGAGAGGCGGCTGCCACAGTAAAAATTGCTGACAGCCTCTCCTCTAAACAGACTCAGGAGGCCAGGGAGTTCATTAGTCGGAACACGGATGTGTTCTCGGACCTCCCTGGACGTACTTCCATAATCTAGCATGACATTGTCACTGAGCCTCATGCAAAAGTCAGATAAAAACCATACCGGGTACCTGAGGCTCAGCGATAAGCCATATCGGAGGAGGTACAGCTATTGTTGCAGCTAGACGTCATTGAGGAGTCCAAAAGTGAGTGGGCCAGTCCTATAGTATTGATACCCAAGCCGGACGTTGCGGTTTTGTAACGACTTTCGAAAACTTAACGAGGTTTCCAAATTCGATGCGTATCCCATGCCCCGGGTGGATGAGCTCATCGAGAGGTTAGGACAAGCCCAGTATTTTTCAGTTTTGGACCTCATGAAAGGGTACTGGCAGGTGCCCTTAACGGAGGCTGCCAAAGAGAAAACTGCCCTCAACACGCCTGAGGGGCTGTATCAATATAAGGTCTTCCCCTTTGGTCTGCATGGCGCCCCCACCACTTTAGAGCTACTAATGAACATTGTGCTTCGTCCACAACGTCAGTACGCTTCAGCTTACCTGGACGATATTGTCATCCACAGTACCGACTGGGAAAGTCACCTACCCGAAGTGCAGGCTGTAGTGGACTTCGTTCGGAAAAGCTGGCCTAACCGCTAACCCCAAAAAATGTGATAGGGTAAGAAGAGACTAAGTACCTGGGGTATGTGAATGGGCATGGAGTCATCAAACCCCAAGTGAACAATATAGAGGCGATACGGATTTGGCCCCGACCTGTCACCACTAGGCAAATAAAATAATTCCTGGGAATGATGGGCTATTACGTGAGGTTTGTTCCCCACTTTGCTACACTAGCCGCGCCATTGACAGGGCTCTTGAAGGGTCGATAATAAGTGATGGTTCGATGGGATGATCGGACGGAAGAGGCTTTTGCCGCTTTGAAGTCGGCACTGTGTGGGTCACCGGTTTTGGTGACAACCGACTTCAAGAGGGAGTTTGTGATACAAATGGATGCCTCCGAAGTAGGCCTCGGTGCTGTACTGTCTCAGTAAGTCAACTGGGAGGAGCATCCCATTGTCTTCCTAAGCGCAAGCTCACCCCAGCCAAAACCAGGTACAGTATAGTGGAGAGAGAGTGCCTGGCTATCAAGTGGGAACTCGAGTCTCTCCGCTACTATTTGTTGGGGGTAAAGTTCCGCCTGGTGACCGACCACTCCCATCTCAAGTGGATGAGCCAGGCCAAAGACGGGAATGCCCAGGTTGCCAGATGTTTTTTGTCTCTGCAGAACTTTAAGTTCTCGGTAGAACACAGAGCAGGCCGGTTGCAGGGAAACGCGGATGCTCTGTCCCGGGTGAATTGTCTGGCATGTGTCCACCCCCTCAGGGTTGAACATGGGGGGTAGTGACACAGTGAGGGGTTGTGTCTGGCAAGGCAGGTATTTTTCATGTGTGGCTGGGCTTGTTTCCAGCCAGGTGAGGTCAAATACCGAACAGGAGTTTAAGTGCTGATCTGGGTTTTGGCAGCACCTGGCTGTCCTTAAATGGGTAGCTGGGCTCAGCAGAGATGTCTCTGTTTTTGGGATCTGAGGCTTTGGGCCGTGCTGGAGGGCTGCGAGCCGCACTCTGGGGAAACAGGCCCCCTAAAGCCTGCTGTGGACTACTGGAGGCAGAACTGCCAGCAAGGTGACTTGTGTTATATGAACTTTCCATTGTGTGAGAATTAACACCAAGACTGCAAAGTTACGTGCTTTTTTGTGCAATTGTCTCAAGTGTGAATAAACACTGATGTTTTGAGTTAAGAACTTGTATTTTGCCTCTGTACTGCGCCCGCTTACCCTATCTACCAGAGCGAAACCCCACAGTGCTTAAAGGGTATAGATGTGGATTCAGAGGGTTATACAGGGCATTCATTTAGAATTGGGGTACAGACAGAAGCGGCAAGGTTAGGGTTAAGTGAGGAGGTAATAAAAAGAATAGGACAGTGGGAATCGATCCGATTCCGCTCGTATGTTAGGTTGGGTAGGATGTAAGTTGCTTAGAATGTTACAGTCTCTTGCTTTTTCCTGTTATCTTTAGGTCACAGGGAGGCATTGGTTTTTGATCTCTAGTCAATCATGCGATTTTTGGGGGCGGTAAGGGCGGATGTGAGGCCAAATGGGCAACAGTTAGGATTTGCAAGGGAAGTGGCGGTTTTGCGGTGGCTTGGAGTTAGAGGTATGTTATGGGGCGGGGTGTTGCGTGAGGTACATCATTTTGCTTGTTTGGATCGCCTTCCCTGACATTTTAGTCTTACATGTAGGGGGGAATGATCTTGGGGCCCTGCCATTTAGGGAATTAACTCAGGACATAAAGTACGATTTGCTACGATTGTGGGCGTTATTCCCTGACTTAGTCACAGTGTGGTCGAGCATTGTTCCGAGGCGGTAGTGGCAGGGTGCGATGTCGGTGTAAAGGTTGAATGAAGCAAGAATTAAAGTGAATAAAGCAATTGGGAGATTTGTGGCCAGGAATGGGGCAGTGGCTGTGCAGCATCCTGAGTTAGAATCCGGGGTAGGTGAGTTTTAGAGGGCGGACGGGGTACACAATAATGCTGTAAGGATAGATCTATGGTCTTTGTGGATCAAAGTGGGATCAAATTGGCGCTAGGGATGTGGATGGACACTCAAACTTAAGTTAGGTTTAAGTTGCACGTTGTTGGTGGTGGGAGGTTTTTGAAGTTGGTGGATATCGTGATGATTGAGAATGGGAGGGCCCCACGGGTGGGGATGGATTCTCATTGGTAAACAGTAGTGATGAGCGAATCGAATCCCAAGAAGTGGAATTCGATCCGAATTTTAGGATAAATTTGCCTCAAAGCTAAATTTCCTTATGCTTCGTGTAAGCGAATCGATTTAACCTGGAATAGTGCAAAAAACAAAAAAATTAATGCTTACCTCCTCCATTTGCTCGCGATGGGCCGCCAGCCACCATCTTGATTGAAGATCTCAGACGAAATCCATGTGACGTCATCCATATGACGTCACCACGTCAGCCGGCGTGCTGGCGTAATCTTGTGCCACGCGTGATTTCGCACCAGATCTTTAAGCAAGCTGGCGGCGGCCGGCCGGCCCGTCGCGAACAAATGGAGGAGGTAAGTTTGATGAAAATTTATATTTATGTTAATTTTACACTATTTTTACACTCAGATGCCGCGATCAGGTATGAACGTGGCATCTGAGGGGTACAATGACGGGGGCGGCGCTATCGCAGCTTCCTGTCATTGCACCCACTACTTACAAAAAATGCACTTCGTGATAAAGTAATTATTTTGAAAAATTTGCTAATCTCTAGTGAACAGTAATTGAGGAATTTGGCATCCATCAGTTGGTGTCTCTGGGCTGGTGTTTCATCAGCTGGACGCAAGATGGAGTTGCTAGTTTTTTCTGGGTCTTGTTATGTATTGGGGCTTCTAGGACCTCCCTCGTCAGTTACCCAGGTTTGGGTTAATGTTAATTTATTTATGTTGGTAATTTATTTTATTTAATAAAATGGCTGCATGTGACGTCATCCATATACATTTCATAAAACTTACCTCCTCCATTTGCTCGCGACGGGCCGGACATCGCCATCTTGCTTGACGATCTGGTGCGAACTCACGCGCGGCACGAGATTACGTCATCACGCCGGCTGACGTGGTGACGTAATCTCGTGCCGCGCGTGAGTTCGCACCAGATCGTCAAGCAAGATGGCGATGTCCGGCCCGTCGCGAGCAAATGGAGGAGGTAAGTTTTATGAAATGTATTTTTTTATGTTAATTTTACACTGTTTTTACACTCAGATGCCGCGATCAGGTATGAACATGGCATCTGAGGGGTACAATGACAAGGGGGGGGTGGCGCTATCGCAGCTTCCTGTCATTGCACCCACTACTTACAAAAAATGCACTTCGTGACAAAGTAATTCTTTTGAAACATTCACTCATCTCTAGTGAACAGTAATTCAGGAATTTGGCATCCATCAGTTGGTGTCTCCGAGCTGGTGTTTCATCAGCTGGACGCAAGATGGAGTTGCTAGTTTTTTCTGGGTGTTGTTATGTATTGGGGCTTCTAGGACCTCCCTCGTCGGTTACCCAGGTTTGGGTTAATGTTAATTTATTTATGTTGGTAATTTTTTTTTTTTTTATAAAATGGCTGTTGTGGCCGATTTAAATCCGAACTGGTGTCTGACTGTTATTTGATGGGGGTTGGAAGGTTTTACAGGAAAAAGGAAACCCGAGCAGACTTACCAATACCTTAGTCAAGTAGGGCCAGACTCGTCGGACTAAAAGCTTAGGGGAGGCCAGCATGACGCTGGTTTGGTTGGCAAAGGGGCGGTATGGTAGGGGTTAATTGCCAGTAGCAGTTGGGAAGGTAGCCATGGAAACAGGGGATGTGGGGGGTGACAGGGAGGGTTTATAAGGAGGAAGGAGGGGAGCCAAAATTTGCCATTTTGGAAAAACAAGGTGAACATTGAACTTTTAACCCCTCAGATGCTATGGTCAGTTGTGACCATGAGCTCTTCACTCCCGTGGACAGAACAACTCCAGACAAGATTGCAGCCATTCAGTTGTTATAGCAGTATAGGGTCTTTTGAAGGCTCCAAGAACTGCCATAGCAACGTTGCTATCAAGCCCTTCCCCAGTGCATGATAGGATTTTAGTGATCTTGCAGAGAATGCAGTGGTACATTATTGCAGTCTATGGTATAATCGATCAGACAGTCTCATGTTCAGGTGCCCTAAGGAGATTAAAAAATAACTGCAAACATTTTTTATATGTAAAAATATATATTTTACAACTAAAAATAAACAAAAAAATCATTGGCATTGCTGCATCCCAAAAGTGTTTTTTTGTTTTTTTTAAATGGGCCATTCCCCTTTTTTGGTCACTTAATCTCCAAAAATTGAACAAAGAGTGATCAAAAAATCATACACACAAAATGGCATCAATGTAAAATTCTGATTGCCCAGCACACAAAGCTCCATAGACATAAATTAAAAAAAGCAATGGGGGTCAGAATAGAATTCAGGAACAGAAAAATAAAAATATTATGGCTCCTGGAAGCGGAGGAAAACTGATAAAAATGGAAAATCGCTGCCATCAGGAAGGTGTTAATGATAAAAATTAATATATAAAGCATTTTTCCTAATAATTATGCTGTACGTCAGAGAGGTATCAGTATTTCAAAATGTATAATCACTTTGAAAGCTTTTCAGCCAGATAACACAGTACAGTCAAATAAAACTTGATAAAACAACAGTTATAATAATGCCAGCATAACATTTGCTATTCATTTGTAAAACTATTCTTTTACAAACAAAATTGGGCTGATAAAATATTTTATTCAGTAATTTCATATATTTGTTTTAGAGGAGGCACTACTGGCTCAGTAAGCTGTAACTGTATGTAATACTTTAATTTCTTCTGGCGACCCATGACGTACTAGTACATCAAGATGATCAGGCGGGCACTGGAGCGGTGCATGCGCGATCAATGCAGAAGCCTGGCAGTCACTGACAGACGGGCCCCTGCTGTATCTGCCGGCAACAATGTAAACAGCGATGTCAGTGGATTAACCCCTTATATGCCACTGTCAGCGCTGACCATGGCATACACGGGGCTTGTTGAGTGTTCCATCTCTAAACCCCACCCCCCAACTCCATCGTGTCCCCATGTCTATGGGCATGCTTGGGCCGCATCACAGACCAAAGTAGTGCATGTCTCCGTGATTTTTTTTAATGATCCACGGTCAATAAAAAATACTGAAATGTGTACGTGTGCTGTCCATGGAAAATGCAGACAGCACATGTCAGTGAAAAACAGAAATGTGGACGAGGACTTAAAAGCTGAAAAATAGAATTTTTGAAAATTGCAACTTTTTCCAAATTTTGGGTAAATTTGGGATTTTCTATACACAAAAGGTAAAATATATCTACTCAAATGTACTAACGTCATGAAGTACAATGTGTCACGAGAAAACAATCAGAATGGCTTGGATAAGTAAAAGCGTTCCAGAGTTATTACCACATAAAGTGACACATGTCAGATGGCCTTGCCCTTTAGGTGATAAATGGTGGTGTCCACGAGGGTTTAACTGCACTTAATAAACTTTAACTGTCCACACAACAAATCCAAATTCTAAGGTATGGAGGCAACATGGCTAGGGTCCCTTATTGATGTGGAGACTGGCCCTAACTAGCATGGATAACCTCCCTAATTAGCAATTCACACCAATAAGAGACACAATCCATGGCACCTCCCTACTCCCTACCTTAGGGTTTATTGTTAATTTACAAAGCCAGTGCTACAGTGGCGGCTGTTTGGCCTCCAGGTCCTCTCTGATCATCCATACAGGCTGCGGACTGCTTGCTGGCTTAGCCTCTCCTCCTTTGCCCATAGGGTGAGTATACAAGCTCCATCTAGTTCTTAAAGGACCAGCGTGTGCACCCTAATCTTCACCAGTCAATAACTGTTAGCCCTGGGGTACTTCAGGGACCTTCCCCTGTGGGAAGGTGTCTGAGTAATATGATTATTTAGCATGCTAAGCTCCTGCTAAGTTTGCTATATCCGGTTGTCTGCTCGTGCACCGCACCCCGATTGTTTACTGTTCTCTGACCCTGTGCTGCCTGACTTGACCTGTACCTGACCACTGTGTTGATGCAACACTGCCTGCCATTACCTTGGACCAATTTCCAATATTGTACGCATTCTGTCTTCCCTGACCTTGGCTTGTGCCTGACTACAATTTTTCTTGATACCTTGGTGACACAAAGAAAGACTACTTCAGTAGGTAGCAGCCTTGCTGCGAAGTCCAGACTCCTGTATAAGGTTTAAAGGGTAAATACCAGGGGACTCCAAGATAATTCCCTCAAAATTAGCCCAAAGTCAAATCTGTTGGATAACACAGTGGTTCCACACATGTGAATTGAACTGGTAGAGCACACACTAAAGTAGCTGAACATTAACTTACCCCATAGAGCACACGCTTAAGTAGCTGAATGTGACGTGAGCTGAAGGAGCACAGTCTAAAACAGCACGTTTGTTTAAGAAAATGCCAATTCACTTCCTAAACCAGCGACCACTTATTCTTTTTGTGAGTCAGTAGAAACTGTAATACAATATTAATATGTGAAAGTGAGGAAAGATACTGATCCCCCCTATAATGTTGATTGAGTACAAGTTTAAATGGGATCCACAGGATTATAAAAGGTACTACTTTTTAGTTTCAGAGACTGATTATAATATAAAATGTTTTTTGTTTAGGTGTCTGCTTTTTTAGCAGAAGAAAGGTTCTGCCTGCAGGACTATTTTGTCCACTCTTTTTGGCAGAATCTGTGACAAAGGGACCCAGTGGAGCCTCTAACACAGCTGTGAACAAGCTCTTACGCAAAAGTAATATCTATTAATTAAAATTAAAAAATACTGGGCACTCTCACTTATGTAGAACCATACACTTTATTTCAGTACATATAATCATAAACGCACAATCACAATAATATAATAAAATGGATAATGAATAAAAACTCCTAAAATCACTAAATAATAAAAAGTGGATCCAAAAATGAGGGATAGTCAGTCCATATACATCAGACTGGTGGTGGGCGATACTTGGTAATTATAGATGGGATTTGTAGTGTCCTGTACGATATACAGTCCCACTCTTTTGGAGAGAAGTAACGATGTTACAGTTTGTAGAGATTCACTTAAGTGAGTATGTTTGCGGCGTCCCGCTTGTACTCACTGTTCAGTGCAGTCTTTTGTAGATCATCGGCTTGTAATCCAGAAGTCGCTCCTGTCCGCTCCTGTCGCCACCGGATACTGCTGTAGCTTGCTTGCCCGTGTCTAGTCCTTTGGCTGCCGCTCCGTGGTGTCTAAGAGCCGGCAGGCAATAGGGCTTGTATTCGCTCTCCCCACGTCGGATAAACTGCGCCACGATACTTTGTAGCCTCGTGTGTTGCGCTTGTAGCTGCCGATGTATCAGGGATTTTAGTGAAGCACAGGATCCTCGGTTGGTCCGAAATAGCAGCACAGCGTTTTTGAAGTTCCAGTACGACTTGCTTTGGGATTACTATGGGGGTCTCTTCACCAAACGCGTTTCGGGGTACTTGCCCCTTCCTCAGTGGTAGTGACTGCCCCGTAAGAGTCTGTTTTTATAGAGCCTTGTAGATTGTAATTATTCACACAGGTGTTGATTCACCTCTTTTTCCTCAAGGGGTGGTACGGAATTGGAATCCATTCTATTTGTGGTTTCACCCAATTATCCACGCCAGGAAACTTAATTTATAGCTTGCGTAATGCTTAATGTGCAATAATATTCGCCAGTAACTGTATCTAAAATTGCATTTATACAGTGATTCATTAACCTCTTTTATTATTCTGTTTTCAACACAAAGACAATCCCATTCAGTTCTTCCTATTTATTTTTATCTACACAAAAACCAATGCGGACCCTTGCGGTATCGATGCGGTTTAAATTCTTAAACGGGGGATCAAAAGTGACAGGTTATATACCGATTGTCCTTTCGTACCCCCTATCTATTACATATAGCAGAATAACATTTGCTTAAAATAAATAAACCAACAGTGGAAAGGTCAGATGGCCCTAATGAATTTTCAAGGGTTGGCATAAAGGTATTAACCCCCTAATGACCACAACTAATGTCAATCTCCCTACTGTTTGATCTCCGCTTCCATAACCCACTATTCGTACCTCCTATGGGAGTCATATAGGTCATTTCCACATTACTAGCAGTCATTTTTCGTTTTATTATATTTTCTTTTTATATTTTTTCAAAGTGTAATATTTTTTATTATTATTCTATTTAATTTACCTGAGAGCACTTTAATTTTTCAACGTCCTTTGAGGTCAGGGGTGGATTGGACCTTCCCAAAACGGGGGGATGAGATGTTAGATGGAGGTCCCCCATGAAGGGCCGAACCCCCCAGGACAAGAAACAACCTGCAGGGGTTTTGCCGTCCATGAGGGACATCCACCAAATTACAAGAATCCGAAAAGTTCGAATTCTGCGTTCAATCCGCCTGGCATCAAAGTGTTCAGTTCGTATATCCGTTGGGACTCTAGTCTGGACATTTTACTTATGTGGTCCCCTCCAACATTTCTCCACCTTATCAATCGCCGCAAATTTCATGCCTGTTGGATTCTGGTCATGCATTAACTTGAAATGTCTAGAGAGTGTGTGGGTTTCTAGGCCCTTCTTAATATTAGTAATGTGCTCGGAGATACGTTTTTTTAGGAATCTTTTTGTTCTCCCGATATATTGGCGTCCACACGGACACTCAATAATATAGATGACATTATCAGAGTTGCATGTTAAGAAGTCCTTTATTGTATGTTTGTGATTGTTAACTGAGGATATAATTTCCTTTGTTTTCCGGGGAAAAGATGTAATCTTACAGTTTCCACACTTTCCGCATCTATAGAAACCCTCCATACTAAGCCAGTTTTGTAGAGAGGTGCTACCTGTGTTTTTTCTTTTTATTGTTGGGGCTACCTTGTTCCCCAAGCTAGGGGCCTTGGTAAAGGTTATCCGAGGTTTTATTGGAATTAGGGGGCCTATTGTTTTGTCTTTCTGTAATAGGTGCCAGTGTCTCCCTATAATTTTTTGGATCTTCCTATATTCATCATTAAAAGGTAGAATAATCCGTATTTCGTCCTTTTCCCCATCTATATATTTCACCTTTTCTGAAAAGAAGTCCTCCCTTTTCATATTTCTCACTTTGTTCTGGGATCCTATTATTAATTCCTCTGGGTAATTTTTTTCTAAAAATGCCTCTTTCATCTTAATGGCCTCTTTTTCGAAATAATCTTCTAGTGTGCAGTTACGCCTTATTCTTTAGAACTGACCTTGCGGTATATTGGTCAACCAGCTGGGTAAGTGACAACTGTTATACAGTATATAACTGTTTCTCATGGTGGGTTTCATAAAAGTACAGCATTTAATTAATTTATCCTCTATAAATAGTTTTAGGTCTAAAAATTCTAACGTCTCCTTACTAATATTGTAGGTGAACTTTAAATTAAGCTTATTACAATTAATAACCCTTAAAAAATCTTCCAAAGATTCTTTGCCAGATTTCCAAATAAAAAGCACGTCATCTATATATCTTTGCCATAGCACCAGGTCCACCCCCAGTCGAGGGGTGATGTTCCGTTCTTCCCAATCAGCCATAAATAAATTTGCGTAACTGGGGGCGAACCTGGTGCCCATGGCTGTGCCCTGAATTTGAAGATAAAAATCTGTTTCAAAGTTAAAATAATTGTGCGTTAGTATAAAATCAATACTTTGGGTTAAAAAGTTGATCTGCTCCTCCTTTAGCCTACCTTCTTGTTTTAACTGGGATTCAACTGCTCTTTTGCCTTGCTCGTGGTTGATAATAGTGTATAAGGATTGAACATCCAAAGTGCCCATCCACCAGCCTTCTTCAAATGCCATATTTTCTACAATTTTTATAATTTGTGTGGAATCTTTAGTGTACGAGGCAGTTTTTTTGACTATCGGCTGTAATAACACATCAATATATTTGGATAAATTGCACGTCAAGGATTCAATCCCTGAAACTATAGGGCGACCTGGTGGATTGTTCATATCCTTATGCACTTTCGGTAAGCAGTAGAATACCGGTATCCTGGGGTATTTATTCAGTATAAAATTGTATTCGTTCTCTGTTAAAATCCCTCTCCCTTTACCGTCCTCCACTAAATTCATTAATTCCACTAAAAAGTCACCAGTTGGGTCTTTCGTTAATTTTTTGTATGTTTCCTTATCTGCTAGTTGTCTGTAACATTCCTGTTTGTATTTTTCAGCGTCTTGTACAACTATTGCCCCCCCTTTATCGGCTGGGCGAATAATAATCCTATTGTCTTTCTGTAGTTGTTTTAAGGTACCGATTTCTCCCTTCGTTAAGTTCTTGCGTCTAAACTTATTCGTGTCTTTTATTTTTCGTACATCATTCTCCACACTTTCTTTGAATGTCGCCATTTCATGGCTAATTTCGTTCCGCGGGTATTTTTTGGAACGGTTTTTAAGTTTGGTATGTGTGAATTTTTCCCTCTGGATATTATTTTCTATTTCCTTCTCAATCGGGTTTTTAAAAAAATATTTTTTAAGGCATAACCGCCGTATAAACTTTTCCACCCCTATGAAGGTGGAGAATTTATTAAGTTTTTCGGTTGGGGCAAATTTTAGGCCTTTATTTAGAAGGTGTTTCTGGACGTTAGTCAGTGTGATTGAGCTCAAATTAATAATGGAGTCATTGGTCACTTCTGGTTCTGTTGCCTGTGATGTCTTTCCCTTCCTCCTTCCTCTCCGTACCTTCCCCTTTTTTCTTCGTGATGTCTCGTGCTGTGATTGTGTGAATTGTGCGGTTGTCGGTATTTCCCTATATTCTGTGTCTTGAAGTCCTGTTGCTCCCTGTGCATTTGTGGCCTGTCTCTCAGGTTGTATTGGTGATCTGTCTGTGATCTGTGATAAGGTTTGTGTGTTCCCCTTGGGGGTGATGGTGGCCTGGTCCGTATACGATGATGTGGTGGGGTCCGGTCTAAAAAAGAAGCCCTTTCATCAAAAATCTCAAATCTATTATAGGTCGGTATATTAAAGTTACTAGATCTAGTGTTGTCTTTGGTGTAATTGTCCCGTGAATCAGTTCTACTTTCTATCTGTTCTTCTTCCCTAATACTTTCTGTTCTTTCCCTCTCCACACGTTGTGCTGCCTTATCTTTTCTGTCTTTTTTATTTTGAGTGAATAGCATTTTTTTTATTTTTTTCTCCATAATCTCTCGTTCTATCTTATCCAGATTGTTACATAATCTCGTTTGTAACATATTCAGTTCCTCCGTATTGGGGAATTTGTCAGTAATAATTTTTATATCCGCAATTTTTTTAGTAGTTTCTTCTAAAATCACGGCCCGTCTTTTAATAATCAATCTGGTCAAGGCTACAGATTGTTCATATAGTAAATTGTCCCATTCTAGGTCGAATTCGACACTACATAAATCTTGAGCTGGGACTTTACTGTATGACAAGCCTTTGGGGATCTGATTCACTTCTATACATCTCGTTAGGGTTTTAATCTCCCATTTCTGTTTTAGTTGTCGAATTAGGAGCCCCTCTAATTCCCTAAAAACTTTGCCCATACTTATATCTTCTCTATTTTCACACATATCATTTGCTTCAAAGATAAAGTTATCAACTTTTTGGTTTTTAGATTCTACATGATTCCACATATCCATAGTTCTCAACAGTCCGTGCAGTCACCAGGACGAATTAATGGATATAGAGCATACAGTGTTCATTTTAGGACATGGTCAGATATCATAGTCAAGTATCAAAATAATGCCAATGTGACACCTGACCCTGATACCTGACTCTGACACCTGACCCTGACACCTGACCCTGACACCTGACACCTGACCCTGACACCTGACCCTGACACCTGACCCTGACACCTGACCCTGACCCTGACACCTGACCCTGACACCTGACCCCTGACCCTGACACCTGACCCTGACACCTGACCCTGACACCTGACCCTGACACCTGACCCTGACACCTGACTCCTGACCCTGACACCTGACCCTGACACCTGACCCTGACACCTGACTCTGACACCTGACACCTGACTCTGACACCTGACTCTGACACCTGACCCTGACACCTGACACCTGACCCTGACACCTGACCCTGACACCTGACTCTCATATCTGAGTTTGACTTATGCTCTTCATAGGTCAGGGTCAAAGTGAGAATGAGTTATAGATATATACTATGTATTTGTATGCTAAATCACACAACCAAAGTATGTCTATTGCTGAGCTTATAGCTCTGTGCCTAAAATGCTGTAAGCTAACACATTACAGTGTTATGAGCGCAGAGCTGATAGCTCAGTGGTAAGGAAGGAAACAAAGGATTTTAGGTTTACTGTGGTTTTGAATGCTATATCACATAGATGAACAAAAAGCCTAAGCTCATACAAGGCAAGCTGGTGGCTCAGTGGTAATGCTGTTGCCCCATGTCCAGGCCTTCTGAGTTCAAAGCCCCTTTCAGCCTCAAAAAAATATTTACATTTTATTATGCCCTAGATAAGAGGCAAATTTAAATGATGTGTGACGCTGACGTGTGACGCTGATATCTGACGTCCTTCACTTCTCAGTGTCACAAGGGATTTTAGCTTTACTGTGGTTTTGTATTCTACATCACATAGATGAACAAAAATCACAAGCTTATCTAAAGCAAGCTGGTAGCTCAGTGGTAATGCTGCTGCCCCATGTCCAGGCTTTCTGAGTTCAAAACCCCTTTCAGCCTCTAACAAGTGTTTATATTTTATTATGCCCTAGATAAGAGGCAAATTTAAATGATGTGTGACGCTGACGTGTGACGATGATATCTCACGTCCTTCACTTGTCAGTGTCGCAAGGGATCTTAGGTTTACTGTGGTTTTTGCTATACTACATCTCATAGATCAAAAAAATCCCCACCTTTGGTGTCTAAAGCTATAGCTCAGTGGTAAGACACTTGCTTTGCATGTAGTGTTCATGGGTTCAAAACCCCTTTTAGGCTTTTAATAAAATTTATATTTTATATTTTATTGAGCTCTAGATCAGAGTCAAATTCAAGTGGTGTGTGATGTAAGTAGTCCTTTTTTTTATTTTATTAAGAGTACATGGGCAGCACTATAGTAAAGGGGGCCCTGTATACAGAGCTGTATCCTGGATTTTACATATATACTGTATATATGTGTATTTTACACACAGTGCTATACAGCTTCACCACACTGAGATCTGCTCAGAAAGCTGCTATACATTACTGGTTTATCCACAGACACAATATATGGTCATACAGATGGCAGTACTATGTGATAGCTTCTAAGTATAGAAAACCATGTGGTAATGTTATAGCTCGGAGGTTACATTAATGGCTTTGCTTGTTGAAGTCCCCAGAAAGACATATGTATTTTTCTTTTATAGCATATACTATAATAAATAATATGTCATTAACCCATAGGATACCAGCGCTGTACATGTATGTCGCTGGAAACACGGTCACAAATCCCAGCGCCATACAGGTACAGCGCTCTGATCGGGCGGCACAGGAGCTACTCCCTCCTGATCAGCTGCAGGGGTCCGGCAGGCACTAATAGTTGGACCCCTGCTGTATGCACTGGCATCGGTGAAAACACTGATGCCTGCTCATTAACCCTTGCACTGCCGCAGTCAGCGCTGACGGCTGCATGTGCGGTATCCCCGTGGTGCTGTGACGTCAGCCTGGTGTCTAGCCCTGTCAGTCAATGGGGGAGGGGTGTGTGTGCAGAGCACAGGGGGTGTTATAGAGCATTGCTCAGAATAGGGTTGCCACCCATACGGGAATGACCCGGACAGTCCGGGTTTGCAATCCTGTGCCCGGGTACATGCCTTTGTCAGACCCAGGCACAGGATCAGCTGTGAATGATGGCGGCGGTGGCTGGGCACAGGGAGATGAGCGTTTCCATTGTGGAAGCGCTCATCTCCATAGTCATCTGTATCGCCATCCTCAGGACAGCGATACAGACAGCTGTGCTGCGGCAGGGGAGGGAGAGGTGTCTCCCTCCCCTGTTCCTCTGATAGGCTGCAGGCACAAGGTCCGCAGCCTATCAGAGGCTGGTGCAGGCGGCGCGATTATGTCATCACGCCGCCTGAGCCATACAGCACGGTACACAGGCCGGGAAGAGGCCTGCATCGCATCGTTGGAGGTAAGTAAAACATTTTTTTTTTTTTTTTAGAGAAGAGAGGCACCTGAAATTGGCACATATGGGGGAAGGGGTGGAAAGAGGCACCTTATACTGGCACATATTGGGGAGGAGGAGAAATGAGGCACTTGAAACTGGCACATATGGGGGAAGGGGGGGGAGACACCTTATACTGGCACATATTTGGGGGTGGAGGAGAAAAGAGGCACTTGAAATTGGCACATATAGGAGAAGGGGTGGAAAGAGGCACCTTATACTGGCACATATTGGGGGGGAATGAGGCACTTGAAACTGCCACATATGGGGGAAGGGGGGGAAAGAGGCACCTCATACTGGCACATATTGGGGGGAGAGAATGAGGCACTTGAAATTGCCACATATGGGGGGAAGGGAGGGAAAGAGGCACCTTATACTGGCACATATTGGGGGGGATAAATGAGGCACTTGATACTGGCACATATAAGGGAAGGGGGGGAAGAGGCACTTGATACTGGCACATATAAGGGAAGGGGGGGAAAAGGCACCTTATACTGGCACATATTGGGCGGGAGAAAAGAGGCACTTCTTACTGACACATTGGGGCATCTATGGGGGCACTTCTTACTGGCACATTATTTGGGGGCTTCTACTGAGGCCACAAAGAAGGGGTATTTTATATGGGGGGCTCTGTGTGGAACTACCATTATCAGGGGGTTTATCTGTTTCTGCAGTATAGTATTGGGGAGCACAGCGGCACAGTATTGGGGGTAGTAGGATGATTTGTCCAGAAGATGGGAGGATGATGGAAAAGTAGTAAACTAAGATTTTTATTGTCAAACTGCAGAGACGAGAAATGGCTGAAAAATGGTGTCTGGTCTGAAGGTTTGAAAGGAGAAGATGAGGAAAGAGAACATCTACATCAAAGGAGACGTCACTGGATGTAAGAGGTATGAGGCGCTGTATTTCTGTAGTGACGGGATCAGGGGCGTAACGATCGTGGTGCGACAGCGACCAGGGGTGGAGGCGGGACATGGGTGTGGCTGGGGCGGGACATGGGCGTGGTTGGAGGCAGGACATGGGTGGGGCCTGGAAGGGGGCCCTCCCTCCCTTCTGTTCAGGTTTGGCTTGAAGAAAAGGTGGCAACCCTAAACGCCATGCGCAAAACCCGAGCATGGTACAAAGAAGTTGCGGTCTACTTGGTGCAGGTTGCCTTGTACAACTCTTTTGTGCTGTCACGGAGCGCTGGCAGCACAGGGAAATTCCTTCAGTTCTATGAGGCAGTCCTCAAGGACCTGATCTTTTCTGACCGGGAAAGAGCAGGCCGGAGTACCTCGGGAATTGGAGGCGCCCGGATCGTCCCTGGCCAACACTTTCAAGGTGTGGTTCCCCCATACTGGAAAGAAGGGACGGTCCCCAAAAAAGTGCAGCGTGTGTAACAGGAGGGGGTAACGGAAGGACACCACCACTCAGTGTGACACGTGCCCCGATCACGTGCCTCTGTATTGACGGTTGCTTCAGGGAGTACCACACTTCAATGGAGTACTAAATTTATAATTCCCTTCCCCAGGGGCGGACTGACCGGTCGGGCACTTCGGACATGGTCCGAGGGCCCGGCCGGGATGGGGGCCCGCCGCAGAATAGCATAATGTGTTATGCCCAGCGCCCCAATTCCGAATGTTATGCTGGCTTGGTAATGGTGGTAATGGCAGCGGGGCCCGGTGCAGTCACTGTATTCTATTGCACCGGGCCCCGCTCACTGTAATACTAATTTTCATATGTGAACAAGAAGAGAAATCCTCTGCGATCCTCTCCCTCTCCGTACTCACAAACTCAGTAACAGCCTGGCAGGCCAGGCGGCAGCGTAACTCACTGACGTCACGCGCCTGCTCCATTCATAAAGTGGGAGGAGCAGGCGCGTGACGTCAGTGAGTTGCGCTGCCGCCCGGCCTGCCTGCTACTGAGTTTGTGAGTACAGAGAGGGAGAGGATCGCAGAGGATTTCTCTTGTTCTTGTTCACATATGAAAATTAGTATTACAGTGAGCGGGGCCCGGTGCAATAGAATACAGTGACTGCACCGGGCCCCGCTGCCATTACAACACCAGATGCCGGCCCCCAGACCCTGTATTGGGGGTCATTCACTCACAGGACACTGTTATGGGGGTATCTGTGGATGACACATATATAGCATAAGGTGCTATATATGTGTCACCCACAGTGCCATCCACAGAGCCCCCACAACAGTGCCATCCACATAGCCCCCACAACAGTGCCATCCACAGAGCCCCCACAACAGTGCCATCCACAGAGCCCCCACAACAGTGCCATCCACAGAGCCCCCACAACAGTGCGATCCACAGAGCCCCCACAACAGTGCCATCCACAGAGCCCCCACAACAGTGCCATCCACAGAGACCCCACAACAGTGCCATCCACAGACCACCATTAGTTCAAAACCCACCAAAAGCACACCTTTTGGTTCAAAATATTTTTTTAATTTGGCTATTCCCCACCCCTCTTGTAATTGTTCCGCTACTTGTGGGCTGCTCGGGCATGAGTTCAGTCACTTCGGTGCGCTATCCCGTCCTGCAGCGCGTGATCTCGCGAGACCCGCCGCTGTAGGTCACGGGTCTCGCGGGATCACGCGCCGAAGTGACTGAACTCATGCCCACGTAGCCCGCAAGTAGCAGATCAGTGGAACAAGTACAAGGTGGAGGGGACTGTTTCTAACAGAGGCTCACTAATGGACACTGAGATTAGATCACCCCATACGAAAGCATTGAATCAATGCTTTCCTATGGGGAAAAATCTGACCCTGGAGGTCATCATGCAGAGTGTGAGGACGTCCAGCGTCAGATACCGGACTAAAGGTCTGTTTTACTCCAGGAAGCCCTCAGGTGGCCGCCAGCGACTAGAGGCCGACTTATTGCTGGAACGTAAACAATGCAGTTTCTCTAGAACATTGCAGCTTGATTTGCAAAAGGGACACTGTACCCAGACCACATCAATGAGCTGAAGTGGTCTGGGTGCCTTTTGTGTCGCTTTAACTTTGAAATCTTATTAAAGATTGTGTAGGGTGTGGCTGGAGGCGGGGCATGGAGGCGGGACAAGGGTGGGTCTTGCAGCAGAACATGGGTGGGGCCTGTAAGGGGGCCCTTGATTTATTTTGCCCGGGGGCCCTGAGGGTTCTCAGTCCGCCCCTGCTCTTCCCCCATTTTAATTTATTTCACAGTCTTCACAGGAATAGCTGCAAAGTGGAGGAGAAAATTCAAAATCTCCTTTTTTTTACACTAACATGTTCTTGTAGCCCCTTTTATTTAATTTTTACAAGGGGTAATAGGAGAAAACGCGCCCCAAAATTCGGAGCCCAATTTCTCCTGAGTAAGGACATACCCCATATGTGGACGTAAAGTGCTCTGCAGGCGAACTACATGGCTCATAAGAAAAGGAGCGCCATTGCGATTTTGGTTGTCCAAAATCCCAATAGCGCTCTTTCTCTTCTGAGCCGCGTAGTTCACCCGCAGATCACTCTACATCCACATATGAGGTATTTTCTGACTCGGGAGAAATTGGGCTATAAACTGTTGGGTGAACAAGTTTGTTTGCTCCACCATCAGATTCACAAATTGTTCACTGAAAAAAACCTAAAAATGTCATATTCAGTGAAGCCCACTGTGTCTGGATTCCTGGTTGGCCAAAAAAGTCAGGAATCAAGGGCTTAAAATCCTCTGGGGTACTCCAGTCAAGTTCACCGGTAGAGGGATCAGGTGAATTTGCCTGGTGGGCCGGAAAACTAGTACAAGCCCCAGGGCTGCTCATACTAGTGTGGGCCACAGGGTTCCTGGCATGGGGGGCTCCGCCTGGCGGCGTCTCCATCGCCTTGGGGCTCATCATCATCACTAGATGATGAGGAGAACGAGGATGACAACAGGAAAGTGGGGTCATCCTCGTCCTCACTGGGGCTCTCGGAGTCGGAGAGCAGCTGGGCGTATGCCTCCTCGGCCGAGAACATCCGGCGGGCCATCTTAGAACGCTAAAGGGGAGTGCGTGTGTAAAACTTTATTTAGTGTGTGTGTGGGGGGGCGGTGTGTTTTTATGTATACCCTACCCTAACCCACCCTAACCTAACAGAATCCCCGAAAAATTGCTCACAGCCCAAAAACTCGCTGATCAGCAGTGGGGTGAGCGATGCGCTAACAGTGGCCAGGCGCTCTTTTACAGCTAAGAGTGCCGGCCACAGTCAGCGCACCTACAAAAAGAAAAAAAAATGCGCTTGCGCCCCAAAATATGTGGGGGGGGGGCAAGCTGCAGCACCCCTGGGGGGACGGGGGTCGCACAAGTTGCTGGGGACCCCAGACACCCTCAGATCCGGGTGCTGCACACAAAAATTAACTTTTTTTTTTTTTTTCACTACCCCTGCCTAACCTAAAGCTCTCCCTAAATGTTTATATGCCAGATGGCACTTTATGGGGTCTCAGGGGCCACGGATGGCGGCGGATCGTGTGGGATGCAAATGGACCGACACAGGGCTCCTCTCTCCTTACTCACACAGAAGTCTGTGGGTGGGGAGAGAGGAGCTCCAGGACCTTATCTCCAGGTCAGTCCCTCCAACCAATCACAGGCGATCCTCACCCTCATCCTCCGTCACCGCCACCTCACAGGATCTACGGAGGGTGATTGGTGGTGTATATTACACCACTGATCCCCCTCCTATTCCGGGTCACCGGAGACCTGAATAACCTGGAAATGCTGCAAACCGCAGGTCTGAATTGACCTGCGGTTAGCAGCAATCGCCGGTATGGAGGGGGGGGTCACAGGACCCCCCCTCGGCATTGTCACAGGGTGCCTTCTGAATGATTTCAGCAGGCACACCGTTCCTAACACTGCCCGCCGTGCAGCGGTGATCGGAAATACACAGGTACGCCCTGTGTCCATAAGAGGCTAAAGAGGCTCTGTCGCCAGAATCAACCCTATTAGACCATACATACTGCCTGGTAGGGCTCATTATGCTGATTATGTATGATAAATAGCTGCAGAGATTCATATGCAAATAAACAATTGGAGCCCTCAGAGGCGGGGCTTAATATTCTGAGCAATGCTCTATAACACCCCCTGTGCTCTGCACACACACCCCTCCCCCCATTGACTGACAGGGCTAGACAGCAGGCTGACATGACAGCACCACGGGGATACCGCACATGCAGCCGTCAGCGCTGACTGCGGCAGTGCAAGGGTTAATGAGCAGGCATCAGTGTTTTCACCGATGCCGGTGCATACAGCAGGGGTCCAACTATCAGTGCCTGCCGGACCCCTGCAGCTGATCAGGCGGGAGTAGCTCCTGTGGCCGCCCGATCAGAGCGCTGTACCTGTATGGCGCTGGGATTTGTGACCGTGTTTCCAGCGACATACATGTACAGCTCTGGTATCCTATGGGTTAATGACATATTATTTATTATAGTATATGCTATAAAAGAAAAATACATATGTCTTTCTGGGGACTTCAACAAGCAAAGCCATTAATGTAACCTCCGAGCTATAACATTACCACATGGTTTTTCTATACTTAGAAGCTATCACATAGTACTGCCATCTGTATGACCATATATTGTGTCTGTGGATAAACCAGTAATGTATAGCAGCTTTCTGAGCAGATCTCAGTGTGGTGAAGCTGTAGCACACTGTGTGTAAAATACACATATATACAGTATATATGTAAAATCCAGGATACAGCTCTGTATACAGGGCCCCCTTTACTATAGTGCTGCCCATGTACTCTTAATAAAATAAAAAAAAAGGACTACTTACATCACACACCACTTGAATTTGACTCTGATCTAGAGCTCAATAAAATATAAAATATAAATTTTATTAAAAGCCTAAAAGGGGTTTTGAACCCACGAACACTACATGCAAAGCAAGTGTCTTACCACTGAGCTATAGCTTTAGACACTAATGGTGGTGATTTTTTTGATCTATGAGATGTAGTATAGCAAAAACCACAGTAAACCTAAGATCCGTGGGCGACACGGACAAGTGAAGGACGTGAGATATCATCGTCACACGTCAGCGTCACACATCATTTAAATTTGCCTCTTATCTAGGGCATAATAAAATATAAACACTTGTTAGAGGCTGAAAGGGGTTTTGAACTCAGAAAGCCTGGACATGGGGCAGCAGCATTACCACTGAGCTACCAGCTTGCTTTAGATAAGCTTGTGATTTTTGTTCATCTATGTGATGTAGAATACAAAACCACAGTAAAGCTAAAATCCCTTGTGACACTGAGAAGTGAAGGACGTCAGATATCAGCGTCACACGTCAGCGTCACACATCATTTAAATTTGCCTCTTATCTAGGGCATAAAAAAATGTAAATATTTTTTTGAGGCTGAAAGGGGCTTTGAACTCAGAAGGCCTGGACATGGGGCAACAGCATTACCACTGAGCCACCAGCTTGCCTCGTATGAGCTTAGGCTTTTTGTTCATCTATGTGATATAGCATTCAAAACCACAGTAAACCTAAAATCCTTTGTTTCCTTCCTTACCACTGAGCTATCAGCTCTGCGCTCATAACACTGTAATGTGTTAGCTTACAGCATTTTAGGCACAGAGCTATAAGCTCAGCAATAGACATACTTTGGTTGTGTGATTTAGCATACAAATACATAGTATATATCTATAACTCATTCTCACTTTGACCCTGACCTATGAAGAGCATAAGTCAAACTCAGATATGAGAGTCAGGTGTCAGGGTCAGGGTCAGGTGTCAGGTGTCAGGTGTCAGGGTCAGGTGTCAGGTGTCAGGGTCAGGTGTCAGGGTCAGGTGTCAGGGTCAGGTGTCAGGGTCAGGGTCAGGTGTCAGGGTCAGGTGTTAGGTGTCAGGGTCAGGTGTCAGGGTCAGGTGTCAGGGTCAGGTGTCGGTGTCAGGTGTCGGAGTCAGGTGTCAGGGTCAGGTGTCAGGGTCAGGTGTCAGGGTCAGGTGTCAGGGTCAGGTGTCAGGGTCAGGTGTCGGTGTCGGGTGTCAGGGTCAGGTGTCAGAGTCAGGTGTCAGAGTCAGGTGTCAGAGTCAGGTGTCACATTGGCATTATTTTGATACTTGACTATGATATCTGACCATGTCCTAAAATGAACACTGTAAGAGCAAAGGGTTGTGAGACGCACAGGACTGAGGAAAAATATGGAGGAGGTGCTCACAGTAAAGAGGATCCGTCCTTCCTCTAATAAGGAATAAATAAAATTAAAAAATACTGGGCACTCTCACTTATGTAGAACCATACACTTTATTTCAGTACATATAATCATAAACGCACAATCACAATAATATAATAAAATGGATAATGAATAAAAACTCCTAAAATCACTAAATAATAAAAAGTGGATCCAAAAATGAGGGATAGTCAGTCCATATACATCAGACTGGTGGTGGGCGATACTTGGTAATTATAGATGGGATTTGTAGTGTCCTGTACGATATACAGTCCCACTCTTTTGGAGAGAAGTAACGATGTTACAGTTTGTAGAGATTCACTTAAGTGAGTATGTTTGCGGCGTCCCGCTTGTACTCACTGTTCAGTGCAGTCTTTTGTAGATCATCGGCTTGTAATCCAGAAGTCGCTCCTGTCCGCTCCTGTCGCCACCGGATACTGCTGTAGCTTGCTTGCCCGTGTCTAGTCCTTTGGCTGCCGCTCCGTGGTGTCTAAGAGCCGGCAGGCAATAGGGCTTGTATTCGCTCTCCCCACGTCGGATAAACTGCGCCTTGTAGATTGTAATTATTCACACAGGTGTTGATTCACCTCTTTTTCCTCAAGGGGTGGTACGGAATTGGAATCCATTCTATTTGTGGTTTCACCCAATTATCCACGCCAGGAAACTTAATTTATAGCTTGCGTAATGCTTAATGTGCAATAATATTCGCCAGTAACTGTATCTAAAATTGCATTTATACAGTGATTCATTAACCTCTTTTATTATTCTGTTTTCAACACAAAGACAATCCCATTCAGTTCTTCCTATTTATTTTTATCTACACAAAAACCAATGCGGACCCTTGCGGTATCGATGCGGTTTAAATTCTTAAACGGGGGATCAAAAGTGACAGGTTATATACCGATTGTCCTTTCGTACCCCCTATCTATTACATATAGCAGAATAACATTTGCTTAAAATAAATAAACCAACAGTGGAAAGGTCAGATGGCCCGTTTTGGGAAGGTCCAATCCACCCCTGACCTCAAAGGACGTTGAAAAATTAAAGTGCTCTCAGGTAAATTAAATAGAATAATAATAAAAAATATTACACTTTGAAAAAATATAAAAAGAAAATATAATAAAACGAAAAATGACTGCTAGTAATGTGGAAATGACCTATATGACTCCCATAGGAGGTACGAATAGTGGGTTATGGAAGCGGAGATCAAACAGTAGGGAGATTGACATTAGTTGTGGTCATTAGGGGGTTAATACCTTTATGCCAACCCTTGAAAATTCATTAGGGCCATCTGACCTTTCCACTGTTGGTTTATTTATTTTAAGCAAATGTTATTCTGCTATATGTAATAGATAGGGGGTACGAAAGGACAATCGGTATATAACCTGTCACTTTTGATCCCCCGTTTAAGAATTTAAACCGCATCGATACCGCAAGGGTCCGCATTGGTTTTTGTGTAGATAAAAATAAATAGGAAGAACTGAATGGGATTGTCTTTGTGTTGAAAACAGAATAATAAAAGAGGTTAATGAATCACTGTATAAATGCAATTTTAGATACAGTTACTGGCGAATATTATTGCACATTAAGCATTACGCAAGCTATAAATTAAGTTTCCTGGCGTGGATAATTGGGTGAAACCACAAATAGAATGGATTCCAATTCCGTACCACCCCTTGAGGAAAAAGAGGTGAATCAACACCTGTGTGAATAATTACAATCTACAAGGCTCTATAAAAACAGACTCTTACGGGGCAGTCACTACCACTGAGGAAGGGGCAAGTACCCCGAAACGCGTTTGGTGAAGAGACCCCCATAGTAATCCCAAAGCAAGTCGTACTGGAACTTCAAAAACGCTGTGCTGCTATTTCGGACCAACCGAGGATCCTGTGCTTCACTAAAATCCCTGATACATCGGCAGCTACAAGCGCAACACACGAGGCTACAAAGTATCGTGGCGCAGTTTATCCGACGTGGGGAGAGCGAATACAAGCCCTATTGCCTGCCGGCTCTTAGACACCACGGAGCGGCAGCCAAAGGACTAGACACGGGCAAGCAAGCTACAGCAGTATCCGGTGGCGACAGGAGCGGACAGGAGCGACTTCTGGATTACAAGCCGATGATCTACAAAAGACTGCACTGAACAGTGAGTACAAGCGGGACGCCGCAAACATACTCACTTAAGTGAATCTCTACAAACTGTAACATCGTTACTTCTCTCCAAAAGAGTGGGACTGTATATCGTACAGGACACTACAAATCCCATCTATAATTACCAAGTATCGCCCACCACCAGTCTGATGTATATGGACTGACTATCCCTCATTTTTGGATCCACTTTTTATTATTTAGTGATTTTAGGAGTTTTTATTCATTATCCATTTTATTATATTATTGTGATTGTGCGTTTATGATTATATGTACTGAAATAAAGTGTATGGTTCTACATAAGTGAGAGTGCCCAGTATTTTTTAATTTTATTTATTCCTTATTAGAGGAAGGACGGATCCTCTTTACTGTGAGCACCTCCTCCATATTTTTCCTCAGTCCTGTGCGTCTCACAACCCTTTGCTCAATATCTATTAATTTTTTGTTATCTTTTTACCTGTTAAAATATAGAATGGAAAAGGTACTCCTGAACTCTAATCTGTCACCCCAACTGACAATTAGAAGAGGTGTCTAGGGGTTTGAGATCTATGGTGCCATTTGTTCGGTGGAGAGTTTATTTAGCTCTCTATATGTATACAAAACTGACCTATATAAAACCAGCAGTTACAAGTGAATGTTTAGGAAATATCTGGTTCTATAGGGACAATGATCTTCAAATTTGACCATGTAGATAATGTCTATAATTGCCTTCAACACTAAAAAACTGTACTTTAAAACATGTTGTCCAATTAACCTTGTACAATAAATAAAGCATCAGTACTTCTACTCTCTCTTGAGCTTAACCCTCAATCATCATTAGTGGGGAGTTATGTACATTGGCTTCACCTAATACCAGTGATACTTTTTGGTTGACAGCTGCTCAATCTTGTCCCCAGCCATATGACCATGATAGGTTATAGGTAAGCTACTGTTCATTAGCCCACAAATGTGAAGGCAAATAATCAGAATATTTAAATGAACCCTAAGAACCCCATAACAAGGATTGGGGTATTGAAATCCCTTGCACATAACTTTGACATTTCTGATTTTCGATAAAGAAAAACTACAAATCAAGATAAGAAAACACATACTATAGTAAAATAATGGCTGATCAAGAAATATGTAAAAGCACATTGCTTAACTGAGTTAGAACACAGGCTGGGGAAAGTTTTAATCAACCCTTAGAATGAATAAATGTTACGCTATGGCAAGAGAAAATGCAACAAATCAAATAAACCCCACGTTATTACATGGTAATCCTTACCAGCGTCTGTTCTTCAGAACAAATACCAGTTCTGATTGTATATAAACAAGCAGCTGGAAGTAAGGCTTTGAGGACATGGAGAACGAGCAAGGAGTTGGTGGCAAGACAAATGACTCTCATTTGAATGAAGAATTTGTCCTTATCTGGAGCAAAATGCAACAAATGACTCCAGGCTGTGCTCTGATATCCAATGTCTCCAAATCTCAGTTGCTGATGTGGATCTTTCAGGGCATGATAAACATTCTCTATCAGAGGGACATGATTTATTTTGCTGTTATTAGCTTCTTGGGATGTCCAGATGTTGCTAGAGTATCTTTATCAGGTCCTCTGAGCTTTTTCTCCTGACTGCCATCCCATCTGCTTGTCAAAATGAATGGCCTCCAGTACCTGCAGTCCCATGCCTTTTCAATAACTCTCAAATACATAGGCCGATCACTACAAGACAGCAAACAAATAGGTTGTTTGTGTTACAGAAACCGTGGTGCGGGATTCAGCATATCCGTCTATTTCTTATGTCTTCTTTTTAAGACCACAGGCAATGTTCCTTGGTTTGAAATGTCTCAGAATGTTCATTTCTTAATACAATTATAATACGTTTTACTTTTACTCTGATAGATATATACTATATATATGTCTATTCCAATTCTATATTTGTAAATCAATTAGAGAGGAGTAGTAATCACAAATATATATATATATATATATATATATATATATATTCTAAACATAATCTTCTACAAGAAGGTAACACTAAATCCAATACTGTTCATGGGTCATTGGGTCATAGGCCATGGAATGTGGCATAGATACTGCGGCAGCTTACAGCATCAAACAATGTAGTAATGAAAAACATCATAACTTTAGGCTCTTGAGCAAAGGGGTAGCTAGGGATTCAGCCGGGTGGGGGTGGAAATCAAATGTCTAATTGGCACAGAACTCAGATAATGTCACACCATGACCACTTCCAATACTGCTAAATAGTGACTGAATAATATTATCATAGTTACTGAATCAAAACACTAGAGAAAGACCAGTATTATCTACATACAGTGGCCATATTTGTGTTAGATATTCACGTTACACAGGCACCCTGCAGAAAATATCAGTGAATGCAGTATAGTAAAAGAGAATGGTAAACTGAAGGAGCTGGAACTAAGCAGTGGGTAACAGGTATGTATGTTTGTCTCCACAGGTCCAGCCAGGAGGGCAGAGAGTCCAAAGCTTATAAAAAGCTTGACAACCCTTTTTATATATAATAATTGTTATGGCTGTGGGTGTGGACCCACTGTTCCAACCAACCAGTTTGGCTTAGGGCTAGCTTTTAGGACGTTATCCTGGCATTCCCCAGGTATTCACCTTTTAACGTTCATACAGAGATCTGGACTTCACTATGAGGGAACCAACAAGCAGCTATCTTTTGACATAGTGCCAGTGTGCTTGGTGGCTGACTCAAGGGGGTCAGAGACACCAGTGCAAAGCTTTGAAGGGTCATGCAATAGGCATAGTCTGGACATTATTTTCTGTTTACTGTGCACGATAAATATTGTAATATTTTAATAGTTTGGACATTCTAGTATACCACCAATGCTGCACTACCAATTATGTATATTTTTTTATTGTTTATTTGCTGTATCATATTTATTTATTGTATCATATGTAAAATTTGGAAATGGGTGATTTAAATGTTTAATATTTTTGTGTCCGTAACAGGCAGTTTTTTATAGACAGTTTGCTATGGCAAGCCTACAGGCTGCCATAGCAACTGATCGGATCCTAGTTATTTAAACGTGGGAGGGAGCCCCCTTACCCCCCCCCTCCCCAGATGCCCCAGATGTCATCTGAGCATGGGCAGACTTAGAACTTAAAGTAGCCCTGTAGGCGGGTCCGAATTGACAGAAAGCAAGGCCAATAAAAGTAGGTGGGGCCAGCAATACTGTAGTGCAACACAAAATACTGTTCCAGCAGAACTAAATACAAAGAACTGCAGCAGTTAACTCTATCACTGTCCTGAGGAAGGCAATACAATTTAATGCAGGAGGGCACCAGGTGTATAATTAATGCTTTGAGTATCAGATCACTATGTACTTGACTGGCGGCCATGAGGAGGGCTTG
Source organism: Bufo gargarizans (assembly GCF_014858855.1). Lineage (NCBI taxonomy): Eukaryota > Metazoa > Chordata > Amphibia > Anura > Bufonidae > Bufo > Bufo gargarizans. Next base: position 587,789,558 of record NC_058080.1, on the reverse strand, counting down.
AGCGGCCCCCTGGGCATCGGCCCATTAGGAAATTTCCCTGTAGGGTCTATGTCCAGTTCACCCCCTGCATCTGAGGGACTAAATTACCAGGATCAGCATTATCTCGGATCCTAGTCATTGCAGCTGAGTGTTAGTTTTATTACACAGTCAGCCTATGGAGTTAACTCAGCTCATCAGCTGCGTTAATCCATACATTACCTGTAGATGTTTGGGTGTGCATACAGGTTAATATATAATAATGCCCCATTGTGGCTTCTTAACAGATAGTAATGCCCAATTTTGCCACTTAATATATAATAATGCCCTGCCCCCATTGTGCCTACTTTATATATAGTAATGCACCTGGTGCTTCTTTAAGATATAGTAATACCACGTGTGCCGCCTTTATGAATAATAATGCCCCGTGTGGCCCTTATAATAAAATAAAATAAAACTTGTACTCATCGTACCCCGATCCCCCAATGTGTGCAATGAGTCGTCTTCCTCAATGCCGTTAGTAAGAAAGCACAGGTGGCACAGTGCAGTAATAGTATTACACTGCTTGTGCTAGGATGCTGACATCCTGTGCATGGTCTGGCATCCTGTGGGGCCTATTTTTCCCTGCTGTACCACAGGCATCATAGGTTCCTGTGAATGCCAATACCGTTGAGAGTCCACCTTGAGGGAGCCCCACCCCTGCTTATATGGCAGCATAGGCCTAATATTAGTGTTTTGTTTACATCTAGGGATTTACATTACATTCAATATAGATAATGATCATGTAACACACTGCGGCAGATTTGCTAATTCTGTCTAATATTTAGGAAGTGGATAATGCAATGTACCAGTACTGTAATATGGAATAATTTTGCCTGTTTCATCAGTGGAGAAATCATTTGCGCCAAATTTATGATGTATTTGTGCAATCTTTAGGGTGGTTTGCACCATGTCCAGTAGCGTTAGGAAGCTATAGTTACCTAGATTGATCATTGCAACTCTTTTGCAAAAAGTCTAAAAAAAAGTTGCACGTGTACTCCAGTCCCCTGGGGGCATTTAAAGTGACAGAACCTTCGTAATAAATAAGATTAGACCATAGACAGAGAAATCACTCTTTAACTCTTGCGACAAATTTGATAAATAGAAAACAACATTTTTTAAATATATCTAAAAAAAACTCCAAGCGGACACTTGTTACTACATTACCCCATTAGACTAAACAGCCTACAAATGTGCCAAATTTATTACAGCTACACAGATGGACAAAAAAAAGTCTTAGATGTGGTGATGCAAAACAAAATATATTTTACATGAAAAAGGTGATTTTATGATTTAAAGAGAGTAGTAAAACATGAACCTATATAAATTTGGTACTACCATATTCATACCTACTAGCAAAATAGTTATCATAGCATATATACTGCATCCCATAAATAATTTTAAAAAAAGCAGATACAATTACTATTTTCACCCTACTCACCTCCCCAAATAAAAAACTATCAAAAAATCATGAAGTCAAAAAGTCATATGACAGAACAGCCTACCAGAGAGCTCATAGTGCAAATGTAAAAGAGGCCTACATAATGATATCAACCTTCAGAATAAAGTTATCATAACATATATGATCAAAAAGCCAACTCTACCCAAAAATGGTACCAATAAAAACTGCAACTTGTCCTACAAAAACTGAGCCTTCATTCAGCACAATCAACATAAAATAAAGTTATAGTTATTAAAAGTTATTTCAGCAAATGTCATAAAGTCTAGGTCTGGCTCCTCCTTATATCCTGAGTCCTGCCCTTTTCCCAAACAGCAGTTTATGACCACATATGGGTATTTTTGCAAAACTTTGTAACAAATTAAGTGATGCATTTTCTCCTTTTAACTCTTGCAAAAGGGAAAACATTGGGGCTAAAGCAACATACTGTTGGAAAAATAAAATTTTGAATAATTTCTATGAAACACTTGTGGGGTGAAAACCATAACTACACCCATAGCTGAAATCCTTGGTGGTGTAGTTAAAAAATGGGGTCATTTCTTGGGGTTTCCACTTTTACGGCATACATATTAGGACATCGTCAGACATCATCCACAACTCCATACTCCGTCAGGCAAAACTCAATCAGCCCTCAGACATCAGACAAAACTCCGTCCTCCGTCACCCAAAACTCCATCAGACCTCAGACATCACACAAAACTCCGTCCTCCGTCACCCAAAACTCCATCAGACCTCAAACATCAGACAAAACTCCGTCCTCCGTCACCCAAAACTCCATCAGACCTCAGACATCAGACAAAACTCCGTCCTCCATCACCCAAAACTCCATCAGACCTCAGACATCAGACAAAACTCCGTCCTCCGTCACCCAAAACTCCACCAGACCTCAGACATCAGACAAAACTCCGTCCTCCGTCACCCAAAACTCCATCAGACATCAGACAAAACTCCGTCCTCCGTCACCCAAAACTCCATCAGACCTCAGACATCAGACAAAACTCCGTCCTCCGTCACCCAAAACTCCATCAGACCTCAGACATCAGACAAAACTCCGTCCTCCGTCAGGCAAAACTCCATCAGACCTCAGACATCAGACATCAGACAAAACTCCGTCCTCCGTCAGGCAAAACTCCATCAGACCTCAGACATCAGCTAAAACTCTGTCCTCCCTCAGACATCAGCCAAAACTCCGTCCTCCCTAACTCAAAATACGCCCTACTACACACACTCTTCACCTGACGGAGCTGCTAGCTGCTGGAGAGGCAAAGGACCTGTGATGACGTCATGACCATGTGACGAGTCACGTGTGTGGGAGGGGTCAGATGTGCACAGCAGCTGGTAGAGTGTACAGAACAGTAGCCATCAAATAGAGCTCTGTACTAGAGATGTGTGTGTAACCTGCATGTAGCAGAGCTGTGTACTGTGTTACAGAGATGTATGTGTAACCTGCATGTAGCAGAGCTGTGTACTGTGTTACAGAGATGTATGTGTAACCTGCAGGTAGCAGATCTGTATGTGTAACCTGCAGGTAGCAGAGCTGTGTACCGTGTAGCACAGGGCTGGCCAACCTGCGGCTCTCCAGCTGTTGTAAAACTACAACTCCCACCATGCCGTGCTGTAGACTGATAGCTGTAGGCAGACTGGGCATGCTGGGAGTTGTAGTTTTGCAACAGCTGGAGAGCCTCAGGTTGGCCAGCCCTGGTGTAGCAGATCTGTATGTGTAACCTGCAGGTAGCAGAGCTGTGTACTGTGTTACAGAGATGTATGTGTAACCTGCATGTAGCAGAGCTGTGTACTGTGTTACAGAGATGTATGTGTAACCTGCAGGTAGCAGATCTGTATGTGTAACCTGCAGGTAGCAGAGCTGTGTACTGTGTAGCAGATCTGTATGTGTAACCTGCAGGTAGCATAGCTGTGTACTGTGTTACAGAGATGTATGTGTAACCTGCATGTAGCAGAGCTGTGTACTGTGTTACAGAGATGTATGTGTAACCTGCAGGTAGCAGATCTGTATGTGTAACCTGCAGGTAGCAGAGCTGTGTACTGTGTAGCAGATCTGTATGTGTAACCTGCAGGTAGCAGAGCTGTGTACTGTGTAGTAGATCTGTATGTGTAACCTGCATGTAGCAGAGCTGTGTACTGTGTTACAGTGATGTATGTGTAACCTGCAGGTAGCAGAGCTGTGTACTGTGCAGCAGATCTGTATGTGTAACCTGCAGGTAGCAGAGCTGTGTACTGTGTAGCAGATCTGTATGTGTAACCTGCATGTAGCAGAGCTGTGTACTGTGTAGCAGAGCTGTATGTGTAACCTGCATGTAGCAGAGCTGTGTACTGTGTAGCAGTGCTGTATGTGTAACCTGCATGCAGCAGTGCTGTGTACTGTGTAGCAGAGCTGTATGTGTAACCTGCATGTAGCAGTGCTGTGTACTGTGTAGCAGAGCTGTATGTGTAACCTGCATGTAGCAGAGCTGTGTACTGTGTTACAGAGATGTATGTGTAACCTGCAGGTAGCAGAGCTGTGTACTGTGTAGCAGATCTGTATGTGTAACCTGCAGGTAGCAGAGCTGTGTACTGTGTAGCAGATCTGTATGTGTAACCTGCATGTAGCAGAGCTGTGTACTGTGTAGCAGAGCTGTATGTGTAACCTGCATGTAGCAGAGCTGTGTACTGTGTAGCAGTGCTGTATGTGTAACCTGCATGTAGCAGAGCTGTGTACTGTGTAGCAGAGCTGTATGAGTAACCTGCATGTAGCAGAGCTGTGTACTGTGTAGCAGAGCTGTATGTGTAACCTGCATGTAGCAGTGCTGTGTACTGTGTAGCAGAGCTGTATTTGTAACCTGAATGTAGCAGAGCTGTGTACTGTGTAGCAGAGCTGTATGTGTAATCTGCATGTATCAGAGCTGTGTGCTGTGTAGCGGAGCTGTATGTGTAACCTGCATGTAGCAGGCTGTGTACTGTGTTACAGGGATGTATGTGCAACCTGCATGTAGCGGTGCTGTGTACTGTGTTACAGAGATGTGTGTGTAACCGCATGTAGTAGAGCTTTTTACTGTGTAACAGAGGTGTGTGTAACCTGGGAACTATAAAAAAGTGTAAAATAAAACATAAAAATTCAGATCACCCCCCTTTTCCCAAAATGAAAATAAAAGAACTAAAAAAATACACATCATGGGTGTCGCAATGTGTAAAAACACCCATTGTATAAAAATATATTCCCCATACGGCAAACGGCAAAACAGAAGAAAAAAAAGAGTCCAAATGTCCGATTCGCCGTTTTTGGTCGCTTCATTTGCTACAAAAATGTAAATAAAAAGTGATCAAAAAGTCTTAAACACCCCAGAATGGTATCAGTGAAAAGTTCAGATTGCCCCGCAAAAAATGAGCCCCCATCCAGCTCTGTACACATAATTACAAAAAAGTTATAGAGCTCAAAATATGACGACAAAAAATAAAATCTGATTCTGTAAATCTCCTGTCACTCCGAGTTACTCAGAATTGGTAGCCCTAATTAATAAATACATGCAACATGAATGCATATATGCCGCTTCACACAGATCACAAGTGTTAGGCCTCTTGCACATGAACGTTGTTGGTCCATTCCGTGCATTGGGGACAGCAATTTGCAGTCCCGAATGCACGGGCAACGTGCGTGCAGCAGCCGGGACAGATCCAGACCCATTCAACTTGAATGGGTCCGTAAATATGTTCTACTTTTTTGCTGTGCGGAGGCATGGCCAGAAACACCACGGAAGCACTCTGTAGTGCTTCTGTGGGGATCCGATCCGTGTTTCTGTTCCGTTCAAGTGAATGGGTCGACATCATGGATGCGGGATGCACACGGCTGGTGCCCTGTGTATTGCGGAACCGCCGTATGTGGTCCACAATACAACCACAGGCACACAGCGACCATGTGCAAGAGGCCTTACAAAGATGGGATTTAAGGTGAACATCCTCTTGTGCTTCCCATATTCCACAGATTTTTATCACACAGCTACTTACAGTTGTGCTGATAAGTTTACATACCCTCGCAGGATTTATGATTTCTTAAAGGGGTATTCTCATCTTCCCTTTTTTATACTTACCTTCCTTGAGCGTGACGTTCACTTCCTGTATTCTTCTCCCGGCCGGGCCGCGCTTGCGCAGAAGACTGAAGATTCTCTCCCGGCCGGGCCGCGCAATGTCCTGAACGCGCACAGCGCCGCGCATGTGCCATGGAGACTTATTCCTGGCCTGTATAGTACAGAGTCGGCATGCGCATTCGCGGCTCTGTACTATACTGGCCAGGAAGAAGTCATCATGGCGCATGCGCGGCGGCATGCGCGTTCAGGACATTGCACGGCCCAGCCGGGAGAGAATTTTCCGTCTTCTGCGCAAGCGTGGCCCGGCTGGATTCGACAGGAGAGGTGGCCGTGACCAGGGGAGACCAAAGACATCATCAGGTAAGAGGGGACTTATTTTCTAAAAAAAGGATGGGAATTGGGTAATAAAATGTATTTAGAAAAATGGTCACTGTCAAATCATTAACAGATTTAGCAGTGATCATTAAGATGAGAATACCCCTTTAACCATTGTGCAGAGAATATGAATGATACCACAGACACTTTTCTCTCTCTCACGGTTAGTGGTCGGCTGAAGCCATTTACTCTTTATAAATCATAATCACAACACAAACTCCCCAAATGACCCTGGTCAGAAGTTTACACGCCCCAGTTATTAATACCATGTATTGCGCCCTTTAACATCAATGACAGCTTGAAGTCTTCTGTGGTAGTTATGGATGAGGCTCTTTATTTTCTCAGATGGTAAAACTGCCCATTCTTCCTGTTGAAAAAAAAAAAGCAATTCCACCACAGTTTTACGTGATTTTTATTTACGACATTCGATGTGCGATAAAACTGACTGGTTACTTTTATTCTACAGGTCAGATCGAATCCGGCGATACCTTATATGTATAGTTTTTCTTGCGTTTTAATAGTGATCAAAAAATTAAAATATCCGATTTTTTTTGTCGCCATATTTTGAGCCCCATAACTTTTTTGTAATTATGTGTACAGAGCTGGATGGGGGCTCATTTTTTGCGGGGCAATCTAAACTGTTTACTGATACCATTCTGGGGTGTTTAAGACTTTTTGATCACTTTTTATTTACATTTTTGTAGCAAATGAAATGACCAAAAACGGCGAATCGGACATTTGGACTCTTTTTTTTTTCTGTTTTGCTGTTTGCCGTATGGGGAATATATTTTTATACAATGGGCGTTTTTACACATTGCGAAACCCATGATGTGTCTTTTATTTTAATTTTGGGAAAAGGGGGGTGATCTGAATATTTATGGGTTTTTTTTACACTTTTTTATAGTTCCCAGGTTACACACACATCTCTGTAACACAGTACACAGCTCTGCTACATGCGGTTAGACAAACTGCTCTATATAAACAGTACACAGCTCTGCTACCTGCAGGTTGCACATACATCCCTGTAACACAGTACACAGCTCTGCTACATGCAGGTTACACACACATCTCTGTAACACAGTACACAGCTCTGCTACATGCTGTTACACACACTGCTCTATATACACAGTACACATCTCTGCTACATGCAGGTTACACACACATCTCTGTAACACAGTACACATCTCTGCTACACAGTACACAGCACTGCTACCTGCAGGTTGCATATACATCCCTGTAACACAGTACACAGCTCTGCTACATGCAGGTTACACATACAGCTCTGCTACACAGTTCACAGCTCTGCTACATGCAGGTTACACATACAGCTCTGCTACACAGTACACAGCTCTGCTACATGCAGTTTACACATACATCTCTGTAACACAGTACACAGCTCTGCTACCTGCAGGTTACACATACAGATCTGCTACACAGTACACAGCTCTGCTACATGCAGGTTACACATACATCTCTGTAACACAGTACACAGCTCTGCTACATGCAGGTTACACACACATCTCTAGTACAGAGCTCTATTTGATGGCTACTGTTCTGTACACTCTACCAGCTGCTGTGCACATCTGACCCCTCCCACACACGTGACTCGTCACATGGTCATGACGTAATCACAGGTCCTTTGCCTCTCCAGCAGCTAGCAGCTCCGTCAGGTGAAGAGTGTGTGTAGTAGGGCGTATTTTGAGTTAGGGAGGACGGAGTTTTGGCTGATGTCTGAGGGAGGACAGAGTTTTAGCTGATGTCTGAGGTCTGATGGAGTTTTGCCTGACGGAGGACGGAGTTTTGTCTGATGTCTGATGTCTGAGGTCTGATGGAGTTTTGCCTGACGGAGGACGGAGTTTTGTCTGATGTCTGAGGTCTGATGGAGTTTTGGGTGACGGAGGACGGAGTTTTGTCTGATGTCTGAGGTCTGATGGAGTTTTGGGTGACGGAGGACGGAGTTTTGTCTGATGTCTGAGGTCTGATGGAGTTTTGGGTGACGGAGGACGGAGTTTTGTCTGATGTCTGAGGTCTGATGGAGTTTTGGGTGACGGAGGACGGAGTTTTGTCTGATGTCTGAGGTCTGATGGAGTTTTGGGTGACGGAGGACGGAGTTTTGTCTGATGTCTGAGGTCTGATGGAGTTTTGGGTGACGGAGGACGGAGTTTTGTCTGATGTCTGAGGTCTGATGGAGTTTTGGGTGACGGAGGACGGAGTTTTGTGTGATGTCTGAGGTCTGATGGAGTTTTGGGTGACGGAGGACGGAGTTGTGTCTGATGTCTGAGGTCTGATGGAGTTTTGCCTGATGGAGGATGGAGTTTTGTCTGATGTCTGAGGTCTGATGGAGTTTTGGGTGACGGAGGACGGAGTTTTGTCTGATGTCTGAGGGCTGATGGAGTTTTGTCTGACGGAAGACAGAGTTTTGTCTGATGTCTGATGGAGTTTTGCCTGACGGAGGACGGAGTTTTGTCTGATGTCTGAGGGCTGATGGAGTTTTGCCTGACGGAGGATGGAGTTGTGGATGATGTCTGACGATGTCCTAATATGTATGCCGTACACTTTACTGGTGCCTCAGGTGTGCTGCAAGTTCAGCATTCCAGAAAAATCTGTGTTTCAAAAGCCAAATGGCTCTCCTTCCATTCTAAATCATGCTGTGTGCCTAAACTGCAGGTTACAACCACATATCGGGTATTGCCATATTTGGGAGAAATGGCATAACAATTTTTGAGGTGCTTTTTCTCCTGTAAATCTACATATTTGTGTTAACATGCAATTGTAGTAAATTCTAGTATGAAACACCAACACATGTAGGGTCACTTCACCACTATATTAGTTCCTTGAGACGTAAAGTTTCAAAAATGGGGCCTTTGGGGGGTTTTCTTATGTTTTAGCATCTCAAGGACTCTGAAAACTTGAAATGATGCCCAAAAAACTTCCTCAATGTTAATTTATTTCTCCACACGGTTGAAATGTTATTTTTTGGGGGACCTATACAATTTAATTGAACCAGAATATAGGTGATCAACACCAATACACAGGCCAGCATACAAAAGTATATGTGAGAGATAATGAATTTAGGCCTAAATCTGTTTCCCTTTATTTCTGTTTTCACAAACAAGTTTCCAATCAAATTTTTTTTTTATTGGGGTTGTTAATAGGGATGAGCCTATTAGGGTTGTTGATAGGGATGTCCAGGTTTGAGGTGTTCGGCCAAACTTCCGTTTCAAAGTTCGATTCGGGTTCCAAAACTTTGATCCCAAACAACGAACCCCATTGGTCAAAGAGGACCCGAGCTTTGGGGCACTAAAATGGCTGTAAAAAAGTCATAGAAAGGGTTAGGGCGTTGCAAAAGTCTCCAAAGTGGGTGTAAAAGCAGTACAATTGCTCTGCAAACAAATGTGGATAGGGAAATTAATTAAAATAACATAACATACATAAAAATAAAAAATAATCTTAACCACTTGGCGCCGCGCTAACGCCGAAAGGCGTCATCGCGGCGGCTCTCCCAGGCTACGCTAACGCCAATAGGCGTCATCTCGCGTGAGCCGAGATTTCCTGTGAACGCGCGCACACAGGCGCGCGCGCTCACAGGAACGGAAGGTAAGCGAGTGGATCTCCAGCCTGCCAGCGGCGATCGTTCGCTGGCAGGCTGGAGATGTGATTTTTTTAACCCCTAACAGGTATATTAGACGCTGTTTTGATAACAGCGTCTAATATACCTGCTACCTGGTCCTCTGGTGGTCCCTTTTGTTTGGATCGACCACCAGAGGACACAGGCAGCTCAGTAAAGTAGCACCAAACACCACTACACTACACTACACCCCCCCTGTCACTTATTAACCCTTTATGAACCACTGATCAGCCCATATAGAATCCCTGATCACCCCCCTGTCATTGATCACCCCCCTGTCATTGATCACCCCCCTGTAAGGCTCCATTCAGAGGTCCGTATGATTTTTACGGATACATGGATCGGATCCGCAAAACGCATACGGACGTCTGAATGGAGCCTTACAGGGGGGTGATCAATGACAAGGGGGTGATCACGCATATAGACTTCCTGATCACTTCCCTGTCATTGATCACCCCCCTGTAAGGCTCCATTCAGACGTCCGTATGATTTTTACGGATCCACTGATACATGGATCGGATCCGCAAAACACATGCGGACGTCTGAATGGAGCCTTACAGGGGGGTGATCAATGACAGAGGAGTGATCACCCATATAAACTCCCTGATCACCTCCGTCATTGATCACCCCCCTGTAAGGATCCATTCAGACGTCCGTATGATTTTTACGGATCCACGGATACATGGATCGGATCCGCAAAACACATACGGACGTCTGAATGGAGCCTTACAGGGGGGTGATCAGGGAGTCTATATGGGATGATCACCCCCCTGTAAGGCTCCATTCGGACGTCTGCATGTGTTTTACGGATCCACGCATCCATGGATCGGATCCGCAAAACGCATACGGACGTCTGAATGGAGCCTTACAGGGGGTGATCAGTGACAGGGGGGTGATCACCCCATATACACTCCCTGATCACCCCCTGTCATTGATCACCCCCCTGTCATTGATCACCCCCCTGTAAGGCTCCATTCAGACGCCCGTATGTGTTTTACGGATCCACGCATCCATGGATCGGATCCGTAAAACGCATACGGACGTCTGAATGGAGCCTTACAGGGGGGTGATCAGGGAGTCTATATGGGATGATCACCCCCCTGTAAGGCTCCATTCAGATGCCCATATGTGTTTTACGGATCCACGCATCCATGGATCGGATCCGCAAAACGCATACGGACGTCTGAATGGAGCCTTACAGGGGGGTGATCAATGACAGGGGGGTGATCACCCCATATACACTCCCTGATCACCCCCCTGTCATGGATCACCCCCCTGTCATTGATCACCCCCATGTTAGGCTCCATTCAGACGTCCGTATGTGTTTTGCGGTTCCGATCTATGTATCCGTGGATCCGTAAAAAACATGGACGTCTGAATGGAGCCTTTCAGAGGGGTGATCAGTGACAGGGGGGTGATCACCCCATATACACTCCCTGATCACCCCCCTGTCATTGATCGCCCCCCTGTAAGGCTCCATTCAGAATTTTTTTGGGCCCAAGTTAGCGGAAATATATATATATATTTTTTTTCTTACTAAGTCTCATATTCCACTAAGGCTACTTTCACACTAGCGTTCGTCGGTCCGCTCGTGAGCTCCGTTTGAAGGAGCTCACGAGCGGACCCGAACGCAGCCGTCCAGCCCTGATGCAGTCTGAATGGAGCGGATCCGCTCAGACTGCATCAGTCTGGCGGCGTTCAGCCTCCGCTCCGCTCGCCTCCGCACGGACAGGCGGACAGCTGAACGCTGCTTGCAGCGTTCGGGTGTCCGCCTGGCCGTGCGGATCCGTCCAGACTTACAATGTAAGTCAATGGGGACGGATCCGTTTGAAGATGCCACAATATGGCTCAATCTTCAGGCGGATCCGTCCCCCATTGACTTTACATTGAAAGTCTGGACGGATCCGTACGAGGCTATTTTCACACTTAGCTGTTATATGCTAAAAATAATGCAGACGGATCCGTTCTGAACGGAGCCTCCGTCTGCATTATTATGATCGGATCCGTTCAGAACGGATCCGATTGAACGCTAGTGTGAAAGTAGCCTAACTTGTGTCAAAAAATAAAATCTCACATGAACTCACCATACCCCTCACGGAATCCAAATGCGTAACATTTTTTAGACATTTATATTCCAGACTTCTTCTCACTCTTTAGGGACCCTAAAATGCCAGGGCAGTATAAATACCCCACATGTGACCCCATTTCGGAAAGAAGACACCCCAAGGTATTCCGTGAGGGGCATATTGAGTCCATGAAAGATTGACATTTTTGTCCCAAGTTAGCGGAAAGGGAGACTTTGTGAGAAAAAAAAATAAATAAAAATAAAAAATAAATAAATAAAATAAAACTTCCGGTTCCGGCGCTGAGATGGAGGACGCGGAGTAAGCGAGCTCCGACCATCCCTCACCAAGACCGAGCTCCGGACGCTGTATACCGGCAGTGTGAGGGTCGGAACACTACCCAGACCACTCCATACCGTCCTGGCACAAGGTCCATGGACAGATACCTGCTCCGGAGTGGCAAAAAGCAAGTACGTAGCGGCGCAGCACAGGCCGATTCACAGGCCTATACCAGCATGCCTGACAAGATGGAGGACCTGAGCCCAGTGTCCCCGTCGAGCGCAGTGGAGAGTGTAATTGATGCCCTGCCACTCTCGCAGCCTGATGCCTCGGCGGATCTGGCCACAATTAATTACAAATCCCTGGCCATAGAAGTTGCCAGACATTTGGCGCCAGATATAAAGGAGACGCTCTCGCAAACGCTGGCGAGGTCCCTACAGCAGCTGCATGAGACGGTGGCGCAGCACGAAACATGCCTAGTGGATTTAGAACAGAGATTTACCTCGCTGGAAGAGGAGAACTCCAAATCCAACCAAGCGATCCAGGAGTTGCAGAACCATAATATTATTTTAAGGGATCGCCTTGAGGATCTAGAGAATCGTTCCAGGCGGAACAACTTGAGGCTTCTGGGACTACCTGAGGGGGTTAAGGCGCAAACCCTTAAGGAGATCTGTGAACTTGATCTACCACGGGCCCTGGGGCTAGATGGCAAGCACAAGGTTGAACGTGCACATCGAGTCGGACCGCCACCGGATTTACATGGCTCTCCTAACCAGGCTAATAGTACAAAAACAGAAACAGAGGCCCCGGCCAGTCATCATGCGGTACCTGGACTACTGCGATAAGGAGGCCATACTTAGGGCCTACAGAACCAGGAGAGGCCCCTTAAAGATCAAGGGACAGGTCATACTGTTATTTGCAGATTACTCTGCTCTAGTAGCGAAACAGAGGAGGGAATTCAGCGGACTTTGTTCGGCTTTATATCGCCGTCAAATCAAGTTTCAACTACAGTATCCGGCTACCCTGCGAGTGGCCATGCCGGATGGAACATCAGCGGTGTTCGGCGACCCCTCTGCAGCGATGGATTCTTTGCAAGACCTACTGACCGAGGACGACGTGCGTGATCTGACTGACAGAGGTGGGGGGCGATTTAAGCCAAGGGGGGGACAAACCAGCCCTGATGTGAAATGTTCACCTCGGAGAGAGAGAGCCCGCAGAGGAGGAGAACAACCCCCGGGAAGAGGCCGTTTATCTCGTATCAGCTAAGGACTCAAATAAGTGGTTATCTAGAATGTTAAGCGTGCCCAATTAAGGCTGATAGATGCAATGCAATGGGCACAGTTATCATTATTGTTATTACTATTATTACGTGCACTAACATGTTCCTGATGCGCTTAGTTATAGCATTTGAAGAGGTTGTATGGGCTGTTATCACCACAAAGAAGGAGATGTACTATGATATCATAGCAATAAAAGGGAGAACAGAGGTGAGGGGTGGGAAGGTCCTGGCAGCTCAGAAAAAAGGAAGTTTCGAGAAATAAGGGAAAAGAAAGGTGGAAGGAGAGTCTAAGTTTGCCTAAGGTGTTGGCGGATTACGATCTAAAGTTAATATTGGAAGGGGGGGGGGGAGGGACTGCAGTTTACCTTACTTTAATTTAATAGCTGGAGATTTGTTGTCCTATTTTTCAAGCAACCTTACTCTAACTGTATAGGTGGCAAAGGTTTAGGGTCTCCCCGTTTTCAACAGCATAGCACTTGAAGCGACTGGAATATGAAGGTTATGACCTGGAATGTTAAAGGCCTAAGGTCACCCCAAAAGCGATGGATGGTGCTGCGTCACCTGAAGAGAGCAAACCCAGATATTGTATTACTTCAGGAGACACACCTCGCAGAGGGCGATTTTGCTAGAATGAATAAATTGTGGGTAGGGAAAGTGTATGGCTCAGCTTCGGTTGCCAAAAAAGCCGGAGTACTAATCCTAATTAACAAAAATCTGAATTGCCAGGTGTTGGGATCAACATCGGACGGTGAGGGTCGACTTGTCCAAATCCAGATTGCAATCCAAGGAACTCACTATAGTATTTATAATGTTTATGGCCCAAATAAAAGTAATGAGACTTTTTTTAAGAATCTGGAAACCAAACTACTATCTGACCCCTGCACGTACAAAATAGTGGGAGGGGATTTTAATTCAGTGGTTAGGGTCGAGGAAGACAGGCAGCGGGGAAGCTCCCCAAAAGCAGTTACGAACAAGCATGATAGAGCATTAGGGGGCACAATGGAAGTGGCGGGATTGGTGGATCCATGGCGACAATTACACCCTGACGATAGATCTTATTCCTTTTATTCTCATCCGCAGGATTCGTGGTCACGTATTGACTACACCCTGATCAGCTCTGACTTGATGGGAAGAGTGGAAAAGGCTGACATTGGTGACTTGGTAATATCAGATCACTCCCCGGTTTGGGTACAGATAAGGGACACATACCCCAAGGGAACTGACTATTTATGGAGATTCCATTCAAATTTGATAGCTAGCGAGGACTTTACCAATACATTGATAGCATGGTGGGAGGAATACTCTGGGGATAACCAGGAGCATACAAATTCACCGGAGTTATTCTGGAACGCCTCCAAAGCGGTCATCCGGGGTAAAATCATGAGCTATGTGTTTGGGCTTAAGAAACGCACTCAATCAAGACTTGAGCAAACGAGTCAGCTAGTACGTAGCTCTTGTCAGGAGTATAGGAGCAATCCCACGACCCTTAACAGGCAGAAATGGCTGGCAGCCAGGGCTGCCTTTGAAGCCAATGAAAAGAGCAGAGAGTTACTAAACAATACGAGTCTTTCAGCTGCATTGCATAAATTCGGGAATAAATCTGGCCGCCTAATGGCGAATCTGGCGAAAGGCAGGCGATCCCCTCAGTTCATATCGGGACTTAAGGAAAAGAAAGGGAGTGTTGCCACTGACCCCTCCAGGATAAACACGATATTAGGGGAATACTATGAAAAATTGTATCAGGATGGTGCCAAGCCTGACCTTGCAGAGTCCCTCTTAGATAAAGTGAAGCTACCGGGTCTCAGCGCAGAACAACTGCAATATCTGAATAAAGAAATAGGACTAGAAGAGCTTCAGGCAGTCATTAAAAAGTTAGGCAACTGTAAAGCACCCGGCCCGGATGGATACCCCGGGGAATATTATAAAGCACTGCTAGGGCAGGTATCCCCAGTCCTATTGAAATGGTTCAATGAAGTACTTGAGGGTAAGGCATCCCCAGACAAGGAGAATATCTCCTATATCAAACTACTTCCCAAGCCGGGTAAAGACCTCCTATTACCAGGGTCATACAGACCGATTTCACTAATAAATGTGGACACCAAGATACTCTCCAAAATTTTTGCGGACCGTTTGGCGACTATCTTGCCTTCACTCATTGGTAAGGAACAGGTGGGGTTTGTGCAGGGCCGTTCAGCGGTAACAAATATCCGAACTGTGTTGACGGTCCTGGACAGGGTTCGCCACCAGCCACGATCTGGGGAAGCTCCAGCCATGCTCACCTTGGATGCTGAGAAAGCCTTTGACAATGTGAGGTGGGCATGGCTGGAAGCAGTACTGGATAGGATGGGATTCTCAGGTACCTTCTGGATATTCCTTACAAATTTATATAGTCTCCCTAGGGCACGCATTTACACCCCGGGTTTCTTATCCAAACCCTTTTATCTCCAAAAGGGGACACGTCAGGGATGCCCCTTATCACCCCTGTTGTTTAATATTTCCATAGAACCTTTGGCCAGATTTCTATGTCATTCAGACTTATATGAAGGAATAAGGATAGGCACCAAGCAGCTGAAAGTCGCATTATTCGCGGACGATATACTGCTATTTATAGCTAACCCAGATAAACATATAGAGCAAATCTTCCATGCTCTGAATCATTTTGGATCTTATTCAGGATATAGGCTGAATGCATCGAAGTGTGAGCTGCTGGCTCTATCCCAGACGGACTCGGGGGGATATCGAATACCTAAGCACCTGAGTATATCTAAGGCACAAGGAAGTATCAAGTACTTGGGTATAAGCATCGGCAGGGATCCACACTCCTTATACACCCTGAACTTCCCCCCACTCATAGCGAAAATTGTACAAGAGCTAGATAGGTGGCAGGGAGAAAATAAGAAAATTGAGATTCCAGTGATATTATTTTAACTGAATTTTTTTTATTATACCATGTTTGATGCGATGCAATGCAATGCTGAATGGAGGAAAATGTAATGTCTCCAAATTGCTTGACATGTGTAATTTACTGCACAACTGTATGGATTCTCGCAAACTTAATAAAAATATATTTAAAAAAAAAAAAAAAAAAAATTGCGCTAACTTGTGCCCAAAAAAAAAATTTCTATGAACTCGCCATGCCCCTCATTGAATACCTTGGGGTGTCTTCTTTCCAAAATGGGGTCACATGTGGGGTATTTATACTGCCCTGGCATTATAGGGGCCCGAAACCATGAGAAGAAGTCTGGGATCAAAATGTCTAAAAATGCCCCCCTAAAAGGAATTTGGGCCCCTTTGCACATCTAGGCTGCAAAAAAGTGTCACACATCTGGTATCGCCGTACTCAGGAGAAGTTGGGCAATGTGTTTTGGGGTGTCATTTTACATATACCCATGCTGGGTGAGATAAATATCTTGGTCAAATGCCAACTTTGTATAAAAAAATGGGAAAAGTTGTCTTTTGCCAAGATATTTCTCTCACCCAGCATGGGTATATGTAAAATGACACCCCAAAACACATTCCCCAACTTCTCCTGAGTACGGCGATACCAGATGTGTGTCACTTTTTTACCGCCTAGGTGGGCAAAGGGGCACACATTCCAAAGAGCACCTTTCGGATTTCACAGGCTATTTTTTACACATTTTGATTTCAAACTACTAACCACACATTAGGGGCCCTAGAATGCCAGGGCAGTATAACTACCCCACAAGTGACCCCATTTTGGAAAGAAGACACCCCAAGGTATTTCGTGATGGGCATAGTGAGTTCATGGAAGTTTTTATTTTTTGTCACATGTTAGTGGAATATGAGACTTTGTAAGAAAACAAATAAAAAAAAAATCATCATTTTCCGCTAACTTGTGACAAAAAATAAAAAGTTCTATGAACTCACTGTGCCCATCAGCGAATACCTTAGGGTGTCTACTTTCCGAAATGGGGTCATTTGTGGGGGTTTTCTACTGTCTGGGCATTGTAGAACCTCAGGAAACATGACAGGTGCTCAGAAAGTCAGAGCTGCTTCAAAAAGCGGAAATTCACATTTTTGTACCATAGTTTGTAAACGCTATAACTTTTACCCAAACAATTTTTTTTTTACCCAAACATTTTTTTTAATCAAAGACACGTAGAACAATAAATTTAGCGAAAAATTTATATATGGATGTCGTTTTTTTTGCAAAATTTTACAACTGAAAGTGAAAAATGTCATTTTTTTTGCAAAAAAATCGTTAAATTTCGATTAATAACAAAAAAAGTAAAAATGTCAGCAGCAATGAAATACCACCAAATGAAAGCTCTATTAGTGAGAAGAAAAGGAGGTAAAATTAATTTGGGTGGTAAGTTGCATGACCGAGCAATAAACAGCTAAAGTTGTGGAGTGCCGATTTGTAAAAAAGGACCTGGTCACTAGGGGGGTATAAACCTGTGGTCCTTAAGTGGTTAAACCAAGAGGCGGAGGTCCAAGTGGAGTAGGAAGTTGAGGAGGTTTTGAACGTGGCGGTGTAGATGGAAGATGCGGAGGAGGTGGAGGAAGAAGCCAAAACTCTTTCTGTTTTTTTTCTTCTTTTTTTTATTTCTGTCAATTTTGTGTGTGACCTTGAGACATTTTTGGGGGTGTGGCCAGTATATTTCTCTACTATGCCAATATTAGATATAATAATCTTGAGGTCTGAGTGGAAAAGGAGACGGACGTTGAGATATAGGTGGAAGAGGCGGGGGAGGAAGCCAACACTGTTTCTGTTTTTTTCCGGATGTGCACGTCAATTCTGTGTCAGGTTGCTAAGGGCCATGGAGTGACAGTTTGGTGCTTCTATGTCCTGGGTTAAAACTGGGTAAAAAATTTCATCTCAGTTTTAGATTTCATACATCCCCTATTGTACAGAAACTAGAAGACACAAAATGAAGATCCGACTGACTGGATCCAAAACTAAGGAACCAGAGGGTAAGCCCTGTAACAGACCTGGCTCTCTCCCTTACTGCTCAGCCTATGCAAAAATCTCTATGGTAGATGATTGCATATCCTCGTTCCTCGACTGTATGACACCTGAACACCCTATAATAGTGAGGGGACACGACCACCGGCTCCCTACACTTAATACGGAGGGAGTCAGGGTCACCTAGGATCCAGCAAACCGGAAAATACAAATGAATGAACAAACTTATCTGTAGAAGACTCAGTAGTAGCATCCAGCATGCACACACTCCAGGAAGTTGTATAAACCGCAAAGTGATGCAGTATGGGAAGGGATTTAAAGGGATGCAATCAGTGCAACTACATGACAGCTGAAAGAGGCTAACGAGATGAGAAAACGAAAGCAAAACAAAAGGAACCTCAAGCAGGAGGTGCTGTAGAACATCTGACAGAGCTTCTCAGATGTCTGGTGGTGACAGTACCCCTCCTTCTATGAGTGGACTCCGGACACTCAGAGCCCACCTTCTCAGGATGGGACCTATGGAAAGCCCTGATGAGACGAGTGGCCTTAATGTCCGTCACTGGGACCCACATCCTCTCCTCAGGACCATAACCCTCCCAATGAACGAGGTACTGGAAAGAACCGCGGACAACACGAGAATCCACAATCCTAGAGACCTGAAATTCAAGATTACCATCAACCAGAATCGGAGGAGGAGGCAAAGACGAGGGTACAATGGGTTGGACATAAAGTTTTAATAAGGACCTATGAAAAACATTATGGATCTTCCAAGTCTGAGGAAGATCAAGACGGTAGGCAACAGGATTTATGACGGACAAGATTTTGTAAAGCCCAATAAACTTAGGACCCAACTTCCAGGAGGGAACCTTCAATTTGATATTCTTAGTAGACAACCACACCAGATCAACATTCAGGTCCGGACCAAGCACACGTCTCTTATCCGCCACATGCTTATATCTCTCACTCATGCTCTTTAGATTATCCTGAATCTTTTGCCAAAAAGATGACAAAGACGAGGAGAATCTGTCCTCATCAGGTAAACCAGAAGACCCCTCTCCCGAGAAAGTCCCAAACTGCGGATGAAACCCATATGCACCAAAAAATGGTGACTTATCAGAGGACTCCTGACGACGGTTATTTAAAGCAAACTCAGCAAGGGACAAAAAAGAACACCAATCCTCTTGATTCTCCGCCACAAAACAGCGCAGATATGTCTCCAGATTCTGATTGACGCGCTCTGTCTGGCCATTCAACTGCGGGTGGAAAGCAGAAGAGAATGACAACCGAACCCCCAAGCGAGAACAGAAAGCCTTCCATAATCTGGAAACAAACTGCGTGCCCCTATCAGAGACTATGTCTGAAGGAATACCATACAATTTGACAATGTGATCAATAAATGCCTGCGCCAGCGTCTTAGCATTGGGCAAGCCAGGAAAAGGAATGAAATGCACCATTTTGCTAAAACAGTCCACCACCACCAGAATCACAGTCTTCCCCGAGGAACGAGGCAGGTCCGTTATGAAGTCCATGGACAGATGTGTCCAAGGACGGGAAGGAATGGGTAACGGAAGGAGAGGACCTGATGGCCGTGAATGAGGGACTTTGGCACGAGCGCAGGTCTCGCAGGCTGCCACAAAACCCTCAACCGACTTACGAAGCGCCAGCCACCAGAATCTCCGAGCGATGAGATCCACTGTGGCTCTTGCCCCCGGGTGCCCAGCAAGGACAGTATCGTGGTGCTCCTTAAAAATCTTGTGTCTTAAAGCGAGAGGCACAAACAACCCCCCAGGAGGACAAAGATCAGGAGCCTCTGACTGGGCTACCTGAACCTCTGCCTCCAATTCAGGATAAAGAGCAGAGACCACCACACCTTCAGCCAAAATGGGACCCGGGTCTTCAAAATTCCCACCTCCCGGAAAACAACGTGACAGGGCATCCGCCTTCACATTCTTAACCCCAGGGCAGAACGTGACAACAACATTAAACCTTGAAAAGAACAAAGACCATCTGGCCTGTCTCGGGTTCAGACGCTTGGCTGACTCCAAGTAAGCCAGATTCTTATGGTCAGTAAACACGGTAATAGGGTGTCTGGCTCCCTCTAGCCAATTCCTCAAAAGCTAACTTGATGGCCAACAACTCCCTATCTCCCACATCGTAATTTCTCTCTGCGGAAGAGAGTTTCTTCGAGAAAAAGGCACACGGTCGCCATTTGGCAGGAGAGGGACCCTGAGACAAGACCGCACCCACACCCACCTCAGAAGCGTCCACCTCAACTATGAAGGACAGAGAAATATCAGGTTGTACCAAGATGGGAGCGGAAGCAAAACTCTCCTTGATACGAGAAAAGGCCTTACGCGCCTCTACCAACCAGGAGGAAAAATCTACCCCCTTTCTAGTCATATCAGTGAGTGGTTTAACAATTCAAAATAAACTTCCTGTAATAATTGGCAAAACCCAAAAAACGCATCAGCGCCTTCTGATTCTCAGGAAGCTCCCACTCAAGCACAGCGCGGACCTTCTCGGGGTCCATGCAAAAACCAGAAGCGGAGAGAAG
The DNA here is from genome assembly GCF_014858855.1 of Bufo gargarizans. NCBI lineage: Eukaryota > Metazoa > Chordata > Amphibia > Anura > Bufonidae > Bufo > Bufo gargarizans. Next base: position 587,768,900 of record NC_058080.1, on the reverse strand, counting down.
AAACCCCAGAAATTGAATTTCTGGAACCGCAAACACACATTTTTCCAGTTTAGCGTACAATTTATTCTCCCGCAGGATGAGCAAGACCTGACGTAGGTGGTCCTTATTATGAGTTTTGAAATCAGGAGAAAAAATCTAAATGTCATCTAGATACACTAATACAAATTTCCCCATTAAATGATAAAAAATGCTGTTCACAAAATGCTGAAAGACGACTGGAGCATTCATCAAACCAAAAGGCATAACCAAATTCTCAAAATGGCCCTCAGGGGTATTGAAGGCCGTCTTCCATTCGTCTCCTTCTCTGACCCTGACCAGGTTGTATGCCCCTCTTAGATCCAACTTGGAAAAAACTTTAGCCCCAACAATCTGGTTAAACAGGTCCGGGATCAGAGGAAGCGGATAAGGGTCACGAATTGTGATACTGTTCAGCTCCCTGAAATCCAGACATGGTCTTAAAGAACCATCTTTTTTCTTAACAAAGAAAAAACCAGCGGCAACAGGTGACTTCGAGGGTCGTATGTGTCCCTTTCTCAGACTCTCAGAGATATAAGCAGCATAGCGACCCTTTCAGGTTGGGAGAGATTGTATAAACGAGATTTAGGCAGCTTGGCGCCTGGGGTGAGATCAATAGGGCAATCGTACTCCCTGTGAGGGGGCAAGTCCTGAACACCACTCTCAGAAAACACATCCGAAAATTCAGAGAGAAAAGATGGTACAGTCTTAGTAGAAACCTCAGAAACAGATGTCGTGAGGTAATTCTCTCTGCAAAAGTCACTCCAACCATTTATTTGCCTCGCTTGCCAATCAATGGTGGGGTTATGTTTAGTGAGCCAGGGTAGCCCCAACACTAGAGGAGTAGGCAACCCGCTTAGGATGAAACATGACACATCCTCAACAAGATTATCACTCACAATCAAACGGATATTGTGAACTATGCCCTTTAACGATTTCTGAGAAAATGGAATGGAATCAATAGCAAAAACAGGTATATCCTTTCCCAAAGTGCATACCTGGAAACCATGAGTTATAGCAAATTGATTATCAATGAGATGATTGACAGCTGCTCCACTATCTACAAAAATCTCACAAAAAATGTTCTTGCTCTATAGCGCCACCCTGGCAGGTAGGACAAAACGGGAACTACAAGCAAACAGAAAACCTTCAATTTCAATCAACCTTGCCAATAGTAACAGATGGAACGTTTTTAGAGGAATTTTTTCTTTTTGTTTCTTTATTACTCTCAAAAACTGCCTGAATCTCCTAGAGGGACAAACATTTGCCAAATGATTTATACCTCCACAACAGAAACAAACCTTCCTATGAGAGCTGAATCTTCTATTGTCAGAGGCAAGCAAACCCAGCTGCATGGGCTCCTGCTCAGAAGGGATTGAGAGCGACTGAGACCCCTGTGCACTGAATGAGACTGCCGCACTGTCCTTGGACTGAGTATGACAGGAAGGAGTGATCTCTCCTCTCTCTCTAAGACGCCTGTCAATACGAACGGCCAGAGACATGGCAGAGTCCAAGGAGGTAGGTCTCTCATGAAAGGCAAATGCATCTTTCAATCCCTCTGAAAGACCATGGCAAAATTGAGTTCGGAGTGCAGCATCATTCCAACCAGTATCAGCTGCCCATCTCCTAAATTCTGAACAGTATATCTCTGCGGACTGTTTACCCTGGCATAAAAGATGTAGTCTAGACTCAGCCAGAGCAATACGATCCGGATCATCATATATCTGACCCAGGGCTAAAAAAAATTCATCCACTGAACAGAGGGGCCGTGCCCCCACCGGCAGCGAAAAGGCCCAGGACTGAGCGTTATCCCTGAGCAGCGAGATGATGATCCCCACCCTCTGCTCCTCATGACCAGAGGAATGGAGAAGTAGGCGAAAATTGAGTTTGCAAGCCTCTCTAAAACAAACAAAATTCTCACTACCCCCGGAGAAGGTATCCGGGAGCGAGATCTTAGGCTCAGAACAAACTCCATGAACGCAAGCTGTACCGGTCACCAGAAACTGAGAAACAGTTTTACGGAGATCTGCTACCTCCAATGAAAGACCCTGCATGTGTTCAGTCAAAAGTGAAACCGGATCCATGCTCGAGACGGTTTTGGCGGTTTATAATGTCACGGAAGGTGTACAGAAACTAGAAGACACAAAATGAAGATCCGACTGACTGGATCCAAAACTAAGGAACCAGAGGGTAAGCCCTGTAACAGACCTGGCTCTCTCCCTTACTGCTCAGCCTATGCAAAAATCTCTATGGTAGATGATTGCATATCCTCGTTCCTCGACTGTATGACACCTGAACACCCTATAATAGTGAGGGGACACGACCACCGGCTCCCTACACAATACGGAGGGAGTCAGGGTCACCTAGGATCCAGCAAACCGGAAAATACAAATGAATGAACAAACTTATCTGTAGAAGACTCAGTAGTAGCATCCAGCATGCACACACTCCAGGAAGTTGTATAAACCGCAAAGTGATGCAGTATGGGAAGGGATTTAAAGGGATGTAATCAGTGCAACTACATGACAGCTGAAAGAGGCTAACGAGATGAGAAAACGAAAGCAAAACAAAAGGAACCTCAAGCAGGAAGTTCTGTAGAACGTCTGTCAGAGCTTCTCAGATGTCTGGTGGTGACACCTATCTGGGGACTATATATTAAAATAATTTTCTCCTGCTACAGTAAGGCTACTTTCACACTCGCGTTTGGTGCAGATCCGTCATGGATCTGCACAAACGCATCCATTCAGATAATACAACCGTCTGCATCCGTTCAGAAAGCATCCGTTTGTATTATCTTTAACATAGCCAAAACTGATCCGTCTTGAACACCATTGAAAGTCAATGGGGGACAGATCAGTTTTCTATTGTGCCATATTGTGTCAGTGAAAATGGATCAGTCCCCATTGACTTACATTGTGTGTCAGGATGGATCCATTTGGCTCAGTTTCGTCAGAAGGACACCAAAGCGGAATGGAGGTGGAACGGAGCCAAACTGATGCATTCTGAGCGGATCCTTATCCATTCAGAATGCATTAAGGGCACAAATGATCCGTTTTGGACTGCTTGCAAGATCCCTGAACAGATCTCACAAACGGAAACCAAAACGTCAGTGTGAAAGTAGCCTAAGACGGATGCAAAAGGGGTATTCTAAATATTAAAAAATTTCCATTGTGTCACAGATACACTCCAGATGGCAAAAAGAACACACAAAGTGCACGGCAGTATAACAATGGTTGGGTGCAGCCAGTATACTTCTTTACTCTGCCAATATAAGACATTAAAACCTTGAGCCTGGAGGTGGAGCTCCCAGTAGAGGAGGAGGTGGACGTGGCAGTGAGAACAGAAGAAGCAAACGTGGGGGTGTAGGCAGACGTGACAAAGCTGGCGAATAAGGCGGAGGAGGTCACCAACTTTATTTATTTTTTTGGAAAAAAAGCAGGCTGGTTTGAGAGCTGCACATATACAAGCGGCCAAACAACGCAAGTTTGTGAGTGTTTGCGTATTTGAGTTCAAGTGTTTGTTTTTATTAAGTGTGTGACTTTAGATTGCATGACTTCAGATTCAGGGACTTTAGGAGGGGACTACAGTAAGTTACATTCTTATCACTGCACCATATTGTATTTTTTCTCTTTTCTTGTGTAATCCCCATTTAGTATGTGTTCCTATATTGACAACGCAGTCCAGTGCACATCTTGTCTAATGTATGCAGTCCGGGAACAGCCATTTTAGGGTGCATATATTTGTTCAAAATGTGAGCAAATTGCCCATTTGGAATCGCACATTAAGTATCTAACCGGGCGAGTTTTAACACCGAGAAGCGTTGACAATTTGGAAAAGAGTTTGCTGCTCACTGAGCAAGCACTCTATGGGGAAGATGCGGGGGAGGGTGGTAGTAAGGAGGCTGAGGAAAGTGAGGTAGCTAGCTGGGTAACAGTTAGAAAGCGGGGTAGAGGGAAGAGTGCCAGGGAGGCTAGCCCTGATCTGACACACCCCAACAAGTTTGCAAGGTTGGCAGATGAGGGGGATGTCAGTTCAGGGAGAGCACCGCTGCAGTCAAATACTTCCTCTGCCAGTCAGGGGAATGTCAGCTCCAGAAAGCAGGGGACCAGAAGAGCATGGCAGGTCAGACAGGTGCTGGTAGTGGGAAACTCAATTATTAAGGGTACAGATAGGGCGATCTGACACAAGGACTGGGATAATCTAATGGTGTGAACGGTCAAGAACTGGTGTAGAAAGGAGTAGTTTTGGTTCCTGGTGAGCTGGTCCGACTTCTGTGTTGGCTACAGGCTGTATCGTAGGGATGGACTGCACCTCAATGGGGAAGGGGCAGCTGTGTCGGGGAGAAGATGGCTAGAAGGTTGGAGGAGTGTTTAAACTAGAGACTGGGGGAGGGTAATTACATTATAGGAAGGGAAGATAGTGCAGATAGAGACCGGGGGCGATGTAATGGAACTGGGGGAGAAATGGAATGAGGGACTAGAACGTTCAGAAGGAAAGGTGTAGGAAAAAAATATATACATAAACCTCTTAATTGTATGTATACTAATGCCAGAAGCCTGACTAATAAAACAGGGGAACTGGAATTAGTGATGTGTGAGGAGGAATATGACATAGTAGGAATAACTGAGACATGGCCGGATGATAGCTATGACTGGGCAGTTAATGTACAGGGTTACAGTCGGTTTAGAAAGGATCGCCAAAACTGGAGAGGAAGAGGATCTGCCTTTATGTAAAGTCCTGTCTAAAGACCACAGTCCGAGAAGATATAAGTGAGGGACATGAACATGTGGAGTTACTGTGGCTAGAAATACATGGAGGCAAAAACAATAATAAAATACTAATAGGAGTTTATTATAAACAACCTAATATACCAGAGTCTACAGAAAATATACTACTAAATGAGATAGACGATCATAATCAGGTCATTTTTATGGGGAACTTCAACTACGCAGATATAGACTGGGAAACTGAAACCTGTACATCTCATAAAGGAAACAGGTTCTTGACAATAACCAAAGACAATTACAGTACCTTTCCCAACTGGTTCAGGACCCGACTAGAGGGACGGCCATACTGGACTTAGTATTAACCAATAGAACTGACAGAATAACAGATGTACAGGTCGGGGGACACATGGGAAATAGTGACCATAAAGTAATAACCTTCCAATTATCATTAAAAAAAAAAGTGTTTCTTCAGGGATGAACAAAAATACCAAACTTCTAAATAACTAAATTTAGCCAACTAAGAGAGGCCATAGGCCTAACTAACTGGACAAAGTCCTCAAAAATAAAAATACAGCCACAAAATTGGATATTTTTAAAAGCATCCTAAAATCTGATTGCGAGAGGTACATACCTTATGGGAATAAAAGATTAAGGCCCCATGCACACGGCCGTGTTTCACAGCCGTGTGCGGGCCGTGGAACCGCGGCCTGGATCCCTCCTGAGAGCAGGAGCGCACGGCGTCACTGGTTGCTATGACGCCGTGCGCTCCCTGCTGCCGCCGCAATACCGTAATACACTGGTATGATCTATACCAGTGTATTACTGTACTGTGCCGGCAGCAGGGAGTGCACGGCGTCATAGCAACCAGTGACGCCGTGCGCTCCTGCTCTCAGGAGGGATCCAGGCCGCGGTTCCACGGCCCGCACACGGCTGTGAAACACGGCCGTGTGCATGGGGCCTAAGGAACAAGAAAAAAAATATGTAGATAAATAGAAATGTAAAGAAAGCAATAAATGACAAAAAGAAAGCATTTAAATCACTAAAACAGGAGGGTAGCGAGAAGCACTGAAAAACTATAGGATAAAGGATAAAAATAAAATATATAAAAAAACTAATAAAATCAGCCAAACTAGAGACCGAGAGATTAGTTGCCAAAGAGAGCCAAACTAACCCTAAAATGCTCTTCAATTATATAAATGGTAAAAAGGATAAATCTGAAGGTGTCGGGCCTTTACAGAGTAATGAGGGGGGAGTTGCATAGAGCGATGAGGAGAAAGCAAAGCTATTAAATGTCTTTTTCTCCACTGTATTCACTGTCAGATGATATGCAGAATACAAAAGTAAATTCCCCAATCAAAGTGCCCTGTCTGACCCTGGAAGAAGTACAGAGGCGTCTTAAAAAGATTAAAATAGACAAATCGCCAGGACCGGATGGCATACACCCCCGTATCCTAAGAGAATTAGGTAACGTCATAGCCAGACCCTTATTTCTGATATTTAAGGACTCTATACTGACAGAGAGTGTTCCACAGGATTGGCGCATAGCAAATGTCGTGCCAATATTCAAAAAGGGTCCAAAAACAGAGCCCGGAAACTATAGGCCGGTAAGTTTAACATCTGTCGTGGGTAAACTATTTGAAGGTTTTCTAAGAGATGCTATCTTGGAGCACCTCAATGAAAATAAGCAAATAACGCCAAATCACCATGGCTTCATGAGGGATCGGTCATGTCAAACTAATTTAATCAGTTTCTATGAGGAGATAAGTTCTAGACTTGACAGCGGCGAATCAATGGATGTCGTATATCTGGACTTCTTCAAAGCATTTGACACTGTACCACATAAAAGGTTAGTATATAAAATGAGAATGCTCGGACTGGTAGAAAACGTCTGTATGTGGGTAAGTAACTGGCTCAGTGATAGAAAACAGAGGGTGGTTATTAACGGTACACACATTTAGATTAGGTCACTGTCACTAGTGGGGTACCTCAGGGGTCAGTATTGCGCCCTATTCTCTTCAATATATTTAATAATGATCTTGTAGAAGGCTTGCATAGTAAAATAAAAATTTTTGCAGATGACACTAAACTGTGTAAAGTAATTGATACGGAAGAAGACAGTATACTGCTACAGATGGATCGATGGATCTGGATAGATTGGAGGCTTGGGCAGAGAAGTGGAACATTGACAAATGTAGGGTTATGCACATGGGGGGGGGGAATAATGCAAGTCACCAGTACATACTTAATGATAAAACACTCGGTAACACTGACATGGAAAAGGACCTAGGAATGGAATTTTGGTGAACAGCAAACTAAGCTTTAGAAACCAGTGTCAGGCAGCTGCTGCCAAGGCCAATGAGGTAATGGGTTGCATCAAAAGGGGCATAGATGCCCGTGATGAGAATATAGTGCTACCACTCTACACATCATTAGTAAGACCACACATAGAGTACTGTGTACAGTTCTGGGCTCCTGTGAACAAGGCAGACATAGCAGAGCTGGAGAGGGTTCAGAGGAGGGCAACTAAAGTAATAACTGGAATCAAAATTGGGGTTATTCACTTTAGAAAAAAGACGAGTGAGGGGAGATCTAAAAACTATGTATAAATATATCAGGGGTCAGTACAGAGATCTCTCCCATCATCTATTTATCCCCAGGACTGTGACTGTGATGAGGGGACATCCTCTGCGCCTGGAGGAAAGAAGCTTTGTACACAAACATAGAAGAGGATTATTTATGGTAAGAGCAGTGAGACTATGGAACTGCCTGAGGAGGTGGTGATGGTGAGTTCACTAAAAGAGTTCAAGAGGGGCCTGGATGTATTTCTGGAGTGTAATAATACTACAGGTTATAGCTACTAGAGAGGGGTCGTGATCCAGGGAGTTATTCTGATTGTCTGATTGGAATCCGGAAGGAACTTTTTCCCCTTAAGTGGGGAAAATTGGCTTCTACCTCACTTTTTTTTTTTGTCTTCCTCTGGATCAACTTGCAGGATAACAGGCTTAACTGGATGGACAGATGTCTTTTTTCGGCCTTATAAACAATGTTACTATTGCAGTGGTCAGGTACAGGGGGATAATATTCTGTATTTGTTCGTGATGCCAATTGCAGCGTGCACAGGCTACTTAACCACTTCCCATCTGGGCCATTTGCCCCCTTCCTGACCAGGCCTAATTTTGCAAAACTGACTTATCTCACTTCATGTGGTAATAACTTTGGAACGCCTTTATTTATCCAAGTCATTCAGAGATTGTTTTCTCGTGACACATTGTACTTCATGATAGTCATAAATTTGAGTCAAAATATTTCACCTTTATTTATGAAAACATCCCAAATTTACCCAAAAATTTGAAAAATTCGCAATTTTCTAAATTTCAATTTCTCTGCTTTTAAAACAGAAAGTGATACCTCATAAAATATTTATTACTTAACATTCCCCATATGTCTACTTTATGTTGGCATCATTTTGGAAATGTCATTTTATTTTTTTAGGACGTTAGAAGGCTTAGAAGTTTAGAAGAAATTCTTCAAATTTTTAAGAAAATTGCCAAAACCCACTTTATAAGGACCAGTTCAGGTCTGAAGTCACTTTGTGGGGCCTACATAGTGGATACCCCCATAAATGACCCCATTGTAGAAACTACACCCCTCAAGTTACTCAAAACTGATTTTACAAACTTTGTTAACCCTTTATGCGTTCCACAAGAATTAAAGGAAAATGGAGATCAAATTTTTAAATTTCACTTTTTGGGCAGATTTTCCATTTTAATCCAATTTTTTCTTTAACACATCGATGGTTAACAGCCAAACAAAACTGAATATTTATTACCCAGATTCTGCGGTTTACAGAAACACCCCACATGTGGTCATAAACTGCTGTATGGGCACACGGCAGGGCGCAGAAGAAAAGGAACTCCACATGGTTTTTAGATGCCATGTCCCATTTGAAGCCCCCTGATGCACCCTTACAGTAGAAACTCCCAAGAAGTGACCCCATTTTGGAAATTAGGGGATAAGGTGCCAGTTTTATTAGTACTATTTTTGGGTACATATGATTTTTTGATCATTCATTATAACACTTTATGTTGTTGGTTGTTTTAGCACAGTTTCTATTTATTTATTTTTACAGCGTTCACCTGAGGGGTTCAGTCAAGTGCCAGTTTTATAGAGCAGATTGTTACGGACGTGGCGATACCTAATATGTATACTTTTTCTCATTTATTAAAGTTTTACACAATAATAGCATTTTTGAAACAAAAAAATTATGTTTTAATGTGTCCATGTTCTGATAGCTATAGTTTTTTTTATTTTTTGAGAGATTTTCTTATGTAGGGGCTCATTTTTTGCGGGATGAGGTGACGGTTTTATTGGTACCATTTTGTGGGACATACGCATTTTTGATCACTTGGTGTTGCATATTTTGTGATGCAAGGTGACAAAAATTGCTTGTTTTGACACAGTTTTTTTGTTTTGTTTTTTACAGTGTTCACCCGAGGGGTTAGCTCATGTGATATTTTTATAGAGCTGGTTTTTACGGACGTGGCAATACCAAATATGTCTATTTTATTTTTTCTATTTTTTTTTTTTTTTTTTATTCCTTACTTGGGGACCTTTTTATTTTTACATGTGAAACTTTATTTTATTTTATTTTTTTCAACCCTTTATTTTTTTATTTTTTTTTTACACTTTTCGTCCCCCATAAGGTCATACAAGACCTCTGGGGGACATTTGCTTCACTTTTTCTTTTTTTTTCCACTATTGATTTCTCCTGTAACTGGGGCTGACATAGTAGCCCCAGTTACAGAAGAAATGCACCCCCCAGAGAGGCTGTACAGCGTGATTCTGCGCTGTACAGCCTCAGAGCAGGGCTGATCGAGGTCTGTGAGAGACCTCACACAGCTCCTGCAGCTCCGGTCCCGGCGGTCACATGACTGCCGGGCCGGAACAGGAAGCGCACAGCGCTTCCTGCTCTGCAGACACAGCGCTCAGTGAGCGCTGTGTCTGCAGCGATCTAGAAGGCAGGGACACCTGGGAACTGTCCCTGCCTTATCTCTGGGTTGCCCTGCTGTCACTGACAGCAGGCAACCCGATCAGCAGCTGCACGATTAGCGTGCAGCTGCTGTTTCTGAAAGGACGTTCAGAAACGTCCGTTCAGAAATAGAGGTCCACCCATAGGACGTTTATATCCTATGGGCGGACGTAAAGCGGTTAAACCAGGGCACTTCGAAGGTGTTATAACGCATGTCGAGCTGGGACAGCTGCCATCATGACATTTTTAAAACTGTCCGTCTCCACCAGACGGAATGGCAGCATTTCAAAGGCCAGCAATTTTGAAATACTGACATTAAGGGCCAGGGCTTGCAGGTGGGTACTTACTCTTTCTCTACAGTGTTTGGGAGATAGACAGCTGAACACTTCCATGGGACAGTGTGGAGATGCTCAGTGACAGTGGTGGTGTTGCTACCACATCCTCTGTTTGCAGGGTGGCAGGGGCCACTATTGCTCCAAAGGGGGAGGAAGATGCCAAGACTGCAGCAGAAGAGGGAGTAGGAGGAGCCTCTGATCTTTCGTGGTTCTTGAGATGCCTACTCCACTGCAGCTCGTGCTTTGCAGTTTTTTTAAACACAAAAAATTGGTAGGTGTCACCGACCAAATTAAACGGCTGATTAACTATTATATTTCCCTGTGACAGTTACAAGTAAAAGGTTTCTTCACCCCCAAATAAATAGATAGATCTTACCGACCCAATTAACAGACTATTATATTTCCTTGTCACTGGTGCAAAGGGGTAGGATTGCACAAAAAAAAAAAATGCCAACAGGTCAACCTCAGACTGATTAAGTATAGTATTTCTCTCTCACTGGTGCAAAGGAGTTGTATTGCACTGATCAATAATGGATCAATAATGCCTACAGGTCACCAGCACACTTTTTAAAAATAATAGAGGCCTAACACTGCCTGCAGCAGCATCATTTCCCTACACTACTAAGAGCAGAATGGCGGCGCACCATGTGATCTAGCATTTATGCATACATGGTCACATGGTGTGTCGGCTAATCACAGCCATGCCATTACTAGGCATGACTGTGATGGCTTCCAAGTGCCAACAGTTTAAACGCTCGTTGATTGGCTGAGCTACACCCTTTCAAAAAGCTTCATTTAAACAACGAACCCAGACTTTGGCACCAAAATCCGTGTTCAGTTTCAGTACACGGACACCAAAATGTCCGTTACGGTCCTGGTTCACTCATCACTAGTTGTATATATACGTGATTACTACACTAATAGACAGAGTAGCACACAAAAGTATCTGTGAGGTATAATGAATTTAGGCCTAAATCCAATTCCCTTTATTTTAGTCTTCACACATTTTTAATCAATTTTTTTTATAGGTTGTTGATTATATTCAAACTAGCAGCATATATACACTATTACTACACCAATACACAGGGTGGTGCACAACATTAGAGGCCTAAAATTGTCCGGGCAAAGGAAGGGTTCCAGATGAAAGACCCAGAGCCAGAATGTGGGTAGTAGCAGCACCAACTATCTGGAAAGAAGTAGTAGGCCGCAGTTGTCCCTGTTGGCTTCAGAAAGGCGCAACGTTATAGTTGAGGAGAAAGAGAATAAGATTGTAGATTGGATGGCTCACTCCTCCTCTCAGTCGCAGCAGGATAATGTAGAGGTGACTTCAGAGTCTGACACCATACTGTGGTGCCAGGGGTCATAGCGTTCCTCCTGCTCCTACTCCTCACAGCCCCATAGAAGGCTTTTGGTGAAGTGGTCTCAGTCTTCACTGCCCCTTCCTTTTTCCTAAGAAGTAGCAAAAAAACTTACTACACCCTACTGCACCCTACTGCAGATAGTCAAGACAGTCTTCCTGTTGACGACTTGTGTGAGAGCCCTCACTGTTTGGGCTTCCCTGTGGAAAAGGTTGGGGAGGAGGCTGGTCACCACATGCATACCTGTGTTGATGGTGGTGGTAAAAGCAGCACCTGTAGCCATGTCATTGACAGTGGGTGCAGCAACAGTGGCAGACTGGGAAAACGCAGAGTGGGGGCGCGGCACCCAGAAGCCCACCATGATATCTCATAGTCTGATAAAAGGGAGAGTGAGGACTCCTATGACAATTGTGTGCTGGACAGAACCTGGGAGCCGGATCAGGGTGCTGAAGAGGAGGAAACATCGGTAGAGAAGGGCAGTGGTGGCAGCAATAAAGAGCAGAGACCACGTACCTGCCAAAGAACAGCCAGGGTCAAGTCTCATTTGGGTTCAAACCAAACTTTTTCAAAAATTCGTCGCACCGGACCAAAACGAATCTCAAGTGGTTCGCTCATTTCTATTGAGAAGGATAGATAGAAGTCAAGAGACAGAATGTATTAAATGTTCTGATCAAAAGTTTGACTTGTTACACATGCTATGTAAATGCCAAATATGTTTGATCACAGAAAGCGAACAGGGCTGAATATTCCCCTAAACTCAGTATTTTGAATTGCACATTGGAGCTGGTATGCAAAAAAAAACAGGAATATGAGGTTAGTAGGACTTTGCCTGCTAGATTAGTTTTACTTAGAAAATGGATGATAAATCAAATTCCTTCAGTCCTGGAATGGGAAAGAACAGTTAAGATTGTCATGAAGTATGAAATGGTTTATTGTAAACATATGAATCGGGATGATAAATGGCAGAAATACTGGGGTAATTGGTAGAGAGATGACAGGTACCTGAAATTATCAGTTTAAGGACTTAAGGACTATACTCAGGCATGGGATTCAGCCGCTTCCCTCCGGTTCTCCATTTCCGGTTGTTAAAATTACAGCCGTATCGGAGAACCGTGTTACCAGCCTAATCCTGATCCAGTGCGACGGGAGATAAGCGGTTGCATTGTGGAAGCGCTCATCTCCCTACATTCATCTGTATCACCGTCCTCAGGATGGTGATGCGGATGAACATTGCAGCAGGGAAAGGGAGAGGCATCTCCCTTCCCTGTTCCTCTGATAGGCAGCAGACATTAGGCCAGAAGAGGCCTGTATCGCATCGCTGACAACATGGAGGTAATTTTTTTTTTTTCTTTTCTGTGGCGCACTAGGGGCATTGTTGGCACATGGGGGACACTATGGGGGTATCTACTGGGGGCATGGCTGGCACATGGGGAACACTATGGGGGTATCTACTGGGGGCATTGCTGGCATATGGGGGATACTTTGTGGGCATCTACTGGGGCATTGCTGGCACATGGGGACACCATGGGGGCATCTACTGGCACATTCTTGAGGGAACTATGGGGGGCATCTACTGGGGGCATTGCTGGCACATGGGGATACTATGGGGGCATTACTGGCACATCATGGGGCACACTATGGGGGCATATTATATTAGCACATTATGGGGACACTATGGTGTTGGAGGGGGGAAGAACACTATGGGGGCATATTATATAGGCACATTGTGGGGGCACTAAGAAGGGGCATTTATACTGGCACATTCTGGGGGATACTATGGGGGAATCTTATACTGGCACATTATGGGGGCACTATGAAGAAGAGGAGAGGAGCACTATGTGGGCATTATATAGGGGTATTTTATACTTGCACACATTATGGGGGCACTATGGGGATATTAGCTCAACTGGGGGCACTGAGGGAATGTTTTTGTACTGGCACACAGAACAGGAGCATTTTGAACTAGTGCACATTATTAATATTATTATTATTATTGAAGGTGGCAGGTGAGTTATTAAGAAGGTAGGAGGATGATGGAAAAGTAGGAACCTAACATGCCTTTTGTCAAACTGCAGAAACGAGAGATGGGTAAAAAATCATCATGGTGGTCTGGTCTCAAAGAAGAAGATGAAGAAAGAGAAGGTCTGCATCAGAGGAGAAGTCACTTGATGTAAGAGGTATGTGGTGCTGTATTCTGGATAGCACAGAATATGATATGTATTTAGTGCTAGGTACAAATGTGTATAAAATGTATATAGTGTAGGTAAATCTACTGTAAGTGTAGCCTAGGTGTCATTTATATACTGTATGGTGTATATTGTATATGTGATTATGTGAGTGTAGTGTCTATATAGTCTGTTTACGTATGCATACCTCCCAACCATCCCAGATCTGGTATAACTACTGTGTGGGGGGCACAATGGAGACTAGGCAGGGTTGGGACATGTACAGACAGCCATTGGGAGGAGTTAGAGGTGTGGGCCAGCGCTGTAAAAAGAAACTTTGCGCAACACTGATAGTTTAGCTCCTTAGGCTTTTTAAAAGTTTTGTGGTATGTTTGTGTAGTATATACATGGTGTATTTATGTATGTGTACCATGTATATGGTGTATTTATGTGTGTTGCATATTTATGGTGTATGTATATGTAAACATGTGTTGTGACGCCGCGTATCTGCCGTTGAGTAGGGAACCTGTTGTTAAAAATTTGAATCCCACCCTTGACAATACTGTATCTAAAAATGTGGGGGGTTTTGTTTTGTTTTGGTCTTTTGTCCCCGCTAACAGAGGGAGGAGAGGATGGTTGGTAAGGGTAATGTAACACTGTTTGTGGATTAGTAATTTTTCAATAAAGAGAAAATAAAATAAAAGTTCAATATGTCATGAAAAAGTAATGTTAGAATGTAGAAGTGTTATAACGTTATTACCACATAAAATTGCAGTTTTCAGATTTGAAAAATGGGGCTTCGTGCTTAAGGGGTTAACAGTAGAAGTAGTGTACTGCTGCAGATGTAACAGACTAGCACATTTATTTTCAGCACATCTGAAGAGCTCTTGATGATATTTTTATAGATTTCTCTAGTATCACATCCCATCATACATTACCTAGTAGTGTCTTCTGGCAGCTACAGTGCATCCTTTTTATGAACCAGTGCCCAGACCATGTGAAAGGGTGAGCTTTTGACATTTGTTCAAATGGTGCAATGCTGTGTGGTTGCTGTTGTTGCTATGGGATTGTGCCTGTGGGTTGGTGGGGACCTGTGCCAAGGGAGCTTAGTCTGAGGGTGCTGTTGGACTGCAAGGTCACGCCGCCTGGTGGTGGTCATATGGGGATATGCCGAGTTAGAGTAGGGACTTACTCAAAACAGGAAACCTTGACATGTTGAGTGGGCTTAGGCATTTTGATCAAAACATATAGAAATGGCCTCATACATATGGGGTCATTTATCAATCTGGTGTAAAGTAAAACTGACTTAGTTGCCCATAGCAATGAGATTCCACCTTTCTTTGTAATTGGATACAATTAATTATTTTAAGAAGCTATTTAAATTATGCTGAGAAGCAATAGATTATCAATGCATAACATGTGAATGTGAGATCCATGTTGTCTCTTTTTCTTTTGGAATTGTATTCCTAGAACTGAACTGTACATTCCAGATGAGGCCGCACCAAAGCATTGTGAAGTTGCAATATCACATCCCTTTCCTGCGAGTCCATGCCTCTTTTAATGCATCCTTGCATTTATTGAGAATACAGACTATGTCAGACCTATATTGAGAATACAGACTATGTCAGACCTATATGTTTATATGTTTATTAACTTCTATGTTAAACTCGCAATCTGACGGCCAATCGGGCGTCGCTTCCGTTGCGTTCCACCGTGGAACGCATGCAGACACCGGAAGTGACGTCATTGTAAGCTGTTTGGCGGCTTTTTCTGCTATTTAAACACATTGAGCTGCTCACACCCCTACCCTGGCTTTGGAATAAAAGAAAATAAAAAAAGAACAAAGACTCCTGAGTGACCATTGTTCGTTTCTGAGACTCTACGGGCGACCCAGGCGCAGGAGGTGTGGTGTGGGTGTCTTGAGCTTTATCCCACATTACCCTCCTGGGTGAAGTGAGTCACTAATATTTTGACAATATTTTGATTTTATATCTGCACATTATTGTTTTATCTTTTCCATCGTTTGACCATATATGAATTGACCCTGAGATTATATACATCCTGTGAGTGTGTAAGTATTGCCACTCCACTTAACCACATAAGTTTCTATCTTTGGGCTATATACTATCCAAGTCCTAGATCCTAGGGATTTTGGCGCCTCCTCTGTGGTCTTTTTTAGCGTTTCGACGCAACATCCCTTTTTCATTCCAATCACCTACCCTGAGGGCATCAGGGTTAGGTTGAGACCATTGGCAGCCTGCCCTCCTTTGCTCTACCAATAATTTTGTCCAATCGAGTTGAACCTTCTTTTTACACTGTCTGCCTTCCATTTGGCACCCTGCGAAGTTATCCCTGGACCCTCGTTTCGAAAGGCCCAGTGACTAACCCTCTCTTTTCTTCCCCTGTCTCTTTTAATACATGACAGTGAGTATATAAGTGAGGAAAATAAAAAATAAAAATAATAGTATTCTGCTGGCCTTAGAAGCAGCTGATTGCGTGCAGTTATTTAGTCTGATATACAGTACGCCCAAATCCCGCTCTAAAAGTGATTCCCCTAGAACATATGATGCACGTAAATTGTTTGCACCCAGATGCATAATTTGATATTTATCGACCATAAATCTCATTTCCAAAGTGGATGACAAAACACAAGGGTGGAATTCATCATCTTCCTCCGCCTTATATTTGGGGTGGAAAGTCATAAACCTTGTGTTTGCGACTTTTTAAACGTCACTTGAGACGCATTTTGTTTCTGAGCCACCTTTGCTGACCGAGTTGTCATAGACTTAATTCTGGCACACAGACTGCTGGAGAATGAGCTTAATTTATGAGCCTGCACCTCTTCATAAATTAGGCTCATCCTCCGGTAGCACAGGAGATTTTAATTCTGTTTAAAGGGAGTGTCATCAGAAATTGATCTATTTTAAAATTACGTTTTCATATTAAACATATTTTTTTTGATTTTTTTTTCACTTTTCCATGTTACTATCTATATTAAAAATAATTGTATCATAATCGTGCAGTTTTCACACTGGCCACTAGGCCTAAAAAATGTCTAATCTCGCAGTTACTAAGGCTAAATGAGACACAGTCACGACCACCTCCCGGCCAGGAAACAGCAGAGCGCTCCGGGACTCTGCTGTTTCAGTAGCTCTCATTGCTGTGCATTAGAGCTATCAAAATGGTGTAACACAGCAAGCTAAGATATTTCCCTGAATCAGAAACAGCATAGCTTGTTGTGCTACACTGTTTCCATAGCTCTCGCGCATAGCAATGAGAGCTACTGAAACAGCAGAGCACCGGAGGACTCTGCTGTCTCCCGACCGAGAGGTGGTCGGAACGCCGTCTCATCTCACTTTAGTAACAGCGGGATGAGACAACCCCTTTAAGGAACTATTCCTTCCCGAGAATTGCCTGCTCATCAGAACTTAGTTATCACCTCCAGCCAAGTGGGATGACTAGTGAAATGTCTTCAAGAACAAAAATACAAGTCCAGTTGCTCTGACTTATTATTACTGATATACCATGACCTGGATGAATGAGAACCTTCACAGACGGATCACCTCCACAGTATGAGGATGAGTAATGGCTACTGTCATCACTCATCTTCATTCATATTCATTGTTTCCGGGCAACATGATCTGTTGCCCAGAAATGATGATTTAGGTTGTCTGCACCTCAAACCATTTCACCAGATAAGCAAAGGTTTTGCTCATTTATAGGGTAATCTGGAGCAAATTTATAGGAACATTTGTTCACGATATTCTGTCCTATAATTGGGCAGTCTAAAGTCAGTTTAAGACTTCCTGTATTTTGAGAGCAGCTACATGGGCCATATACACAGTGGACAGGAGCTGACTCATTGACTTATATGCAAGAGTTTTCTATACATGCTCGGTGATCTGTGCAGAGGTCAGGAGGGAGCTGATAAACTGTGATATCTCCTATTGGGAATGGTGTTTCTTTACATTGCAATTTTGACTGTGGTGATAAAGATAATGGTTGCAGAAAAGTTATCTGCACAGAAAAGGAAATCATGGGCCTAGTGGCCAGTGTGAAAATTGCAGGGATATATACATTTATTTTAAATATAGATTGTGACATGAAAAGTCATCTTTTGATTATGTGTTCACTTTAAAGTCTTCTTCGCAAAACTCTAACTGAGCATTGCTAAGGAGACTTTGTCTTTAATATTTTACTGAGTGCTGAAGATGTGTAAAAAGTCAGGCAGGGTGATGGGCAGTAATAGTTAGGGTGCATATACACGTACATAGTCACAGACTGATGGAGTAACATACAGTAGTAACAAGAGCCAGGCTGGAAAGTTCTTTATGTTACACAGGTGTCTTCAGCGCACAGTAAAATGCTGAAGTCTGAAGACAGAATCTCCTTTGGTAAGAAGACTTTACACTCCCCTAGTACAAATAAATATCTTTACCTAATAAAGTATATTACAAAATTGTTAAACACAGTTCCTATTCTATGTTAAAAATAAACCAAAATGACAGTTATATATCAAAATTAGGGGTAAAGTATTGGCATTAAAACCTAACTTTTATTAGTATAAGTAAAAATGATAATGCTCATTCAAAGATAATTTAGGAGAATGATAAATATGCCTCAGGTATCTATCCTAAACCTGCACAAAGAGGAATAAACATAAATGCTGTCACATATTAGGGTCCACAGCAGCATCCAACTGAAGGCGGAAAAAGTATAAAAGACCAATGAAGTCTTACCACCACCTTTCTTAAAATCGGATGTCTCTTGGCTCGATCCAGATGTTGATAGGATTCCTGAGGAATTGGACAAGATAAAGAGTTTTATGGTATATCCTAAACAGTCCCTAGTATGCCCTAACAGGTGGCCACTCTGTCCCTGATAGTCTTTTACAGAGCACATGCCTTAAAAAATATGGCATTATAAGACATGTAGGTTAGGGACAGGTTCTGGACAGGGTGATACTTTTTAGGGCGGGTCAGGGTCATAGTGGCCAACTGTAAGGGCATATTAGGGACTGTTTCAGACGTGACATAAAACTATACATTTTGTAATTCCTCAGGAACCTCATCAATATCCAGAATGAGCCAATGGACATCTGATTGTAACACATGAGGTGGTAAGACTACATTGCTCTTTTATGCTTTTACCACCTTGTGCTGGATTCCTGTCACGAGGGTGTCAAGAGCCACGTCTGACTCCGTTATACCCGGGGTCAGGAAGTCGCAGCGGGTGGCTGCACGCTCTATGTCTAAAGATCACGGTGTTTCTTAGTGTTTGTTTTCTGTGTTTGCCTTGCTATCCTTTTTGTCTCACTCAGGGATCCGTAGCTTCTCCTCCTCAGCTGTTTCTTGTCTGCCACTCCCAAACTCCTTATATTCTCCTCTCACACTTCTCTTGTTGCCAGTCATAGAGCTTCCTGCCTGGACATCTATGCTGACCCACTGGAGCTGAGAATCTGGTTGTTGTTCCAGAGTGCTACCCTCCGGATCCCTGTTGGGCTTTTGTTGTCTCCTGTTGTTGCCCACCTGGGATTATATGTTTAGTTTGTATTGTCTGTCCTCCCCTTGGTGTTTTCCTTTAGAGCTAGTGGTGCGGACTAGTGTTCCCACCGCCCTGTTCACTATCTAGGGCTCATCCTAGGGAAAGCCAGGGTTTTAGGCACGTGATCGGCGTACGGGTGAGGAACCCGTCTAGGGACGACAGGGCAGCCAGGCGCCAGCCGCAAGGTGAGTCAGGGGTCACCACCTTCCCTCTGACTAGGGCAGGGCCTCCCTCTTTTCCTCCCTCCGTGTCACGTATGTGACAGTTACGCCGATCGTGATATTATAACTGGCCCTTATTTTTTTTTTGAGAAAAAAAATAAATATATATATATATAATTTTTTTTTTTTCTCTACTTAGAATCCAATATGGATCCTATTGCTGCTTTGGCAAAACAGCTTCAAGGCCTGTCTTTGGAGGTGGCAGGATTGAAGGCGTCTGTCCTCCAACAGCAGCAGCAAATGCAGCAGACCGTAAGCCCAGCGGTTGCTATGGGTAACCAGGTTGTTACAGAACCCAAGGTTGTTCTTCCTGACAGATTCTCTGGGGGAAGGGACAAATTTGTGTTGTTCCGTGAGGCCTGCAAATTATATTTTAAGCTGCGCCCTTACTCCTCAGGTAATGAAGAACAGCGGATGGGGATTGTTATTTCCCTGCTTCAGGGGGACCCGCAATCCTGGGCGTTCTCGTTACCCCCTGGTTCCCAGGCTCTCCGGTCAGTGGAGGGATTTTTTGGGGCTTTGGGTCTCATATATGATGACCCTGACCGTGTCGCCCTGGCTGAGTCGAAGTTACGGAGACTCCTACAGGGAGATCGGCCAGCAGAGGAATATTGCTCAGAGTTCCGCAGGTGGGCTACGGATACTCAGTGGAACGACCCGGCTCTCAGGAGTCAGTTCTGCTCTGGGTTATCTGAAAGGGTTAAGGATGCGCTGGCGCTGTATGAGACCCCCCTTTCCCTTGATGCTGTTATGTCCCTCTCTATCAGGATAGATAGACGTCTTAGGGAGAGATCGAAAATTCCTGAGCAATCGGTAACCTCTCCCAAGCAGCAGTTAGTCTGTACTGACTTGGATGAGCCTATGCAGCTAGGAGGAACTTCTCATCAGGTCCGTCCTCCTGAGGTTCGCCGTAGGTGGGGGGCTTGTTTTTTCTGTGGGGGGAAGGGTCATTTCATTAATGTCTGTCCCTCCTTTCCCAAAAACAAAAGACCGTCGGAAAACTACTAACCCCAGGCTGTGCGGAGGATGTCAGCCGGGGGGTATACGTTTCCTCCATACGAACATCTCAATTTGTGTTGCCAGCGGTTATTGTTTTTGGTGTTAAGACGGAGTCTATTTCTTTTTTTCTAGACAGTGGTGCAGGGGTAAATTTGATAGATGCCCATTTTGCCCGCACTATGGGTTTGTCTCTCTGTACGCTGCAGAGACCCATTCCCATATTCGCTATTGACTCTGCTCCTCTGTCTCAGAGAAACCTCACTCACGTTGTCCATAACTTACATCTTCGGGTAGGGGACCACCATAAGGAGCGTCTTTCATGTTACGTTCTGGAGGGCCTTCCCTCTCCTGTGGTATTGGGTCTTCCCTGGTTGGTAGCGCACAATCCAGTGGTGGATTGGCAGGCCAGGGAGATATTGGAGTGGAGTGAGCATTGCAGAGAGAATTGCTTAAATAACAATTGCTTAATCGCCTCCATAGCTTCCCTACCTACATTTATTTCGGACTTTGAGGACGTTTTTTCTGAAAAGGGTTGTCAGAAGCTACCACCTCATCGTCCTTATGATTGCCCGGTTAACCTGATTCCCGGTGCAAAATTACCCAAGTCCAGGTTGTATAATCTTTCAGGTCCCGAGAGACAAGCCATGAAAGATTATATCTCCGAGAGTCTGGCCAAGGGACACATCAGACCCTCTTCTTCACCCGTTAAAAAGAAAGATGGGGGCCTGCGTCCTTGCCTAGATTTCCGTGAGCTAAACCGGATAACCGTCCGAGACCCATACCCTCTTCCTCTCATTCCTGACCTTTTTAATCAGATTGCGGGTGCTAGGTGGTTCTCCAAACTTGATCTTAGGGGGGCCTACAATCTGATTCGTATCAAGGAAGGGGATGAGTGGAAGACAACTTTTAACACCCCTGAGGGGCATTACGAAAATTTAGTCATGCCTTTCGGTCTGACCAATGCCCCTGCTGTCTTCCAACATTTCGTTAATGATATTTTTAGTCATCTCATCGGCAGGTTTGTAGTCATATACCTAGATGATATCTTAATTTATTCGGCTGATCTGAAAACACATGAAGTACATGTCAGGCAAGTACTGCAGGTCCTACGGACGAATAAATTATATGCGAAAATTGAAAAATGTGTCTTCGCCGTTCAGGAAATACAATTCCTGGGATATCTATTATCTGCTTCAGGTTTCCGTATGGATCCTGGGAAGGTCCAGGCAATTTTAGATTGGGATCTTCCTGAGAACCTTAAAGCTCTACAACGGTTTTTGGGTTTCGCAAATTTCTACAGAAAGTTTATTAAAAATTATTCAGTGATCGTTAAACCCCTTACTGACATGACTAGGAAGGGGACTGATTTTTCTAAATGGTCTGACGCCGCTAAAATTGCATTTTCCTCTCTAAAAGAGAGATTTACCTCGGCACCTGTCCTAATTCAACCTGATGTCTCCCAGCCTTTTATTGTTGAAGTTGATGCGTCGGAGGTGGGAGTGGGGGCTGTATTGTCTCAGGGTCCGTCTCCTGGCAAATGGCGTCCTTGCGCTTTCTTTTCCAAAAAATTATCTGCAGCAGAAAAGAACTATGAAATTGGAAATAGGGAACTGTTGGCGATTAAACTGGCGTTTGAAGAGTGGCGTCACTTCTTAGAGGGAGCAATCCACCCCGTCACGGTAATTACGGATCACAAAAACCTTCTGTACCTAGAATCGGCTAAGCGTCTCACCCCTAGACAAGCTAGGTGGTCGCTATTCTTTACCAGATTTAACTTTGTAATCACCTATCGTCCTGGGGCAAAAAATACCAAGGCAGACGCATTGTCTCGTAGTTTCCCTGGAGGGGGTAATGTTAGTTATCCGGTACCTATTTTACAAAGAGGAGTGGTTGTCTCTGCTGTACACTCTGTTCTAGAGGGAAAGGTGTTAGAGGCCCAGGGGGACCCCACGGCCTCTTGCCCCTCAGAGAAATTGTTTGTACCGTTAAACCTGCGTCTTGAGTTATTGAAGGAACATCATAATTCGGCACTTGCTGGGCACCCGGGTAGTAAAGCAACCTTGGAGCTATTGTCTCGTCGTTTTTGGTGGCCAAGGTTGCGTCAGGATGTTATAGATTTCGTGTCTACTTGTTCTACTTGTGCACGCGCGAAAGTCTCTCATACACGTCCAGCAGGGTCTTTATTGCCACTTTTCATCCCCAATAGACCATGGACACATCTATCAATGGATTTCATCACTGACTTACCTTTGTCTGCGGGTAAAACAGTTATCTTGGTAGTAGTAGACAGGTTTAGCAAAATGGTACACTTTATTGCGCTACCCGCACTTCCTAATGCTAAGACTCTTGCTCAGGTGTTTATCAGTGAAATCGTGAAGCTTCACGGGGTCCCTTCCGATGTGGTTTCGGATCGGGGAACCCAGTTTATTTCTAAGTTTTGGAAAGCTTTTTGTACCCGTTTAGGGGTACACTTATCCTTTTCCTCAGCTTTCCATCCTCAGTCGAATGGACAGACTGAGCGTACCAACCAAAACCTAGAAACATATTTAAGGTGTTTTGCGTCTGAAAACCAAGAGGTGTGGTCATCATATTTACCGTTAGCCGAGTTTGCCATAAATAATCGCCGTCAGGAATCCACTGGCAAGTCACCATTTCTTGGTGCATACGGTTTTCATCCCCAATTTTGTACTTTCAAAGAGGGGGGGTCTTCTGGGGTTCCCGAAGAGGAACGGTTTTCTTCATCTCTTTCATCGGTATGGCAGAAGGTGCAAGCTAACTTGAAAAATATGAGTGGTAAATACAAATGCATGGCCGATAAGAAACGGTCGCCAGGTCCGGACCTAGGAGTGAATGACTATGTGTGGTTGTCTACTAGGAATATTAAGTTGAAGGTTCCCTCTTGGAAACTGGGTCCTAGGTTCATTGGTCCTTATAAAATTGTAGCCGTCATTAACCCTGTGGCTTTTCGCCTGGAGCTACCTCAGACTTTTAAGATCCATAACGTCTTCCATAAGTCGTTGCTCAAGAAGTATGTTCCACCTCTAGAACCATCACCGCTGCGACCTCCTCCTGTTGTTGTGGATGGTAATCTGGAGTTTCAAATATCCAGAATTGTTGATTCTCGTCGGGTCCGCCGCTCTCTTCAGTATCTGGTGCATTGGAGGGGTTACGGTCCCGAGGAAAGAATGTGGGTTCCAGCGTCAGAGGTAAACGCCAACAGGTTGATTCAGGCTTTCCATGTCTCTCATCCGGAGAGACCTGGTCCTGAGTGTCCGGAGGCCCCTCGTGAAAGGGGGGGTACTGTCACGAGGGTGTCAAGAGCCACGTCTGACTCCGTTATACCCGGGGTCAGGAAGTTGCAGCGGGTGGCTGCGCGCTCTATGTCTAAAGATCACGGTGTTTCTTAGTGTTTGTTTTCTGTGTTTGCCTTGCTATCCTTTTTGTCTCACTCAGGGATCCGTAGCTTCTCCTCCTCAGCTGTTTCTTGTCTGCCACTCCCAAACTCCTTATATTCTCCTCTCACACTTCTCTTGTTGCCAGTTATAGAGCTTCCTGCCTGGACATCTATGCTGACCCACTGGAGCTGAGAATCTGGTTGTTGTTCCAGAGTGCTACCCTCCGGATCCCTGTTGGGCTTTTGTTGTCTCCTGTTGTTGCCCACCTGGGATTATATGTTTAGTTTGTATTGTCTGTCCTCCCCTTGGTGTTTTCCTTTAGAGCTAGTGGTGCGGACTAGTGTTCCCACCGCCCTGTTCACTATCTAGGGCTCATCCTAGGGAAAGCCAGGGTTTTAGGCACGTGATCGGCGTACGGGTGAGGAACCCGTCTAGGGACGACAGGGCAGCCAGGCGCCAGCCACAAGGTGAGTCAGGGGTCACCACCTTCCCTCTGACTAGGGCAGGGCCTCCCTCTTTTCCTCCCTCCGTGTCACGTATGTGACAGTTACGCCGATCGTGATAATTCCACTGTGGATCTTAATATGTAACAACAATTATTTTTGTTCCTCTTTGTACAGGTTGATGATAGACACATGATGCATATTTGTTATTCTCCTAAATTATCTTTGAATGGGTTTTATCATTATTAGTAACATAGCACATAAGTACATAAGGCCGAAAAAAGACATTTGTCCATCCAGTTCGGCCTGTCATCCTGCAAGTTGATCCAGAGGAAGGCAAAAAAAAACTGTGAGGTAGAAGCCAATTTTCCTCACTTTAGGGGAATAAAAATTCCTTCCCGACTCCAATCAGGCAATCAGAATAACTCCCTGGATCAACGATCTCTCTCTAGTAGCTATATCCTGTAATATTATTACACTCCAGAAATACATCCAGGTCCCTCTTGAATTCCTTTATTGTACTCACCCTCACCACCTCCTCAGGGAGAGCGTTCCATAGTCTCACTGCTCTTACCGTAAAGAATCCTTTTCTATGTTTGTGTACAAACCTTCTTTCCTCCAGACGCAGAGGATGTCCCCTCGTGACAGTCACAGTCCTGTGGATAAATAGATGATGGGAGAGATCTCTGTACTGACCCCTGATATATTTATACAAATTAATTAGATCTCCTCTCAGTCGTCTTTTTTCTAAAGTGAATAACCCTAATTTTGATAATCTTTCAGGGTACTGTAGTTGCCCCATTCCAGTTATTACTTTAGTTGCCCTTCTCTGAACTCTCTCCAGCTCTGCTATGTCTGCTTTGTTCACTGGAGCCCAGAACTGTACACAGTACTCCATGTGTGGTCTGACTAATGATTTGTAAAGTGGTAGGACTATGTTCTCATCACGGGCATCTATGCCCCTTTTGATGCAACCCATTATCTTATTGGCCTTGGCAGCAGCTGCCTGACACTGTTTTTTGCAGCTTAGTTTGCTGTTTATTAAAATTCCTAGATCTTTTTCCATGTCAGTGTTATTACTTATACTAATAAAAGTTATGTTTTAATGACAATACTTCAACCCTCATTTTGATACACAACTGCATTAAAAATTAGCACAAGAGATAACAGTTAAGATTAGCTTTGAAACAACAGTTGCACTTTAAGATTAAAGGCTATGTACACCTTTGGGCAATTTTTTTTAATTTTGTATATCTTCATTGTTTGCTTGTAACATGTGTATCTCCTTGTCCATTGCCCTAATAAGACCACTTAATCCTTTTCTCCATTCACCAGTACATTTTGACACCTAGTACTTCATTTTCTGCCTTTCACCCTTCCACCCCCCCCCCCCCCCTTTCCCAAATCCTAGTTTCAGTAATCCTCTCCCTACACCAGAATTCTCTCCACCAGCACAGTGGACCCCCTTCCCTTCAGGACCTATGTGCTGGTGGAGATAATTCTAGCACAGTGCACCTGACATAAAGCGGGTCCACTGTGCTGGGGGAGATAATTCTAGCACAGTGCACCTAAAAAGAAGGGGTCTGCTGTGCTATAATTCTCTAACCGAGCACAGTAGATTCCCTTCCTTTCAGGTGCAATTTACCTGCCAAATACAGTTTACACCTCAATTATAAATTTGTCTCGGTGGCCCTACACCAAGACTTAAGCCATGCCTTTAGCTTTTTGGATTTGTCCCATGGTACCTTATCCAGCTATCCACCCTTGTTATAGCCTAGGGACTCTGTCCTAAATCCAAGGTCTATTGGAACATTTGCCTGTGTAACTACTAATAATCAGAAGTTACTAGGATGACCTTCTGGGGCCCTCTTACTCTGGGGATCCTCCTGCAGCAAAGTCCATAAGAGAATTCAGCTGAAAGCGATCTAAAGTGTATGGTAGGTATTAGACCTACCATAAATGAGATCCTACCTGGTACTCAGTTTTTGTACATATTTGATTGCATACTGTATAGGATAAATAAACAATCTACAAAGCAAATATTTCAGATTTCCACAACTGTATACCCTATAGCTATGACAGATTTGATTTACTGCCAAATTGTTGGTTATGGATGGAGTTATAAGTTTAAGGGTTGTCTGAGACATGATCAAAAAAACTTTAGGGGCAGGTAAGCATGGTTTCAAAATAAAAAGAAAACACCACTCAACTAGTCGGATTTCCCCCGGTTCCAGTGTGGCAGCTAATGTCCCTGCAAGACAAGAAATGTGAAGTGCCATCTACACCCATTTCACTACTGCTAACCAATCAATGGCCTCAGTATTGCCATGTGTGAGGCACTGGATATTCCAACTAGATGACTGCTGAAACTGGGATGCTCCAACTAGGTGACTGGAGTTTATTTTTATTTATTTTTTAGACTATGGGGGGGGGCTAAATTATTGTAGGTCTTGGACAACCCTCTAATGTTACAAAACAGCAACTATGTTTCATTTGCATTTGTTTTACATATTAAAATTTGTCATTTAATTATTGCACATTAATTAATATATTCAAAGAAAAACTATTAGTAAATGTTGGGGAAATGCATACAAAAAATAAAAAAAATTAAATTTTTTTCTAAGTAGGAATACGGATAATCAGACACATTAGAGAGCATAAAAGACGTTTTCAAATGCTTACTCATGTAAAATTCATTATGCTGTGTTAATTTCTCTAATCTACTTTAAATAATGCTATCGTATGTCGTACATTAGTTCTCTTCAGCACCACGTTTAATTTGTAGCCATTCTAATTAAGGGCACCTTGGAAAATAACAAACCCTAGCCAGCATTTCCCCAGTCAGCACTGGTTACTGTCCTTGGTGCTGATACTAATCGAGAGGCTTCCCGCAGTGCAGTGTTTTCAGTGCTGACATTGTTACTGGTTGACAGTGGAACGAAAAGAGAAAAAAGCAGATATAGTGTAAAAAAGAAGCAAGTTTCTTAAGAAAACAATTGCCGCTACGTTATTTGAACAAACAATGTATATGCAAGAAATTGAGAGAAATAGATGCCTAGCACAATTCCTCGATCCCCTGAAATTCTAGTTTAAATGTTGTATTTTAAAACCCAACTTGAATTGATGAAATTATTCTTGCAAATGTAATATAACTATGACAGTGACAGTATGACGGGTGTGCTGTGACATTCATTTGATTGGACGCCACGCGTCATTTATTTTCAATTAAAAGGCAAAGGGTGACATTTTTTAATGCTTCCTTCCCCCCACAATGCAGATTCTTTGGACTGGTACTAACGCTAGTGTTGGATGGAAAGGAAGCTATATGAGCAGGGAAGTGGATAATGACTTGGAAGCCTCTATCTACGGCATTTTCACATACCCTTACAAATGTCATCAAGCATTTGTTATGTTCGCATACGGTAAAAGACCAGGCTGGAGTATGTTCTCATCAATTTCCAAATGAAGCTTTGATTTGCTTGAAGATTGATAACAAACATAAAATTACTGAATTAAAGCTGTCAAGTGTTGCAGTCACTATCTAATAACTGTAATACCAGTACTTTACAGCAGTATAATTAATAGGGCTATTAATAAAGACCAGGCTTAGCTAGCTTTGACATTTATATAATTATAAATCATTTTTTCAAGCATTATTAACAATGCTGGGTGTTTTTATCTCATCCCAAGCTCTGAGTGTGCTGTCCTACATTATTACGCTGAAAGATTTATTGCCAATGGTGCATGCATAAGCAAATTAAAGCAGCAGGTAAGCTATGTTCATGGTTTCTTTTGGCCTGTAGTTCTGTATCAGGATGAAATGTCATCTCCCTGTCATATGATTGAAGAAAATATGAGATACCTACACTGAACTCAAAGATCTGAAACATTTTCTACATACACAAAAGACCCATTACTCTCAAATATTGTTCACAAATCTGTCTAAATCTGTGTTAGTGAGCCCTTCTCCTTTGCCAAGATAATCCATCCCACCTCACAGGTGTGGCATATCAAGGTGCTGATTAGACAGCATGAATATTGCACAGGTGTGCCTTAGACTGCCCACAATAAAAGGACACTCCGAAATGTGCAGTTTAATCACACAGCATAATGCCATAGATGTCGCAACGTTTGAGGGAGTGTGCAATTGGCATGCTGACTGCAGTAATGTCTACCAGAGCTCTTGCCCATGCAATGAATGTTCATTTCTCTACCATAAGCCGTCTCCAAAGGCATTTCAGGGAATTTGGCAGTACATTCAACCGGCCTCACAACCGCAGACCACGTGTAACACCACCAGCCCAGGACTTCCACATCCAGCATGTTCACCTCCATGATCGTCTGAAACCAGCCACCCGGACAGCTGCAGCAACAATTGGTTTGCATAACAAAAGAATTTCTACATAAACTGTCAGAAACCGTCTTAGTGATGCTCGTCGTCCTCATCGGGGTCTGGACCTGACTGCAGTTCGTCGTTGTAACCGACTTGAGTGGGCAAATGCTCACTCGTTGGAGAGGCGTTCTGTTCACGGATGAGTCCTGGTTTTCACTGTTCTGGGCAGATGGCAGACAGCGTGTGTGGCGTTGTGTGGGTGAGCGGTTTGCTGATGCCAGGTTGTGGATTGAGTGGCCCATGGTGGTGGTGGGGTTATGGTATGGACAGGCGTATGTTATGGACAACGAACACAGGTGCATTTTATTGATGGCATTTTGAATGCACAGAGATACCGTGATGAGAGCCTGAGGCCCATTGTTGTGCCATTCATCCACGACCATCACCTCATGTTGCAGCATGATAATGCACGGCCCCATATTGCAAGGATCTGTACACAATTCCTGGAAGCTGAAAACATCCCAGTTCTTGCATGGCCAGCATACTCACCGGACATGTCACCCATTGAGCATGTTTGGGATGCTCTGGATCGGCACATACGACAGCGTGTTCCAGTTCCTGCCAATATTCTGCAACTTCGCACATCTATTGAAGAGGAGTGGACCAACATTCCACAGGCCACAATTAACAACATGATCAACTCTATGCGACGGAGATGTGTTGCACTGCGTGAGGCAAATGGTGGCCACACCAGATACTGACTGGTTTTCTTACCCCCCCCCCCCTCCCCTTCCCAGTAAGGCAAAACTGTGCACATTTCGGAGTGGCATTTATTGTGGGCAGTCTAAGGCACACCTGTGCAATATTCATGCTGTCTAATCAGCACCTTGCTATGCCACACCTGTGAGGTGGCATGGATTATCTCGGCAAAGGAGAAGTGCTCACTAACAGATTTTTCGACAGATTTGTGAGCAATATTTGAGCGTAATGGGTCTTTTGTGTATGTAGAAAATGTTTCAGATTTTTGAGTTCAGCTCATGCAAAATGGGAGCAAAACCGAAAGTGTTGCATTTATATTTTTGCTTAGTGTATTTTTAGCTCAGTAATATCATAGGCTGTATAAACAAAATGCTTTATTTATGATGTTTAAAAATAATCCATAAAAATACTATTAGGGCGGTTCGCATTGGCATTAGGGAATTCCATTATAACAGAGTTATAACAGAATATAACAGAATTTTGGGATGGAAACCAAAACGGAACCCTTTGAGAGGCATTGCCTTTTTCTCCGTCCTAATACTTGTCTATGGGGCCAAATAACAGTTCCGTCTGGTTCCGTTATACATGATGGAAAAAATTGTCCTGTTGACAGGACCCACCCTTACAGCTACCTATGGCATGTTCAAGCAACCTTGATCTGGTCTAAAATGCAATATTGAGGTCCCTGGGAAAAAAAATCCAGTTGTGGCCATCTCATCAGTAACAATGCCATATAAAGTGTGCTTTACCAAAACAGATAATTCCTCCTTAGACATTTATGGCATACCCACAGAATGTGCTATAATAAGTATATAATAGCCATGGATCCCACCTTTGGGACCTGCACCTATCTGCAGAATTCGCTCTATTCACTCGTATGGGAGTTCCAAAAACAGCCTAGAAAGCCTGGGTTGGGAGTTCCATTCTGGAGATAGGTGAAAGATCCACATCTATCAGATGCTTAGAAGGAGTATGTCACCAGGAAATCCATTGTTAAATAACTTGTCTTATATGGTTCACTGCTGTACATAATGATGTCTTTCACTTTTACAAGGGGTTGCGCCATAAACTAGTTTTCACTCTAAAGTTTATTTTCATCAATTAATCTAGCTCCCATTCCTCCTTAAATTTTTTTTTTTTTTTTTTTTTGTTTAGTTTTTTATTTTTATTTTTCAAATTTACCTCACTTGCAGTTCTCTTATCCCTCATGCTTCAATCATATTTCCTGGTTTGTCATATGACTGCTGTCCCATCACGCCTTAGGGCAGTGAGATGTTTCTTGACATCAACACTAACTAGTTCATTTTCTACTTCCACATATTCAAAATGCTCTGTGTAACAGAAACAACTTGTGCTAATGTACATTATTTATCAGAGCAAAATTCATCCTTATATTGTTATGTCTATCCATCCATCAATAACTGACACTGTAACTGACATGTAACTGACACTGCACATAGTGAGTGGTTATTGAAGAAAAGGAAAATATGCACTGTGAGCATGTGCGTCCTGTATTGTAAGCCTCCACTACAGGACGTAACCGCAACTGAAAATCAAAACTGATTTGGCACACGATGCAATGGTACGCTAATAATTTTGGAATAAGGCCGTTTTGATAAATGGTGGAAAGTGATATAACAGCGATATCTCTTGGGCGGGATACATTTATATTAGTGGCACAACTCCTTTAACAAGGATGAGCCAGAGTAGAGGATGGCAGTGGTAGTGTCTCTATCACAGTCAGTCATAGTGGCTTTACTCACACTGTTGCTCCCTAGGGTCTTGTAATGAAAGGAGGGTGCACGCTTTCTTTCCTTGGGGCACATTCTGGTTCTGAGGCTACTGCCTGATGGTAGTTGGGGTGCCCATGATGTAAAAAGGGTTATGCCATGATTGATATAAAAAATTTAACTCAGACCTCGTATAGTACATGACGATACCTTTCTAATAAAGCTAGAACTAGCCCTGTACTGCACATGGGTCCAAAGAGCTCCCCATTCATTGCTCCAATTTCTCTGCTAGATTATCTTCAGCCTGGCAGCTCAGGGGGGTGTCCTGTCTCTCCCTATAACTGCCACAGCTTCTAACAGAACGTATGACTGGTGGCAGTTGAAGATTTAGCCCAGTGAGATGGACAAAAAATAAGGACATTAACAAACAGCAGGTGGCGCTATATAGATACATTTTATTTAATAGGTCACTGGCTGTACAAAATTTTTCATTACATGAAGATACAAAAGTATTCAGATCCATGTGCTGGCTTGAAAAATGCAGAATATGTTTCGTGACACAACTGCTTTAAAGGGCTTCTGTCACCCCACTAAAGTTATTAATTTTTTTTGGGCTATTTAAATTCCTTATACTGCGATAAATGAAAATATAATGGTGTTACTTACTTTCCTTCAGTAGTTTCTTATAAAAACGAACTTTTATAATACGTAAATTAGGTCTCTACCAGCAAGTAGGGCTCTGAGATGAGGAGGCTCGCCTCCTCAGAACTCCCTCAGTGCGCCTCGACGATGACGTCTTCTCTTTCGGTGATGTCATCGGCGCAGGCGCACTGAGGGAGTTCTGAGGAGATGAGCCTCCTCATCTCAGAGCGCCGAATGAACACAGGCGCACGATTTTTGAAATGCTGACAGGGCCGGCCGGAGGAGGAGATCGCGGCTGGCCCTGTCAATCAACACGACGAGGGGGCGTTTTTTTTGTGGCGGCTACCAGCAAGTAGACACCCTACTTGCTGGTAGAGACCTAATTTACATATTATAAAAGTTCGTTTTTATAAGAAACTACTGAAGAAAAGTAAGTAACACCATTATATTTTCATTTATCGCAGTATAAGGAATTTAAATAGCCCCAAAAAAAGAAAATGACTTTAGTGGGGTGACAGAAGCCCTTTAAGTGTTTGTATGGATACAAGGCAGGGTCTAATGCAATGGCCAGTGTTTGGTGCAGGGGTAAGTAACCAGGCAAGATTTAACAGAACAAACATCTCTCTTTAGTAAAGTGCGAAATGGGAATTGTAGTACATCCAAAGATACAAAACTTAGTTCCCACAATATACAGTATCAATTTTTCCAGATGATTTTGTATGGATTTGAGCAAGAATGTAAATTATACTCTTTCCTCTCTATCTTTCTCAAGTCTCTTCCTGCACAATCTATAGCTGGCAATCTCACTTTTTGCAATGGTGCCTATAATTTGCAACTAAGGCATACAGTTGTTTTTTTTTCAGATACAACTGACCATCATGTCCAAGTGTGAAGGATTTCTTAAAGGACATCTATTAGCAGATTTGGACCTATAAAACTGGCTGACCTATTGCATGTGCACTTGATAGCTGAAGGCATCAGTGTTGGTCCCATGTTCTGGCGGGCAGTTGAGTGGTAGGACCCCATGCGTGTTGAGACACCGTGACGTGGTGCATGAGGGGCTCCGATATGTTCCTGACTAGAAGATATTGGCAAAGTTCTCAGCTTTTAACATCAGCCTGAGGAATTAGCTAGTATTGTCAGTTGCTTATCATTTTGGTGCATTTTTTGCAGTGATTTTTGTATGTATATTTTTTCATCTGCACAATTTATCATTTTGTGTAAGATGTTCTTGTGGTGCATGCGGTCCGCCCCGGCATCCTCCATTGTACGCATTTTTTGCTGGGGATTGCCGTTGTCTGCGGACCGCATGCGGAGGAATTGCTCCCCCGGTAATAGACACGCTACAGTGTCTGGGTTTGGAGCATTTACACACGTTTAGGCCACTATTTTCTGTGTTTTTTATATGCAAATGAGCCTCTATGAGCAACAAGCATGTTGCCATTATGCCTAGAGGCTCCACTCTCTCTGCAACTGCCAGGCCCTTTGCACTTTGACTTTAGGAGAAGTCAGAGCCAGGCATGATGAAGTTTACACTGCCTGGCTCTGTCAATCAAAATGCAGAGGGCGTGACAGTTGCAGAGAGAGCGGAGCCTCTAGGGGTAACTGCAGTGCCTCCATTGCTCTTAGAAACTAATTTATATATATTAACCACTTCAACCCCGAGCCTGTTTTCACCTTCCTGCCCAGGCCATTTTTTGCAAATCTGACATGTGTCACTTTATGTGGTGAAACTTTAAAACGCTTTTACTTATACAGGCCATTCTGAGATTATTTTCTTGTCACATATTTTACTTCATGACAGTGGTAAAAATGAGTAAAAAAAATCATTTTTATTCATAAAAAAATACCAAATGTACAAAATTTTTAAAAAATTAGCAAATTTCCAAATTTCTATTTCTCTACTTTTATAATAGATAGTAATACCTCAAAAAATAGTAATTACTTTACATTCCCCATATGTCTACTTCATGTTTGGCTCATTTTTAAAATTACATTTTATTTTTTGGGGACATTAGAAGGCTTAGAAGTTTGAAAGCAAATCTAGGAATTTTTCGGAAAATTTCCAAAACCGACTTTTTAAGGACCAGTTCAGGTCTGAAGTCACTTTGTGAGGCTTACATAATAGAAACCACCCAAAATGACCCCATTTTAGAAACTACACCCCTCAAGGTATACAAAACGTACTTTACAAACTTTGTTAACCTTTTAGGTGTTGCACAAGAATTAATGGAAAATGGAGATGGAATTTCAGAATTTCACTTTTTTGGCAGATTTTACATTTTAATCCATTTTTTCCAGTAGCAAAGCAAGGGTTAACAGCCAAATAAAACTCAATATTTACTACCCTGATTCTGCGTTTTACATAAATACCCCACATATGATTGTAAACTG
Source organism: Bufo gargarizans (assembly GCF_014858855.1). NCBI lineage: Eukaryota > Metazoa > Chordata > Amphibia > Anura > Bufonidae > Bufo > Bufo gargarizans. The sequence continues at coordinate 587,734,811 of NC_058080.1, read as the reverse complement.
CTGTACGGGCACACGGCAGGGCGCAGTAGGAAAGGAACGCCATATGGTTTTTGAAAGGCAAATTTAGCTGAACTGGTTTTTAGATGCCATGTCCCATTTGAAGCCCCCCTGATGCACCCCTACAGTAGAAACTCAAAAAAGTTACGACATTTTGGAAACTACGGGATAAGGTGCCAGTTTTATTGGTACTATTTTGGGGTACATATGATTTTTAATTGCTCTAAATTACATTTTTTGTGAGGCACCATTTTTATTTTTTATTTTTACAGGGTTTACCTGATGCTGCCACCACCTTCAAACTGTGTCACCTTGCCACTCTGTGGCCTCCACATTCTGCTACCATCTCCACACTCTGTCAATGTGCCACTCTGTGGCCTCCTGATGCTGCTGCCACCTCCACACTATGTCACCTTGCCAATCTGTGGCCTCCTGATGCTCTTGCCACCTCCACACCATGTCACCTTGCCACTCTGTGGTCTGCTCATGTTGCTGCCACCTCCACACTATGTCACCTTTTCACTCTGTGGCCTCCTGATGCTGCTGCACCTCCACACTATGTCACCTTGCCAATCTGTGGCCTCCTGATGCTCTTGCCACCTCCACACCATGTCACCTTGCCAATCTGTGGTCTGCTCATGTTGCTGCCACCTCCACACTATGTCACCTTTTCACTCTGTGGCCTCCTGATGCTTCTGCCACCTCTTCACTCTGTCACCTAGTCACTCTGAGAGTGGCAAGGTGACATAGTGTGGAGATGGCAGCAGCATCAGGAGGCCACAGAGTGGCAAGGTGACATAGTGTGGAGGTGGCAGCAGCATGAGTAAACCACAGAGTGACTCGGTGACAGAGTGAAGAGGTGGCAGCAGCATCAGGAGGCCACAGAGTGAAAAGGTGACATAGTGTGGAGGTGGCAGCAACATGAGCAGACCACAGAGTGGCAAGGTGACATGGTGTGGAGGTGGCAAGAGCATCAGGAGGCCACAGATTGGCAAGGTGACACAGTTTGAAGGTGGTGGCAGCATCAGCAGACCTCAGTGGCAAGGTGATATAGTGTGGAGGTGGCAGTAGCATGGGGAGGACGCAGAGTGGCAAGGTGACATAGTGTGGAGGTGGCAGCAGCATGAGGAGACCGCAGAGTGGCAAGTTGCGGAGATAGCAGCAGCATCAGGAGGCCACAGAGTGGCAAGGTGACATAGTGTGGAGGTGGCAGCTGCATGAGTAGACCAGAGTGATCCGGTGACAGAGTGAAGAGGTAGCAGCAGCATCAGGAGGCCACAGAGTGGAAAGGTGAAATAGTATGGAGGTGGCAGCAGCATGAGGAGACCACAGAGTGGCAAGGTGACATAGTGTGGAGATGGCAGCAGCATCAGGAGTTCACAGAGTGGCAAGGTGACATAGTGTGGAGGTGGCAGCAGCATGAGTAGACCACAGAGTGACCCGTTGACAGAGTGAAGAGGTGGCAGCAGCGTCAGGAGGCCACAGAGTGAAAAGGTGACATAGTGTAGTGGTGGCAGCAGCATCAGGAGGCCACAGAGTGGCAAGGTGACATATTGTGGAAGTAGGTGTCAATACCAGTACCAGCTGAAGATGGTGGGTGAAAGAAGGAGCACTTGGCATCAGATGTGTGGCATCAGGTGGGTTGCCGCATCAGAATAGTAGCTGAGGCAGGTAGAAACCGCTCTATTTTGTCAAAGTGTTGGTGTGGCACCATGGATAATCTAGTCTGATGCATCAGGCATTGGTGGGTGGAAATCCTGGCTGATCCACGCCTGATTCATCTTGACAAAGGTCAGTCTCTCCATATTTTGGGTGGACAGGCGAGTTCTTCTTGGGGTAATTATGGCCCCTGCTGTACTAAACACCCGCTCTGATGCCAAACTACTGGCCGGGCAGGACAGCTTTTCCAGGGCAAACTTTTCCAGTTGCGACCACAAATCTAGTTTTGCTGGCCAGTAGTCCAGCAGATCTTCAATGATGGCTAGCAGTGTACACTACAAGTATGCCACCACCTGCTGGTTCAGGTTCTGCTCTATGTGTAGCTGCTGTTGAGTAGGTTGCTGATTTTCAAGTGCTGATTTTTTATGTGCATTGGAGATATTCAGGATACTAATTTAGTCTAACTCAGAGCTTTCCAGCAGAACTTCAGTGGTGTTTCTGGTGGATACTCAGACACTGTGTTTCAAAAGAGGTAAGGAATTTGTTAGACAGGGTATCACTATTGTCTGATTGCAAATGAGCATAGGCGAGTAAGGTGTTAAATTGCTGTTGGGGGAGGAGCCTTTGTGGGAGTGTGTGGGAGTGTGTGTATATATAGCATCATAGTATTAGCTTGCTAATCATAGCTTGCTGATTTTGTAAGTGCATTGGAGATATTCAGGAGATACTCAGGAGGTAATCTGGAGGTGGATACAATCTAAACAAGTAAGATTTGTTGTTTAAAATCTTTCCCCTCTTTACAATGGCAGACCTGGTTCTGTGCAGGAATTGTTGTGCTTTTATTTCAGGTTCCACTCTTCAGAGGTTTGAATACTGTCTGATCTGTAGACAGCTCTCCATAATGCAGCAGGAAATTGCCTTTTTGAAATATGAGATTTGTAAATTAACCATTAAACAAACTCAGGCTGAGAACGTTGCAATGCCACTGCCACAGAGGCCCCCTAGAAATGGAAGATGGGTTACTGCAGGTTCTGGTAGACTGAGAGTTGTGGATAGAAGACATGTCCCACAGTCTATGGCTCTCCATAATTCATTTGCAGCACTTTCAGAGTACAAGAGCAACATGGAGGATGGCTCAAGCACAGTGGGTGAGAAACAATAATCTCCCATGCCTAAAGTATGCAAGACTGCAGCCAAAGACAAAAAGGAGAAGGTGAGGACTGATAGTAAGCAGCTGTTGGTGGGTGATTTCATCATAAGAGGTGTGAAGTTTGAGGAGAATGGTGTGAGATGTCTCCCTGGTGCTACCACTAGCAGGGATAGACGACGGATCCTTAATATTGTTAGGCAAGCAAAGTAGGAAAGGGAGGTGGATGTTATTGTCCATCTTGGGACAAATGATCTGGCTTGCAATGAGGTTTCAAAGGTGAAAGAAGCTTTTCACACACTTGGAAAGGATATACGGGAGGTTGCATCAACTGTTTCATTCTCTGCAGTTTTGCCTGTGCATAACCTTCAGCATGACAGGAAGATGCGCATTAAGGAATTCAATGCATGGCTTGGCGAATGGTGTCTGAACCAAGGGTTTGGCTTTGTGTCTCATGTTAGCTCTTGTTGGAATGGAAAAGAACTGTACAAGAAAGATGGTTTGCATCTTTCTCTCAAGGGAACGAATGTCCTCGGTGAACAGTTCCAAGTATTTTCTAAGGAGCATTTAAACTAGGAAAGGGGGGCAAAAGAGTGATAATCCAGCATTCCAACTGCCCCTGGAACAAAGCCAGAAGAGGCCAGTAGCACAAAGGTTAAGAAATGACAAGCTCAAATTCTTGTCTACAAATGCTCGCAGTTTAGGGAATAAGATCAATGAACTTGAGGCTATAATCGCATCTGAAAATATAGATGTAGTGGCTGTTACTGAGACGTGGTTCAATGGGAGTAATGACTGGGATATAACAATACCAGGGTTCTCTCTATGCAGGAAAGACAGAGAAGGCAAGAAAGGGGGAGGGGTGGCCCTGAAAGATAGCATGAAATCTAATTTGATACAAGTTAGCGAGAACAATTTAGAGTCCGTTTGGGTTACCTTGCAGCTTTATAATCATAAGGTAACTCATGTAGGTGTGATATATAGACCACCTAGCAAAGTTTAAGAATTAGATGATCTACTAGTTGAAGAAATAGCTAAAATGACCTTGAAGGGGGAAGTTATCATTATGGGAGACTTCAATCTTCCTGATATAAACTGGAAAACCAAAATAGCTAGTTCTGCCAGGAGTACAGATTCTAAATTCCCTACTGGGATTATCTCTACAGCAAGTAGTGGAGGAGCCAACCCGGAAGGAGGCCATTTTAGATTTAGTATTTACAAATGGGAATTGTCACGAGGGTGTCAAGAACCACGCCTGACTCCGTGATACCCGGGGTCAGGAAGTCGCAGCGGTTGGCTGCACACTCTATGTAGAAATATAGGGCTGTTTCTTTATGGTAGCTTTCTTGGTTTGCTTTGCAACCCTTTTTGGCTCACTCAGGGATCTGTAGCTCCTTCTCCTCAGCTGTTCCTTGTCCAGGACTCCCAACCTCCTTATATTCCCCTCTCCCACTTCTCTGGTTGCCAGATATAGAGCTTCCTGCCTGGACTTCAATACTGACCCACTGGAGCTGTGTTGCTGCGTTCCCTGGTTGTTGTTCCAGAACGTTACCCTCCGGATCCCAGTTGGGCCTTTGTGGTCTGCGGTTGTCGCCCACCTGGGATTATATGTTTGTCTGTATTGTCTGTCCTTTCCTTGGTGTTTTCCTCTTAGTGTCAGTGGTGCGGACTAGTGATCCCACCGCCCCGTTCACTGCCTAGGGCTCATTTTAGGGAAAGCCAGGTTTAGGCACGTGATCGGTGTACGGGTGAGGAACCCGTCTAGGGACGTCAGGGCAGTCAGGTGCCAGCCGCAAGGTGAGTCAGGGGTCACCACCTTTCCCTCTCCCTTGGGCAGGGCCTTCCCTTTTCCCTCCCTTTGCGTGACGCCGGTCATTACATTATATCTGGCCCTTATTTTGTGTAGGTAAAAAAAAACAAAACATTTTTTTACCTACTTAGTATGGATCCAATTGCTGCTTTGTCAAAGCAATTTCATGGCCTGTCTTTGGAGGTGGCAGGATTGAAGGCGTCGGTCCTCCAGCAACAGCAGCAATTACAACTGACCGCAAGCCCAGCGGTTGCTACAGGTAACCAGGTTGTTGCGGAACCCAAGGTTGCTCTCCCTGACAGATTTTCTGGGGGAAGGGACAAGTTTGTGACATTCCGTGAGGCCTGTAAATTATATTTTAAGCTGCGCCCTTACTCCTCTGGTAATGAAGAACAGCGGGTGGGGGTTGTTATTTCCCTGCTGCAGGGGGACCCGCAATCCTGGGCGTTCTCTTTACCCATATATGACGACCCTGACCGAGTCGCACTGGCTGAATCAAAATTACGGAGACTCCTACAGGGAGAGCGGCCAGTAGAGGAGTATTGCTCTCAGTTCAGTAGGTGGGCTACGGATACCCAGTGGAACGACCCGGCTCTCCGGAGTCAGTTCTGCTCTGGGTTATCCGAAAGGGTTAAGGATGCGCTGACGCTGTATGAGACCCCCTTTTCCCTTGATGCGGTTATGTCCCTTTCTATCCGAATAGATAGACGTCTTAGGGACAGATTGAAAGACCCGGAGCAATTGGTAACCCCTCCCAAGCAGCAGTTAGTCTGTACGGACTTAGACGAGCCTATGCAGCTAGGAGGAACTTCTCGTCAGGTCCATCCTCCTGAGGTTCGCCGTAAGCGTGGGGTTTGTTTTTTCTGTGGGGAGAGGGGTCATTTCATTAATGTCTGTCCTTCTTTCCTCAAAAACAAAAGACCGTCGGAAAACTACTAACCCCAGGCTGTGTGGAGGATGTCAGCCGGGGGGTATATGTTTCCTCCATACGAACATCGCAATTTGTGTTGCCAGTGGTTGTTGTGTTTGGCGCTAAGACGGAGACCATTTCTTTTTTTCTAGACAGTGGAGCAGGAGTAAATTTGATAGATGCCCATTTTGCCCACACTATGGGTTTGTATCTCTGTACGCTACAGAGACCTATTCCCATTTTCGCTATTGATTCTGCTCCTCTGTCATAGAGAAACCTCACTCACATTGTCCATAACTTACACCTTCGGGTAGGGGACCACCATAACGTGATGCTTTCATGTTATGTTCTGGAGGGGCTTCCCACTCCGGTGGTGCTGGGCCTTCCCTGGTTGGTAGCGCACAATTCAGTGGTGGATTGGCAGGCCAGGGAGATATTGGAGTGGAGTGAGCATTGCAGAGAAAATTGCTTAAATAGCAATTGCTTAGTCTCCTCCATAGCTACCCTACCTACATTTTTTTCGGACTTTGAAGACGTTTTTTCTAAAAAAGGGTTGTCACCGTCCTTATGATTGCCCGGTTAACCTTATTCCCGACGCAAAATTACCCAAGACCAGGTTATATAATCTTTCGGGTCCGGAGAGACAAGCCATGAAAGATTATATCTCCGAGAGCTTGGCTAAGGGACACATCAGACCCTCTTCTTCACCCGTGGCTGCAGGGTTTTTCTTCGTTTAAAAAGAAAGATGGGGGCCTGCGTCCTTGCCTAGATTTTCGCAAATTAAACCGGATAACCATCCGAGACCCATACCCTCTTCCTCTCATTCCTGACCTGTTTAATCAGATTGCGGGTGCTAGGTGGTTCTCCAAACTTGATCTTAAGGGGGCCTACAATCTGATTCATATCAAGGAGGGGGATGAGTGGAAGACAGCTTTTAACACCCCTGAGGGGCATTATGAAAATCTAGTCATGCCTTTCGGTCTGACCAATGCTCCTGCTGTCTTCCAACATTTCGTTAATGACATTTTTAGTCATCTTATCTGCAGGTTTGTGGTAATATACCTAGATGATATTTTAATTTATTCGTCTGATCTGAAAACACATGAGGTGCATGTCAGACAAGTACTGCAGGTCCTACAGACGAATAAATTATATGCTAAAATTGAAAAGTGTGTCTTCGCCGTTCAGGAGATACAATTCCTAGGTTATTTATTATCTGCTTCAGGTTTCCGTATGGATCCTAGGAAGGTCCAGGCAATTTTAGATTGGGATCTTCCTGAGAACTTCAAAGCACTGCAACGGTTCTTGGGCTTCGCAAATTTCTATAGGAAATTCATTAAAAATTATTCAGTTATTGTAAAACCCCTTACTGACATGACTAGGAAGGGGACTGATTTTTCTAAATGGTCTGACGCCGCTAAAATTGCATTTTCCTCTCTAAAAGAGAGGTTTACCTCGGCACCTGTACTAGTCCAACCTGATGTCTCCCAGCCTTTTATTGTTGAAGTCGATGCGTCAGAGGTGGGAGTGGGGGCTGTGCTGTCTCAGGGTCCGTATCCTGGCAAATGGCGTCCTTGTGCTTTCTTTTCTAAAAAACTATCTGCAGCAGAAAAGAACTATGATATTGGCAATAGGGAACTATTAGCTATTAAACTAGCGTTTGAAGAATGGCGTCACTTTTTAGAGGGGGCAATCCACCCCGTCACTGTGATTACAGACCAGAAAAACCTTCTGTACCTCGAATCAGCTAAGCGTCTCACCCCTAGACAAGCTAGGTGGTCGCTATTTTTTACCAGGTTTAACTTTGTTATTACCTATCGTCCTGGGGCAAAAAATACCAAGGCTGATGCATTATCTCGTTGTTTCCCTGGAGGGGGTAATGTGAGTGATCCGGTACCCATTCTACAAAGAGGAGTGGTTGTCTCTGCGGTACACTCTGCTCTGGAGGGAAAGGTGTTAGAGGCCCAGGGGGACGCCCCGGTCTCTTGTCCCTCAGAGAAATTGTACCGTTGAATCTGCGTTTCGAATTAATAAAGGAACATCATAATTCGGCACTTGCTGGGCACCCGGGTAGTAAAGCAACCTTGGAGCTATTGTATCGTCGTTTTTGGTGGCCAAGGTTGCGTCAGGATGTAATGGATTTTGTGTCTTCTTGTTCTACTTGTGCGCGCGAAAGTCTGTCATACACGTCCTGCAGGGTCTTTATTACCACTTGTCATTCCCAATAGGCCATGGACACATCTGTCAATGGATTTTATCACTGACTTACCTTTGTCTGCGGGTAAAACAGTTATTTTGGTAGTAGTGGACAGGTTTAGCAAAATGGTACACTTCATTGCGTTACCCGCACTACCTAATGTTAAGACTCTTGCTCAGGTATTCATCAGTGAAATCGTGAAGCTTCACGGGGTCCCTTCCGATGTTGTTTCGGATCGGGGTACCAAGTTTATTTCTACATTTTGGAAAGCTTTTTGTTCCCGTTTGGGGGTACACTTGTCATTTTCCTCAGCTTTCCATCCTCAGTTGAATGGACAGACTGAGCGTACCAACCAAAACCTTGAGACATATCTAAGATGTTTTGTGTCTGAAAACCAAGAGTTGTGGTCATCATATTTACCGTTAGCTGAGTTTGCCATAAATAATCGTCATCAGGAATCCACTGGCAAGTCACCATTTCTTGGTGTATATGGTTTTCATCCCCAATTCTGTACTTTCAAAGAGGGGGGGTCTTCTGGGGTTCCCGAAGAGGAACGTTTTTCGTCATCTCTTTCATCGGTATGGCAGAAGGTGCAAGCTAACTTGAAAAATATGGGAGGTAAATACAAATGCATGGCTGATAAGTGGTGGTGCGGACTAGTGATCCCACCGCCCCGTTCACTGCCTAGGGCTCATTTTAGGGAAAGCCAGGGTTTAGGCACGTGATCGGCGTACGGGTGAGGAACCCGTCTAGGGACGTCAGGGCAGTCAGGTGCCAGCCGCAAGGTGAGTCAGGGGTCACCACCTTTCCCTCTCCCTTGGGCAGGGCCTTCCCTTTTCCCTCCCTTTGCGTGACGCTGGTCATTACAGGAATTTGGTATCTGATATTACTGTAGGGGGAAGCTTGGGATCTAGTAATCACCATTTAGTGTGGATTACTATAAGTACAGTGACTGAGTCACACCACACAAAACAAAAGTTTTAGACTCTAGAAAAACAGACTTTTCTAAAATTAGAATAGTGGTATACGAGTCCCTATCAGATTGGAACAGTGTCATTGGAGTCCAGGAGAAATGGGACTACTTAAAAGTGGCACTATTGAAGGCAACAGAAAATTGCATTAGGCTTGTCAGTAAAAGCAAAAAAAGGAAGAGATCACTGTGGTACTCAGCAGAAGTGGCCAAAATCATTAACAAAAAGATAGCATTTAGGAATTATAAAAAACGAGGATGACAGGCAAATTTATAAGATTAGGCAGAGAGAGGCCAAACAAGTTATAAGAGCTTCTAAAGCACAGGCAGAAGAGAAATAAGCTTAGTCAGGGTAAAAAAGTCGATAAGGCATTCTTCAGATACATAAATGAAAAAAAGGAAACTAAAACAAGGAATTACCAAATTAAAAACAAAAGAAGGAAGGTATATGGAAGAAGATAAAGAACTAGCTGACTGCCTCAATGAATACTTCTGTTTAGTTTTTACAAAGGAAAATGAAGGAAAAGGACCTCAGTTAGGAAAGAAGACTAATTAATCTTTTGATGCATGTGTCTTTATAGAGAAAGAGGTTCTAAGTCAGCTGTCTAAAATTAATACAAATAAGTCACAGGGGCCTGATGGGATACACCCAAAGCTATTAAAAGAGCTTAGCGGTGAACTAGCAAAACCATTAACAGATTTATTTAACCAATCACTGGCAACAGGAGTCATCCCAGAAGATTGGAAATTAGCAAATGTTGTGCCCATTCACAAGAAAGGTAGTAGGGAGGAATCGGGAAACTATAGGCCAGTAAGCCTGACATCAATAGTGGGGAAATTAATGGAAACCATACTTAAGGAGAGGATTGTGGTGCCTGAGTTATTCGAGTAGCCCACCCATAAACAAACACTGGTCCTGTTGAACTCTGGGGCCTGGCTCTGTTCTGTATGTCCCCAGCTGTTGAGTGTGCGTCTGTTACTCCTTGCTTCATTGTTGTTCTCTAGCTTGGAGCTGTGGGTACTTGGTGGGCAGAGGCCAACTGCGCTCTGCCCAGATGCCAGCTCTTCCACTGGGGTAGCCAGTGGGGAGTCTGGACAAGAGGATAGGGGAGAACAGAGGCTGACTGCGCTCTGCCCAGATTACAGCATTTCCGCTGGGATGGGGTCAGGCAATCCTACCCCCATGACCTTGTTGCGGATCGGCTGTGGAAAGGAGAGATTGCTTAAATCCTCCTCCTGGCATTCCTGCGGGGTTGGTGGGGGATCTGTACCGGCTGTTCAGCACCCCTGTAGGTCTGGTGCAGAGACAGCGGTCCCATCTGCACCATAGGAGTTAGGGATGCTGTCCCCCTGTGGTTGGGGAGAGAGACCGATTGTCTCCTCTCCCTTCAAGGTACACTGCCGCTGGGGAGCAGGACCGACTGTCCTTACTCCCTGAAACTCTGGCTGCCATTGTGGATCTGGGCCGACCGCCCAGCATCCCTGTAGGGCCGGTGGAGACATCTCGGTCCCATCTCCACCTGCCATATGGGGTTCCCCCCAGGACCAGTCTATGAGGTCCCCTACCTCCGCAGCTGGTACTGAATCAGGGGATACTTCAGTCGGATCTTCCCAGCTGTAGGGTTGTAGGTCTGGGACTGCCACCCAGCTCTCCGGCAGTGTATATTGTGGCTGAATTGAGCTGAGGAAGTATTGGTAATCCTGCTTCAGCTCCCACTCCATTGTCACTAGAGATGCCAGGTCTTGTCTCACCTCTCTCGCTGTAGCCCAATCATGCATAGCCTCCCTGTAGTCATAGATATCACAGAATCGGGACTCTCCAGCATCTCCGAACTCCGGTTCTGCAAAGGACTCAAACAACAGGCCAGGGCCATCATAATCCTCACCCTCGGGTCTGTCATGCTCAGCCATCCGGGGGAAGTGCCGAATCACATACCACCAGAGTGCCTGGTAGGCGTCATCTAGCCAAAGCTCCTTCCATACCAGGCTCTCGAGTTCTGTCACCCACTCATCCAGGGGCTGCTCTCCCAGAAGGGGCATTCTCAGGGCCACTCGCACCCGCAACTGCTACTCCTCACTGGGGAGACTTTCCCCCGCCGACGCTGTACATCTTCCAGGGCCTTGTGCCAGGCGCCTTTCCGGACTGCATTCCTCCAGTCTATGTAATCCTCCTCATCGTAGTGGAACGCTGTCTGAAGACTAGCCAATTCCATCCTGCTGTAGCCAGGGGTGCTGTAAGGATACTAGCATTGCCCTCAATATACTCCACGAACGGTGTCTCTGATCTGCTTCTCCTCACACTAGAATGCCATCCCACTGCTGCCACCACTGTAACGGATCTCCTGGCACCCCGACTGGGTACCTCCGTTGATGGATGCTTCTAGAGTGCTTCCCGAGGACTCCAAGCACTCCACACCGTAAGCACTGTAGACCCCACGAACCGCCGAAGCTTGGTTGAGGTCTCGCCGTCTCCTACCCACCCTGGACCTACTACAAGGCTTCAGGCTCCAGTGGGTGAACCTCTCCTAAATCCACAGAGCAGGAACAGCTCTTACAAGAGCTAGTAGTTATAGCCAGGTGAGTATAGCAAATATTTAGCGTATAGCAATCCCCAGTGTCGATTAGTTACCCAAACACCAGCCTCAACATGATGAAGGGTAAAACAGGAACTCCCTTTATTGAAGATCAAATCAGTATATATACAGTTCAAGAAGTCTAACAGCATAATGCAATCAACCATGAACAACATGCAAACAGACATCTTTACCCCCTCCCTAATGAATGAATAGGGAGAGAGGAGACACATGTGATGGGATTATCTTCTGAGTGTATCATAGGGTGATCTACTCATCTAGGAGTCGGCTGCTCTTATAGTCAGCTATACAGGGACAAAGGCAGGTTCAGGACAGGTGGGGGCACAGGGCCTGCTTCCAAGCCATGCCAACTAATCGTCGTGTCAGAGTAACCCACCAAATCTTGGCTGGGGGTGTCTGATGTCACTTGGGATGAAGTGGATGACTGAGTCAACCATTCAAGAACCGCTGGTTTGCTGGTCAAGACACGACCATTAGATGATACCGGGTGCTCAGGCCTCTCGCTGCGACCCCTGCTGCCACGGCCCGTTACTCTGCTGCGACCTCTGCCTGTACCAGAAACATTTAGGCCTCTTCCACTCCCCTATGCAGGGCCTGGCATTTCTCTGTCTGACATACTGTTAGATCAAATAAATAAATAAAAAGGAAATTAAAACACCCAAAGAAACTCTGTAATTTTCTCACTTCAGCACACAATGGCTACTAAGCCCTTTTTTTTACCACTAATACACACCAATAATGGCTCTGATTTTCTCACTTCACCAAACAACAGTAAAAACTTTTTTGTGCCACTAATACACACCAAAAAGGGCTTTAGAACATATAACTGCGCACCTGAACGGCAAATATATTTTTATTTTGCCACTAATACACGCCACAAAAGGATTTAGAACAAATAACTGCATCACTGAACGGCAAATATATTTTTCTTTTTCCACTACCGTATTTTTCACCCTATGAGACACGGCAGCCCGTAAGATGCAGCTAGGTTTTAGAGGAGGACAATAAGAAAAAAAAAATTCACTAGACCTCTGGTCAGACCACCAATCAGACCCCCAATGTTAATCAGACCTCAGCTGACCGCCCAATAAGGCCCCCAATGTTAATAAGACCTAAGATCAGACCCCCAATCAGATCCCAGCTCAGACCCTAATGTGAATGACTCCCAATCAGACCTCAGATGATCCCCAATCATGCCTCTCATTAGCCCTCATATTTCTCATATCAGCCCCATTCCTCTCATCAGCCCCCTATATGCCTCTCACCAGACAACCTCACTAGCCCACAGCAGCCTCTCTTCAGCCCCCATTACCTCTCATTAGCCCCCAGCAGCCTCAACTCAGCCCCATTGCCTCTTACAAACCCCCAGCAGCCTTATATCAGCCCCCATTGCCTCTCACCAGCCACTATTGCCTCTTACCAGCCCCCAGCAGCCTCTCTTCAGCTCCCATTATCTGTCATTAGCCCGCAGCAGCCTCATATACGCCCCCATTGCCTCTTACCAGCCCCCAGCAGCCTTATATCAGCCCCCATTGCCTGTCACCAGCCCCCAGCAGCGTTATATCAGCCCCCGTTGCCTGTCAACAGCCCCCAGAAGCGTTATATCAGCCCCATTGCCCCTCACCAGCCCCCACCCATGTTATATCAGCCACTAGAAGACCTACAGTGGGATGCGAAAGTTTGGGCAACCTTGTTAATCGTCGTGATTTTCCTGTATAAATCGTTGGTTGTTACGATAAAAAATGTAAGTTAAATATATCATATAGGAGACACACACAATGATATTTGAGAAGTGAAATGAAGTTTATTGGATTTACAGAAAGTGTGCTATAATTGTTTAAACAAAATTAGGCAGGTGCATAAATTTGGGCACCACAAAAAAAGAAATAATCAATATTTAGTAGATCCTCCTTTTGCAGAAATTACAGCCTCTAAACGCTTCCTGTAGGTTCCAATGAGAGTCTGGATTCTGGTTGAAGGTATTTTGGACCATTCCTCTTTACAAAACATCTTTAGTTCATTCAGGTTTGATGGCTTCTGAGCATGGACAGCTCTCTTTAAGTCACACCACAGATTTTCAATTATATTCAGGTCTGGGGACTGAGATGGCCATTACAGAACGTTATACTTGTTCCTCTGCATAAATGCCTTAGTAGATTTTGAGCAGTGTTTAGGGTTGTTATCTTGTTGAAAGATCCAGCCCCGGCGCAGCTTCAGCTTTGTCACTGATTCCTGGACATTGGTCTCCAGAATCTGCTGATACTGAGTGGAATCCATGCGTCCCTCAACTTTGACAAGATTCCCAGTCCCTGCACTGGCCGCACAGCCCACACAGCATGATGGAACCACCACCATATTTTACTGTAGGTAGCAGGTGTTTTTCTTGGAATGCTGTGTTCTTTTTCCTCCATGCATAACGCCCCTTGTTATGGCCAAATAACTCAATTTTAGTTTCATCAGCCCACAGCACCTTATTCCAAAATGGAGCTGGCTTGTCCAAATGTGCTTTAGCTCTCCTCAAGCGGCACTTTTTGTGCTGTGGGCGGAGAAAAGGCTTCCTCTGCATCACTCTCGCATACAGCATCTCCTTGTGTAAAGTGCGCCGAATGGTTGAACGATGCACAGTGACTCCATCTGCAACAAGATGATGTTGTAGGTCTTTGGTGCTGGTCTGTGGGTTGACTCTGACTGTTCTCACCATTCATCGCTTCTGTCTATCCGAGATTTTTCTTGGTCTGCCACTTCGAGCCTTAACTTGAACTGAGCCTGTGGTCTTCCATTTCCTCAATATGTTCCTAACTGTGGAAACAGACAGCTGAAATCTCTGAGACAGCTTTCTGTATCCTTCCCCTAAACCATAATGGTGAACAATCTTTGTCTTCAGGTAGTTGTTTTGAGACCCCCATATTGCTACTCTTCAGAGAAAATTAAAAGAGAAGGGAAACTTACAATTGACCCCCTTAAATACTCTTTATCATAATTGGATTCACCTGTGTATGTAGGTCAGGGGTCACTGAGCTTACCAAGCCAATTTGAGTTCCATTAATTAGTTCTAAAGATTTTGGAATAAAATGACAACCGTGCCAAAATTATTGCACCTGCCTAATTTTGTTTAAATAATTATAGCACACTTTCTGTAAATCCAATAAACTTAATTTCACTTCTTAAATATCACTGTGTGTGTCTCCTATATGATATATTTAACTGACATTTTTTATCGTAACAACCAACGATTTATACAGGAAAATCATGACGATTAACAAGGTTGCCCAAACTTTCGTATCCCACTGTATATTAGCCCCGATCAGCCTCATATGGAATAAATAAAAAAAGCACTTACCTTCCTACTCCGGACGCCGCCACTGAATGGCAAATATATTTTTCCTTTTTCCACTATTACACGCCAAAAAAGGCTTTAGAACATATAACTGTACAGCTGAACAGCAAATATATTTTACTTTTGCCACTAATACACGACAAAAAGGGCTAATAAGCCCTTTTTTCCAACTAATACAAGCCAAAAATGGCAAATAAGGCGTAGAAATATTTCCTTGTAATAAACAGTTAATGCCTGTTCTAAACAGCACTTGCACTCTAATAAGAACGGTTTGCTGATATTACAGAGCTGTATAATGGCAAGTTGGATCCCCAGTCAGTGCAGCATGGTGTAATAGGATTGTTCCTACTACCCAGGCTGTAACCTCCCCTACTGAATCCTGTTCAACATAAATGCTGTGGAATGATTCCTCCCTATTCTTTCCCTACACATTGAATAATCTTTCCCTGCACAATGGAATTTTTTCTATCACTGTCCCTAGCGCCTGCTGATGTCTCTCCCTGCACTAAGTACACTGGAAAATTGCAGAATCTAAGATGGCTGAAGCTATTTATAGGGCTGTGACATCACAGGGCTGGCTGGCTGCTGATTGGCTGCATGCACGGCATTATGGGTGATCCAGCCTTCCCAGAGTTCCTTTCCCAGCCATTTTAGGAAAAAATTTGATTCGTTACCACGAATCGTGAGAAAATTTGGCTTTGGTGCGAATCAAATTTTTCCTGAAATTCGGATCGAATTCCACTTCGTCAGCTTCAATTCGCTCATCTCTAGTCTAGACTATTAAAATATAAATATACGTGGTCAATTTACAGTTTTTTGCCCCCAAAAGAAAATATTGAATAAAAAGTGATCAAAAAATTGTATGTAACCCATAAAGGTACTAATAAAAACTACAGCTTGCCCTACAGATAACAAGCCCTTACACAGCTCTCTAGACAGAAATATAGAAAAGTTATGGGTGTCATAATATGGTGATGCAAAGGAAAAATGTTTTCAAAGGTTTTTATTTTTAAAAAAGTAGTTCAATATAATAAAAGCTAAAAAAAATTGTATCACCGTAATTGTACTTACCTACGCAGAATGTTATTTTTAGCACACATTGAAAGCCATAAAAACTAAACTAAAACAAAAACTGCTGGAATTGCAATTTTTTTCTAATTTCATCCCACAAAGATTTTTTTTTCCTATGGTAAATTAAATGGAGCCATTAAAATATACTACTTGCCCCCCAACCCAAAAAAAAAACAAAAAAAAAACAGGCCCTTTAAATGGTTAGGGTACTTTCACACTAGCGTTTTCGTTTTCCGGTATTGCGTTCCATCACAGGAGCTCAATAACGGAAAAAAACTGATCAGTTTTATCCTAATACATTCTGAATAGAGAGCAATCCGTTCAGGATGCATCAGTTCAGTCCCTCTTACGTTTTTTGGCTGGAGAAAATACTGCAGCATGCTGCATTTTTCTCACCGGCCAAAAATCCTGAACACTTGCCGAATTCGGCATTAATTTCCATTGAAATGTATTAATGCCGGATACGGTACTAAGTGTTCCAGAAAACTCGATCTGCGCATGTGCAGACATTTAAAACTGAGGAAAAAAAAAAATACCAGATCAGTTTTTTCGGATGACACCGGAGAGACGGATCCGGTATTCAATGCATTTGTCAGACGGATCTGATCGGATCCGTCTGACAAATACCATCAGTTTGTGTCCGGATTGCCTCTGCCGCAAGTGTGAAAGTACCATTATTTGAACAGAAAACTAAAAAAATGTATGGCATTTGGAAGGTGGCGAAAAAAAAAATGAAAAAAAAAAGTGGATCCGGTATTTCAATGCATTTGTCAGACGGATCTGATCGGATCCGTCTGACAAATACCATCAGTTTGTGTCCGGATTGCCTCTGCCGCAAGTGTGAAAGTACCATTATTTGAACAGAAAACTAAAAAAATGTATGGCATTTGGAAGGTGGCGAAAAAAAAAATGAAAAATAGGCTGCGTCCTGAAAGGGTTTAAAGCATATTCTGTGGATATGCCTTAAATGCCTAAGACTGCTTTCACATCAGTGCTATTGTTATACCATTATAGTAGCAAAACAACAAAAATAACATAAATGCCATATCTGACATATTACGGAAACTAATGGCACCAGATGAACTACATTGACTATAGTGGATTTCCATTAGGGAGTCTAACATTATGCTGCTCAAAATAGTCCTACATGCAGGACTATTTTGTCCAATATTTTTGACAGATTATGCAACAAAGGACCTAACAGAGCCTTTGACCCATATATAAACTCAGCCAAAGATGGGAATACAAATGATAGATAGAAAGATAGATAGATAGATAGATAGATAGATAGATAGATAGATAGATAGATAGAAAGATACATACAGTACAGACCTAAAGTTTGGACACACCTTCTTATTCAAAGAGTTTTCTTTATTTTCATGACTATGAAAATTGTAGATTCGCACTGAAGGCATCAAAACTATGAATTAACACATGTGGAATTATATACATAACAAAAAAGTGTCAACAACAACAGAAAATATGTCATATTCTAGGTTCTTCAAAGTATCCACCTTTTGCTTTGATTACTGCTTTGCACACTCTTGGCATTCTCTTGTTGAGCTTCAAGAGGTAGTCACCTGAAATGGTCTTGAATGAGAAGGTGTGTCCAAACTTTTGGTCTGTACTGTACATAGCTGGATAGATGGGTTGATAGATAGATAGATGGTTTGATAGATGGATAGGTAGAAAGATAAATAGATAGATAGATAGATAGATAGATAGATAGATAGATAGGTTGATAGATGGATAGGTAGAAAGATAAATTGATAGATAGATAGATAGATAGATAGATAGCAAGAAAGATAGATACATAGAGAGATGGGTAGATAGATTGATAAATTGATAGCTGTTTATCCCTACAATTACGTATTTGTAAATAACTAGACATTATACCTGTTACAATAACGGGTGCAAGAATTGTCCGACGCGCAGAGCAATCATCACACTGCTGTCCGGCCAATCAACGCTGCCCCACATGCCAGCCGCACCGCCCACCGTCCGCACCGAGCACCCCCCACCGAGCGCCGGCTGATCAACGCCACCCCCATACGCCTCCTGTGCTATCCATGGAACGCAGTGTGATGATTGCTCTGTGCGCTGGCCAATTCTAGCGCCCGTTATTACAAACCGGATTCCAAAAAAGTTGGGACACTAAACAAATTGTGAATAAAAACTGAATGCAATGATGTGGAGATGGCAAATGTCAATATTTTATTTGCAATAGAACGTAGATGACAGATCAAACGTTTAATCCGAGTAAATGTATAATTTTAAAGGAAAAATACGTTGATTCAAATTTTCACGGTGTCAACAAATCCCAAAAAAGTTGGGACAAGTGGCAATAAGAGGCTGGAAAAAGTAAATTTGAGCATAACGAAGAACTGGAATACCAATTAACACTAATTAGTTCAATTGGCAACATGATTGGGTATAAAAAGAGCTTCTCAGAGTGGCAGTGTCTCTCAGAAGCCAAGATGGGTAGAGGATCACCAATTCCCACAATGTTGCGCAGAAAGATAGTGGAGCAATATCAGAAAGGTGATACCCAGCGAAAAATTGCAAAGACTTTGCATCTATCATCATCAACTGTGCATAACATCATCCGAAGATTCAGAGAATCTGGAACAATCTCTGTGCGTAAGGGTCAAGGCCGTAAAACCATACTGGATGCCGTGATCTCCGGGCCCTTAAACGACACTGCACCACAAACAGGAATGCTACTGTAAAGGAAATCACAGAATGGGCTCAGGAATACTTCCAGAAACCATTGTCAGTGAACACAATCCACCATGCCATCCGCCGTTGCCAGCTGAAACTCTACAGTGCAAAGAAGAAGCCATTTCTAAGCAAGATCCACAAGCTCAGGCGTTTTCACTGGGCCAGGGGTCATTTAAAATGGAGTGTGGCAAAATGGAAGACTGTTCTGTGGTCAGACGAGTCACGATTCGAAGTTCTTTTTGGAAATCTGGGACGCCATGTCATCCGGACCAAAGAGGACAAGGACAACCCAAGTTGTTATCAACGTTCAGTTCAGAAGCCTGCATCTCTGATGGTATGGGGTTGCATGAGTGCGTGTGGCATGGGCAGCTTGCATGTCTGGAAAGGCACCATCAATGCAGAAAAATATATTCAGGTTCTAGAACAACATATGCTCCCATCCAGACGTCATCTCTTTCAGGGAAGACCCTGCATTTTTCAACAAGATAATGCCAGACCACATTCTGCATCAATCACAACATCATGGCTGCGTAGGAGAAGGATCCGGGTACTGAAATGGCCAGTCTGCAGTCCAGATCTTTCACCTATAGAGAACATTTGGCGCATCATAAAGAGGAAGGTGCAACAAAGAAGGCCCAAGACGATTGAACAGTTAGAGGCCTGTATTAGACAAGAATGGGAGAGCATTCCTATTTCTAAACTTGAGAAACTGGTCTTCTCGGTCCCAAGACGTCTGTTGAGTGTTGTAAGAAGAAGGGGAGATGCCACACAGTGGTGAAAATGGCCTTGTCCCAACTTTTTGGGGATTTGTTGACACCGTGAAATTCTGATTCAACATATTTTTCCCTTAAAATGGTACATTTTGTCAATTTAAACTTTTGTTCCGTGATTTATGTTCTATTCTGAATAAAATATTAGAGGTTGGCACCTCCACATCATTGCATTCAGTTTTTATTCACTATTTGTATAGTGTCCCAACTTTTTTGGAATCCGGTTTGTATTAATAATGACATTACAGGCATAATGTCATTATTTATAAATATGTAATTGTAGGGACAAACAGCTGACATAAATATCCATGTGTCAGTTATTCATTTATATCTTAATTTCTAGGAAGAAATAACAGAGGAACAATATAAAGTTCTAAGAAAAAAAAGGAAACAGCATTGTGATTTCATGAGGAATACAAATATTCAGTTAAAAAAAGAGATAACAAGACCTCTTTAACACAAATTAGTGTTTGCAGTAATAGCAACGTTTTTAAGTGCCTGATATCACCGGTATGTCCTAGCGGTTTATGCAATTTTAACTAACCAAGATAGTGTATTTATTGTCAAAAGAAAAACTGCCTACATTTTTGTTTGTTTTATGTATCTTTGTTACAGAAAGTTTGGTTAACGTTGTAACTTTTACTTTGAATGTATGTAAAAATGTAATTGTATGTAGTGCCTGATAATGTTTTTATTTATTTTACATAACTTTGTTGTAGAAGGTTTGGTTACCTTTGTAAATTTTAATTTGAGTGTATATAAAAATGTATTTGTATGTAAACAGTTAGAAACATAAATAGATAGGTAATGACGAAAAAAGGACAGCACTCCAGGTAAAAAAAGCAATGGTGTTTAATCACCCATGTGGATGGCGAATCCACATGGGTAATTAAACACCATTGCTTTTTTACCTGGAGTGCTGTCCTTTTTTCGTCATCGTTCATCTGGGGTAAGCAGCTACATCCCTGGACCTAGCACCCATATTGCTTGTTTCCAGTGCTGCCATTAATTTCCTATTTATATAGATAGGTAGATATATGGATAGATTGATAGAAAGACAAATAAATAGATAGATAAATATAATAGATAATAGATAGATACAATAGATAGATATACAATAGCTATACAATAGATAGATAGATATAGATATAATAGATAAATAGAGGGAAAACGGGAGCGAGCGCCGCAGGGTTTAAATACCCCAGCAGCACTGCGCTCGGGAGATCGGAACCTCTACCTGCCTCCCTGCAGAGCGCTGTGCTCTGTGCTCAGGAGTCTACCCACTGCAAGAAGGAGAGCGCAGGTAGTGATGTGCTGCACTGCGCTCTGAAGACCAGAGTGAAGATTGCCCCCCCCCCCTTCCACTAAGAGCGCTGGGAAGGAAGGAGCTGCGCTAACCCTATACAGTCCTGCACATACCTGACCATCCCAGACTGGAGGAAGAGGCTGGCAGCGCTCAGAAGAGAGGTGGAGGGGGCTGAGTCCAGAGAAGTTGAACCCAGAGCAGCCCAGAGGAGGAGAGCAGAAGGACGGAGCAGCCAGAGGGACTGAGAAGTTGAGCAGCTGGCTAAGTATAGCTTTCCCTGCCTCTTCCTTAACCCCTGCTGCCCTGTACCCCAGTAGTAACTCCTGCTGTACCTTGCTCTGCTGCCCCAGCCCACAGTCCCCTGTACCCCTGCAGCCCCAGCCTCCCCCATTAACCCCTGCTCTGCCCTGCAAGTCCCTGCAGAGCATTAACCCCTACATTGCCCTGTCCCTGCAGAGCATTAACCCTTGCTGTCCAGCTACAACCCTGTGTACCCTGGCCTGCAAGTATTGACCCCTGCAGTGCCACAATTACCCCTTGTACCCCAAGGATGCCATGGAGAAGCAGGAAAAAAAAATATAGAAATAAAAATACCTTCTTTGTCAGATGGTGCCACCCCCTGCATGGTGCCACCTTAGGTACTGGACCACCAGTGCCTAGTGGAAAATATTGCACTAATGAAATATACAGTACAGACCAAAAGTTTGGACACACCTTCTCATTCAAAGAGTTTTCTTTATTTTCATGACTATGAAAATTGTAGATTCACACTGAAGGCATCAAACTATGAATTAACACATGTTGAATTATATACATAACAAAAAAGTGTGAAACAACTGAAAATATGTTATATTCTAGGTTCTTCAAAGTAGCCACCTTTTGCTTTGATTACTGCTTTGCACACTCTTGATGAGCTTCAAGAGGTAGTCACCTGAAGTGGTCTTCCAACAGTCTTGAAGGATTTCCCAGAGATGCTTAACACTTGTTGGCCCTTTTGCCTTCACTCTGCGGTCCAGCTCACCCCAAACCATCTTGATTGGGTTCAGGTCCGGTGACTGTGGAGGCCAGGTCATCTGGCACAGCACCCCATTACTCTCCTTCATGGTCAAATAGCCCTTACACAGCCTGGAGGTGTGTTTGGGGTCATTGTCCTGTTGAAAAATAAATGATAGTCCAACTAAACGCAAACCGGATGGAATAGCATGCCGCTGCAAGATGCTGTGGTAGCCATGCTGATTCAGTATACCTTCAATTTTGAATAAATCCCCAACAGTGTCACCAGCAAAGCACCCCCACACCATCACACCTCCTCCTCCATGCTTCACGGTGGGAACCAGGCATGTAGAGTCCATCCGTTCACCTTTTCTGCGTCGCACAAAGACACGGTGGTTGGAACCAAAGATATCAAATTTGGACTCATCAGACCAAAGCACAGATTTCCACTGGTCTAATGTCCATTCCTTGTCTTCTTTAGAACAAACAAGTCTCTTCTGCTTGTTGTCTGTCCTTAGCAGTGGTTTCCTAGAAGATATTCTACCATGAAGGCCTGATTCACACAGTCTCCTCTTAACAGTTGTTCTAGAGATGTTTCTGCTGCTAGAACTCTGTGTGGCATTGACCTGGTCTCTAATCTGAGCTGCTGTTAACCTGCGATTTCTGAGGCTGGTGACTCGGATGAACTTATCCTCCGCAGCAGAGGTGACTCTTGGTCTTCCTTTCCTGGGGCGGTCCGCATGTGAGTCAGTTTCTTTGTAGCGCTTGATGGTTTTTGTGACTGCACTTGGGGACAGTTTCAAAGTTTTCACAGTTTTTCGGACTGACTGACCTTAATTTCTTAAAGTAATGATGGCCACTCGTTTTTCTTTACTTAGCTGCTTTTTTCTTGCCATAATACAAATTCTAACAGTCTATTCAGTAGGACTATCAGCTGTGTATTCACCTGACTTCTCCACAACGCAACTGATGGTCCCAACCCCATTTATAAGGCAAGAAATCCCACGTATTAAACCTGACAGGGCACACCTGTGAAGTGAAAACCATTTCCGGTGACTACCTCTTGAAGCTCATCATGACAATGCCAAGAGTGTGCAAAGCAGTAATCAAAACAAAAGGTGGCTACTTTGAAGAACCTAGAATATGACATATTTTCAGTTGTTTCATACTTTTTTGATAAGTATATAATTCCACATGTGTTAATTCATAGTTTTGATGCCTTCAGTGTGAATCTACAATTTTCATAGTCATGAAAATAAAGAAAACTCTTTGAATGAGAAGGTGTGTCCAAACTTTTGGTCTGTACTGTACATCAGCAACAAATTTATTAAGTGGTGTGTTTCTCATAATAACTTTGGTGCATCTTCCTCCTGCTGTATTTTTACTAAGCCTAGTGTTTAGTAAATGTGTCCTATTGTTCTGCACTTCCACCTTAAATCTTATCCACGTCTCAGTAGGAAGGCTGGAAGGGGGGTGTCAAGTGACCAGCAAGACAACAAAACAGCATTTTGCAGTCTGGCTGATGAAAGGGGCCTCCTGGTGTGGATCTTATAGAAATAGGTCTGTAGTAATACTATAAAAAAGAAATGACTGCTCACGAAACCATTTAAGTATATGTTAAGATGAGATTGTATTTACGGCAATGCTCTGAGCAATACTACAATACCATTGAGTTGGCAGGTGTTTGGCATGGACAAAAAAGTTTTCCTTTTCTAATTAGAGGACAAGCTCTATGTATGAATTTCCTGAACTGCATAGACCTACATTTACCCAGTTAAATATGAATAAGAATTAAGTTTTTATCAAAGCAATATTTGAAAAAAAAACTGCTTTATACAATATGGAAAATTTGTCTCTGTTATTAAAGGCAGTATCTACGCTAAACACCGGCAGTTCTGCAAGCAACACTTGGCCACAGAGGCATAAAGGAACAATTCGGTATGTCTCTGCCCATTGTCCTCAAATAAGGATTCACTTCCTTGTTTCGGATGGACCTGATGGGATTGGGCTTTGTAAATAATGTCTGTCTTAGAAAGCCTTGCTGTGCAGTGATTTATAGAAAACCATGTTTGCTGAAACAAAACTGTCTAAATAAAATGAAAGAATTATTGTTATTGCATGCATTAGTTCTTTAAAAACGTAAAGATTTCCATCCATCACTTTCTGATCGGTGAAAGTCTGAGCACCACGATCACTACTGGTCCTGGGGATGAAATAAATGAGGCTGTGCTGCAGTTCGGGAGTGCTGTTAAGCTAAAACTTTGTAGGTGCTTTAGTGCTTAATGATGGGTCATGGGTGTCCCAATAGTGATGAGTGGGAGGTGCCATATTCGAAATCGAATATTCGTCATTACATTATTTAACGCGAATAATATGCGATTAAATTATTCGCGTATTGCGATTTATTTATTTTTATTTTTATTTTGGTTGGCTATGGCTATTGGCTAATATGTGTATTTTACAAATATTCGTTATATTGCTACATATTCTTGTTTTAGAATATGACAAATATTTTAAAAAACTAAGTTATAGCAATATAGCGAATATTCGTAAAATACACATATAGACTGCAATTTATCTAATATAGTGCTATAATCTTTTTTTTATAGTCTAATTTTTTTTTGGTCTCTTCTGAACTTCAGATTTGGAAAAAAATGTACACTATTAAAAAAAAATACTGTAGCACTATATTAGCTAAATTGCAATCTATATGTGTATTTTACGAATATTCGCTATATTGCTATAACTTTGTTTTTTAGAATATTACGAATATTCTAAAAAACAAAGTTATAGCAATATAGCGAATATTTGTAAAATACAGATATAGACTGTAATTTAGCTAATCTGGTGCTATAATTTTTTTTTATAGTCAAATTTTTTTTGTCTCTTCTGAACTTCAGATTTTGAAAAAATGTACACTATTAAAAAAATATACTATAGCATTATATTAGCTAAATTGCAGTCTATATGTGTATTTTACAGATATTCGCTATATTGCTATATATTCTTGTCTTAGAATATGATGAATATTCTAAAAAACTAAGTTATAGCAATATAGAGAATGTATTCATTATTTAGAATATTTGTTTTTTGTTTTTTTCAATGTGTCTTGTTATTCCACTTTGGCATACTCCTCCCCAACAAGCGTCCCCGTCACCATGGGAACGCCTGTGGGTTAGAATATACCATCGGATCTGAGTTTTCACCATCTCAGGGAAATCCAATGGTATTTTCTAACCCACAGGCATTCCCATGGTGACGGGAACGCTTGCCGGGGAGGAGTATGCGAACAACTGTACAGATAGGGAAAAAAATGTGAATATTGTAAATAAAGCGAATAAATTCACTATATTGATATATATTAGTTTTTTAGAATATTCGTCTTTTTTTTTCCATATGAAAACATGATTCCTTCCTGCTTAAGTTGCTTGTGGGCCAATAACTCATTGACCCACAAGAAAGAAGCAGGGAGGAATCATGTTTTCAGATGTTAAAAAATGACGAATATTCGATATAGCAAATATATAGCACTATATTCAAAATATTCGTGAATTAGCGAAGTTGCGATATTCGCGATTAATATTCACTATTCGAATATTCGCGCTCAACACTATGTCCCAATAGATCCTTAATGATCAGAAAGTGAGGACATACTGTAGGCTAGTGATATGCTAGAACAGTCTTTGATCCGACGTTCGCATGGTGTGTATTTTAGTCAGTATTTAGCATCAATTCTTGTAGCCGAAACCAAGACTGAGTCTAAAACATAGATGAGGCACAAATCTTTCCTTTAGGCCTCATGCAGACAACCGTATTTATTGCGGATTGTACACAAACTCATTCATTTCTATAGGTCAGCAAAAAACAAACAGCACACAGATATCATGCGTGTGCTGTCCGCATCCATGTGTCAGTTCCGCAAATTATTCAACATGTCCCATTCTACTCCATATTCTAGACAAGTATAGTCATTTCTAGCAATGGTAGTGAGAAACATGGATTGCACACAGAAGGTGGCAGTATTTTCTAAATCCGTGGCCTGCAGACTGCAATATGGACACAGTCATGTGCATGAAGCCTTACTTTTTTATTATTTTGCATGTTACACTCCTAATAATGATGAAGAATTCTGGCCCAGTTACTCACTAAGCACACTATGTAAGGTAGGGATGCCCAACCTGCGGGCCTACAGCTTTTGTGAAACTACAACTCACAGCATGCTCTGAACGGTGTAAGCTGTCCAGGCATGATGGAAGTTGTAGTTTTGCAACAGCTGGAGGACCAAAGGTTGGACATCCCTGATGTAAGGGTATTATGCATGGCATATATACAAGACTTTAGAGGGAAATCTACACTCACCTAAAGAATTATTAGGAACACCGGTTCTATTTCCCATTACAGGGAGTGCAGAATTATTAGGCAAGTTGTATTTTTGAGGATTAATTTTATTATTGAACAACAACCATGTTCTCAATGAACCCAAAAAACTCATTAATATCAAAGCTGAATATTTTTGGAAGTAGTTTTTAGTTTCTTTTTAGTTTTAGCTATTTTAGGGGGATATCTGTGTGTGCAGGTGACTATTACTGTGCATAATTATTAGGCAACTTAACAAAAAACAAATATATACCCATTTCAATTATTTATTTTTACCAGTGAAACCAATATAACATCTCAACATTCACAAATATACATTTCTGACATTCAAAAACAAAACAAAAACAAATCAGTAACCAATATAGCCACCTTTCTTTGCAAGGACACTCAAAAGCCTGCCATCCATGGATTCTGTCAGTGTTTTGATCTGTTCACCATCAACATTGCGTGCAGCAGCAACCACAGCCTCCCAGACACTGTTCAGAGAGGTGTACTGTTTTCCCTCCTTGTAAATCTCACATTTGATGATGGACCACAGGTTCTCAATGGGGTTCAGATCAGGTGAACAAGGAGGCCATGTCATTAGATTTTCTTATCCTTTCTTGCCAGCCACGCTGTGGAGTACTTGGACGCGTGTGATGGAGCATTGTCCTGCATGAAAATCATGTTTTTCTTGAAGGATGCAGACTTCTTCCTGTACCACTGCTTGAAGAAGGTGTCTTCCAGAAACTGGCAGTAGGACTGGGAGTTGAGCTTGACTCCATCCTCAACCCGAAAAGGCCCCACAAGCTCATCTTTGATGATACCAGCCCAAAACAGTGCTCCACCTCCACCTTGCTGGCGTCTGAGTCGGACTGGAGCTCTCTGCCCTTTACCAATCCAGCCACGGGCCCATCCATCTGGCCCATCAAGACTCACTCTCATTTCATCAGTCCATAAAACCTTAGAAAAATCAGTCTTGAGATATTTCTTGGCCCAGTCTTGACGTTTCAGCTTGTGTGTCTTGTTCAGTGGTGGTCATCTTTTAGCCTTTCTTACCTTGGCCATGTCTCTGAGTATTGCACACCTTGTGCTTTTGGGCACTCCAGTGATGTTGCAGCTCTGAAATATGGCCAAACTGGTGGCAAGTGGCATCTTGGCAGCTGCACGCTTGACTTTTCTCAGTTCATGGGCAGTTATTTTGCGCCTTGGTTTTTCCACACGCTTCTTGCGACCCTGTTGACTATTTTGAATGAAACGCTTGATTGTTCGATGATCACGCTTCAGAAGCTTTGCAATTTTAAGAGTGCTGCATCCCTCTGCAAGATATCTCACTATTTTTGACTTTTCTGAGCCTGTCAAGTCCTTCTTTTGACCCATTTTGCCAAAGGTAAGGAAGTTGCCTAATAATTATGCACACCTGATATAGGGTGTTGATGTCATTAGACCACACCCCTTCTCATTACAGAGATGCACATCACCTAATATGCTTAATTGGTAGTAGGCTTTCGAGCCTATACAGCTTGGAGTAAGACAACATGCATAAAGAGGATGATGTGGTCAAAATACTCATTTGCCTAATAATTCTGCACTCCCTGTAATGCGATTATCTAGTCAACCAATCACATGGCAGTTGCTTCAATGCATGTAGGGTTGTGGTCCTGGTCAAGAGAATCTCCTGAACTCCAAATTGAATGTCAGAATGGGAAAGAAAGGTGATTTAAGCAATTTTGAGCGTGGCATGGTTGTTTGTGCCAGACGGGCCGGTCTGAGTATTTCACAATCTGCTCAGTTACTGGGATTTTCACGCACAACCATTTCTAGGGTTTACAAAGAATGGTGTGAAAAGGAAAAAACATCCAGTATGCGGCAGTCCTGTGGGCGAAAATGCCTTGTTGATGCTAGAGGTCAGAGGAGAATGGGCCGACTGATTCAAGCTGATAGAAGAGCAACGTTGACTGAAATAACCACTCGTTACAACCGAGGTATGCAGCAAAGCATTTGTGAAGCCACAACATGCACAACCTTGAGGCGGATGGGCTACAACAGCAGAAGACCCCACCAGGTACCACTCATCTCCACTACAAATAGGAAAAAGATGCTACAATTTGAACGAGCTCACCAAAATTGGACTGTTGAAGACTGGAAAAATGTTGACTGGTCTGATGAGTCTCGATTTCTGTTGAGACATTCAAATGGTAGGGTCCGAATTTGGCGTAAACAGAATGAGAACATGTATCCATCATGCCTTGTTACCACTGTGCAGGCTGGTGGTGGTGTAATGGTGTGGGGGATGTTTTCTGGGCACACTTTAGGCCCCTTAGTGCCAATTGGCCATCGTTTAAATGCCACGGGCTACCTGAGCATTGTTTCTGACCATGTCCATCCCTTTATGACCACCATGTACCCATCCTCTGATGGCTACTTCCAGCAGGACAATGCGCCATGTCACAAAGCTCAAATAATTTCAAATTGGTTTCTTGAACATGACAATGAGTTCACTGTACGAAAATGGCCCCCACAGTCACCAGATCTCAACCCAATAGAGCATCTTTGGGATGTGGTGGCAGTTCTGAAGGCAAAAGGGGGTCCAACACCGTATTAGTATGGTGTTCCTAATAATTCTTTAGGTGAGTGTATAAAAATGGAAAAAGTAAGAGTTGTCCATGGCATCCTATAACGATACAACTTTTATTTACCAGCAACCCCTTTCAAAAATGAAAGCAGTATTCATATTGCTTGCTATAATCAACTATTACACTTTTACTGAGTAACCAGATGACCAGACAACATAATGCCCTTCTCCATCAATTCAACAGAACCAAAGCGGATGATAATGGTGGAGTTATGGTATGAACCACATGGGAGCGTAGGATTGCAGTAACAATGTTGCCATCAGGGGCGTTGCTAGGCTAAAACATTCAGGGCCTGGGCCCCTGATGTTTTGCCCCAGGCCCCGAATGTACTGCCTGCCTGCTAGATACAACTGTATTGCCATCCACAGGAAGGCAATGCAATTTAATCTAATGCAGTGGAAGAGCTGAAGGACCTGTGGTGATATCACAGGTCAGGTGACCAGCAAAACAGTCAGTGGTTGAGAAGGACCTGCAATGATGTCACCATCATGTGACCAGTTCAGGAGAAGTGAAAAGGGGAAGAAGCTAAGGTGATGTCTGCTACATCAGGAGAGGTAAGTGAAGGGAGAGGCAGAGCAATGCTGGACGTTGTGGTTATTTAACTGGGACTGTATGATAGGGCTGAAGGGAGGGATGTTATTTACATGGAACTGTGTGTTGGAGGTGGCTGGGGAGGGGGTAATTTTATTTACATGGGACTGTATGTTGAAGGCGGCTGTGGTAGGGGATTATGTTATTTACATGGGACTGTATGTTGGAGGGGGCTGGGGAAGGGGGATGTTACTTACATGGGACTGTATGTCGAAGGGGGCTGGGAGAGGCAGTGATGTTATTTACCTGGGACTGTATGTTGATAGCGGCTGTGGGAGGGAGTGATGTTATTTACATGGGACTGAATGTTACAGGGGTCTGAAGGAGGGAGTGATGTTATTTACATGGGACTGAATGTTCAGGGGGCGATGTTATTTACGTGGGACTGTATGTTGAAGGTGGCTGGTGGGGGAATCATGTTATTTACATGTGACTGAAAGTTGAGGGGGGGATGTTTACATGGGAATGCATGTTGGAGGCATCTGAGGAGGGGGTTATATTATTTACTTGGGACTGTATGTTGAAGGCGGCTGGGGAGGAGGTGATGTTATTTACATGGGACTGTATTTTGGAGGGGTCTGTAGATAAAGAGGGATGTTATTTACATGGGAGTGTATATTGTAGGGGGCTGGAGAGCGATGGTGTGATGTTATTTACATAGGACTGTATGGCAGAGGGAGGGAAATAGTGTTATTTACATGGGACAGTATGTTGGAGGGGGTGAAGGGAGGGAAGTGATGTTATTTACATAGGACTTTAATTTGGAGGGGTCAGGAGAGATGGTGTGATGTTATTTACATGGGACTGTATGGTGAAGGCGGGAATATAACAACAGAGGGCACTGCAAATCCAGGGGGCATTATAGGCATTCTTATTACTACTGAGGGCTCTATAGGAGGGACTTATAAATCAGCCTTATTTCTACTAAGAGTACTATGAGGGCCTTATTACTACTGAGGGGTCTGTAGAGAGCTTTATTACCATTGGGGGAATAATAGGGGGCCTTATTTCTACTGGGGGCTCTTTGAGGGTATTATTAATACTGAAGGGCTCTTCTACTAATGGGGGCACTCTTGGAGAGCATTTTCACGGTTGGGGGCACTGTAGGGAGCAGTATTATTATGGGGGCACTAGTTTTTCTTCAGGATAGTATCTGGGGGTATTGGGGGGCACAGCAAGCAGCAGGATAATACTGTTGGGACTCCAGGTTGGGGGATTATGATAGAAATATGAGGAATCCTCGTCACTGCCTGCTATTGCCTGAGCCCTCGCCCCCCCCCCCCCAACACTGTATGTTTTCATCCGCGCGACAGAGAGGTGCAGCGGCGGCCGCGCAGGCTTCAGAAGCAACGTGGGTGCCGGAGAGCGAGGTGAGTACATTGTGTGTGAGGGGCCCGGGCATATGGGGGCACATTTCAGGGGTTGGATAACCCCTTTAATGACCACCCTACTGTATTTTCACCTTTGTGCTTCTGTCTTGGCTGGTTCTCTGCATGTCCCGCCTTGCCATTGTTAGGAGTGCTCTGCTAATGGCTAATAACAGCCATTAGCAAGAGCTAAGTGACCTGTGGACATCACGTTATGTGATCAGTGCAGGATGGGCAGAGCTCAGTAGTAGAGAGTAGAAGTGATGGTGGAGGACCTATGATTACATCACCATTATGTGATCAGTGCCAGAGGAGTGGAGCAGAGCAGTAGAGAGGCAAAAAGGTGGTGAAAGACCTGTGATGACGTTATCTGTCATGAGGGGACCAACCATTGTGTGGGTGAGAAGTGAAGAAGCATGGATTCAGTGGAGGATAATTTTTTTTTTATTAATTGAGAGGATCAATAATGATTTGTTTTGGGGAAGAAAGCGGGTAAGGCTCAAATTGGAATATTTATATAGGCCGCTGGAACAGGGAGGGTTAAACCTTCCTTATTCCAAGGGCTATTTTATACTGGCCAAATATGGCTGTATTATCAATGGAAGAAATGTGCACTTTTTAAGATTTTGGTGAGGAGATCACCCTATAGCAATATATTTACATTATTGGAATCAGGGCATCTAATTCAGGCGGAACAGGATTATAGAGAGGCTAGAAAGTTACTCTCTAATTCTTGGGCTACTATCAAAAGATGGTTGGGAGTAAAGGGATCTCTGAGGTGTCAATGGGAATCATCTCTAATAAATTATCTATATCCATGTGGTCACCATTTATGGCTCCTTGTTTAGCCAGTTTATCAGCTAGGTCATTACCCTCTTTATCTATATTCTGGGCTTTGTAATGACCTTTAGTCTTTTTCCAATAAACGGTTAAACCATTACATTGGACCAATTTGGAGTAGAGAACAATAATCTTCATTATATACTTTGTAAGGGGAAGATTTTTGGTCCTCTAGAAAATCATCTACCAGCTCTTCTTTATGAGAATGAGCTGCACAGTTGTGAAGTTCGGGAAGTCCTTGAGCTACTGGACACTTTTAATTTTGTTTATACCGAACTTCTAAGGGCCATCCTTGTAAAGACAAGGTCCAAGCAGTGATTCGGCTATAAGAGAAGTTACCATCCCTAATTTTCTCACTCTGTAAGTATTGTAGGGGTTGGTGTGCCGTTTCAACAATGATTTTCTCACCCTGAATAAAACTTCTAAAGTTTTGAAGTGCCCAGACTGTGGCTAATAAAGCTTTTTCACAATCGTTAAACTTTACTTCTACCGGTGACAGGGACTTACTTGCATAAGCAATAACTTTCTGCAGTTTATTCTGTTTTTGACATAAGACAGCACTAATACTAAGATCTGTAAAAACCAGTTGCCAGATAAAAGGGTTTACCCCCCCCTCTGGATATGCTAGACATGGGGCTTGGGTAAGTTTTCTTTTAAGTTCAGTCATGGCTTGCTCCTGATCCTCCTCCCAATGTCCACGGTACACCTTTCTTTAACAATGTTAATAACGGTTTACTGATCTCTGCATAGTTATCAATGAACTTTCGTGAATAGATCATCATACCCAGAAATGACCTGAGTTCACTGATATTGGTAGGCATTTTAGATTTCATCACAGCCTCCACCTTTTTCTTCTGAGGATTCAGGCCTTTAGAGGTAACCTCATGTCCAAGGAAATTGACCTTGGTCCGACACCACTGGGTTTTCTGTAAACAAATTTTTACACCTGCCTCTCTTAACTGATTAAGCACATGCCTAATCTCTTGGATATGCTGGTCAAATGAGGTACTTTTCATAAAAATATCATCTACATAAGTTAAGTTTCCTCTTTCTGTGGGATCAGGCATAGCCTTATGTAAAAAAACTGCAAATTCATCACCTGAGTTTATGTATCCAAACGGTAGTCTGGTCCAGGCAAATTATTCCTTACTAAAGATAAATGCCAATTTATGTTGGTCTTCAGGACCTTGATGGTCCAATACCCCTGAGAGCAATCTAATGTGATAAAGATCCTGGCGCCTTGCATTTGTACCAAGCATTGGTCTATATATGGCAAGGGCCAGCCGGACATATATACTTATTTATTGAGCTGTCAAAGATCAGCACATGAACACCATTGACCATTCGGTTTAAGAATTCCAAGGATAGGATTGTTATAAGAACTGTGCACCGGTCTTATAATACCTCTCTCCTTCAGATTTCAGATTATTTCCGCTAGCGAGTCGTAACAAGCTAGTGAAAGATTATATTGCTTATATATAAGTGGAGGTGCCTCGGGATCAGTCTGAATCCTGGCAATGTGTATGTCAGTCATACCACAATCATAGGAATCTTTAGCAAAGATATCCTTGAATTCTAAGAGAACTTATTTTAATTGTTGGTGCTCTAGGTCAATGGAGCATCCATCAGCTAATGACATTTGTTGCTGTACCATTTCTAGGAACCCTGGAAAAACTTCAGGCTGACCTATTTCATAGGCTTCCTCCAGCCTGTCAGTGAGGTCATGATTCGACTTACCGGCTTTTTCAGCATATTTATGATATTCCTGGGCTTCCTGCTCATTCATTTTATGACTGAAAGTAAGGGAGGATTCCTCTACCTTGCAGGTACCTTCTTCAAGATTAAAAGGATATACTGAACTGATGGTGAACAATCCTTCAGGAGAATAATAAAATGTTTGTTCAACCAATTGTTCTTCTGTCAGATACGATTCAGGTATTAGGCCAATAATTACATTCTGAAACCCAAAGGTATATTCATCTTAATCTAATGCCATACCAATGATTGTGTCTTTAGACAAATGGACTTCATTTGGCATACCATTATTTACAATTATTTGGGTTTTAAAGGTTTGTAAATTCACCATAGGGGTAGGATTTACTGAAATACCTAATTGTTGCATTCCGTTTCATAGTCATATCAATGTATCAGAATTCTTTAATTTTTGGCCTTTTGATACCTGAATGGGTAACAGGAAATTATTAGTATCTGAAGGGATGATTACAATCTCATGGTACTAATACACTGACTGCATATGGCAGTATCTGGGATGACTTGAGGGCTTCATGTTTATCCATAAAACTATCAGGATTTCCTTCTATTCTTGTCCACAATATGGAATTTACCAAATCCACATGAATGGCAAAACATTGTATTATATTGTTACCTATGTACATTTGATACCGTGGTTCATTTAGCACCAG
The DNA here is from genome assembly GCF_014858855.1 of Bufo gargarizans. Lineage (NCBI taxonomy): Eukaryota > Metazoa > Chordata > Amphibia > Anura > Bufonidae > Bufo > Bufo gargarizans. The sequence goes on along the minus strand of NC_058080.1, from coordinate 587,701,116 downwards.
GAATAAATGAGTTGCTGATTTACCTGCAATGGAAATGGTTAACATACATTTTGCAATTATATTATGGTTATCAGAGTCAGTATCCAAGTCATGTACCCAATTATCCTGAGGATTTGGATACCGAATTACTTTTGGATCGGTCAATTGATTTAGTAGATCCCTACTAATATAACTATTTTCATGGCGCAAATCCAATTTAGCCCTTTTAATTCTTCCTAGGTTATTAACACCTTTTCAATCCCTACTAGGAATTGTTCATGACCATTTAGCCCTTTTAATTCTTCCTAGGTTATTAACACCTTTTCAATCCCTACTAGGAATTGTTCAAGACCATTGAACCCAGTAGGTTCAGTAGTTTCTGGATGTAGGTGGATTGTAAGAACATCCCCTTCCAAAGAGACAACTCATTCAGGAGCTACACATATGGTGTTATCCTCCTGTCCGCCTACAGTGGCGTTAGGGTTGCTTGCAGGAAAGAGACATAAGGGACTTGGTTATTTCTAAAATGTATTTCAATAGAATCCGGCCTTTCCTCTATCACATGGCAGCTATGCCGACTGTGACAGGATTGTGACTGCTCATAATTGATGGGCATTCTCACTTGAGACCATATAACCTTATTAACAAAATCAATCACGGGGCTTAATCTTTTGAGGAAATCAATGGTAATAATTAATAGATCGATAGGCATATCCACGATAAATGTAGGATGGCTGATTAGCTTATTTCCTACTTTAAAATCCAGCCAAGCCTTACCCAAAACCTTGAGGGCGTTGCCTGAGACAATTATCAGGTTATGCTTTGACCTTATATAGAGTGTCAGTGTTATTTCTCTCACCGTGCATGCACGTATTTATCTATCTAATTTGGAGCAGTGTATTAACCTACCTGACCATTGATCAGAACCAAAACATTTTGCGCCCAAAGTGGGGCTCAACGGTTAGAACCCCTGTTCACGTACCCCCAGAGATCAGACGTAGGAGAGGCGCACCAGCGGACACCGGGATCGCTACCCGTGATATGAGGTATGTGTCCCCTGGTGTAGCCTCTTGTCATCTGTCTGAGGAAGTGGTGCGGAAGCAGTTGGGGCGCCTTTGAGGGCACGCAAGTAAGAACCCCACAGTAATTAATGAGATTTTGATACGCTGTGTTTTATATGTTGTTCTGACGTCGTTATGACCTTGAGCACCTGTGTATAAACTACAGAGTTACAAAATAAGGAAGCCTACCTTATTTGCTCACATCGCAGTACAGCCAGAGGCATCTGTCTGGATAGTAGAAGGGGAGGAGGTGGTCATAACCAGTCCAAAGGTGAACTACGTGTCGGAGGAGTACGTGGCGGACAAGAGAGGGAAACACTTCGTAAAGTGTTTACCCAGGTTAGAGAAACATTATGAGATGTGTAAAGGTGGCACTCTTTGTGTTGATACATGGAGAGCATTGTTAAATGAGAAGAAAGGTAAACTTAATGATGAAAAGATAGTAAGTGCAGTGGAGGTGTGGCTTGACTGCAGCAAAGAATTTGAACGGACGGGGGAGAACAGACATATAATGAAAAGACAGGGAGATATTACTGTATGCCCGGGCAACCACCTTATAATAATTGCGTCATCAAGAAGAAGGGGGGTGGACCTGTGCCGTATCTGTGCAACAGAATATTCCCTCCCGTGTTACGTGCCTCACATGTGGTGCTTCACGCCCATATAGCCACATTCCTGTAGCTCCCCGCCACCTCCTTCCCACAGCTCTGCATGAGAAACCGTCATATTCTCCGCCGATAGCCACGGCTGGACTGTTAACCTCCGGTAACCCAGATCCCTCCGTCCTGCCTATAAGCCCACAAGTTCAGGCACTCTATCCCATGATAAATCCTGATGGCACATTCAGTCTGCCACAGCAGGTTGTTCAAGTGATGGTCACCAAATCAGCTGTATTCAATTGTCAGTCATTTGCCGGACCCCGAGACCCACCCCATGCCATTTTACCATAAATTAGATCAAATATACAAGACATATGAGTGTACATGGTCAGATCTACAAAGGTATAGTGGAGAACAAAACTGGAGATGGAGAATACTCAGCCCTCATTCTGAAGAAACTCAAGAAGCACTGTGTGCCTGTGTGCCCCGCACCGTGCGTGTCTCTGTTGATCGGTGAATATAGAGTGAGAGACAGGGTGCCATAGCTGGAAGGGGGGAGTGACGTCATGACATTGGCATATGTGATAAGAACACTGTCTGCAAGGCCAAAGAGATAATTAAAAGAAGATTGTCGCATTCACACATGCAGGCAAGCAATACACTTGGACTGTGATGCCTCAGGAAGCACAGAATAGCCCCTCATGCTTTAGCAAAGCCATGTCCTCCGTGCTCCAACCATGGCAGGCAGTCAACCCAGAGGTCGAACTCCTACAATACGTGGATGACTTCCTCCTTTGTGCTTCAAGCTTTCAGAAATGTCTGGCCAGCTCAATCTCTCTCCTACAGTTCCTGGCCGAATCGGGCTGCAAAGTATCTCAAACTAAACTCCAATTGTGTTTACCCAAGGTAGTCTTTCTTGGCCATTGTATTGCCCAAGGTAGTAAACACTTGACGGATTCCAGGAAAAAGGCGGTTTCAAACATACGGATACCAGACACTCCACACCAATTGCAGACCTTCTTAGGCCTCATTTCTTACTGCCAGCCCTGGATCCCAGATGCCTCAGTGCTGATGCAGCCCCAATATGACTGTATTCCCCGGAACGCAACCTCTCCATTCCAGTTAACAAGGGAGGCTAATGAGTCCTTTGACAAGTTGAAGACAGCAATTGCAACCGCTCTGGCCCTTGGGATTCCTAACTACAGCCTTCCCTTCAGGCTGTATGTCATGGAACATCAAGGTCACGCTACTGGAGTTCTTACCCAAACACATGGTGGACGCAACAGACCGCTGGGCTACTACTCTAAGCGCCTTGACCCTGTAGCCAGAGCTGTCCATGCTGCCAGCTCTCTTCTGGACGTCACATCTGACGTTGTGCTTGGGCACCCCTAACTATTTTGGCTCTGCATGACATCTCTGCCATCCTCCAGCAGACACAACCCAAACACCTCACTGCACAATGCCACCTCCGGCTGCAGTTTAGTCTGATCCTGCCAGATAATGTCACCATTCAGAAATGCCACATCCTTAACCCTGCTACACTCCTTCCTCTTCCAAGGGGGAAGTATACTAGAGATTTAGGAGAAGCTTCTGAAGATTTCATTGATCTGCATGCTGAGGAAGATCTTTAGGAAGAAGAACTATGGAACTGACTCTCTTTACCAGGAACAGGTTCATGATTGCATCACAATGATGGTAGCTGAAGTAGGAACACCACAATTGGTCCAAGACACTCCTCTAACAAACCCTCATTGGATTCTCTTTGTGGACGGCTCAAGGTACACTGATGACAAAGGGAAATTCCATACAGGCATGGCAGTCACCAGTGAGCATGAAGTGCTGTGTGCAAGACAATTGCGCCCAGACCAGTCAGCACAGGAGGCTGAACTCATTGCCCTCACTGAAGCCTGCCTCATGACAAAAGATTCCACCGCTAATATCTACACAGATTCCAGATATGCCTTTGGAGTGGTTCATGACTTTGGACTAATATGGAAGGCACGGGATTACATCACAGCCGCAGGAACCCCAATCAAAAATTCCTCAGCAGTAGCGGCCCTAATGGCAGCAGTACTCCTGCCCATTCAAGTAGCAGTGATTAAGGTAAAGGTCCATACACGAACTGACACTCCTGAGGCCAGAGGAAATGCCCTAGCTGATCAAACAGCGAAGAGGGCAGCAATAGAGGATGAAGGAGCCCAGACAGAACAGATCCCGACAGTACAAGAAGATCTGGAGAAAGAGGAAGTCACATGGGACCTACTGAAACAAATGCAGAAACAGGTCACTCCCAGGGAAAAGGAAACCTTATTGAATGAGTCAGTCCTCAAAGAAGAATTCAGACTCTGGACACAGGGAAAGAGAGTATGCCTACCCAGAACTCTATCCCCTAAGAGCCACAATAGCTCATGGGCCCACCCACCAATTCAAAACCATCATGAAAGAGCTAATTAATAAAATATGGGTAGCCCCAGGGATCACCCCCGTCCTGGTGAGACATACTCAAGCGTGCCTCATCTGCGCAGAGTGTAATCCAGGTAGAAACGAGCCCACGCCCTGGAAATGTCTCTCAAAGGCTTTATATTCCTTTCAGAGGATACAAATCGACCACATCAAGATGCCAATGTGCTAAGGGTTTCAATATGTGCTGGTAGTGATAGACTTGTTTTCTGGGTGGCCAGAAGCCTACCACGTCCGAAATCAGACAGCAACTACTACTGCTAAAAAACTGATGCAGGAGCTTGTCTGTAGGTTCGGAGTACCTGAGGTCATTGAGAGTGATCAGGGCCCAGCATTCACTGCCAGATTAAAAGTCTGGGAAATAGTAGGGTCGCACCTGTCATATCACACCCCCTACAGGCCCCAAAGCAGTGGCAAAGTTTAAAGATTGAACGGGTGTTGAAGTAAAAAATGTTGAAGATGACCAGGGAGACAGGGCTCAATTGGGTTCAGTGCTTACCTATAGCACTCTTTTCAGTTAGTCACACACCAAGGCCTCCACACAAACTGACACCATACGAGATCCTATTTGGGACAGGGACAAGAATGGGACAGTATTTCCCGCAACAGTTGCAAATGCATTATGAATCTGTTGCCAAATATGTGATAGCTCTGAGTAAACAATTGTCAAACATACATGCACAAGTTTTTTTTTCCATTCCAGATCCTAACTCCCTAGAAGAAAGTCACAATCTAAAACCTGGAGAGTGGGTGGTGGTCAAGAAGCATATCAGAAGCACCCTCGAACCACCATACAAGGGACCTTACCAGGTGCTGCTGACCACCCAAACTTCTGTAAAACTCAAGGGGAGACCTAACTGGATCCACGCATCACACTGCAAAAGAAACGAGTGCCAGCTCCAGATATCGAGGGAAACACCGCTGAATCTGCATGATGCCTTTTGCAACAGTTATCGCTCTGCTACTTTTTGTCTACACCTACACAGTAACATATACACAGAATCTTCCAAAGACAGGAGGACAAGTGGCCATCACCCAACAAAAAGAGAAGGATGGCTACATATTGACCACTTTCTGGTTTAATTCTTCCAGTACGTACATGGCTACCTTCAAATTTGATTACTGCAATCTAGTATTGTGCCCAATGCCAGTATGGCAATGTAGCATGTACCAAACGGGCAGCCATAGATCCACATACATCTGTGTCATTGTCACGGATGGTGTTGCAGAAAGCTGGAACTTATAAATAAACATCCGACTGGCTTGATCCCAAACTAAGGAGCATATGGGTGAGCCCTATAAAACCCCTAGAGCTCTCCCTGACTGCTATGCCCATGCAAAGGTCTTTATGGTAGACGATTGCATGCCCATGTACCTAATACTGTGTGACACCTGAAAACCCTATATTAGTGAGGGGACACGACCACCGGCTCACTGCACTTAATACGGACGGAGTCAGGGTCACCTAGAATCAAGCCAGCAAAGAAACACAAATAAAGGAAAAAGACTTATCTGAAGAATCAGCAGCCGCAGCCTCCAGCAGAGAACAGCTCACCCAGGAAGTAGTATAAACCGCAAAGTGAGGCAGTATGGGAGGGAATATAAAGGGAGATGATTAGTCTAAATAGGTGACACCTGGGAGAAGGAAAGGAGATGACAAAGTGAAACCAAAACAAAGAACATTATGCAAGAGGTAGAAGAGGATGTCTGCCAGACCTTCTCACAGAACTGGCGGTGACAGTACCCCTCCCTCTACGGGTGGACTCCGGACACTCAGAGCCCCCCCTCTTTTTAGAACTATGAAAAGCCCTGATGAGACGAGTGGCCTTAATGTCTGCCACTGGGACCCACATCCTCTCCTCAGGACCATAACCCTCCCAATGAACGAGGTACTGGAGAGAACCGCGGATAGTGTGAGAATCCACAATCCTAGAGACCTGAAATTCAAGATTACCATCAACAACAATCGGAGGAGGTGGGCAAAGAGGAGGGTACAGTGGGTTGGACATAAGGTTTTAATAGGGACCTGTGAAAAACATTATGGATCTTCCAAATCTGAGGAAGATCAAGACGGAAGGCAACAGGATTGATGAGGAACAAGATCTTGTAAGGCCCAATAAACTTAGGACCCAACTTCCAGGAGGGAACTTTCAGTTTGATATTCTTTCTAGACAACCACACCAGATTACCCACATTCAGGTCTGGACCAGGCACACGTCTCTTATCCGCCACACGCTTATATCTCTCACTCATTCCTTTTCAGATTACCCTGAATCTTTTGCCCAAAAAATGACAAAGACGAGGAAAATCTCTCCTCATCAGGTAACCCAGAAGACCCCACTCCAGAGAATGTCCCAAACTGCGGATGAAAACCACATGCACCAAAAAATTGTGACTTATCAGAGGACTCCTGGCGACGGTTATTTAAAGCAAACTCAGCAAGGGACAAAAAAGCACACCAATCCTCCTGATTCTCCGCCACAAAACAGCGCAGATATGTCTTCAGATTCTGATTGACGCGTTTGGTCTGACCATTCGACTGCGGGTGAAAAGCAGAAGAGTACGACAACTGAATCCCCAAGCGAGAACAGAAGGTCTTCCAGAATCTGGAAACAAATTGCGTGCCCCTATCAGAAACGATGTCTGAAGAATTGCCATGCAATTTAACAATGTGATCAACAAACGCTTGCACCAATGTCTTAGCATTGGGTAACCCAGGAAAGGGAATGAAATGCGCCATTTTGCTAAAACGGTCCACTACCACCAGAATCACAGTCTTCCCCGAGGAACGAGGCAGGTCCGTAATAAAGTCCATGGACAGATGCGTCCAAGGATGGGAAGGAATGGGTAACGGGAGGAGAGAACCCGATGGCCGTGAATGAGGGACCTTGGCACGACCGCAGGTCTCGCAGGCTGCCACAAAACCCTCAACCAACTTATGAGGAGTGGGCCACCAGAATCTCCGAGCAATGAGATCCACTGTGGCTCTACTCCCCGGGTGCCCAGCAAGGACTGTATCGTGGTGCTCTTAAAAAACCTTGTGTCGTAAAGCTAGAGGCACAAACAACCTCCCAGGAGGACAGAGATCAGGAGCCTCTGCCTGGGCTGCCTGAACCTCTGCCTCCAAATCAGGATAAAGAGCAGAGACGACCACCCCATTCAGCCAAAATGGGATACGGGTCTTCAAAGTTCCCCCCTCCCGGAAAATAACGTGACAGGGCATCCGCCTTCACATTTTTAACCCCAGGGCGGAACGTGACAGCAAAATTAAACCTAGAAAATAACAAAGACCATCTGGCCTGTCTCGGGTTCAGACGCTTGGCCGATTCCAAGTAGGCCAGATTCTTATGGTCAATAAACACGGTAATAGGGTGTGTGGCTCCCTCTAACCAATGGCGCCATTCCTCAAAAGCTAGTTTAATGGCCAACAACTCCCTATCTCCCACATCGTAATTTTTCTCTGCAGAGGAGAGTTTCCTTGAGAAAAAGGCACACGGTCGCCATTTGGCAGGAGAGGGACCCTGAGATAAGATCGCACCCACACCCACCTCAGAAGCGTCCACCTCAACAATAAAAGGTTGAGAGACATCAGGTTGTACCAAAATGGGAGCGGAAGCAAAACTCTCTTTGATACTAGAAAAGGCTTTGAGCGCCTCTACTGACCACGAGGAAAAATCTACCCCCTTTTTAGTCATATCAGTTAGTGGCTTAACAACAGAGGAATAATTCAAAATGAACTTTCTGTAATAATTGGCAAAACCCAAAAACTGCATCAGCGCCTTCTGATTCTCAGGAAGCTCCCAATTAAGCACAGCGCGGACCTCCTCAAGGTCCATGCGAAAACCAGAAGCGGAGAGAAGAAAACCAAGAAATTGAATCTCCGGAACCGCAAACACACATTTTTCCAGTTTAGCGTATAATTTATTTTCCCGCAGAATCAGCAAGACCTGACGTAGGTGGTCCCGATGAGTCTTGAAATCAGGAGAAAAAATCTAAATGTCATCTAGATACACCAGTACAAATTTCCCCATTAAACGATAAAAAATGCTGTTCACAAAATGTTGGAAGACGGCCGGAGCATTCATCAAACCAAAGGGCATAACCAAATTCTCGAAATGACCCTCAGGGGTATTGAAGGCCGTCTTCCATTCACCCCCTTCCCTGACCCTGACTAGGTTGTATGCCCCTCCTAAATCCAACTTAGAAAAAACCTTAGCCCCAACAATTTGGTTAAACAGGTCCGGGATCAGAGGAAGCGGATATGGGTCACGAATCGTGATACGGTTCAGCTCCCTGAAATCCAGACAAGGTCTTAAAGAACCATCTTTTTTCTTAACAAAAAAAACCCAGCGGCAACAGGTGACTTTGAGCGTCGGATGTGTCCCTTTCTCAGGCTCTCAGAGATATAAGTACGAATAGTGACTCTTTCAGGTTGGGAGAGATTGTATAAACGTGATTTTTACAGCTTGGCGCCTGCGATGAGATTAATAGGGCAGTCGTACTCCCGGTGATGGGGAAACTCCTGGACACCACTCTCGGAAAACACATCCGAAAATTCAGAGAGAAAAGATGGCACAGTCTTGGTAGAAACCTCTGAAAGAGACGCCGTGAGGCAATTCTGTCTGCAAAACTCACTCCAACCATTTATTTGCCATGCTTGCCAATCAATGGTGGGGTTATGTTTAGTGAGCCAGGGTAGCCCCAACACTAGAGGAGTAGGTAATCCGCTTAAGAGGAAACATGACATATCCTCAACATGAGCGTCACCCACAGTCAAATGGATATTGTGAACTATGCCCTTTAACTATCTTTGAGAAAGTGGAGCGGAATCAATAGCAAAAACAGGTCTATCCTTTTCCAAATTGCATACCTGGAAACCATGCGTTATTGCAAATTGATTATCAATGAGATTGACAGCTGCTCCATTATCTACAAAAATCTCACAAACAATGTTCTTGCTGTCTAGCGCCACCCTGGCAGGTAGGAGAAAACGGGAACTACAAGCAGGCAGCAAACCTTCAATTTCCGCATCAACCTTGCCAATAGTAGCAAATGTAAAGTTTTTAGAGGGTTTTTTTCTTTTTGTTTTTCTTTTATTACCGTCAGAAAACTCCATGAATCTCCTAGAGGGGCAAACATTAGCCAAATGATTTATACCCCCACAACAGAAACAAACCCTCCTCTGAGAGCTGAATCCTCTAGTATCAGAGGCAAGCCTCTCTAAAGCGAACAAAATTCTCACTGCCCCCGGAGTACGTATCCGGAAGCGAGATCTTAGGCTTGGAACAAACTCCATGAACACCAGCAGAACCGGTCACCTGAAACTGAGACACAGTTTTACAGAGATCTGCTACCTCCAGCGAAAGACCTTGCATGCGGTCAATCAAGGCTGAAACCGGATCCATGCTTAAGACGGTTACGTCGGTTTATAATGTCACGGATGATGTTGCAGATAGCTGGAACTTATGAATAAACGTCCGACTGGCTTGATCCCAAACTAAGCAGCAGATAGGTGAGCCCTATAAAACCCTAAGAGCTCTCTCTGACTGCTATGCCCATGCAAAGGCCTTAATGGTAGATGATTGCATACCTACGTACCTAAGACTGTGCGACACCTAAAAACCCTATAATAGTGAGGGGACACGACCACCAGCTCCCTTCACTTAATACGGACAGAGTCAGGGTCACCTAGAATCAAGCCAGCAAGGAAACATAATACACGAATAGACTTATCTGAGTAAAAAGCAGCAGCAGCAGGCTCCAGCAGTGAACATTTCATCCAGGAAGTAGTATAAACCGCAAAGTGACGCAAACAAAGAACATCATGCAAGAGGTAGAGAAGGACGTCTGCCAGACCTTCTCACAGAACTGGCGGTGACATTAACTCTATGCGACGTAGATGTGTTGCACTGCGTGAGGCAAATAGTGGCTGGTTTTCTGCCCCCCCCCCCCCCTCCCCCCAGTAAGCCAAAACTGTGCACATTTCAGAGTGGAATTTTATTGTGGGCAGTCTAAGGCACACCTGTGCAATATTCATGCTGTGTAATCAGCACTTTGATATGCCACACCTGTGAGGTGAGATGGATTATCTCGGCAAAGGAGAAGTGCTCACTAACAGATTTAGACAGATTTGTGAACAATATTTGAGAGTAATGGGTCTTTTACCAAGACGAGATCTAGTTGTAAGATCTCCCAGTACTTGGCTAGTGTATGTCGAATGGATTTCCACTGCAGATTAAATGAGGTGATAAAACGTACCTTATCCGCTTGACTGTGTCGTTTGCGGTTATATGCCAGGAGAGGGTCTCTCTGTGCTTGTTTCGCTTTCTGGTAACACTGTGTGATGTTCGCCGCTGAATATCCACGATGCGAAAATCTTCCTTGCAGGTCCTGGGACTGACTGTTGAATGCCTCTTCCGTCAAACAGATTTTCCTGGCCCTTAAGAACTGGCCATATGGGATACTGCGGATGAGGCTATGCGGATGGCAAGACTGCGCATGTAGGACAGAGTTAGTGGACGTTGCCTTACGGAATAGGTCTGCGGATATCCTGCCGGACTTGTCTACACAAATCTGTACATCGAGAAAATCAAGGTACGTCTTGCTGATCCTAGAGGTTAATACAATATTACGATTGTTACAATTGAGCAACCCCACCAGCTCGGTGAATCCAGATTGTGGGCCCTGCCACACGACGAAGATATCGTTAATGTAGCGGGCCCACATCTGGACTCCGCCAATGTCATTGTAGACCTCTGCAAGGAAAACCTCCCTCTCCCACAGCCCCAGCAACAGGCAAGCATAGGACGGCTCACAGGCCGCCCCCATGGCCGTTCCCTGGAGCTGCAGGTAGAAGGCGTCCCCAAAAAGAAAAAAATTATGCGTTAAAACAAACTCAAGACGCTCAACAACAAACTCACCCAGATCGTCCTCAATATTAACTAATCTTCTCTTTTCTTTTCTATCTATCACTGCACTGAGCACCCTACTCACCTGCTTATCACTTGTGTCTTTTCTTCTCTCGTAAAGTACATAATTACTTGGTTGTGTTTTATTTTATGTATGTGTACCCTATTGGCACTTATTTTATTGTGTATGATTTAACATAATATTGTAGCAATTCAGCCCCCATGGTTGAGTGCCTTCATTAACACTTTCATATATATATATACATTACAGACCAAAAGTTTGGACACACCTTCTCATTCAAAGAGTTTTCTTTATTTTCATGACTATGAAAATTGTAGATTCACACTGAAGGCATCAAAACTATGAATTAACACATGTGGAATTATATACATAACAAAAAAGGGTGAAACAACTGAAAATATGTCATATTCTAGGTTCTTCAAAGTAGCCACCTTTTGCTTTGATTACTGCTTTGCACACTCTTGGCATTCTCTTGATGAGCTTCAAGAGGTAGTCACCTGAAATGGTCTTCCAACAGTCTTGAAGGAGTTCCCAGAGATGCTTAGCACTTGTTGGCCCTTTTGCCTTTACTCTGCGGTCCAGCTCACCCCAAACCATCTCGATTGGGTTCAGGTCCGGTGACTGTGGAGGCCAGGTCATCTGGCACAGCACCCCATCACTCTCCTTCATGGTCAAATAGCCCTTACACAGCCTGGAGGTGTGTTTGGGGTCATTGTCCTGTTGAAAAATAAATGATGGTCCAACTAAACGCAAACCGGATGGAATAGCATGCCGCTGCAAGATGTATCCCTGGATCCGATGAAAGCTGTAATGGCACCGGACGGGGTTTAAAGCAGAGTGTGCTTGGCGTGCATGCTGTACCTGCACTCCCTGGACTTTGTGTGGCTGTCATGGCCCATAACAGGTAGGAACTAGTGTTAGGGACCACTCATGAGGGCGACCTTGACGTGGTGAGTGGCTTATTACGCTTTGGCCAAAATGTACACCAATGCCTTATTTAACATCCAGCATAAAGGCAGGGCAGAGTGCTGGTTTGCAGAGTGCGATTGCATTTGTGTTTTTGCATTTGTATCTGTATTTCACCATAGCAATGTGCACCTGCATAGTGGGTTGTGCAGGCTGAACCCCCCCACATTTTTTTCTTTGTAGTATATATTGGAGACGTGGCGATCTCCATGCAGTTATGCACACCTGACCAGTTAGTCTGCCCTGCAGGCTGGTTTTAAAGTCAGTATAAAACTGAGTCTGCTTATATAGCACCTACCAGTAGCCATTTGGCTCCAGGAGAAGTATATAGTGGGCTCAGCATGCATGTTGTTACTTGCATCCCTGGATCCGATGGAAGCTGTAATGGCACCGGACGGGGTTAAAAGCAGAGTGTGATTGGCGTGCATGCTGTACCTGCGCTCCCTGGACTTTGTGTGGCTGTCATGGCCCATAACAGGTAGGAGCTAGTGTTAGGGACCACTCATGAAGGCGACCTTGATGTGGTGAGTGGCTTATTACGCTTTGGCCAAAATGTACACCAATGCCTTATTCAACATCCAGAATAAAGGCAGGGCAGAGTGCTGGTTTGCAGAGTGCGATTGCATTTGTGTTTTTGCGTTTGTATCTGTATTTCACCATAGCAATGTGCATCTGCATAGTGGGTTGTGCGGGCTGAACCCCCCACATTTTTTTCTTTGTAGTATATATTGGAGACGTGGCGATCTCCATGCAGTTATGCACACCTGACCAGTTAGTCTGCCCTGCAGGCTGGTTTTAAAGTCAGTATAAAACTGAGTCTGCTTATATAGCACCTACCAGTAGCCATTTGGCTCCAGGAGAAGTATATAGTGGGCTCAGCATGCATGTTGGTACTTGCATCCCTGGATCCGATGGAAGCTGTAATGGCACCGGACGGGGTTAAATGCAGAGTGTGATTGGCGTGCATGCTGTACCTGCGCTCCCTGGACTTTGTGTGGCTGTCATGGCCCATAACAGGTAGGAACTAGTGTTAGGGACCACTCATGAAGGCGACCTTGACGTGGTGAGTGGCTTATTACGCTTTGGCCAAAATGTACACCAATGCCTTATTCAACATCCAGAATAAAGGCAGGGCAGAGTGCTGGTTTGTAGAGTGCGATTGCATTTGTATCTGTATTTCGCCATAGCAATGTGCACCTGCATACTGGGTTGTGCAGGCTGAACCCCCCACATTTTTTTCTTTAGAGTATATATCTATCCACCACAATGCCTTATAACGCTTATACCCTTCAATTATATTTTAAATCGATTTGATACCTGATTTCTCTCAGCCGACAAATATCTGATTTAATCCAAATCTGGTCTATTTCAGATTTCCTCTTTTATTGATACAAATATATATACATAATTAACTATACCGGCCTAGAACTTAATTCAGTTCTTTGGAGATGATACCGTGTTGCCAACAGTACATATAAATCTCCCTGAATCGGATCAAGTTTTAGGATGATGCTGCAGGTACACCCCAATCTTATTCCAAAAGATTTACACAAAGTATGGTTAATTGAATATATATCATATTAATTGATTGTCCTATAAAATATAGGTAAGGTTATACTATACCAAAATGTCAGCTAGCAGAAATCAGTTTCAATGGTTCTAAGATGGCTGCCTCCAATGGCTGAAAAGGTGGTCAAGTGGCTGGATCCGATGGATCAAGATGTCTTCAGGTCTCAAGATGTTTCAAGATGTTTTCTTCAAGACCATCCCAAGGTGATTCAAGAAGATGATTCCTCTGTCAGCCCATACCATCTTTTTGTCCCATCTAAAATGGGACTGGCCTGGTACGATCATTTACTTAGTGACATCACTTTATAACTAATAGGACCTCCCCTAGTGATTTTACAATTTAAGCCTTACTTTTATCCTAACACTAGGTAGCTCTAAGGCACCATATAAAAGTCTTGGCAATTATAGCTACTTCCTGTATATTTTTTTATTAATTTGAAGAAGGGATAAACTTAGATAAAGAGACAATGAAGTTTGTCTTTTGTCAAACATCTAGTCTCTTTCTAAATCTCCGACTGAACCTAATTCATTCCAAACACACACTACAACACTCGAGGTCATTGTTTGATAAAAAGACAGGGTTTGTCCACATTTCTCTATTCAAGAATTTTTTAGGGAAAGAGATTATTAACTTACACTGTTCTCTGGGAGACATTCTGAAATTACATAGGAATTTCTACCTCAATTCTAACCTTAAAATGAAAATATCTATAATTACCACACTCTTAGTTATATAAAACACACTTATTTAAATTGATGATATAAAAATAAAAATCCACTCATAAATTGATTAATATAAAAAACCCAAAGAAAATTAGAGTCTCTTTCTATCCATTTCAACTAACCTAAAACTCACACATTTCTACTTGTGTCTTATCTGGGTAAATACATTTTATTAGACCTGTCTAAATTTCTTCTCACACAAGAGCAGACTATGCAAACCCTCCTAAGTTTTATAAACAAAAGTCTTTACACAAGTCTAATCTCGAGTTAGGGATTCTAAGTTCACAAGGGTTTAAACTTAGATTACCCTCTTGAATAAGACAAAATCAGACCAAAATGGCTTCTCTTAATGTTCTTATTCATATATCTGTATAGGCCTTATATGATGGACTCTTTTTATACTCGAAAGTTCTGACAGGTGGTCGTAACCATAGAACGTGATGGAAAATGAATCCAGCTAACAAAGAAAGCAATGTGGCCAATCACAATAGATTAGTAAGTGGTTTGTATTACCTTTCTCTAAATAATAAATGAACAACCCCTTTAACCCCTTAGTGACCACCCATACGTGTTTTTACGGCGGTCACTAAGGGGCCTTGGGCTGGAGCGCCGCCTTTTTACGGCGGCACTTCAGCACGAGTTAACGCTAAAATCAAGCGTAGTAGCTCCGTGCCCGCAGCTACCGGAGGTAGCTGAGGGCTCGGGGCAGTGATCAGAGACCGTGACAAGCGGTCTCTGATCACGTGATCGCCGTGATACACTTTATCACGGCGATCACCGAAAATGAAGCCTGAACTAAAACTTTCTCCCTCCTCTCATGTGAGAGAGGAGGGAGAAAGTCTCCGGTGCTAGGATCGGGTCCCCCAGCACTTCTATCCCTAAGCTGGGTCCCGATCCTCACCCCCCCACCCCCCTTACCCTCAAGGAAGATGGCGGCGGCGGCCGGCGCATGCGCAGACTGAAAGCCGGCCGCCGCCGCTTACTGTAAGGTCTCTCTCCTCAGGAGAGGAGAGAGAAGTTCAAGTTATGCCCCGATCGGGTCCCCAGCACCCCGATCGGGTCCCCCAGCACCCCGATCGGGACAATAGGGCCCTTAGATATATTTTAATAAAGTTATTAGGGCCCCCCCCCCCCCCCATCTAATAAAAAAAAAAATAAATGGCACAGACATGCGCACTGGTTACTGTGCTGAAGATCTGCCTTCAGCACAGTAACCATCAGGGACCAATAATAATGGTCCCTGATCATGTGGTCTCCATGATAAACCTATCATGGAGATCACATCCATTATATTTACAAAACATGGCCAGGACAGGGGCTGTGCTTCTCTCTCCCCTCAGCGCAGTTGTTCTGTGAGGAGAGAGAGATCAGACTTCTGTACTGGCTCTGTGATTACATACTGTGAAAAAAAAAAGAAAAAAAATCTAATTATAAACTGTCCGTCAGTAACTGGCGGTCAGTGGATGTCCGTGATTAGGCGTCCGTCATTAGACGTCTATTAGTTACAGTCATTTATCTTTATTAGGGACCCTGTTCGTCTGTTACTGGCGGTCAGTGGGTGTCAGTCAGTGAGTTGTTGGGTGTCACTCCGTCAGTCGGTGGGTGTCACTCCGTCAGTCGGTGGGTGTCACTCTGTCAGTCGGTGGGTGTCACTCCGTCAGTCGGTGGGTGTCAGTCATTTTTAGGGACGGTCAGTTATTTGAATTTTTCTGAGCTGTACAGAAAAAAAAAATGGCTCGGAGATTGTTAAGTGCGGAGCAGGCATACGAATTTCTCTGCTCTGACCACTCTGAATCTGGCACCGCTTCAGAGGCGGAAATATTTTCAGATAGCGGGGACTCTGATTCCATCCCCAGACCCCATAGCCCTATGGTGGTAGAAGTCACCACCTCCCCTCATTCTCCACCCAGCGGTCCCGTCCCTTCTGCTACGTGGGTTCCTGCCACTTCATTTTCCCCCCAAGTACCCCAATTTTTACCCACTCCCCAAATTAATGTGGATGTCGGCAATTTTACCCCTTATGATTTTTTTCATTTATTTGTAGATGATAAAGTCCTGGAGTTAATTGTGCAGCAAACTAATTTGTACGCCACACAGTTTGCTGTACAAAAGCCCACGTCTATTTATGTAAGACGGTGGACCCCCACAAGTGTCCCTGAAATAAAAAATTTTTTGGGGCTTACCCTGGACATGGGCATTGTAAAAAAACCCTCTGTCCGATCCTATTGGGCTGCGAGTACTGTCCACTCAACCCCTGTGTTTGCAGCAGTTATGTCCCGTAACCGCTATGAAGTCATAATGCGGTTCATGCATTTTTCAGACAATTCCCAAGTCCCCCCCAGAACTGACCCAGCCTTCGACCGCCTAAATAAATTGAGACCCCTTATTTCCCTCCTTACAGATTTATTTTTGAAATTATATACCCCTGAGAAAAAATTATCAGTTGACGAGTCCCTTTTTAGTTTCCTTCCGTCAATATATTCCTTCCAAGCGTGCCAGATATGGGGTAAAGTTGTATAAGGTGTGCGAGAGCACAACCGGCTACACCTGTGGCCTGTCTATTTATGAGGGCAGAGACTCCCAACTTAACCCCCCAGGCTGCCCCGAAAATATTGGCACATCGGGAAAAATTGTGTGGGATTTATTGGCACCATTCCTGCACAAAGGGTACCACGTGTACACCGATAATTTTTACACTAGTATACCCCTTTATAAATCCCTCCATGCTGCAAACACAGGGGCTTGTGGGACAGTCCGCAAAAATAGAGTTGGATACCCACAACCGCTGGTCTCCAAACGTTTGGAGAAAGGAACATCCTTCGCCCTCGCAAGTGACCAGCTGCTTGCCGTGAAGTGGAAGGACAGGAAGGATGTCTACATGCTGACCACCTTGCATGCAGACACCACAGTGGCAGTTAGGGAGAGGGGGGCTACGGCGGACAAGCACAAACCGGTCTGTGTGACAGACTACAATAAATTTATGGGAGGTGTAGACCTCTCGGACCAAGCGCTTCACCCCTACCTGGTGAAGCGAAAAAACAGGGCCTGGTATAAAAAGGTAGCAATCTACCTCATCCAGATTGCTACCTATAATAGTTTTATTTTATTCAAAAAGTCCCAGGGAAACCTTAACTTCCTCGAGTACCAGGAGAAGGTGATTGAGAGTCTCCTGTTTGATTCCCATGCACCTAGGCAAGCCTTCGAATCGGAGGACGTTCGAAGGCTTTTAGAACGCCATTTCCCTCACCCCGTCCCTGCCACTACCAGCAAAACGTATCCACAGAAAAGATGCCGGGTGTGTAGCAAACATGGAAGGAGGAGGGACACCCGGATTTACTGCCCCAGCTGCCCATCACAACCAGGGCTCTGTAATTACCCCTGCTTTGAAACGTACCATACGGTTGCAAATTATTAATTTTATTTAATACCAAAAAGAACAGGGGGGGGGGGTCAGGAATTCAATTTATTCTCATTTTCTGTTTAGTTTGTGGGCTTTCCAGGGAGGGAGGGATCCCTTTGGGATGGTTCGTGGAGCTATTTTTATTTTTTTTCACCTTCTTAGCATTAATTTCTACAAAAAACTAGGGGGTCTAAATGCTCACTACACCCCTAGATGAATACCTTAGGGGGTCTAGTTTTCAAAATGGGGTCCATTGTGGGGGTTTTCTATTGTTTTGGCAGCTCAACGCCATTACAAGTGTGCAATGGGGCCTAAACCATTTTCAAGCAAATTTTGTGTTCTGAAAACAACTGGGTGCTCCTTTATGTTTGGGCCCTGCCGTTTGTCAAGACATAAGATTAGGGCCACAATGGGGGTATTTCTGAAGACAGAAGAAACAGGGTGATACATTTTGGAGTGTACATCTTCATTTTCATGTGCTCTGTAGAAAAAAATCTGTCTTTAAATTGACACTTTTGTGTAAAAAATGAAAATTACATTTTTTTCACCTTCTTAGCATTAATTTCAACAAAAAACTAGGGGGTCTAAATGCTCACTACACCCCTAGATGAATACCTTAGGGGGTCTAGTTTTCAAAATGGGGTCCATTGTGGGGGTTTTCTATTGTTTTGGCAGCTCAACGCCATTACAAGTGTGCAATGGGGCCTAAACCATTTTCAAGCAAATTTTGTGTTCTGAAAACAACTGGGTGCTCCTTTATGTTTGGGCCCTGCCGTTTGTCAAGACATAAGATTAGGGCCACAATGGGGGTATTTCTGAAGACAGGAGAAACAGGGTGATACATTTTGGAGTGTACATCTTCATTTTCATGTGCTCTGTAGAAAAAAATCTGTCTTTAAATTGACACTTTTGTGTAAAAAATGAAAATTACATTTTTTTCACCTTCTTAGCATTAATTTCAACAAAAAACTAGGGGGTCTAAATGCTCACTACACCCCTAGATGAATACCTTAGGGGGTCTAGTTTTCAAAATGGGGTCCATTGTGGGGGTTTTCTATTGTTTTGGCAGCTCAACGCCATTACAAGTGTGCAATGGGGCCTAAACCATTTTCAAGCAAATTTTGTGTTCTGAAAACAACTGGGTGTTCCTTTATGTTTGGGCCCTGCCGTTTGTCAAGACATAAGATTAGGGCCACAATGGGGGTATTTCTGAAGACAGGAGAAATGGGGTGATACATTTTGGAGTGTACATCTTCATTTTCATGTGCTCTGTAGAAAAAAATCTGTCTTTAAATTGACACTTTTGTGTAAAAAATGAAAATTACATTTTTTTTCACCTTCTTAGCATTAATTTCTACAAAAAACTAGTGGGTCAAAAAACTCATTACACCCATAGATAAATACGTTAAGGGGCCTAGTTTTTAAAATGGGTTCACTTTTGGGGGGTTTCTATTATTCTGACACTTATAAACCTCTGCAAACTTGGCTTGTTTCAGGAAAAAATATGTACTTAATTTATGTTAAAATGTAAAGTCTCCTAAATAAAAAAAAATAAAAAGTAAAAATTTTTGTGAGTGCAGCCAAAATAAAGTAAAGATGTGGAAATAAATTTCTGATAAAAAAATATTGAATAGTATTTATGTATGTATATGAAATATTGCAGTTGAAAATAGGAAAATGTGCAGTTTTTTACAAATTTTCATAAAATTTCACTTTTTTAATAAGGATACGCATATTTTATCGGTAGAATTTTACCACCTAAGTAAAGTACAATATGTGACGAGAAAACAATGTCAGAATTACTTTGATGTGCAAAACCGTTACAAAGTTATTCTAAGCTAAAATGACACATGTCAGATTTCCAAAATTTGGCTTGGTCATTAAGGCCCAAACAGGCTTGGTCACTAAGGGGTTAATAAATGTTAAATAGACAGGAGTGTCCCCATCAGTGAAAAATTATGTTTTTTTTTTATTTGTTTTTTTTTTAAACTATCAAACCATTGGTGCCAAATAATATCCTGTTTTAAGCCATACCCCCTTTTATCCATGTAAATTTGACCAGCATTTTTTGTTGGGAAAGGTCACAACAATAGGAGAAGCACTTCTGTGAGGGTTGACTAAGAGGGCATAACTACTGTGTGGGAGCACTAAGAAGGCATAACTACTGAGTGGGTGGAGGGATTTTGAGAAGTGCGGTCTGGACTAGCTGTGGAAGAGGGTTTATAGGGGAGTTGCTTGGGAGGGTCCAGTACAAAAATTAGCTGTGGGGCCCAGCCCTTTCTAGTTACTCCACTGAGAGAGGATCTGATTCATGTGCAGGATCTCTAAGCATGGTCACGTTTTGTAACTTTACACAATCCAGTTCATTGCTATGAGCTTATTCCGTGGGACAGCGATTACAGATGTTGAGTTGGGAGGCACTTGTTAGTGACGTCAAAAAAGCGTCCAGTCACATGTGATGCTCCAGTCACTAAGGGGAACACTAGGTGGAAACGTTCAGTAAAGCTGCAGTAGCCATTTTGCTAAAGCCATTGTGTATTATAGTCATTCTGTCAGGACACTGACATTTATATCTAGTTGCTAATCTAATATCATGAATTTATTAGAGCCTAAGGGGGCATAACTACTGTGCCACTGGCGGATCCAGGGGGGGCAACGGGGCAATTGCCCCCCCCCCCCCCCCGCAGCTGGCGGCGCGGCCCTGCTCAGAAGTGGGGGGGCAGCGGCAGCGGGCACAGGGAGATGAGCGCTTCCATTGTGGAAGCGCTCATCTCCATAGTCATCTGTATCGCCGTCCTGAGGACAGCGATACAGATGGCTGTGC
Organism: Bufo gargarizans; assembly: GCF_014858855.1. NCBI lineage: Eukaryota > Metazoa > Chordata > Amphibia > Anura > Bufonidae > Bufo > Bufo gargarizans. The sequence continues at coordinate 587,680,605 of NC_058080.1, read as the reverse complement.
TGCGGCAGGGGAGAGAGTGCTTTTATTAATGGTACATGATTGGGGGGGCTCTTGTTACTGGCACATGATGGAGGTTTTTTTTTATTACTGGCACATGATGGAGGGGTGCTTTTATTACTGACACATTATTGGGGCGGCTCTTGTTACTGGCACATGATGGGGGGCTCATTACTGGCACATGATGGGGGGCTCTTATATACGTGATATACTAAATGTGCTCCAACCAGCAAACACATAGGAAAATATCAGAGGAGAGTAGCCTGTATTTTTTGTCTGACCCCTGCTACTCAGGGCACGTTGCTACAACGCTCTGACTAAATATTCCTGCTCTATGCCCTAACGCAGATTAGCACCGGTGCACACTCACAGTTCTGTAGGTAGCTGGCCAGAGATCAGTCATGTCGCATTCTCCCACGAGGTAGCTGCTTGTCTTGGTCTGGTACGTGGTGGCATTTGTCGTCTGGCTCCTGATACGGTCGCTTGCTTGTCCCAGCGCGTGGTCTTTTCCTCTCTCTCTAGATTGCAGGTGTCGTCATCCACCCCAGTTCAGCTCTGCCAGGGGTCCACGTCCTGTCACTAGACTCTGAATTGGACGATATCACCTCTCAGACACACTTTACAGTCTCTGTTTCTCTGTCCAACAACAGCAAGTGTCCCAGCTCACACCAACCAGGAAGACACACACCAGCCCAAGCCCGGGAACTTGAAACTCCTCCTACATCCTCTGGGACAAACAACTTCATTTCTTTCTTACTCAAAGACACAGCGCCTCTTGTGGCTGAAAGAAGTCATCACAGTCTGTGTGAAACATTATCACTAGCAATGCAATGCAACTTGGTTATTCTAGGGGCTGACCCTTACACCCCCACACAGCATTTATGCCCCTTTATGCTCTAATAAATATATGATACTAGATCGCAATCTAGATCAGACACTGGTGGGAGATTTATCAAAACTGCTGTAAAGGAAAACTGGCTAAGTTGCCAATAGCAACCAATCAAATTGCATATTTCATTATTCAGAGCTCCTTTGGAAAATGAAATGTTGAATCTGATTGGTTGCTATGGGCAACTAAGCCAGTTCTACTTTACACCAGTTTCATAAATTTCCCCCTAAGTCTCGGTATCTTGACGGAATAAGTATAATCATACATACGGTCTTCAGCAAAATGGCTACTGCAGCTTCACTGAACACATCCATCTAGGTTTCCCCTTAGTGCTTGAAGCATCACTTACATGCGATTGGATGCTTTTCTGACATCACTAACAAGTGTCTCTCGACACAACATCTGTGGTTGCTGTCCTGCAGAAGGCGCTCACAGTAATGAACCAGGTTGTATAAAATTGCAGAAGAAGGTGGGCCAGGAGAGCCAAGCATGATGAAGGCCATGCTTAGAGATCCTGGCTCATCTCTTTCTGCATATGACTCAGATCCTCTCTCCTGGGCATAACTATAGAAGATTGGGTCCCATGGCAAAAATTGGCCCCCACCCCTCCCAAGCAAGTTCTCTGAAACCTTCTTCCCATGATTAGTTAAGTAAACTATTTAGTAGTTGTTACTTCTTAGTGCCCCCACACAGTACTTATGTCCTCTTAGTCCATCCTACAGTAGTGCTCCCTCTTAATGCTGCTACACAGTAGTATTACCCCTAATAAAAGTAAGGGCCCACAATGGTGTAAATAAAATTAAAATCAGTAATACTAACTACCCTTCCTGATTAATGGAGCACATCCCACATTCCCCAGCAAGCGGAATGCAGTGAAGTAATCGAACCTGCTAGGATGACTAGACAAGGAGAGGCCAGAGGATGGTCCTCAGCCTGATCACTCTTCTACTCAGTCCAGCAGGCAATGTCATTGCATCACACCTGCTGGAGAGAGCACAGCCGGGGAATGAGGCCCGGGCCGTAATGGATGACAGACATCCATTATGGCCTGGGCCTCACCTGAGCACACACACACAGTAATGATTATTACTCTGTGTGTGTGCTGGTAGCAGGGGGGCCACTTTCTTAACCCCAATAAAGGAGGAAGATACAACACACAGAAAGGAAATCATAGGGCACCTGCACACATAGCGGAATACACACAGCGTAGTACATTACCAGCAAAGTGTATGAGATGAAACAAATCTCACGCACACTTTGCAGCTGTTTTCCATGCAGAAATTGGCCTGCTATGTGGATTTAGAAATACAAAGCATGTCTATATATGTAACACCCCAGAGTTGTGTTACTAAACGCTTTTACCCCGCTACAGTCTGCTAAGAGCATTAACACTGTCTTTTGATGTGATTTTGCTCATGTCTTCACACCATTTTAAATGTAATCTTTTCCTTGTAATCTTTTCCTTGTAGTGTTTCAGGTCTTCCAGCAGGTGGCAGCATCATTGGTAGGGATAGTTTTTAATGTTATGGCCGTTCTGAGTGGAACGTTCCTGTTTTGTTCTGCCCCCCTGCTTAAGGGTAGTGAAGTTTCCCACATCCTGCAGCAAGGGAGGTAAAAAAAAACAGTTAGATCCAGTTCTAGATCTCCCTGCATGGGGAAGACAGCAAGGACCAAGTCTCATGCTGAGATTTGATCAGATTCCCAGTCTGAGCTTTGCAGCTCAGCTGACGAAACAAAGCAGAAAGTTGCAGACAACTCTAGTTCCAGGAATAAACCATACACCCTGTGAAGATAACTCGGAGTAGAGACCAGAGACCCCAAGAGAAGCCATATTCCTCCTCAGCTAGCCAGTCCCCAGACAGCAGAAGACACAGTGCAGAAGCATAAATTCCTGCCACATTACAGAGCTACTAAGCAGACGTCCTTTCCTGCAGAGCTCCAGGTACATGATAGAGCAGAAGATAAAACCCTGCCAACCATTGCCAATACCTGCTAGGACCTAAGACTAAAGCTGTATCTTGCTTGGATGAAAGCTACAACCAGTAAAAACAAGTTCGAACTTCACCCAAAGCCTGGATCTCAATTTCTGCTACAAATTTCTCTATTACTCCCACTATCACCACCCTCAATTTATTGTAAGTGAGCCAGGATCCAGGAGTCCAACCATACCCAGGTAGGAGACACCGTTGACAATATTACCACTACCATACAGAGACATTACACCACTCTGACATTCCTAAACTGGGACGTGCTTTATAACACCTTTAAAGTGCCCTGTGTTAGTACCCTGCGCACGCTGCAATTGGCGTCATAAACAAACTATAGACTATTATGCCCATATCCTGACCCACTGCATAATTTGACGTCTGTGTAACCGTACCACGGTCCTGCTCACCTCATATAACACTACCCAAATTACACTAGAAATCTGTATCATAAATCATTGCTTTAGTCATCAAACTTGGCATCAACTTGTGATATTTAATGCTGCTTCCAAGAGATTGCTATTGGACATTACACGGAGAAGGTGTAAGAGTAGGAAATTACAACTCCCAGCATTTGCATGATCTCTTCATGTCACAGCTGCTCTACCTCTGAGCTTTGCCACTCCTGTAGCGATCACATGATGGTGATGTCATTGTGTAATACCCCAGACCTGGGGGTACTACTACTGTATCCGTAATTGCTGCATTTTGTATGTATTTCAACTCAATGCTATGTAATGTGAGATGTACCATGTAATTAGATTCAGCAGGGGAGGTATTGATTGGCAATAGCTGGTTGTAACAGGGCTTCCACTCTGTTTCACCCCTCCTGGTAGAGTGGACTGGTCCAACTTCCTGCCAGGAGTTGGGAAGTCTCAAGCTAGTTAGGTTAGTCTAGAGGGAAGTTGGGAGGCAGCTCATAAAGCACCAACTCTGAGATACCACTTCTAAAAGTCAGGATCCAGATAACCCTCTCCCGCCAGAGAGTGGGAAAGTAGCTCATAGAGCACCAACTCTCAAGAACTGAAGGAAAGACTCAAGTGAAGCCTTCAGATTCCAGACAGCAGAGTGAACTGTGGCATAGCTTTTACAGACACTGTTATAAGTTGAGAGACTACAACTAAAGACACCCGTCACCAGAATACCACTAGGTCAGCAACATCTAAGTGCAGGGCCATAACTTTCCAATCTGCCTCCATATCCTTGCTGGTGACAGAAGAGAATTGCAGTTAAAGCCTACATTCAACTCTGGCCTTATTATTCACTACTATAACTTTAACTTTCACTGCAATGGACCCAGGGATAGTCTGAGGTATAGACGTAGCCGAGCTTAAACTGACTCTGATAACATCGTGTTATCTCGGTTATCTTGGTTATCCATTAAATTGTCAGTTAAAATTTTCTTGCCATTCTTTACTTAACTCATTAACCATCAAGTTTACCTAGGCTGTATCTGTAGGACACCGTGGAACAACAACACTATATCAGAGCCACTACCACTCCTATCCCTTACACCGGCTCCCACAGTTGCTTGTTGCAATCACAGGTCCTTCATCACCACTTCTGCTCTCCACTGCTGAGCTCCGTCCATCCTGCACTGAACCCATGACAGTGATGTCCACAGGTCCTTCGGATCTTCCTAATGGTTGTGATCAGCATTTTAGCAGAACACTCTTACTAAGGGCCAGACAGGCATAATGGGACATGCAGGTCAGCAAGACAGTGGTGAATAACTGGGACTGTCCCACCGGATCTGGGGAAGATGGGACCTATGGTCCCTGGGGGAAGAAGCTGCAATCCACAATTTTCCTGTACAATCTAATAATCTATAACATTTCTCTGTCATTTCAGGTGGCATAAAAGACACTGCTGTACTGTCTATACAGGCACTACAGAAAGTGTGTGTCTTTAATATGGCTGCTTTAAAGGGGTTTTCTCACAAAAAATATTCTACAGTTTTCATACCAGCACATGGATCTGAATACTTTTGTAATTGCATGTAATTAATTTAGCATAGCCACTGAGTAAATCAATAAAATGTGTCTGTATACTTCCACCTGCTGTTTGTTTCTTGTCTTATTTCTTTGTCCTGCTTACTGAGAATGGAAAATCCCAGCAGACATGACTTGGATGCTCATAGAATTTTATTGTCATATATCAATATGTCCCATAATCTAGGACGCATTTCGGCTAGACTGCCTTTTTCAACAAGAAACTTGTTGAAAAAGGCAGTCTAGCCGACACGCGTCCTAGATTATGGGACATATTGATATATGACAATAAAATTCTATGAGCATCCAAGTCACGTCTGCTGGGATTTTCCATTCAACTACACGTGGTACCGGTCCTATCCCGTGCGGCGCGCATCTCAGCGAGTGCTGGCCGACTCATCTTTATATTTCTGCTTACTGAGAAGGCCGCACATGCTCAGTTTCATCCTTCTACTGCCTCCTGAGCTGTGATCGGAAGAGCATGGACACACCGCTGAGCTGAGACAGAAAGGACACTCCCCTTGAGCTGTCAGCTTAATATAAATCTAGCAGAGCAATAAATAGGGAGACCTCTGGATCCATGTGAGGTACAGGGATGGTTCTAACCTTGTTAGAAAGAGGTTGTCGTGTACTATCGTGTACTCATTTTTTACATTAGTCATGGGATAACCCCTTTAACACACATATATTATTTTTATTATCAATATTATTATTTATTATTAAAGTGCCATTCATTCCATAGCGCTGTACATATGAGAAGAGGTATACATACACAATACAGACAATTGCACTAATCATAAACAAGACAAGTTACAAATTGGTACAGAGGTAGAGAGGGCCCTGCCAGTGAGGGCTTACAATCCACATAATATGGGAGAAGGACACAGTAGGTAAGAGTGAAGTGGGTCATGGCGGTATAGAGGCAGCAGGGTCAGTGGTTGTAGGCTTGTCTGAAGAGGTGGGTATATAAATATATATATATATATATATATATATATATATATATACACACACACACACACACTACTCACAAAAAGTTAGTGATATGTGGCTTTCAGGTGAAATTTATGGCAAACATAAGAAGTTCAAGCTACAATGATATTATGTCATGAAAGTAGGGTATTTAATTAGAAGCATGCAATGGTGATTTCCTCATCTCAAGCTATTTATTGAAACAAAAGCCAACAACAGTGGTGGGTATACCCCCACAACCAATGTCAGGGTCTAAATAACTTGTTATGTGGCCTTGAGCATCAAGATATATATGACTTAAGATGAACACAGCAATTAGTTATCTCCAGCATTCCCACAGAGATGAATGGAGTGGCAGCATAAACACTTAACCACTTGGACACAGGACCCCCATTTCTGTGGATATAGGATTAGTTTACATCTTGGAACAACCCCTTTAAATACTATCTACATAGAATATCATTACCAGATGCAAGATGAAGCAGAACGCCATGGACTGTTATCAGCTGAGGATGCATCTCTGCCAGCAGTATTGAGAGTTTGTAGAATAAAAACTATTCATTCTTCTGCAGGACATTTACTTGATAACAACAGGCATGTGGAAGCCATTAAGCACTTGGCTGAAGAATGGAAGGTAAATACATCTTATCCACCTCCCTCTTTTTATAAAGCTTAAGAAGGATGTTCAAATGAAATGAGATTGGACGTAAATGCCAGCAAAGGCCTATAGTGCTGTATCCTGTATGTAATGCTAATCCTTGGGGGAGATTTGAGGGATAACGTTTAACATTTTCTATAATCCCTCCGAGTGTACTCAGTGGACTGCAGTTATTATACATACCAAGATTGAAAATAAGAGTCAACCTATACCTTTATTATCTGTACTTAGCAGGAGGATAGGAATGTATAGTCAGCAGCATCAGTGAGTGACAGGTTAGGTTTAGCTTATGAGTACTTTTATATTCAACTTTTCTCTAAAGAAAAAGATTCTCCAATTCTGCCTCCCCGGAGAAGAGTGATGTGTAATGGAAATAAAATGTGAAAGTGTGGATTTTCTATTGAAATGTTATGGATTTTAGGAATGTAACCCACATACTCTACAGAAATACATATAGTGTGCTTATATACAGTATATGAAAAGAAAAATTCACTCCAGTCCATATGATAGTAAACACCAGAAATTATAAAAGGATAGAGAGGTAAATAGTAAAAAATTATGATCTTGAACTAGGAGGCTGAGGTCAAAGTGGAGTAGGAGGTTGAGGAGGCGGTGGACGTAGCGGTGTAGGTGGAGGAGGAGGAGCTAGCCAACATTATTTTTATATTTTTTTATAAAGGATCCATGCCTGGTTCACTTTAATGAACGTGAGCTTGTCCACATTGGCTGTGGACAGGCGGCTGCGCTTGTCTGTGATGACGCCCCCTGCCGTGCTAAACACACGTTCAGATAATACACTGGCTGGAGGGCAGGCCAGCACCTCCAAGGCGTTAAGGGCAAGCTCAGGCATGTGCCCAATTTGGAGACCCAGAAGTTGAAAAGGGCAGACCCTTCATTCAGTACGTGTAGGCGTGTGCACACATACTGCTCCACCATGTTGCTGAAATGCGGGCTCCTGTTAAGACATTCCATATCAGCTGGTGGTGCTGGTTGTTGTGGCGTGCTGACAAAGCTTTTCCACATTTCGGCCATGCTAACCCTCCCTTCTGAGGTGCTGGCGGTGCCCAAGCTGCGATGGCGACTTCTTCCTCCTTCCCTGCCTTCACCTTGTGCTTCCACTGAGCCCCTGGTGTCAAGTGGGAATGCCTTCAGAAGCGTGTCAACCAGCGTGCGCTTGTACTTGCGCATCTTCCGATCACACTCCAGTGATCAAATTACGGATGGCACGTTGTCCTTGTAGCGGGGATCCAGCAGGGTGGCCACCCAGTAATCAGCACTGGTTAGAATGTGGGCAACTCAGCGGTCGTTGCACAGGCACTGCAGCATGTAGTAGCTCATGTATTCCAGACTGCCCAGGTGTGTGTCCTCTGTACACCCCAGCCACGCTCCAGTGATTCCCATGAGCTGTTTTGGGTGCCACACTGCTGTGAACACGGTTCCTCCTCCACTTCCTCATCCTCAGCCTCCTTCTCATCCCCCAGAACTGTGCCGTGGCTGGACAATTGTGTACCTGGCCTCTGTTGGTGCAGGAACCCACCCTCTGAGCCACTTGTGAATAACTGGCCTGATAACCGTGGAAATGATCCCTCTTCCTCCTGTGCCACATCCTCTTCCATCATCGCCCGAAGAGTATTTTCAAGGAGACATATAAGTGGAATAGTAACACTGAGGACTGCGGCATCGGCACTGGCCATGTTGGTGGAGTACTCGAAACAGCGCATGGAAGCCCACTCGGTGGTGAAATGGTGCTGTTCCTCAGAGCGACTCACCTGTGCGTGCTGCAGCTGAAATTCCACTATTGCCTGCTGCTGCTCTCCAGCATGTGCAAGGTGGAGTTCCACCTTGTGGGCACATCGCATATGAGGTGGTGAGAGGGAAGGCCGAAGTTACACTGCAGGGCAGACAGGCGAGCAGCAGCAGGTTGAGAACAGCAAAAACGCGCACAGATGGACCGCACTTTCTGCAGTAGCTCTGACATATCGGTGTATTTTTTCAGGAACCTCTGCACCACCAAATTCAGCACATGTGCCAGGCAAGGGATGTGCGTCAAACCGGCTAGGCCGAGAGCAGCTACGAGATATTGCTCATTATCGCACACCACCAGGCCGGGTTTGAGGCTCAGTGGCACCAACCACTCATCGGTCTGTTGTTCCATGCCCGTCCACAGCTCCTGCATAGTGTGGTGTTTTTCCCCAAACAGATGAGTTTAAAAACAGCCTGCTGTCATTTCCCCCTTGCTGTACTGAAGTTGGTGGTGAAGGTGTTATGCTGACCAGATGAGGAGGAGGAAACAGGAGGCAAAGAGAAACGTCCTGCAATCTTCGGTAGCGGAAGGACATGCGCCAAACTGTTATCCCCCTCAGGCCCAGCCGTCACTGCATTTACCCAGTGTGCTGTTATGGAGCTATAGCGTCCCTATTGAATTTTTAAAAAGCATAAGAGACTGCTGCATGACTGCTGGGCTGATTTGCAGGGGGTGAGTTGAAAGACAGATGCCCATGGGCTGCAGGTGCCAATTATGCTCTTTTAGCAGGGGACCGGGTGGGAGACAATGTGAAGAAACTGGAGGCACTGTCAGCCACCCAATCTACTACCACCTCTACTTGTTGTGGCCTCACCATTCGTACACCGGTATTCAGCCCTACAAAATAACGCTGAACGTTCTGTTGCCTACGTGCACCTGAAGAAGGTGTTTCATTTGGGCTCATAGCTGGCACAGATCGACTACGTCCTCTCCCTGCAACAGGAGCTCCATCAACCCCAGCAGCACCACGACCATGGCCATGTCCCTTATTTCATGCTCTCTTCATTCTTTGTGGTCACTCACTGAACTAACAGACAGATTAACTACATTATTTTCTCTGTCACGTATGCAGTGCAGGTGTACTTCACGCAATAAATGGGTATATGACAGCCACCTTACTAGGAGACGGATTAACTTAATAAATTTCCCTGTCACGTATGCAGTGCAGATGTACTTCACGCAATAAATGGATATATGACGTGCACCTATCTAAGAGATGGATTAACTTAATAAATTTCCCTGTCACGTATCCGGTGCAGGTGTGCTTCACGCAAAAAATGGGTATATGAAGTGCACCTAACTATCAGACGGATTAACTATATCAGTTTCCCTGTCACATATGCAGTGCAGGTGTACTTTACGCAATAAATGAATATATGATGTGCACCTAACTATCAGACGTATTAACTATATCAATTTCCTTGTCACGTATGTAGTGCAGGTGTACTTCACGCAATAAATGGGTATATGATGTGCACCTAACTAAGAGATGGATTAACTATATCAATTTCCCTGTCAGGTATGTAGTGCAGGTGTACATCACGCAATAAATGGGTATATGACATGCACCTAACTATCAGACGGATTAACTATATCAGTTTCCCTGTCATGTATGCAGTGCAGGTGTACTTCATGCAATAAATGGGTATATAACGTGTACCTAACTAAAAGACAGATTAACTATATCAATTTCTCTGTCACGTATGCAGTGCAGGTGTACAGGTGAAACTCGAAAAATTTGAATATCGTGCAAAGTTCATTTATTTCAGTAATGCAACTTAAAAGGTGAAACTAACATATGAGATAGACCCATTACATGCAGAGTGAGATATTTCAAGCCTTTATTTGTTATAATGTGGATGAATATGGCTTATAGCTTATGAAACCCCAAAGTCTCAATTTTGAGGTCCCCTTTGCTCAGGGGGTATGGATTAATTAGCTGACTAGAGTGTGACACTTTGAGCCTAGAATATTTAACCTTTTCACAAAATTCTAATTTTAAGCTGCATTATTGCAAATCATTCTAATTTGTATTACTGAAATAAATGGACTTTTGCACGATATTCAAATTTTTGGAGTTTACCTGTACTTCACGCAATAAATGGTGTAAGGGATCGCCTCTTATTTGGGGGTCATTCTCACAATGATCTTCATCGACCACAGGGTTAGGGGCCAAACATTGCTTTTATTTGGCACCTCAACAAAACCAAAACCAAAAATACAAATAAAACACCTGCCTGGATGGGCTCTAACTAAACATGAGGACTCCCTACCTCACTGAAAGCCCCGTTCACACACGGGAAGAACATGCGGCTTTTCCCAGCCTAACAATCCAGCACTTTCAGGCTGTAACAAAGTCCAGTACCTTTTGGGGGATTGTGGCCCAGAAGTCCTCCTGACTCTGGCCTAGCGACCGTCAATTCCAAGACCTCGCGGAGTCCCCCAAAGTTCAGGCTAACACCTAGCCCCTTGGCCCCTCAGCCAGCTCGGCTGAGCCCACTTGTGCAGAGCCTTCCCAGGCTTCTGCTGCACACAGACTCTTCCTCCTCCTAACAGTCTGGACTGGGTCCTTATCCCGGACTGAATGTTCCACCTGGTACGCCCTCTGACCTGCTGATTGACAGCGAAGAAATGGAAACTCCTGCCATATCTCTCCCCTAGCAGCCGTGAGGCCTGTCACTGCCTCAGATATACCCCCCCTTTGTTCAAGCCCGTAGGGGTGAACACTAGCACCAAACCCAGATGCTTGTGAGAGGGCATCTACCTGGCCTACAGTCTTCCCTTTATTCTGCCAGACCCAGGACAACAGCGCTTGGTTTGTCACGAACACAAGTTTATTATGGAGTAGATCATATCTATGGGACTTTCTTACCCATCTCCTGAGCAGGTACTCTCTTTCACGAGCAAGGATGTTACGCCTTCGCACCCGTGGCCTCTCTCTTTTCTTTCTTTTTCTCTCCACATTTGGCCTTCGGCCTCTGGAACTACTCTCAGAAGATGTTTTTATATGATCGGCAAGCTCTCTTTTTTGATTCTCGGGCTTCTGTACATGCTCCTCATGTCCTTTCTTGGACTGCTGCAACTCTTGACTGAAAGGTTCCAGTTCATGGTTGTGTCTCGACCCTTTCTCCTTCCGCAGAGCAGGCTTGGCCTCGCACGTTTTTTTTAAGTGCACATCTTCCATCTTCCCAGCTGTGGTTTCCCCCACTTTGGCAGCAGTTTCAGAGACCTCTGCTTCTTTAGTTGCTTTTTCCACATCAGTAGCCACTCCTTCGGTCTCTGCAGCACCTGAGGACTCCAAGTCCCCCAACACCTCGGCCTTAACTTCTTCAGCCTTTGTTTCCTTGGACCCGGCATCATATACTTGCCCTTTTAAGTCCTTCTCCTCTTTCTCCAGAGGCTCACCCAGGACACTGTTCTCCTTTTGGGAGGAATTCAGGAGAGCCAGCCCACAGTAATAGACAGGATCTGCATACTGGTCGTTCATCTCCTCATATTTCTTCCCCAGCAGGCTGCTGGCTACTTGAAAGGCCTTGTAGGCGGTGGGGACGTCTTTTGCGACCTGGTCCTGGTTACACACTGTCATCAGACTCTTGGCCTCTGCATCCACATCAGCCCCATCAACGGGTTCAGCAAAAAGACCCCATCAACGGGTTCAGCAAAAAGACCTTCCATCTTCTCTGCCTCGGGCGGTACTACAGCGCCACCATCTCCAGACCGCCTCCTAACAGGCTCTGGCTTAGACCTCTTGACATCCTTCAGAGGACTCTCCTCTTCAGGTTTCTCATTTTCCACCTGCTGCTCGAGAGCACGCTTAGACTTCTCCAACCCATAGATGTTCTTCCCGATGTCATCTTTTGAGCTCATAAGATCTTCCATCTCTGCTCTGAGTTGACTGTTCAGCCATTCAAATTCATCTCGCTCCTCAAGTACTTCTTCAAGAGCTCTGGCCAAGGAGAGGGCCTTGGTCGCCTTCTCTCGAGCATCAGTCTCCACTTGGTCACGTTCTTCAGCATATCTGGCCGAGTTGGTTTTCTCTTCAGCCAGGAGCTTGTCCAACATCTTCTGTTTCTTCTCCAATTTAGATAAAATTTGTTTCTGGTGGTCCAGGTCTACCATCCAATCACGCAACTCGTCATCAAGTTGAGCCATTAACTGCCCAGTCATAGCTATCATCCAGCCATGTCTCAGTTATTCCCACTATGTCATAGTCCTCCTCACACATCACTAATTCCAGTTTCCCAGTTTTATTAGCCAGGCTTCTGTCATTAGTATACATACATTTAAGAGGCTTATTTATATTTTTTATCCTACACCTTTCCTTCCGAACTGTCCTAGTCCCTCCATCAATTCCTCCCCCAGTCCCGTTACCTTGCCCTGGTCTCTATCTGCACTATCCTCCTCTCCTATAATGTAATTACCCTCCCTCAGTCCCTAGTTTAAACAGCTGCCCCTTCCCCATTGAGATGCAGCCCATCCCTACGATAGAGCCTGTAGCCGAGAGAGAAGTCGGCCCAGTTCTCCAGAAACCCAAACCCCTCCTTCCTACACCAGTTCTTGAGCCACTTGTTAACCTCCCTAATCTCCCACTGCCTTTCTTGTGTGGCCCGTGGCACAGACAGTATTTCGGAAAATACTATTTTTGAGGTCCTTGCCCTAAGCTTTTGACCTAAATCCCTAAAATCCTATGCACTGAGCCCCCCTAGTGGTGGCTGTAGGCAGGCAGTTTTATCATATACTATATGAAAGGAGGCAGGAGATTTATGTTACATTGATATTACATTGAGAAATAGAGTTCAGAATGAGTGACATATTTATTAAGCCCACTTTTTCCAACATAAAATTTGGATACGGTGGGTGAGGTGGAGTCTTTTTTTTTTACGTTTTTTAATTGAAAAATGTTTAACCTCTTAAAAATATTATAAATTCATCAGAAATCTGGGGAGTCATGCTTTACATTCCATGTTGCCTGGGAGTGTTTGACACACACACACACGCACAATAGAAAATTGGGTAGGGCAGGGGACTTTATGAGATTTGTGCATGCTTGTGACTCTACCCTACATTTTTTTTTTGTGTTTAAGGGTACTTTCACGCTAGCGTTATTCTTTTCCGGCTTTGGGTTCCGTCCTAAGGGCTCAATACTGGAAAAGGACTGATCAGTTTTATCCCCATGTATTCTGAATGGAGAGAAATCCGTTCAGGATGCATCAGGATGTCTTCAGTTCAGTCTTTTTGCCTTTTTTAGGACGGAGATAATACCGCAACATGCTGCGGTTTTATCTCCATCCAAAATTCCAGAACACTTGCCGGAATGCCGGATGCCATTTTTTCCCTGATCCGTCTGACAAATGCCATCAGTTTGCATACATTTTGATGGATCCAGCAGGCAGTTCCGGTGACAGAACTGCCTGCCGGAATCCTCTGCCGCAAGTGTCAAAGTACCCTTAGTTGTGTAGTTCTGCTTCATAATACACAACACAATACTACTCTACACAAAATCAAACATGTTTGAAAATACATTTAAAGTTCACAAAATTTGGCAAATTTCTCTAAAAAACCCTGACAAAAAGACCTTGAAATAACATTTCTACCTAAATTAGATGCAATCTAGTAATAATGTAATTATCTCATTTCTTTCCTCTTAGGCCTCCGGCTGGAAGCGAGGACGTGTATTATTCAAGTATGTCAATTTGCCTTGCCTTATACTGCTCTTATCAGTAAAGAAATTATAGTAATTACAAAAGGAAATAAAAAGATTTCTCCGAGAACACTCCTGTTGAATACACTGTGAACTTAACTGTGATCCTAGATGTCACTATATGCTGAACTATCTGAAGAAGAATAAAAAAAAAAAAGCTCAAGGGATTATCATGCCAATAAAATGTGTTATAAATTTGACCTGTGAGGGTCCTATTGTTGGGATCCTTGTTGAACTTGAGAACATGCTGTTCCCTTCCCTTTGGAATTAATAAGCATTACAGAAAATGTGGCCACATTATATCCCACTCATTTCTAGTTAAATGGGTCTCGATACGTCCCGGCCGCCGCACGGATGTTGCTCGTGCATTGGGGACCGCAAATTGTGCTACCCAATGCATGGAACAGATGCACAACGTTTGTGTGCAAGAGGCCTTACTGTTAGGACAATTTCTATAATTTTGACTAATTCAAAAATGTAAAAAAATTACATTACGCCTCTGTACTCATACATACTAATTCATATTAGTAGCTTAAAGTCTGACTGAAACAAAGCCTGATATTTACATCACGTTACACGTTATATGTATATTTATGTGCAGTGTCTACATGCACAAATCTTCATATGCTCTCCAGAACTAAATAGACTAGAAATCACTGCAATCCAGATACTAGTAAACATTGTCATAAAAATAACTGAAAAATGCCCTGATTAGACATGAAGGCATTAGATGTGAAACTGATCATCTTCTAAGGCTACTTTCACATCTGCACTTTGCCTTTCCGCTATTGAGATCCGTCATAGGATCTCAATAGCGGGGGGAAAATGCTTCCGTTTTGTCCACATTCATTGTCAATAGGGACAAAACTGAACTGAACAAAACACAATGCACCAGAATGCATTCCATTCCATTTGCAAGCAGCGTTTTTCTGTCCGCGATGTGGTACGGAGCAAGACAGATCCATCATGACACACAATGTAAGTCAATGGTGGCGGATCCGTTTTTTTTCGGACACAAAAGAAAACTGATCCGTCCCCCATTGACTTACAATGGTTTTAGTGCCAGATCCTTCATGGCTATTTTAGAGATACTACAACCAGAGCCATTCAGAACAGATGCAGACGGTTGTATTATCGTGACGGAAGCGTTTTTGCTAATCCATGACGGACCACGCAAAAACGCAGATATGAAAGTAGCATAACTCTTTTCACTCATTAGTAAAAATGAAAGAAATAACCCCCTTCTCCCTTCAAATGTGACAATCAGGGGGCACATGTCCTCTCTCACTGGCAATGAGGATAATAACATGAAGAGTAGCTCCTGTATCCCCACTGCCTGGAGGCTGATCAGGGAGAGATTTCAGCTCATGTAATGAGCAACAATTGATGATATAATATCCAAAATTAAACTCATTTAAGGACTCTCACACTGGTAGATAACTGCCTAAACAAAAGGACATATGATCAATGAGATCGTTGGTTTACATTGTTGTCGACAACACATCCCCTGTTTTTGAGATGATGTGCTATTGACAAAAGATAATTTGTATGCCAAAATTAATGATCTGCCAGGACTATTCTTTTCAGCCGATAATTGGCCACTATATAAGGTCAATAACATCTTCCCCTGATAACAGTTTCCCCTACCATTAAATGATTGATGTAAAAATGAAAATCATACATCATATAGTATATGACTAGTGTTAAGCGAACCCGAACTACAAAGTTCAGGTCTGTACCGAACTTTGCGAGTTCAAGTACCCGGACCTGAACTTTGCCCCAAAAGTTCAGGTTCAGGCATTTAATAAAGCTTGTTAAAAGGCGGAAGGGCAGCCAATCAACAGGCTTTTAAGCTGTAGGCACTTAGAAGCCATCACAGTCATGCCTAGCATCTGGCTGTTATTCTGTGAGTGACCTATAGCGATATTTTGTGGGTGCAATGCACCATCTTTGTACCCCTGACACAGAAATATAATAGTTAATTTGTCTGTTAGTTCGGTGGGTGACATAAACCCATTTTTGGTGTGAGTTACACCGGCACTGTATACCTGACAGGGAAATCAATATAGTTAATCTGTCTGTCAGTTCGGTGGGTGACATATACCCATTTTTAGTGTGAGGTACACCTGCACTGCATACGTGACAGGGAAATTTATATAGTTATTCTGTCTGTTAGTTTGGCCGGTGACATATACCCATTTTTGGTGTGAGGTACACCTGTACTGCATACTTGACGGGGAAATTAATATAGTTAATCTGTCTGTTATTTCGGTGGGTGACATATATCCATTTTTGGTGTGAGGTACACCTGCACTGCATATGTGACGGGGAAATTAATATAGTTAATCTGTCTGTTAGTTTGGTGGGTGACATATTCCCATTTTTAGTGTGAGGTAAACCTGCACTGCATACATGACAGGGAAATTAATATAGTTAATCTGTCTGTTAGATCGGTGAGTGACATATACCCATTTTTGGTGTAAGGTATACCTGTACTGCATATGTGACAGGGAAATTAATATAGTTAATCCGTCTGTTAGATCGGTGGGTGGGGGTGATCACAGACAAGTGCAGCTGCCTGTCCACAGCCAACGTGGACAAGCTCACGTTCAATAAAATGAACCAGGCATGGATTCCACAGGACTTGTCCAAACCTTGGGCTGAGTAGACAAGTATACCGGCCGCAACTAACCATTGTTATACTCCAGCGCACTTTATGTTTGCGTTCTCTTTTGAATTTCCCAATGTTTTGGGGCCTTCCCAAATTTATAAAATAAAGAAATAAAGAAAGGGGATTTAAAAAAAAAAAAAAAAAAAAAACTGTGTTGGCTACCTCTTCCACCTACACTGCCTCCTCAACCTCCTACTCCACTTTGACCTCCGCTTCCTAGTTCAAGATTTTTTATTTTTTTCTATTCTATGTTATTTTGTTATTTCCCTATCCACATTTGTTTGCAGAGCATTATTAACCCCATTTCTTCCTTTTGCAGCCGTGTAGCCCTTACTACGACTATTATACAGCCATTTTTAGTGCACCAAAGTTCGGGTCCCCATTGACTTCAATGGGGTTCGGGTCAAGTTCGGGTCCCGAACCTGAACTTTGACCAGAAGTTTGGCCTAACCCAGCGAACCCGAGCATTCACGGGTCTGCTCATCCGTATACATGACCATCACTTTCTAACAAAACCAGAACCAGCCCTGTACCTCACATGGATCCAGAGATCTTCCCATTTATTGCTCCGACTGTTCTGATAGATTTATTTCAGGTTAGCAGTAACTGCCACACATGTTAACAAAAGATATGGCTGGAGACAGTTGGAGATTTAAACTGAGCACATATGACCATCTCAGTGACGTAGACTGAGAAATAAAGATAAGAACAAATAGCAGCTGGCATTTTACAAATACATTTTATTAAATAACTCAGTGGCTATACTACATTTTGAATTACAGGCAGTTACAAAAGTATTCAGATCCAGGTGCTGGTTTAAAAAAGTTAAATACACAACCCCTTTATCAACTGACAGACACACAGAAGCAAGAGGTAAAACTTTTCACATACCATGAATAATGGACCTAGAATACTGACTCTGATATTCTAGAAGGCTAAAATTATGGGATTTAATATGATACCAAGATCTAAGCTCTCCTAATAGTCTAACAACTGGCTAGCAAGGATGCAGTATGAGCACTGCCACGCATGAGGAAAAAGTGGGCACAGGCTGAGTACCACTCTTGTTTGTCTTCCTTCTCACGGGGGGTTAGTGTGTATATACAGAATAAAGTACAGTATGAACCGATCGGACAAAGAATAGATAAAGAGGGCAGGTTTGTGTTTCTCCATTGTAGATGGTCCCGGACAATATGTATATTGGCTTTTGTCTATGTCCCTCCACCCTTCTCCTTGTATGTCATGTCTCAACTCTTTGGGCCCGATTTATCATTAGCTCAGGTCAGAATAATGGAGTGAAAAAGTCCCCAAAAATGCGTAAACGCAAAAACTGCGCACAAATTTGTGACTTTTTTCTGCTCTGCACTATGCTCGCCAGTTTTTTGAAAGTGGGCGTGTTTTCTTATGTAAATGAATCTCTAGACAGATTTACTATTGGGACTATTTAAAAAGTCGCTAAAAAGTCGCACTTTCACTCCAGTGAGGACCATGCATATCTTATGAGACTTTTTAATAGAACATGCGACTTTTTCATAAAAACTTGTGACTTTTTCGTAAAGATTTGCGACTTTTGTAAAGCTGCTTACTGACGGATAAACTGCTACCGTCAAACCACATTTATTACAGTCTTAAAGGGCCGATCATAAATCTAACTTGGCTAAAACTGACTTTAGCCATATGTGAAAGTGGAGTGAGCTGTCAGAGTCATGATAAATCTGGCCCTTTGACTTTTTAAGTCGGAGAGAGGAATGCCCAATTATACTGCTTGAGGATTTTAATGAAGTTATGGATCGTGCATTGGATAGGATATCCTCAGGTGGAAGGCGCGGGGGTGGAATTGGAGGGGCATCGCCATTAGCCAATATATGCCAGAAAATGGCACTAATAGACGTCTGGCGTCACCTATATGGAGAGGCAAGAGTATACTCCTGCTTCAGCCGCTCGTGTACTTCCTTATCCAGGATAGACCTAGCTTTTACAACAGCTAATTTTATCAACAGGATTGTCCGTATGAAGCATGAATCACATACGATTTCAGATCACTCCCCAGTTCTCCTAGTAGTAAAAAGTCTGGAGGCTGTCGGGAGAGCTCGTACCTTCAGATTGAATCCCCATTGGCTTAACATACTTCAGGACCAGGGGGCACTGGGGAGTGATCTGGAAGAATTTTGGAATCTCAATGTTGGTACTGCTCATGACCATTATGACTGGGACGCCCTAAAAGCCTTTATTCGAGGCATTCTCTATTCTAAAATTCAAATACTTAAAGCTTTGTATATTAAAAAGGAGAACGATCTGGAACAGCGGATACACACTTTACAGGGGAAGGTAGCCATAGATCAAGGTGCAGGTGTGTGACAGTCTCTGCTTAGGGCAAGGGAGGAATATAACCACCACCTCCAAGATAAATGTCAACAGTTTTGTGAGGCAGGTAAACCAGGGAGATTATTAGCTTCCCTGATTAAAAATCAGCAAACGTCTACTACAATTAAAAGTATTAGATCTTGTAAGGGAAACATATGTACAGACAGGGCGGATATTGAACATGAATTTCTTAGTTATTTTGATATGTACCGATATACCGATATATTGACCATGGGATATTCTTAGATGGGATTAATCTCCCCTCCCTCTCCCAGGAGGATCGACTGATGCTGGAGACCCCTCTCCAATTGTTGGAGTTGGAAGAAGCATTGAAAATAACTAGAAGCAACTTCTCTCCAGGGGCAGATGGCCTTCCTTTTGAATTATACCGGCGGTATAGTGATGTGCTGTTACCTCACTTGCTGCAGGTGTTAAATGTGTCTTGGAATGAGGGCCACCTACCCGAGTCAATGACGGAAGCTATTATCACATTGGTTTAAAAAAAAGGGAAAAGTGATTTGGAGATGGGGTCATACAGACCCATCTCCTTACTTAACACGGATTATAAAATTGGTGTTAAGGCATTTGCTAATAGACTTAAGAGGGTAATAGCTAAGATAATTCATACTGATCAAACAGGTTTTATACCAAAGCGTTCAGCTCATACTAATATACGAAGAACTTTAATGAATATCCACCTGGGAGAGAACCGCCCCATCCTGTCTTTAGATGCAGCTAAGGTGCTTGACAGGGTGGAGTGGGAGTTTTTATGGGAAACAATGTATAGGATGAATTAAATGGGCAAAACTATTGTATGAATCACCTAGGGCAAGGATAAATGTGAGCGGCTCTCTGTCGGCCCCCTTTGAATTACAACGGGGTACTAGACAGGGTTGCCCCTTATCTCCCTCTGTTATTTGCGATTTTTCTGGCGCCCCTGGCATGTCGCATTAGACAGGATACGCTTATCTTTGGGTTTGGGTGCCAGGATCTGCAGGACAAAATTAGCTTGTATGCCGACGATGTGTTTATTTAAGGGATGGATATTTAGCCTTGCCCTATGTGATGCAGATAATAAATGAATTTGGCATCTTTTCTGGATATGAAGTGAACTGGCAGAAGTCAGCTCTGCTCCCACTAAATAAAAGTCCCCCAGTAAGTGTTGGGAAGGTTACATGTCTGAGGTCAACAGATTAACTGGAATACCTGGGGGTTCGGATCAGCTCTATGGTGAAGGAGTATACCAAATTGTATATTATCCCATTGATAGAAAAAATAAAAAACAAAATATATGTATGGCAAAAGTTGACGCTGGGGCAGGTGGATAGAATTGCTTTGATTAAAATGGTTCTCCTCCCACAGTTACTACATCAACTGATTCCCTGTCCAATTTGGATTTAAGACGCACACTTTAAATCTCTAGAGAGATTGTTCAATGAACTAATCTGGGGCAGGGAAAGAGTACATATCAAACAGAATTATTTGTGGCTAGCATAGGAGAATGGTGGTGTGTCCCTCCCTTGTCTACGGGGCTACTTTTTAGCCTCGCAGGTACAGTAGTACATTAATGCACCTTTTCATACATTCTACAAACTTCTTGGAAATTATAGGGGGCCCCAGCAGGACATTTTTTAGCATCTTAGAAGCTGGGTATATGGGAGAGATGGGAAAAAAATGTAGTATATCGCACTCTATGCAACTCATATGGAATTCACTTAAAGTTACCTTGGGAATCACGCACATATTTAAATTTACCCCTTTATGGTATAATGTTCACTTCAAAGAATTTAACAAGATGGAGGATACTGAATTTTGGGAAAGAAAGGGAATAACCAGGGTTGAGCAATTGATACACAACGGGGAAATTAGGACCTTAGTGGATATACTTGGGTACAGAAATATTGGAATACTGGATAGGTATAAATATTTTCAGGTTAAGCACGCATATATGTGCACTAAAGATAAAGAGGTGTTTTCGGTTAAGTGACATGAATTTATAGATTGGTGCTTTAACTTACACTCACCTAAAGAATTATTAGGAACACCATACTAATACGGTGTTGGACCCCCTTTTGCCTTCAGAACTGCTCAGGAAGCCTGTGGCATTTAAACGATGGCCAATTGGCACTAAGGGGCCTAAAGTGTGCCCAGAAAACATCCCCCACACCATTACACCACCACCACCAGCCTGCGCAGTGGTAACAAGGCATGATGGATACATGTTCTCATTCTGTTTACGCCCAATTCGGACTCTACCATTTGAATGTCTCAACAGAAATCAAGACTCATCAGACCAAGCAACACTTTTCCAGTCTTCAACAGTCCAATTTTGTTGAGCTTGTGCAAATTGTAGCCTCTTTTTCCTATTTGTAGTGGAGATGAGTGGTACCCGGTGGGGTCTTCTGCTGTTGTAGCCCATCCGCCTCAAGATTGTGCGTGTTGTGTCTACACAAATGCTTTGCTGCATACCTCGGTTGTAACAAGTGGTTATTTCAGTCAACGTTGCTCTTCTATCAGCTTGGATCAGTCGGCCCATTCTCCTCTGACCTCTAGCATCAACAAGGCATTTTCGCCCACAGGACTGCCGCATACTGGATGTTTTTCCGTTTTGACACCATTCTTTGTAAACCCTAGAAATGGTTGTGCGTGAAAATCCCAGTAACTGAGCAGATTGTGAAATACCGGCCCGTCTGGCACCAACAACCATGCCACGCTCAAAATTGCTTAAATCACCTTTCTTTCCCATTCTGACATTCAGTTTGGAGTTCAGGAGATTGTCTTGACCAGGACCACAACCCTACATGCATTGAAGCAACTGCCATGTGATTGGTTGACTAGATAATCGCATTAATGAGAAATAGAACAGGTGTTCCTAATAATTCTTTAGGTGAGTGTATATCAGAACAGTATCTCCATTTCACTAATCTACAGTAAATGGAGAGCGGAAATGGCTAAACTGAACACGTTTAGAAGTGAGATGAAATGGGGTCAAGATATTGGTAATAACAAAACATTAAAATGGGAACTAATTTATAGGAATGTTCGAAAAATGTCTATATCGGGCAATCACAGGTTAATTCAGTTTAGGATTCTACACCGGTTATACTACACACCCATCTCTCTAGGTGTTATAAGGATGTCTCAGATAGATGCCGCAGGTGTCAGGCCCAAGGTGCAGATTGTATACATCTGGTGTGGGCATGCCCTCTAATCCAGGATTTTTGGAGTAATGTTTTTTCTCAGCTCCGTAGATGCTCTTCATGTGATGCGGATATAGATATAACCATTGTGGTTCTAGGCACTTCTGTATATGATGATCAGGGACGGGAAAACCTGCTTAGGATGAAGTCACTTATGTTGGCCAGGGTAATAATTGCTAGGAATTGGGGCTCAAAAAATCCCTTGCTGATATCTGAATGGCACCACCTGGTGGATAAAGTGAGGAAATATGAAAAAAATGCTATTCGTAAAAAAAGCCAGAAAGTCAGATGGGATAGAACTTGGCTCACATGGTCATAAGGTCTAGTGTTGTATTGGATATGTCCCCCAGACAGCGATAATGAGGGAGGGAGAGGGAGGGGGAATCAGGACTAATTGTGTTTGTGTTAGGCACTCATGATAGGAAAAATGTATCAAAAATGGAGTATCTTTTGTATTGTAATTTTCTAATATCATGTTTGCTAAATCTGTATGTTCTTTGAAGGAATTTTTTTTTTATTTAATAAAAAGATGCTGTGGTGAAATGTGATCAAGGCATAATGCCGGAAACCACAGTCTTCCCATTCCCGGCCACCTTCACTGGTTGTAGGCCTGAGCCTGTAAAAGGCTTCCAGGCTGATGACTAGTACATGTATATTCCAATGCAGTTGACAGCACTGCATTGGAATTTAGTATTCTGTAATGAATTAATATCCATTACAGAATACAAGTAGCAATCAAATGATTGCTTTTTATAGTCACTTAATAGGACCTAAAAAAAGCCCCAAAAAGAAAAAAAAGTTTTTTAAATATATAACAAAAATAAATGAGCCTAAAAATTGGTATGTGTCAGGTCTCCAAGGACTCAAAAAAATGTTTTCAAATTTTGCTCTCTCCCCCTCTTTAAGCCCTTTAGTGCAATGACAACAATAGAAAATAATGCCATAGTAAATGTCATATATAGCTATGTGTAAACGAATGGTTGATGGTGTTAACAAACAGCCTGTTTAAAAACACATTGTACCATCCCATTTGTTATGCTTTTGAAAAAAAAAATTTTTTCAAAAAAGTGTCCATTATTGGGGCAGATGGTGTTTATACACTTACAATGTTCATGAGACTGGCTGCCACTTCTGTGGCTTCTGCTACTTGTGGTGGCAGAGATGGTGGGAGAACAGTGACTCGGCGGCAGTACCTCCTGGTTAGACAAGCAGCTGTTAGGTGTCTGCTTGCTGAAAGCTGCGGCAAGCTGCATACACAGTATATAATACAGCAATTTGGCATCGCTTTCAGCAACAGAAAAACATTCCCCTATTTTGCTTTGGTGCTAACAATACACCTGTCCATGCATAAGTAAGCAAGCATACAGCTTGCCATGCTCACCAGAGTCCCCAAGTACCCAGTTCTTTAACGCTCCATCCCCCACTGCGATGATTGGTCATCATGACCAGTGTTGTCGTCAGCCTCATCCTGCTGCACTACCGACTCCTCCTCCCCCAGCTAGCTGCTCATCCTCCACTTCCTCCTCCATGGCACTTTGTCTATGTGGGTCCTCAACAGCTACAGGATGACCAGCAAGATGTGTAAACTGTTCTTCTTCCACCCTTCATTGTTGCTTCAGAGTGAGTGTTTGCTCTGATACAAAATATCAAGAGGATGACATTGTTCATGCTGCAGTTGTCCCTACTAAACAATCTGGTGGTCTCTTTGAAGGGCCTTAGTACACAACATGCATCTCTAATAAGCTGGCACTGCCTGACTTGAAAACAACATATGCTTCCTGCTGTGGTAGTCTGGTTCATGACAAAATCATTCACCGCTTTACCCTGCTCATACAGATGCTCCAGCATAAGCAAGGTGGTATTCCAGCTAGTTAGAATGTTCTGGATCAAGCAATAAAATTCCAGACCATTCTGTTGCTGCAAGTGCAGGGAGGAGTTCCTTGCCACATAGGAATGGCTGAAATGCATCTCCAGCACCATGGCCTGCACCCTCTGCAAGCCACAGTATTTTTAAAAAAAGCACCACTAACTTTATCACATCACCATTCAGGGATCATGTATTATTTCCGCCTAATACAGCATGGCCACAATGTTCCTGCTATTGTCGCTGACCACCTTGACCTGTTGGAGTTGGCCAGGAGCCAAAGGAATGTTTTCTGCTTGATGCACTGATCAGCTGTGTGGTTACTCTTACCTAGGATCATCAACTCTAACACAGCCTGGCAAAGATTTGCTTGTATTGGGGATGGGTGCGTGTCCATTGAGAAGGATGTGGCGTAGGTGGATAAGCTCCTGGTGTGGGAGACAGACAGACACAAATGTGGAGGTGTCAATAGAACCTGGTCTCGTTGCTGTGGTGCTGCAGCACCACTGCTGCAGAAAAGCATTGATGTAGCAGGTCATGAAAGACAACTGCAGCATCAACTGCAAGGAGCAAACCCTGTTCACTGCCACATAGCAGTACAAGGCATGGATGGCTTTTTTGAAGAAATCATAGTGGCTAGGTATCTTACAGCGAAGTTGAGCTCACACCATCTGTTCACAGAATCCACTAAGGCAGGGATACTCAAGTACTTTTTGTAAAGGTCCACATACTTGAGTCTGCTGTAGGATTAAGGTCTGAGCTGCAAAACAAAAATATATATAAGGAGGGACAACACTATTGGTGTGTAGCATTGCATTTTCTTTTTTTTTTTACAATAATCTAAACTTCCAAGCCCACCTAATCTCCTTTCTGCCGACCAAACAGTAAGAATGTCCTTTCAGTGCCCTTAACAATAATGATGCCCCTTTAATTCCCCTCAGACAGTATGATATCCCTTTAGTGCTCCACAGAGTATGATACCCCTAAGTGCACCCTCACAGCAGGGTGATTCTTGGTGCCCCCACACATGATGATGCTCCTTAGTGCCCCTGACACATTACGATGCCTGCTTAGTTCCTCCCCACAGAATTTGAATACCCTAAGTGCCCCCTCACAGTAGGATGATCTCTTAGCTTCCTCTCACACAGAATGAGCCCCACTTAAAAGCCCCCAGAACAAAGTGATGTTCTCTACATGCCCCCCTCACACAGTATGATGAACCCTTAAACGCTCCCCACACAGTATGATGTACCCTTAAGTAGACTTCACACAGTATGATGCCCCTTTAAGTAGCCCCACACACAGTGATGCCCCTCCTCCTATTCCCCTTTAGATGGCCCCAACATTGATGCCTGCGTAATAAAGCTATGATCAGCTCCCCACCCAGTTATGCCCCCTACACAGGTATGCCCCCTTTAGTGCCCCCCCACAGAGTTATACACCTTTAGATGTCTTCCCACAAAGTTATGCCCCACAGTGCTGCCCTCTCCAGTGTCTCCACACATAGTGATGCCCATTTAGGTGGTCCCCCAAACACAGTGATGCCCCCCTCATAAATTATGACCCCTTAGATGGTCCTCAAACAAAATTATGCCCCTTTTAGTGCCCCATCACAGTTATATACCTTAGGTGGCCCCCCACACAGTTATGCCTGGTTAGATGTCCCGACCACACACAGTTATGTGCCCCCCCACAGAGTTATGTCCCCTTTAGTGGCCCCCTCGCAGTTAGTTTTGCCACTTAGATGCCCTCCTTCAAAGGATTATGCCACCTTATATGGCACCCCACACACACAATTAAACCCCCTTTACTGCAACCCCCCAAGCCCCAATCCCCCCCCCCCCCAGGTTATGTAGCTCCCCCTTGAGAGTAGTGCTTCCGGTGTAAAAACTCACCTATCATATGTTCCCCTGACCAACAGAGCTGCTCCACTCTGTGCTATGCTGCTTGTGGCAGAGAGCAGCAGGTGTGATGATATCAGTACATCACGCCTGCATGCACTGGACTACGAGCAGCACGGGAATGGTGAGGCAGAAAGCTGACTGCTCTCTGCTTCACCATTCTATTCAACTGGATCTGTGTCCTCAGGATACAGGATAGAGTTAAAAGTGGGACATGCAGGCAGTGGCGTGCCTAGGTTGTTTGGCACCCGGGGTGGGTCCTTTCTCTGGCACTTCCCCCCCCCCCCCCCAATACTTAAAAAAAATCATACCCCCTCACAGTAGTATTACCCTCATTGTACAACCTTCACAGTAGTTTTGTACAGATGTGTGCCCACATTGTGCCCCCTTAAAGTACTTATCCCCTCCCTGTTCCCCCTTCACAGTAGTTATGTCCTCATTGTGCCCCTTTGCCTAATGCCTTATCTGTGCCCCTTCACAGTTGTAATGCCCGCTTTGTGCCCACTTCACAGTAATAATCCCCATTGTGCCCCCTTCACAGTAATAATCCCCATTGTGCCCCCTTCATAGTAATAATCCCCATTGTGCCCCCTTCACAGTAATAATCCTCATTGTGCCCTCTTTATAGTAATAATTCCCATTGTACCTCCTTCACAGTAATAATGCCCCTTAATAGTAGTAATGCCCATTGTACCCCTTCATAGTAATAATGCCTATTGTGCCCCTTAATAGCAATAATGCCCATTGTGCACCCTTAATAGTAGTAATGCCCATTGTGCCCCCTTCACAGTAATAATCCCCTCTGTTCCCCCTCCATAGTAGAAATCCCCATTGTTCCCCCTTAATAGTAGTAATGCCCTCTATGCTAGTTATGCCCATTGTGCCCCCTTCACAGTAATAATGCCCTCTGTGCCCCCTCCATAGTAGCAATGCCCTCTGTGCACTGTGCCCCCTTCAGAGTAGTAATGCCCTCTGTGCACTGTGCCCCCTCCATAGTAGAAATGCCCATTGTGCCCCCTCCATAGTAGAAATGCCCATTGTGCCATATTCACATTATCAACGCCCTCTGTGCCCCCTCCAGAGTAGAAATGCCCATTGTGCCCCCTTCACATTAGCAATGCCCATGGTGCCCCCTCCAGAGTAGAAATGTTCATTGTGCCCCCATCACATTTGCAATGCCCATTGTGCCCCCTCTGTGTTAAAAAAATATAGAAAAAAACACAGTAACTACTCACCTACTCCCAATCCTCTCTCCCCTGCAGACACAGATCGCTCTGCAGCATGGTGTGGGCGGAGCTTATGCAGATTTCTAGGCTGCAGGCTCTGCCCACACAGGCCAGCAGTGCGATCTGTGCCTGCAGTCTGAATGGTGGAGCAGGGAGAAGTCTTATAGCACAACTCTATAAGGTGAACCTTCACTTTTTATTTCCTCTCAATTGTTCTGCGAATCTTAAACATACTACCCTATGGTGCACTCTTTTTTGTTGCTTTTCTAGCAAAATTTGCCCAATTATAGTACTGCTACAAAGGACAGTTATAGTTTCCTACTGGATCTGTTGATGCCGCTTCATGTGCAGCTATAGGGCCATGGTGCCTGTGTTTGTGGTTGAACGTCCATGGCTTACGTCCATATTACAGATCTTGCACAAGGTATATTGAAGTAATACAATGCATTGAATGAAACTGCTATATTAATACAGTTATTGCAGTACAATATGGTAACTACAATTCCACATATTGACGTGCAACTCACAAATGATAATGGATCATTTTCCTCAATAGATAAATGACCATGTCTAATATTTTTGACTAATTTGTTTGATTTGGTTATCTTTCACATCTGCGTTTTTGCTGTCCGGTTTTGAAATCCAGCATGGGATCTCAAAACCACAGTAAAAGGCTTCCATTATGATAATACAACCGGCTGCCAATTGTAAGTCAATGGGCGATGGATCAGATTTTTTTCGTGTCCGAAAAAAACGGATCTGGCACCATTGATTTACATGTTTTTTGTGCCAGATTCCGCTTGTTCAGTTTCCCATGCCGCACACAAACGCTGCTTGCGGCCATTTTGTGCCTGGCATGGGAACACAACAAACTGGAACGGACGGCATTCTGGTGCACTCTGTTCCGGTTTGTTCAGTTTTGTCCCCATTGATAATGAATGGCGACAAAACTGAAGTGCTGCGCCAGATCTCAAAACCGGACAGTACAACGCAGATGTGAAAGTAGCCTTAACTAAAACTGCACAGTACATTGACATAATACAATGCATTAAATGAAACGGCTGCAGTTGGATGACTTTATTATGACCACTTCCTCACACCACGTCAGCAGCGTGTAGCTCATGAAGGAAGCCACATGTCGCAAGCTGGTTTGGTGGGTATAGGCTGTCTGCACACATATCCTTCAGTGCCGTCATGGGTAAAAGGGCCGATTTATCAAAGTTGCAAAAAGGGATGATTATTGGCTTTCAGGCCAATGGTGATATTTTTCTGAAACTGCTCAGTTTATGAACTGTTCACATGCTGTTGTGCTTAAGGTGTATCGTGAGTGGACAAATGGCACCATGGCGAATAAACAACATGGAAACTGCGGAGCACCATGTGCACATGCACCACTGCTAACAAAGTTGCAACAGCAGAAAAGGCTTCAATTTTCGCGGCAGTATCAGAATTCAACCTCTGATTGGCAAAGGGTTGCCTTCCCTGATGAGTCACATTTTCATCAAACAGATGGAAGTTGGAGTATTAGGCGAGAAACATCAGAGAACTAACAGCCTGGACAAAGGGTACCAGACATTTAGTAACCAAAAAAATATTTCCCATAAAGCAGTACTCAACCCATATATGTTATAAAGCACACAACCAACAGAAATATATGGATCCACTATGTGTCAAACAATAAAGTAACCACGAATTGTAATCAATAATCAAATAATTTATTATTAACAAATTTACTGTTCACATGATTGACATAGAACAATACATAAAAACATAATTAAAAATGAATAGGACTGGTAGTGCATGGTTTATGGGCATATAATAAAAAAGTACAAGTGCAGCAATATAAAGTGCATTACATGTATAAAGGTCAATTTTGATAAGACTATGAGCACAAGTTAAGTCTGATCTTAGATAAAATGGTACAAATAGAAAGTAACCTGTGACTATACAATTAAGATATAAGACCAGAACCCAAGAATCAATATTGCAGATATAAACACAATTGTATACTGACCAATATAAAGCCCACAAAGACAACAACACCACCAGTCCACTCCCAGAAGCACGTTTCGCGGTCTGCTTCCTCAAGGAGTGAAAGGAAGCAGACCATGAAACATGCATTGGGGAGTAGACTGGTGGTGGTGTTGTCTTTGTGGGTTTTATATTGGTCAGTATACAATTGTGATTATTTCTGCAATATTGATTCTTGTGTTCTGGTCTTATATATTAATTGTATAGTCACAGGTTACTTTCTATTTGTACCAGACATTTAGTGCCTTGAAAAAGTATTCATACCCCTTGAACTTTTCCACATTTTTTCACGTTACACCCACAAACGTAAATGTATTTTATTGGGATAGACCAAGACAAAGTAGCAAGCATGTGTGAAGTGGAAAGAAAAATGATACGTGGTTTTCAAAAATGTTTAATAAATTTAAATCTAGAAAGTGTGGCGTGCATTTGTATTCAGCCCCCTGAGTCAATACTTTTTAGGACCACCTTTCACTGCAAGTCTTTCGGGGTATATCTCTACCAGCTTTGCACCACTAGAAGTTGACGTTTTTGCCCATTCTTCTTTGCAAAAAAGCTCAAGCTCAGTCAGATTGGAGCGTCTGTGAACAGCAATTTCACTTAATGTTAGTAATTTTGCTAAATACTAACATACAATGCCATCCACAATGTGTCCTCTCCTTACATTTTCTGTAATAATCTCCTAATAACTTGCCAAATATAATCTCCAATTCTCAAAAAAATCTCCATCTTTGTTCTCCTCTTGTCTGCTCCTCACAGAATCATGTACAAGATTTCTCTTGTGCATCCTCTATACTCTGAAATTCACTACTCCAGCACATCAGACTCTCCCCGCCATCCAAACTTTCAAATCCCACCACTTTAGGGAGGCCTGAAACCTACAATAACCCTTTTCATAAGTGCAGTGCCCTGGAATAAATGGTGCTTTAAAATAAATAATACGGTAATTTAGCAGCACCTAATCAACAATCTTATTTAAATGTGTTATCTAATATACCTCAAATTTGGCACCACTGTCTTTCCATATCTTCCATTATTACCTACTGTTGTTTTAAGACCTCTTTCCATTTGTATTTGTTAATGGAAATCTTATCTGTCAGTGACGATAAGAAGTGAAATAATTAGAGTTTAATGATAAAAAGGCAGCCACAAAAGGCATATTTCTACAAATAATGAGGTTTAACCATTCAGAAAGGAATGTAAACCTTTATAGTTTTTACAGTATTCCAACGGCCTCATAGATATATATTAATTCTATGATGCATAATAAAATGATAAATTCCATGTAGCCATACACATGACTAAGCCACATATGGAATTTATATGCTTCATACATACCATGCTTGAAATGGAAAAAGTACATTGCCTTCCCACACATTATACTTCATTTGAATTATTTCATGTTCTCTACAAAACGCTTTATTTATATGTCCACGTGCATGTTTCACATTCAGTAAGGAACACACCCGGCTTGCATATTAGAAATCATGTTCCTTTATAATGTCTGGTTACAGGCTGATTTGGCTATTGCACTACACAATAACAAGTATTTTTGGGCGCAGTCGTCAACAGGAAGCTATTGGGTTGAAATTCTGTAAATGACTTGAGTATTATTGCAAACAGCATGAGGCTGTATATAACCTTCGAGAAAAAGGTTAGTCAAATGTGTTCAAAATGGACAAGACTGTTCACATAAACATGCCATCCAACGCCTTTAACGTTCAGTTTTCCATTATAAAAGACACCCTGCTGACTGATAAGAAAAGAAGAACTTCTCTCCCCACATCTCGCATTTTTCCACTCCCTGAAATATAATTACTGGTGCATAGCTTCAGCCTAAAAGCCTAAGCCAATGCAGGTTACCATGGAGATTTTAACCCTTACATTATGAATTCAAAATGTTTTGCCAATTCGCAACTGTAACCTATAAAAACATTTTTGCAAAACTATTGTACAAGTAAAAGAATAATATGCACCCAAAGGAAGTGAAATACAGTAAAAACATGCTTTAATTTGTCAATGGCAACATTCCTTTAAAAGCTCTTATCTGTATTATTTTCTACAATTACCTGTTTGAATAAAACCTCTGACTCTTAGGATATGTCTATCTATACTGCTCTGTCTGCATCAGCCTCTGGAGATAAAGGGTTCTGCTGGAAATGTGTGATATGTGAATATTGGATTCATTTTTACTAATGTGTGTCCACCTAGAATCTGTCTAAAAAGTGGTGCAAAATGGCACAATTTAGCCATAACTAGGGTTTCTCTAATTTTGCAACCTGCTTGAAGGTGCACGGCTTGTGTGAGATAGATACATGGCCTAAGAGGCAATGTTTTGCGCCAACCAATATGACACTGCTAGAAAAAAGTGCTTACTCCTGAACCACATTTATAATCCAAAGCCTAAGCCACTGTCAAAAATCTGCTGCAGGTCTAGGTATCTTGTCTTAGTTTACAACATCTACAAGATCTAGTAAATGTGGGCCATTGGGTTGACAGTACATGAACAACACAATGGAGCTTGACTTTAAAATACAACAAATCTTGTGGCAGCTTCAATTTCTAATAATTGACAACTTGAACAAGATTTACCATTTAGATAATCCTTGTCCAAGGGTTGCTACTTGTTACTAATGATAAGCTACTACTGAGGAGTAGCCCACTATTAGGACTTCTGACAGTGAGGAAAGAAGATTCTCTGTTTTCAAGTCAATGGTTATCATCAAGATAATATGAGGACTTGATTGATATGTCAAAAGGAGTGATGATCCCCATTTCTGTTGATTATAATGGGTCCCATTGGTTTTCCATAATGGTGTTTTCACGCTCTACTATTTTGTCTGCCTAATGCCAACGCTCGTTCCCATAAAGAATTATTGTTTTTGCTTACAGCAGAGTGCTGTTTGCTAAGAAAGGAAAAATATAGAAGAAATATGTCAATCAAATCATGACAAGCAACAAAGTAGAAGCCTGAAAGGGTTATTCCACCTGAATATTTATGGCATGTCTATTAGGTGCAGGTCCTACTTTTGGGACCTACTTATATCTCAAAAACAGGGCCCCATTGCTTGTCAACTGGCATGAGAGGTGGCTGTGCACACAGTGAAGCCTGAAGGGGTTGTTCCAAATGAATATTTATGGCATGTCCATTAGGTGCAGGTCCCACTTTTGGGACCTACAGTACAGTACTTATATCTCAAACACGGCTGTGCACACAGTGGAACCCTTCAGAAAGTCCTAAAAGTAGATAAAGATAGCCATTTACAAACTGTGATATTGGATCATTTTCCTCAATAAATAAATGACCAAGCTTAATATTTTTTTATTTGATTATCTTCATCAACTTTTAGGATGCGGTTTTAGGTCAAATTTATGCAGCAATATAGAACATTCTGAAGGGTTCAAAAACTTTCAAGCACCACTGCATGCAGCTTTCTATATTCACTGCTACGAGACTTCCAAAAATAGCTGAGTAATAGAGTGAGACATAAATATATGGCCATAAATATAGATGCCATAAATGTCCACATAGGACAATCCCTTTAAATCAATTTTGTGTGATGAAAAAATTCCCTCCCTTTTTTTATAGAAACAGTTAAATTAGGTTAATTTGCTAGATCTTGAATGTAATGCATATGAGGTCCAGATGGCCCCACCATCAATCTTATAGACAAGTGACAATAACGTACACTACTGTTATCTTACTGTTTGCTGTAATGCAAACTCATAAGAATAAGTTACAAATTAATGGATGACTACAATGTGTTAAAAGTTCTGTGTCTGTAAAAGCAAATAGCTGTTGCTCTTCTATCAGATGCATTGTACATAGTATCCCTCTTTGCAGCCTACAAGAGCTAATTAACTGTAGATGTTTTCATGCAAAAGCCAGTGCTTTATCTGCAGGGAGAAGAGAAACACTTTACTGTAGGTGACAGAATGACATCTTTGCATCTTGAAGAGCCTCAGCAGGGAAAGACACCACTGGCCTTCATCATTCTACAGAAACTTACAATGCTTTTGGAGAGGACTAGATTAATCTTTTGGTCCACAAGAGAGGAAAAAACATGATGCAATTTGCATATAATCAATACCATAAATCAACTCTGAGCTATTTTAGCAATTTCTTATTCCTGTGACTTTATGGTGCCAGCGGGACAAGTCTAGAGCATGGAGTACAGAGGAAGAACAATGTTCTAACATACAACACATTAAAACAATGAGATGGGGGGCATGCGCCCAAATAAAACAGTGCAAACAACTTGTGTGCCTCTGGTTATATGACAGCAGAGTTAAATATAACAATTTCTATACATGTTTACAGGATACAGTGATCATACTGATCAGGCATTTATTCCATGTAGACATCTCATATAAAAAAAATGTGTATAGAATTATATACATTTAATGAGAGCACCTGCTAGCAGGATCAACTCTATTAAACCAGGCACGCTGACTGGTTGGTTTGCTCCTGCTGCTAAAAATGATACGTCTTGTGAAAATTGGTTCAAGCATTCCCACAAAAAAATAATGTTATACTTTATCTAAATGTAGGCTTCAGTGCAGCATCTACTCTGTCTACAAAACGTGTTTCCGATACCATAATAGATCCAGCCAAGGAAACCCACCATCAAGAAACCTCCCAGACTGTGAGCTGTGCGCTGCGATTGGCCAGCGCTGCAGCCTAGGAGAAGGAGACGCCCACAAGACAAGGGAAGACCAGCCTACTATAACTTAAGGAGCAAAGGTACCGGAGCCTATAACGGGAGAACGGAGCGGCGCCCGGGGATAATAGTAAGTGCAGTGAGATCCCCGGGCGCCGCTCTATATGGCAGCATACTCAGTTCACATAGTTTATACAAGTGAAAGGTCCTCTTTAAATATGATATCTGAGACCAATATGAGATTGGCGGGAGTGTGACATCCTGCACAGTAGGTCACAGATTAAGAATGGGGTGATACCAAATATATATAGTTTTCCTAGCTTTTAGTACTTTTCCAAAATGAATCTTTATCTGAAGAAAGTCCATATTTTGGACCAAAGCAATATATATATTTTGTACTTTGTTTAATTGCCATGCAAATAAAATCACTGGTATTCACAAATGCCTTTGTTATGCTAAGTTATATTATATTTGTAGTGCTATGTTATATTACTGCTGTTATATAAGGTGAGACCCTACTTGAGTACCCCAGCCTGGAGGAGAATCATATAGCCTATTCTGTCCTCTATATCATGGGTATGCTCTCATTGGGCATATAAATAGGTGCTTTCCTATCACGTTAGGCTATTTATGAAAAGGGTTCAAGTTATGTTTAAAGTAGCAATTGCCATATATACAAGATGCTGCTTAGCTAATACAATCTGTGCCATGATTGTATAGTCCTGGCTTTTAGAAAAGGAGTCAAAGTCAAAACAATGGTTTGCCATGTTTGAGATCGCTTAGAGACAGGGCCATAGGAATCAGCCTAGACTGGCATAAAGCCAACCTTTTATTATACTTCAAGGTCAAGCACTCTCAATTGATATACAGTACAAATAGTATTTTGTAATTACTGTAAATTGGGGACGCTAAAATGAAAACTAAAAAAGTATTTATTCACTATCACTCAATTAAAAAGGCTGGGAAGGATATGTTAAACACAGTAACAAATAATTGTCAGTGATAGCCATGAACGTTGCAGGTAATAGACTGAAATAAACCCAAATTACCATTTGCTGCCAAGACTTAAAGGGTGCACAACTGTTACCACTGATAAAAGGCTACAACATATTAAAGGGTATAATTCCACCCCATCTGTGCTTCAGTAGCCTATCTTGATATAACCCGACTGACTGCCCAATCAAATCACGTAACAGTGTGACACATAGACCGCAGACCATCCACTATTGCTGCCTGTTGGTGCAGCTGGAGTTCGGTTAAACCACACTTCTTAGGCCTCATGAACACAACAGTGAAAAAAAAGTCAGTTAAAAACGGACACACTGTCAGTTTTTCATGGCCATTTTGCATCAGTGTGTGCATCCATTTTCTGGCCGTGTGTCCTTTTTCAATGTTCGTTTTGCATCAGTTTTTCATGTCACTTAAGGGCCCCAGCTAAATAAACGTCCCCCACAGTGTATATAATTTTTTTAGTGTCCCCAGCTTTTATAATGCCCCTATGTAGGCCCCCAGCTAAATAAATATCCCCCACAGTGTATATAATCTTTTTAACCGCCCCTAGATTTAATAATGCCCCCAATGTAGGTCCCCATCTTAAATAAGCTTTAATGTAGGTCCCCAGCTTTATAATGTTCCCCATGGTTTCTATAACGCCCCCATACAGTCCCACAGCCAAAATAAAAATAAAAGACTCACCATAAATAAAAAAAACTCACCTTATCCACTTGCTTGTGCTGCAGCAGTCTCTTCTCTCTTCACAGAATGGGACATGCTGAAGGTTACGTCACCACGCAGATCACAGGTCCTTCGGCAGGTCCTGCTCAATGAAGAGAGAAGAGACTGCCGCTCCACGAGCAAGTGAATGAGGTGAGTTTTTTTTTTAACCCCTAAATGGCCTGTGTACCCGTTTTTAACGGCCGTTAGATGGGTGCACTCCTGTCAATCGGTCGTCAAAAACGGTCCCATTGATTTTTATTGCGGTCCGGCCGGCCATGAAAATGGCCAAAAATAGGACATGTACTATTTTTAAACGGACACTATTCACTGGCCATTAAAAGAACAGCAATGTGAATAGCCCCATAGACTTTCACTGGTGCGTGTGCATGTAGCCTAAGTTAGTCAAGGGTTAAACTAACAATCCCTGCCGCTAGATGCTCATTTCAAATGGTTACTACCTAATGCTATTGCTCCCTATGCCATGGCTCAACGCGTTTCTTATAGTAAATCATCAGGAGCCCTACAGCAGAAGCATAGTGTAAGCTGTTTTACATATATCAGAGCAGCATCATGCCACACTTCCAATGTGTATGGAGGCAGCGCTCCAGCACTAGTGCGGCTGTGAAGCAGCCGCCAAAACTCAGGGTATTTAAACCTAAAACCCCTCCCATCACAAGGGAAGCCACGCCCACCCAGCATCACGTGATCGGGGATAGATGGAGAATTCCAAAGCGATTCTATTATTCACTGATGCTGGCACAGTAAGTGGGGGACCTCAGGGGGAACAATTCCCCCAACACAAATAGGGATCAAAAAGGCGAATAACATAATAATGGCCTCAGATAACCAGTACCATAAAAAGGAGGGACAATAAGAAGCACATTGCAAAATGATGTTAAGGCCTCATGCACACAACCGTGCAGGTTTTGCAGTCCGCAAACAGCAGATCCGCAAAAACGTAAGCCGCCCGTGTGCCTTCCGCA
This sequence comes from Bufo gargarizans, assembly GCF_014858855.1. Taxonomy (NCBI): domain Eukaryota; kingdom Metazoa; phylum Chordata; class Amphibia; order Anura; family Bufonidae; genus Bufo; species Bufo gargarizans. The sequence goes on along the minus strand of NC_058080.1, from coordinate 587,643,991 downwards.
ATTTGCGGAACGGAATAGGCGGCCCATTGTACAAATGCCTATTCTTGTCCGCAAAACAGACAAGAATAGGACATGCTATATTTTTTTTTTTTGCGGGGCCACAGAACGGTGCAACGGATGCGGACAGCACACAGAGTGCTGTCCGCATCTTTTGCGGCCCCGTTGAAGTAAATGGGTCCGCACCCGAGCTGCAAAAAATGCGGTTCGGATGCGGACCACAAAAACGGTTGTGTGCATGAGGCCTAACATGCAGAGAATCAATCAGAGAAGTATTAAGAGGAATAGCGCATAATTAGAATGTGCAAAACAAGGCGAAATAGATGGCATACATAATATATGGTTGCACAATTATCCAATGTGTATATAACAAGCTTTTCTGTCACACCAAATGTTGACTAGATAGGCCAAAGCATAAAAGGATATAATCTCCCATACTTCTGCTGTAAATTACATTGTCCAAGGGCATACAGTTCTGCGGGGCATCAGGTTCAAGGGGTGTACATGTAGGGTGTGTTACTATAAAGATCTAAAGCCCAGGACTATGGGGAAATGATTGTGCAAAGAAATGTAGAGGGAAAACCATAATGGCCCCCTTGCTATATAGAGTATTAACATATTATTGGGTACATAACAGCACCAGCCTGATTCATAGAAAACAAGCAGAGGATATGTGCTCATTAAGGCCATTGGGACGTATAGTTTTCAAAGAAAAATCCATTGTGCTTCCTTTTTAAGAAGACTTCAGTCAAAGTAATCTCCTCTTGGGGATGGCTTAACAACCTCAATGCCCTGGAACATAATTACACCTGTGGCGTTCGACCACATGGCGGGCCACAGATGTGTCAGCTTCATTCCTAACATCATTGAGGTGCTCCCCAAATCTTATCCTAAATTCTCTTAGGGTCTTTCCCACATACTGGACTCCACAACTACAAGTGACCAAATACACCAAACCTGTGATTCTACAACTGATAAAGGTCCTGATGTCATATGTGAGACCAGTACATGTACTTTGAAAGGTGCTACCTTTTTTGATAGCCCCACATGCAATGAAACCACGCATCGAGCTGTTTATTCAATTAGGAGTATAAGGAATGGGTTCATGAAAACTATGAACCAGATAATCCTTTATATTCCTTCCTCACCGATAGGTAATCGCCGGTGTCACGGCTGGGTGTCCTCTTGTGAGTTGTGAGCCTAAGGTCAGATTGTCTTCAGTGTCTTGAGGAGCTGGTGCTTTTCTATCTGCCCAGTCCTTGAGGGCCACCTTATGAGACATCGATGTCTTCTGATGTCACCCCTTTGTGTCTGATTCTGTTACCCTACCTCACTTGTTGTATATTTGGAGTGGGTTTATGTTTGCGGTTGTTGTTATGTCTGGTTTGGTGTTTCATGTCTGGCCTGTTTGGTGTTTCAGGTCAGCATGGATGCCAGACATATCCTTTGTATGTCCTATACCACCAGAAGGGGGTCCCTGGAGTTCCCCGGAGGGGGAACTACAGAAGCGCAGCCTGGTGCCATCATGGTTCATTCCTCATGGTGGTCCAGGTTGTTTCTACTGGATTCTGTGTTTGGTGTTTGTGCTGGGTCCTGCCTGGTGTGTGTGTTTGGGTCTTTGCGCATTTCCAGAATCCATTGGTAGCGGCATCGACGGCTCGAGTTCCTGTTGCAGCTGTGTCAGGTAGTTGTCCATGTTGGTCCTGTTGGCTGTGGTGTTTTCTGCCTCTGGACACTTACCTGTCGTGTCGTCCACTGCTGGCTGCTTTCTTCCCCTTTGTTGCTAGGCCTGTTGAAGACTCAGGTTCCTCTGTGTCTTGGAGGAATTAGTTGTCTCCACCTTCTGACGCCATATTGCAGGGTCAGTAGGGCCCGGGTTCGAGAGTATGAGGCCCCCTACCATCGAGGGTGGCTCATATAGTCAGGAGGTCAGGGATAGGATTTAGGGATGCTTAGTTGGTTTCCAGCTCCCTTTTCCCTGTTTCCAGGCCTAGCTGCTTCCCTATAATACCCACATTGTACGGTGAGGGGTTTCCCCCACTCCCCACCATGACAGCTGGACTGTCACCCACCAGATGCGCAATATCAGGATCAGCTTGTAAAATTCCACAGTAACGGGATAATATCTCTCTCACATGATTCATCAAATTCTCCAATGATCCGAATCTGATCCGATTCTGATGGCCTAGCACGGAGAGTCAAAAGAGATTCCCTATCACATCCCAGGGTGTGCTGGTATGCCTGATTGAGCACTGTGGGAGGGTATCCACGTCGTAAAAAACACTGCCTAAGATCTTTGGCAGCCAAATGGAAATCCTGCATGTTAGTACAATTACGACGAAGGCGCAAATACCAGCCTTTTGGAATACCCCGCTTGAGAGCCACTGGATGACAACTTTGCCATTCAAGCAAGCTGTTAGTCTCTGTCTGTTTGCAAAAAAGCCGGGTGCCAATGATGCCTTTAGGATCTTTATCGATTGTAAGGTCCAAAAACGTAATAGTGGAGTCATGAATCTCAGAGGTGAAATAGAGACCCCAGTTATTAGTGTTGAGGTGCCTGACGAATGAATTAAAACTATTCTTGTGACCTTTCCACAGGATCAGTACATCTTCAATGTACCTCAACCAGAGCACAATTGATGACGCAAATTCAATCATGTTTTCTCCAAACACCTCATCACGCTCTCAAACCCCCCCCCCCCCCCAAGTAAAGGTTTGCGTACATGGGAGCACAAGGGCTGCCCATCGCCACGCCCTTTACTTGGTGGTGGATTTTTTTATTGAACATTAAGTTATGTTCTAAAATAAACTTCATCAGATGTAATACCAATTAATTATGGGGCCAGCCAACAACGCAAGTGTGAAAGTGCGCTTAAACACACAGTAACAAATAATTGTCAGTGGTAGCCATGAACATTGCAGGTAATAGACTGAAATAAACTCGCAAACCCAAATTAACCTTTGCACCCCAGACTTAAAGCGTGCACAATTGTTACCACTGATAAAAGGATACAACATACAACGGATAGCATTTGTTTCCGGATCCGGATGCGGATCCGGCTGACAAATGCATTGAAACACCGGATCCGTCTCTCCGGTGTTATCCGGAAAAACAGATCCGGTATTTATTTTTTTCACATTTTTAAAGGTCTGCGCATGCGGAACACTTGGTACCGGATCCGGCATTAATACATTTCAATGGAAGTTAATGCCGGATACGGCACTCCGTCAGGTGTTCCGGAATTTTGGCCGGAAAAAATACAGCATTTCGCTGCAGTATTTTCTCCAGCCAAATACCGTAAGAGTGACTGAACTGAAGACATTCTGATGCATACTGAACGGAATGCTTTCCATTTAGAATTCATTAGGATAAAACTGAAGCATTTTTTTCAGGTATCGAGCCCCTGTGACGGAACTCAATACCGGAAAACTTTAACACAAGTGTGAAAGTACCCTTACACATCCTTCCCAATCTTTTTAACCTTCTCAGGACCGCCACACCGTTCACAGGATCCGGAGGTAAACGAGTTCATCTACAGCCTGCCAGCAGCGATCATTCACTGGCAGGCTGTAGATGCGATTTTTTTTTTTTAACCCTTGAAAGGTATATCAGACGCTGTTTTGTTAACAGCGTCTGATATACCTGCTACCTGGTCCTCTGGAGGTCCCTTTTGCTTGGATCGACCACCAGAGGACACAGGCAGCTCTGTAATAAGTAGCACCAAGCACCACACTACACTACACCTACCCCCCTGTCACTTATTAACCCCTTATCACCCCCTGTCATTGATCACCCCCCTGTAAGGCTCCATTCAGACGTCCGTAGGTTTTTTGCGGATCCACGGATCCGCAAAACACGGACACCGCGGATCTGCAAAACACGGACACCGGCAATGTTCTTTCCGCATTTTGCTGATCCGCACATTGCCAGAACTATATAGAAAATGCCTTTTCTTGTCCGCAATTGCGGACAAGAATAGGACATGTTCTATAGGCTCTACAAAAAACACAGTGTTTGCCCGATCAGGCCTGATCTTGTGCGCACACTTGCGTTCAGTCCGCCCCACCGCAGTGACAGAAATATATATTTTTCTGATCACTGCAAAAACACCGTAAAATCGCTGCGGCACTATAAAATCACCTTTGAGGGGCATGGCGAGTTCATAGAAGATTTTTTTTTTTGCACTAGTTAGCGGATTTTTTTTTTTTGTTTTTTAGTTTTTTCTTACAAAATCTCATATTCCACTAACTTGTGACAAAAAATAAAATCTCACATGAACTCACCATACCCCTCATGGAATCCAAATGCGTAAATTTTTTTTGACATTTATATTCCAGACTTCTTCTCACGCTTTAGGGCCCCTAAAATGCCAGGGCGGCATAAATACCCCATAAGTGACCCCATTTTGGAAAGAAGACACCCCAAGGTATTCCGTGAGGAGCATGGCGAGTTCATAGAATATTATTTTTTTTGCCACAAGTTAGCAGAAAATGTTTTTTTTTTTCTCTTACAAAATCATTTTCCGCTAACTTGTGCCCAAAAAAATATTCTAGGAACTCGCCATGCCCCTTACGGAATACTTTGGGGTGTCTTCTTTCCAAAATGGGGTCACATGTGGGGTATTTATACTGCCATACTACCCTGGCATTTTAGAGGCCCTAAAGCGTGAGAAGAAGTCTGGAATTCAAATGCCTAAAAATGCCCTCCTAAAAGGTACTCATTGGAATTTGGGCCCCTTTGCGCACCTAGGCTGCAAAAAAGTGTCACACATGTGGTATCGGCGTACTGAGGAGAAGTAGGGCAATGTGTTTTGGGGTGTATTTTTACATATACCCATACTGTGTGTGAGAAATATCTCTGTAAATGACAACTTTTAAAAAAATTTTATACAAAGTTGTCTATTTACAGAGCTATTTCTCTCACCCAGCATGGGTATATGTAAAAATACACCCCAAAACACATTGCCCTACTTCTCCTGAGTACAGCGATACCACATGTGTGACACTTTTTGCAGCCTAGGTGCGTAAAGGGGCCGAAAGTCCAACGAGTACCTTTAGGCTTTACAGGGTTTCTCACAATTTAGCCCCGCCCAAAATGACCCTATTTAGCCCACACCCCACAAATGACCCCATTTCGGAAAGTAGACACCCCAAGGTATTCGCTGAGGGGCATATTGAGTTCATGAAAGATTGAACTTTTTGTGCCAAGTTAGCGGAAAGGGAGACGTTGTGAGAAAAAACTAAAAGAAATCAATTTCCGCTAACTTGTGCCAAAACAAAAAAACTTCTTTGAACTCGCCATGCCCCTCACGGAATACCTTGGGGTGTCTTTTTTCCAAAATGGGGTCACATGTAGGGTATTTATACTGCCCTGGCAATTTAGGGGCCCTAAAGCGTGAGAATCCAAATGCCTAAAAATTCCCTCCTAAAAGATGCTCATTGGAATTTGGGCCCCCTTGCGCACCTAGGCTGCAAAAAAGTGTCACACATGTGGTATCGCCATACTCAGGAGAAGTAGGGCAATGTGTTTTGGGGTGTATTTTTACATATACCCATGCTGGGTGAGAGAAATATCTCTCTAAAATGACAACTTTGTATAAAAAAAATGGGAAAAGTTGACTTTTACAGAGATATTTCTCTCACCCAGCATGGGTATATGTAAAAATACACCCCAAAACACATTGCCCTACTTCTTCTGAGTACGGCGATACCACATGTGTGACACTTTTTTGCAGCCTAGGTGCGCAAAGGGACCCAAATTCTAAAGAGCACCTTTAGGCTTTCACAGGGCATTTTTTACACATTTAGATTCCAAACTACTTCTCACTCTTTAGGTCCCCTAAAATTCCCAGGCAGTATAAATACCCCACAAGTGACACAATTTTGGAAAGAAGACACCCCAAGGTATTCCGTGAGGGGTATGGTGAGTTCATGTAAAAAAAAAAAAATTGTCACAAGTTAGTGGAATATGAGACTTTGTAAGAAAAAAAAAACATTTTCCTTTAACTTGCGACAAAAAATAAAAACTTCCATGATCTCACTATGCCCATCAGCGAATACCTTAGGGTGTCTACTTTCTGAAATGGGGTCATTTGTGGGGTGTTTCTACTGTCTGGGCATTGTACAACCGCAGGAAACATGACAGGTGCTCAGAAAGTCAAAGTGGGTAAATTCACATTTTTGCACCATAGTTTGTAAATAGAGTTGAGCGAACACCTGGATGTTCGGGTTCGAGAAGTTCGGCCGAACATCCCGGAAATGTTCGGGTTCGGGATCCGAACCCGATCCGAACTTCGTCCCGAACCCGAACCCCATTGAAGTCAATGGGGACCCGAACTTTTCGGCACTAAAAAGGCTGTAAAACAGCCCAGGAAAGAGCTAGAGGGCTGCAAAAGGCAGCAACATGTAGGTAAATCCCCTGCAAACAAATGTGGATAGGGAAATGAATTAAAATAAAAATTAAATAAATAAAAATTAACCAAAATCAATTGGAGAGAGGTTCCATAGCAGAGAATCTGGCTTCCCGTCACCCACCACTGGAACAGTCCATTCTCAGATATTTAGGCCCCGGCACCCAGGCAGAGGAGAGAGGTCCCGTAACAGAGAATCTGTCTTCATGTCAGCAGAGAATTAGTCTGCATGTCATAGCAGAGAATGAGGCTTCACGTCAGCCACCACTGCAACAGTCCATTGGCATATATTTAGGCCCAGCACACACACAGGCAGAGGAGAGAGGTCCCGTAACAGAGAATCTGTCTTCATGTCAGCAGAGAATTAGTCTGCATGTCATAGCAGAGAATGAGGCTTCACGTCAGCCACCACTGCAACAGTCCATTGGCATATATTTAGGCCCAGCACACACACAGGCAGAGGAGAGAGGTCCCGTAACAGAGAATCTGGCTTCATGTCAGCAGAGAATCAGTCTGCATGTCATAGCAGAGAATGAGGCTTCACGTCAGCCACCACTGCAACAGTCCATTGGCATATATTTAGGCCCAGCACACACACAGGCAGAGGAGAGAGGTCCCGTAACAGAGGATCTGGCTTCATGTCAGCAGAGAATCAGTCTGCATGTCATAGCAGAGAATCAGGCTTCACGTCAGCCACCACTGCAACAGTCCATTGTCATAAATTTAGGCCCAGCACCCAGGCAGAGGAGAGAGGTCCCGTAACAGACAATCTGGCTTCATGTCAGCAGAGAATTAGTCTGCATGTCATAGCAGAGAATGAGGCTTCACGTCAGCCACCACTGCAACAGTCCATTGGCATATATTTAGGCCCAGCACACACACAGGCAGAGGAGAGAGGTCCCGTAACAGAGAATCTGGCTTCATGTCAGCAGAGAATCAGTCTGCATGTCATAGCAGAGAATCAGGCTTCACGTCAGCCACCACTGCAACAGTCCATTGTCATAAATTTAGGCCCAGCACCCAGGCAGAGGAGAGAGGTCCCGTAACAGAGAATCTGGCTTCATGTCAGCAGAGAATCAGTCTTCATATCATAGCAGAGAATCAGGCTTCACGTCACCCACCACTGTAAGAGTCAATTTTCATAAATTTAGGCCCAGAACCCAGGCAGAGGAGAAAGGTCCCGTAACAGACAATCTGGCTTCATGTCAGCAGAGAATCAGTCTTCATATCATAGCAGAGAATCAGGCTTCACGTCACCCACCACTGTAAGAGTCAATTTTCATAAATTTAGGCCCAGAACCCAGGCAGAGGAGAAAGGTCCCGTAACAGACAATCTGGCTTCATGTCAGCAGAGAATCAGTCTTCATATCATAGCAGAGAATCAGGCTTCACGTCACCCACCACTGTAAGAGTCAATTTTCATAAATTTAGGCCCAGAACCCAGGCAGAGGAGAAAGGTCCCGTAACAGACAATCTGGCTTCATGTCAGCAGAGAATCAGTCTTCATATCATAGCAGAGAATCAGGCTTCACGTCACCCACCACTGTAAGAGTCAATTTTCATAAATTTAGGCCCAGAACCCAGGCAGAGGAGAAAGGTCCCGTAACAGACAATCTGGCTTCATGTCAGCAGAGAATCAGTCTGCATGTCATAGCAGAGAATCAGGCTTCACGTCAGCCACCACTGCAACAGTCCATTGTCATAAATTTAGGCCCAGCACCCAGGCAGAGGAGAGAGGTCCCGTAACAGACAATCTGGCTTCATGTCAGCAGAGAATTAGTCTGCATGTCATAGCAGAGAATCAGGCTTCATGTCAGCCACCACTGCAACAGTCCATTGGCATATATTTAGGCCTAGCACACAGGCAGAGGAGAGGTTCATTCAACTTTGGGTAGCATCGCAATATAATGGTAAAATGAAAATAAAAATAGGATTGAATGAGGAAGTGCCCTGGAGTCCAATAATATATGGTTATGGGGAGGTAGTTAATGTCTAATCTGGACAAGGGACGGACAGGTCCTGTGGGATCCATGCCTGGTTCATTTTTATGAACGTCAGCTTGTCCACATTGGCTGTAGACAGGCGGCTGCGTTTGTCTGTAATGACGCCCCCTGCCGTGCTGAATACACGTTCAGACAAAACGCTGGCTGCCGGGCAGGCCAGCACCTCCAAGGCATAAAAGGCTAGCTCTGGCCACGTGGACAATTTAGAGACCCAGAAGTTGAATGGGGCCGAACCATCAGTCAGTACGTGGAGGGGTGTGCACACGTACTGTTCCACCATGTTAGTGAAATGTTGCCTCCTGCTAACACGTTGCGTATCAGGTGGTGGTGCAGTTAGCTGTGGCGTGTTGACAAAAGTTTTCCACATCTCTGCCATGCTAACCCTGCCCTCAGAGGAGCTGGCCGTGACACAGCTGCCTTGGCGACCTCTTGCTCCTCCTCTGCCTTGGCCTTGGGCTTCCACTTGTTCCCCTGTGACATTTGGGAATGCTCTCAGTAGCGCGTCTACCAACGTGCGCTTGTACTCGCGCATCTTCCTATCACGCTCCAGTGCAGGAAGTAAGGTGGGCACATTGTCTTTGTAGCGTGGATCCAGCAGGGTGGCAACCCAGTAGTCCGCACAGGTTAAAATGTGGGCAACTCTGCTGTCGTTGCGCAGGCACTGCAGCATGTAGTCGCTCATGTGTGCCAGGCTGCCCAGGGGTAAGGACAAGCTGTCCTCTGTGGGAGGCGTATCGTCATCGTCCTGCCTTTCCCCCCAGCCACGCACCAGTGATGGACCCGAGCTGCGTTGGGTGCCACCCCGCTGTGACCATGCTTCATCCTCATCCTCCTCCACCTCCTCCTCATCCTCGTCCTCCTCGTCCTCCAGTAGTGGGCCCTGGCTGGCCACATTTGTACCTGGCCTCTGCTGTTGCAAAAAACCTCCCTCTGAGTCACTTCGAAGAGACTGGCCTGAAAGTGCTAAAAATGACCCCTCTTCCTCATCCTCCTCCTCCTCCTCCTGGGCCACCTCCTGTTCCATCATCGCCCTAAGTGTTTTCTCAAGGAGACATAGAAGTGGTATTGTAACGCTGATAACGGTGTCATCGCCACTGGCCATGTTGGTGGAGTACTCGAAACAGCGCAACAGGGCACACAGGTCTCGCATGGAGGCCCAGTCATTGGTGGTGAAGTGGTGCTGTTCTGTAGTGCGACTGACCCGTGCGTGCTGCAGCTGAAACTCCACTATGGCCTGCTGCTGCTCGCACAGTCTGTCCAGCATGTGCAAGGTGGAGTTCCACCTGGTGGGCACGTCGCATATGAGGCGGTGAGCGGGAAGGCCGAAGTTACGCTGTAGCGCAGACAGGCGAGCAGCGGCAGGATGTGAACGCCGGAAGCGCGAACAGACGGCCCGCACTTTATGCAGCAGCTCTGACATGTCGGGGTAGTTGTGAATGAACTTCTGCACCACCAAATTCAGCACATGCGCCAAGCAAGGGATGTGCGTCAAATTGGCTAGTCCCAGAGCTGCAACGAGATTTCGCCCATTATCACACACCACCAGGCCGGGCTTGAGGCTCACCGGCAGCAACCACTCGTCGGTCTGTTGTTCAATACCCCGCCACAACTCCTGTGCGGTGTGGGGCCTGTCCCCCAAACATATGAGTTTCAGAATGGCCTGCTGACGTTTACCCCGGGCTGTGCTGAAGTTGGTGGTGAAGGTGTGTGGCTGACTGGATGAGCAGGTGGAAGAAGAGGAGGAGGAAGCCGAGAAGGAGGAGGTGGCAACAGGAGGCAAAGAATGTTGCCCTGCGATCCTTGGCGGCGGCAGGACGTGCGCCAAACAGCTCTCCGCCTGGGGCCCAGCTGCCACTACATTTACCCAGTGTGCAGTTAGGGAGATATAGCGTCCCTGGCCGTGCTTACTGGTCCACGTATCTGTGGTTAGGTGGACCTTGCTACAGATGGCGTTGCGCAGTGCACACTTGATTTTATCGGATACTTGGTTGTGCAGGGAAGGCACGGCTCTCTTGGAGAAGTAGTGCCGGCTGGGAACAACATACTGTGGGACAGCAAGCGACATGAGCTGTTTGAAGCTGTCTGTGTCCACCAGCCTAAATGACAGCATTTCATAGGCCAGTAGTTTAGAAATGCTGGCATTCAGGGCCAGGGATCGAGGGTGGCTAGGTGGGAATTTACGCTTTCTATCAAATGTTTGTGAGATGGAGAGCTGAACGCTGGCGTGTGACATGGTTGAGACGCTTGGTGACGGAGGTGGTGGTGGTGGTGTTGGTGGTACATCCCCTGTTTGCTGGGCGGCAGGTGCCAACGTTCCTCCAGAGGCGGAGGAAGAGGCCGAGGCGGCAGCAGCAGAATAGGCCGAGGCGGCAGCAGCAGAAGAGGTAGCAGGGGGAGCCTGAGTGACTTCCTTGGTTTTAAGGTGTTTACTCCACTGCAGTTCATGCTTTGCATGCAGGTGCCTGGTCATGCAGGTTGTGCTCAGGTTCAGAACGTTAATGCCTCGCTTCAGGCTCTGATGGCACAGCGTGCAAACCACTCGGGTCTTGTCGTCAGCACATTGTTTGAAGAAGTGCCATGCCAGGGAACTCCTTGAAGCTGCCTTTGGGGTGCTCGGTCCCAGATGGCGGCGGTCAGTAGCAGGCGGAGTCTCTTGGCGGCGGGTGTTCTGCTTTTGCCCACTGCTCCCTCTTTTGCTACGCTGTTGGCTCGGTCTCACCACTGCCTCTTCCTCCGAACTGTGAAAGTCAGTGGCACGACCTTCATTCCATGTGGGGTCTAGGACCTCATCGTCCCCTGCATCGTCTTCCACCCAGTCTTGATCCCTGACCTCCTGTTCAGTCTGCACACTGCAGAAAGACGCAGCAGTTGGCACCTGTGTTTCGTCATCATCAGAGACATGCTGAGGTGGTATTCCCATGTCCTCATCATCAGGAAACATAAGTGGTTGTGCGTCAGTGCATTCTATGTCTTTCACCGCTGGGGAAGGGCTAGGTGGATGCCCTTGGGAAACCCTGCCAGCGGAGTCTTCAAACAGCATAAGAGACTGCTGCATAACTTGAGGCTGAGACAGTTTCCCTGGTATGCATGGGGGTGATGTGACAGACTGATGGGGTTGGTTTTCAGGCGCCATCTGTGCGCTTTCTGCAGAAGACTGGGTGGGAGATAATGTGAACGTGCTGGATCCACTGTCGGCCACCCAATTGACTAATGCCTGTACCTGCTCAGGCCTTACCATCCTTAGAACGGCATTGGGCCCCACCATATATCGCTGTAAATTCTGGCGGCTACTGGGACCTGAGGTAGTTGGTACACTAGGACGTGTGGATGTGGCAGAACGGCCACGTCCTCTCCCAGCACCAGAGGGTCCACTAACACCACCACGACCATGTCCACGTCCGCGTCCCTTACTAGATGTTTTTCTCATTGTTATGGTTCACCACAACAACAAATATATTATTTGGCCCAATGTATTGTATTCAAATTCAGCGGGATATAAATTTGAGGCCTAGTATTTAGGCGCTGGGTGACCGGTATGGATTTAGTGACAGAATTAGACTTGGAAATGCACAGAAGCGTGTGTGTGAAGTTATTCTGAATGACCCAATGTGCACCTTGAATATTATATACCCTTTTTGGGATAGATTTCAAATAGCTCTGATATAGCAGGAACCACTAAATTATGAAATTGCTAAATTGGGAATTGTACTTCAACCCAGAACAAAAAATGTGCTTTGACGGGCACTAAATAACTTTCCCAGCTACAACAGGACAGCGGTAACGAGAGATTTAGAGGGATTTAAATTTGAGGCCTAGTATTTAGGCGCTGGGTCACCGGTATGGATTTAGTGACAGAATTAGACTTGGAAATGCACAGAAGCGTGTGTGTGAAGTTATTCTGAATGACCCTATGTGCACCTTCAATATTATATACCCTTTTAGGGATAGATTTCAAATAGCTCTGATATAGCAGAAACCACTAAATTATGAAATTGCTAAATTGGGAATTGTACTTCAACCCAGAACAAAAAATGTGCTTTGACGGGCACTAAATAACTTTCCCAGCTACAACAGGACAGCGGTAACGAGAGATTTAGAGGGATTTAAATTTGAGGCCTAGTATTTAGGCGCTGGGTCACCGGTATGGATTTAGTGACAGAATTAGACTTGGAAATGCACAGAAGCGTGTGTGTGAAGTTATTCTGAATGACCCTATGTGCACCTTCAATATTATATACCCTTTTAGGGATAGATTTCAAATAGCTCTGATATAGCAGAAACCACTAAATTATGAAATTGCTAAATTGGGAATTGTACTTCAACCCAGAACAAAAAATGTGCTTTGACGGACACTAAATATCTTGCCCAGCAACAACAGTACAGCGGTGGGTAACGAGAGATTTAGAGGGATTTAAATTTGAGGCCTAGTATTTAGGCGCTGGGTCACCGGTATGGATTTAGTGACAGAATTAGACTTGGAAATGCACAGAAGCGTGTGTGTGAAGTTATTCTGAATGACCCTATGTGCACCTTCAATATTATATACCCTTTTAGGGATAGATTTCAAATAGCTCTGATATAGCAGAAACCACTAAATTATGAAATTGCTAAATTGGGAATTGTACTTCAACCCAGAACAAAAAATGTGCTTTGACGGACACTAAATATCTTGCCCAGCAACAACAGTACAGCGGTGGGTAACGAGAGATTTAGAGGGATTTAAATTTGAGGCCTAGTATTTAGGCGCTGGGTCACCGGTATGGATTTAGTGACAGAATTAGACTTTGAAATGCACAGAAGCGTGTGTGTGAAGTTATTCTGAATGACCCAATGTGCACCTTCAATATTATATACCCTTTTAGGGATAGATTTCAAATAGCTCTGATATAGCAGAAACCACTAAATTATGAAATTGCTAAATTGGGAATTGTACTTCAACCCAGAACAAAAAATGTGCTTTGACGGACACTAAATATCTTGCCCAGCAACAACAGTACAGCGGTAACGAGAGATTTAGAGGGATTTAAATTTGAGGCCTAGTATTTAGGCGCTGGGTGACAGGTATGGGTTTAGTGACAGAATTAGACTTGGAAATACACAGTAGCGGGTGTGTGTGAAGTTATTCTGAATGACCCAATGTGCACCTTCAATATTATATACCCTTTTAGGGATAGATTCCAAATAGCTCTGATATAGCAGGAACCACTAAATTATGAAATTGCTAAATTGGGAATTGTACTTCAACCCAGAACAAAAAATGTGCTTTGACGGACACTAAATATCTTGCCCAGCAACAACAGTACAGCGGTAACGAGAGATTTAGAGGGATTTAAATTTGAGGCCTAGTATTTAGGCGCTGGGTGACAGGTATGGGTTTAGTGACAGAATTAGACTTGGAAATACACAGTAGCGGGTGTGTGTGAAGTTATTCTGAATGACCCAATGTGCACCTTCAATATTATATACCCTTTTTGGGATAGATTTCAAATAGCTCTGATATAGCAGGAACCACTAAATTATGAAATTGCTAAATTGGGAATTGTATTTCAACCCTGAACAAGAAATGTGCTTGAACGGACACTAAATAACTCGCCCAGCTACAGCACTAGGGACAGATTTAGCTGGATATAAATTTGAGGCCTAGTATTTAGGCGCTGGGTGACCGGTATGGATTTAGTGACAGAATTAGACTGGGATATGGCCAAAAAATAAACAGACTATTGCTGGTTAAATGCACTTGGTGTGACAGCTTCACCCTGATGTAGGCTTTAGCCAAAAAACAACCACACCATTGAGGGTTAAATGCACTTGGTGACAGGCGCAGCTTGCCCCTGATTTTGTATATGGCCAAAAAATGAACAGACTATTGCTGGTTAAATGCACTTGGTGTGACAGCTTCACCCTGATGTAGGCTTTAGCCAAAAAACAACCACACCATTGAGGGTTAAATGCACTTGGTGACAGGCGCAGCTTGCCCCTGATTTTGTATATGGCCAAAAAATGAACAGACTATTGCTGGTTAAATGCACTTGGTGTCACAGCTTCACCCTGATGTAGGCTTTAGCCAAAAAACAACCACACCATTGAGGGTTAAATGCACTTGGTGACAGGCGCAGCTTGCCCCTGATTTTGTATATGGCCAAAAAATGAACAGACTATTGCTGGTTAAATGCACTTGGTGTGACAGCTTCACCCTGATGTAGGCTTTAGCCAAAAAACAACCACACCATTGAGGGTTAAATGCACTTGGTCGCAGCTTGTGCTGGCGCACCACAAGACACAAAATGGCCGCCGATCACCCCAGAAAAATGAGACTGACAAACGGTCTGTGCAGCCTAAAAACAGTGAGCAATTGAGGATCAGCAGCTCAATGATCCACAGCTGCAGATCGATCAGTTAATCAAGTCCTTTGGAGGAGTTAATCTGCCTAATCTCGCCCTACTGTCGCAGCCGCAACCTCTCCCTACGCTAATCAGAGCAGAGTGACGGGCGGCGCTATGTGACTCCAGCTTAAATAGAGGCTGGGTCACATGGTGCTCTGGCCAATCACAGCCATGCCAATAGTAGGCATGGCTGTGATGGCCTCTTGGGGCAAGTAGTATGACGCTTGTTGATTGGCTGCTTTGCAGCCTTTCAAAAAGCGCCAAGAAAGCGTCACAAAAGCGCCAAGAAAGCGACGAACACCGAACCCGAACCCGGACTTTTACGAAAATGTCCGGGTTCGGGTCCGTGTCACGGACACCCCAAAATTCGGTACGAACCCGAACTATACAGTTCGAGTTCGCTCATCCCTATTTGTAAACGCTATAACTTTTACCCAAACCAATAAATATACACTTATTGCATTTTTTTTTTTATCAAAGACATGTAGAACGATGCATTTAGAGAAACAGAAAGTGAAAAATAATTTCGGTGAATTTCGATTAATATCAAAAAAAGTAAAAATGTCAGCAGCAATGAAATACCACCAAATGAAAGCTCTATTAGTGAGAAGAAAAGGAGGCAAAATTCATTTGGGTGGTAAGTTGTATGACCGAGCAATAAACTGTGAAAGTAGTGTAGTGCAGAATTGTAAAAAGTGGTCTGGTCATTAAGGGGGTTTAAGCTAGGGGGGCTGAAGTGGTTAATTGAGTGATAGTGAATAAAGACTTTTTTGTTTTCATTTTAGCGTCCCCAATTTACAGTAATTACACAATTAAAGGTGACGCAAACCTAATTTGGCTAAGCAAACCTTCTGTGAGCTTACAAATAGTATTTTAAAGAACAGTATGAGCTTTTTATAGTTGAAGAAAGGGGCAGTCTACCATTCAATACACTTGTCCTCCTGGCATTTCTGCATTAGGCTCAAACGAAATATTCATTGAAAGAAGAAAGTAGTCCATTACTTTAATGGATATTGCCCCAACACTATTCTGATTCAGAGCAATATGCTTCCACTTCCATACACCTATGCTAATGTTGGATGGGTGTCTGGTAAAAAGCAGTTTCTGATGTTCAAGGCTATATTGCTATACATTGAGATGCAGAAACCCATTCTCACAGCTCCAGGAGTTGGAAAAACACAACAATTTTAGAGAGAAATGAGCTAATATGTCTGGCCACAGGAGTACAGAAATGTGATTCTGTTTGCATATAATCACGGCTTTAAATCAAGTAGCAGATATCTCTAATCTAATGTTAGAGGTACAATAACAGTCTCAGCTTCTAACTCACTGGTATAAATTGCATGAATCAGGACAATGGAATATGTTCCAAATTTTTCCTTGAAAAACAATACAATGTGTGCAGCGAACCCCTGAGGAGTCAGTGCAGAGGATGGGAGTGGAAGTGGCGCTGATGAGATGTAGTGTCACGATGTACTCCCTCAGGCCATTACAACTTTTGGCACATCCAGCAACCGCAGTAAATACAAAGTTTTGTTTCTGGCACTAGATGAGGAGGTATGGTGGCTGATTGAATGGTAATTTAATAGCACTTGTGGATATAGATGTCCACTGGGAAATACAGTTTTATTGTTTGACGGGCCCGGAAAAAGTTTAGGCAATGGGTGTCTATGGGTGTCTGCCACATTCCCTAACATGCAGCAGGATTTGTAAAGCTGTGATTTCACTGATCACTCTGCTGACTTTATCTGCTGTAACTGTTGGGAAAGCTATATATTGACTCTGGCAATCTTCCTGGAGTAAGGGTCACAGAGGAGAGTAGTATCATGTTCTTCAAGTAGGAGCTCAAGCATCTGATCTGCTTCCACACTTTTTTCTCTGGAACTCTAACTCCCCTCCTGCAGGAAGCAGGACCAGACCACTACTACCAATAGGGAAGTAACAGGGTGCTTTCTGCCAGCCATTGCCAACCATGCCGCTTCTGTTGAAACATGCAGCATAAAACATAACAAAACATAGCAATACATAACATAACATTTGCAGATACCTCGAGGTCTGGGGTACTGAATGTGTGCTGAGATTTTCTTTCAGACCTGTTAGTACCAATAAGGCCTCTTTCACACTTGCGTTGTCCGGATCCGGCGTGTACTTCACTTGCCGGAATTACACGCCAGATCCGGAAAAACGCAAGTGTACTGAAAGCATTTGAAGACGGATCCGTCTTCAAAATGCTTTCAGTGTTACTATGGCAGCCAGGACACTATTAAAGTCCTGGTTGCCATAGTAGGAGCGGGGAGCGGTATACTTACAGTCCTCGCGGCTCCCGGGGCGCTCCAGAGTGACGTCAGAGCGCCCCATGCGCATGGATGACGTGCCATGCGATCACGTCATCCATACACCTGGGGCGCCCTGACGTCACTCTGGAGCCGCACGGACGGTAAGTATGCTGCTCCCCCGCTCCCCACTAAACTTTACCATGGCTGCCAGGACTTTGGTTACCATGGCTGCCAGGACTTTAGCGTCCCGGCAGCCATGGTAACCACTCTAAAACAGCTAAACGTCAGATCCGGCAATGCGCCGAAACGACGTTTAGCTTAAGGCCGGATCCGGATCAATGCCTTTCAATGGGCATTAATTCCGGATCCGGCCTTGCGGCAAGTCTTCAGGATTTTTGGCCGGAGCAAAAAGCGCAGCATGCTGCTGTATTTTCTCCGGCCAAAAAAACGTTCCGGTCCGGAACTGAAGACATCCTGATGCATCCTGAACGGATTTCACTCCATTCAGAATGCATTAGGATAAAACTGATCAGGATTCTTCCGGCATAGAGCCCCGAAGACCGAACTCTATGCCGGAAGAAAAGAACGCAGATGTGAAAAAAATTGCATAATATGTGTTAATCACTAATTTACCTATTGATACTCCTCAGGGCAAGAATAGTCTTTAATGCTATTCTAGAGCAAACCAGATCCATCAGGATTCATTAGTCCAGATCTCATTACTTATACAGCTTCATCAACTTCCATGGCACTTTATACAGCAAAATCTTAGGGTAACACATTGTAACAATTACCAAAAAAAATGTGCAAAGCAGTGAAGTAGAGACCTTTCAGACTGCTAGGAAAATTGTCCAATATCATGGAGAGCTGCTTGTGGCGCTGGTATGCATCCTCACAAAACACAGCCCTGGCACCCATGCAAGTCTAACACAAAGAGGTTTGATGCATCAACCTGTGGCCTACATATGAAAGGGATGGGGTCCTCAAAATGGAACCTATCCACATCCTATAAATTTGCATCTTCTCCCGCAACCTACCTTACAAAAGTTGGCAAGTATGGTGTTTGTAAGATACAGAACCTTAGAGCCCTGACTACACAAACCTATAGTCTATCAGCAATAAGAACTTATAAAGTAGGGAGTGAAATTTGTAAAGAGTCTGTCAGGTACTTGGGGGGGGTTCTGTAGACCAGGTTAAATAGGCATTTTATACAGCCCAATAATCAGCACTGATTGACAACACCAGTCAATCAGCACTTGTTTAAAAGGACTTTACATGGGCTGATGAAAATGCATGGGCCACAAATGGTCATTATTATTAGAGATGAGCAATGTTTTGAAAAATTCCATTTGGACGCTTTGCCAAATTTCTAAAATAAATTTCCTTCATTCCTTATTATTTAGGTCAAAACATGTTAAATCAGCTATATCCAGGCCTGCAGTTAAACTGCAGGGAGAGTGTATCTCGGTGTACATCACTGTGTATTGCAGCAACATGCATAGCTAGTCCCTAGTATACAGTATATGGTCGTGCACATCCTCTTGCAGGCCAACAGCAGTCCTAACTGTTTATTTAACAAAGTGAACACCCCACTAACAGTAGAACAAGACAAGTTATTCACCACAATTTGAGAATTAAGGCGTAATGGAATTGTTTATTAACCTCTTCCCAACCAGCGCCGTACTATAGTAGTAGTAATAGTACGGCGCTGCGGGAAGTAACTTCCTGACCAGCGCAGCAGTACTACGGCACGGTGATTGGGCGGGTGTAGGAGCTGTGCTGCCCGATCAGCTGCAGGGGTCAGGCCATTAGTCGGACCCCTGCTACATGAGCCTACATCGGTGCCAGTGCATTAACCCTCACCATGCCACGCTCAGCGCTGTCCACGGCATGTGTGGGGTGTGTGGAGGGAGGGAGCTCCCGCCCTATACCCATCGGGTCCCCGTGCTGCTGGGACGGCAGCCCGGTGCCTTCACTGTTAGCCTGTCAGCCCCCTGGATCTCACAGGCAGGAAGGCTGTAAGTGTATTATAGTGAGTAATACACTTACAGTCAATGCATTACAATACAGATGTATTGTAATGCATTGGAGAGGGGATCAGACCCCCAAAAGTTGGGGGAGGGAGTTAAAATAAAGTTTTGCATAATAAAAAAAAAAAGTTTCAAGTAAAATCAAAGCGTTCTTTTCCCATAATTAAGTAATAATAAAATTGTTTAAAAAAATAGGAATGCTTTTCATACGAAACCCCTCCCCTTTCACCCCTCTGGCCTGCTCTAGGTTCTTATGATTACGTCCTCCTCTTAGTGAGAAATCCAGCGCTAGCGCCATTTAACAGATTCACCACGCCTGCGCACTTCACAACCCATTATGGGCAGAGGCACAAGGCCGGCTAGATCGGGATGTACGGGCCGGCACATGCGCATTAAACGCTCTTGTGCCTCTGCCCATAATGAGGAATGAAGTGCGCAGGCATGGCGAATCTGTTAAACAGCACTGACGCTGATTTCTCACTAAGAGGATGACGTAATCAGGGCAGGCTAGAAGGGTGAAAGGGGAGGGGTTTCGTATGAAAAGTACCGAGGGGCCTGGGCACCGGCCGCATGAACGCCGTCCCTGGGCACCTATAGAAGCTAATTAACATATTGAATAAAAGTGTTTTTCTGAGAAAATCGGCGATGGACAGCAATATGGAAGGTAGCATTCTAATATGGGGAATGTAATGGAGATCCTGATGTTAGTGTTCTATAATGGTGATTTTCGGTGAAAGACTCCCTTTAACAAAAAATAAAAAAATAGACACAATAGGTATTGCCGCATCCATAACAACCTGCTCTATAAAAATATCACATGATATGCCCCCTCAGGTGAATGCTATAAAAAAAAGTAAAAACTGTCCAAAAGAGCCATTTTTTTAGTCACCATGCCTCACAAAAAGTGTAATACTAAGAGATCAAAAAGTCATATGTCTCACAAAATGATACCAATCAAATGGTCATCTGATCCTGCAAAAAATGAAACTCTACATAAAACAATTGCTCAGAAAATTTAAAAAATATGGGTCTCAAAAAATGGCAACACAAAAACATGATATTTTTCTTTAGAAAAATGCTTTTACTGAGTAAAACTTAAAGGGAGTCTTTCACCTAAAATTACCATTATAGAACACTAACAGCAGAATCTCTATTACATTCCCCATATTAGAATGCTACCTTCCATATTGCTGTCCATCGCCGATTTTCTCAGAAAAAGACTTTTATTCAATATGTTAATTAGCTGCTGAAGGTGCCCAATGAGACCCTTCCTAAGACAATCGCTCAAAAAATAAAAACAAATATGGCGCTCAGAAAATGGCAACTCAAAAACAAGATTTTATTCTTTTCAAAAATGCTTTTACTGTGTAAAACTTAACAAAAATAAAAATAATAAACACATTAGGTATTGACGCATCCGTAACAACCTGCTCTATAAAAATATCACATGATATGCCCCCTAAGGTGAATGCTGTAAAAAAAATGCAAATGTAAACTATGGCAAAACAGCAATTTTTGGTTACATTGCCACATTATCAAAAAAGTCATATGTCTGCCAAAATGGTACCAATCAAACCGTCTTCTCATCCTGCAAAAAAATGAGACCCTACCTAAGACCATCTCTCAAAAAGTAAAAAAAATATAGTTCTCAGAAAATGGCATAAAAATAAGATATATTTCTTGTCAAAAATGCTTTTACTGTGTAAAATTTTATGAAAATTTAAATAATAAGTATATTAGGTATAGCCGCGTCCGAAACAACCTGCCCTATAACGATATCACATGACCTACCCGGTTAGTTGAACGCTGTAAAAATAAATAAAAACTGTGCCAGGACAGTCATTTTTTGTCACCTCACCTTACAAAATACATAATATCTAGTGATCAAAAAGTCATATGTACCCCAAAATGGTTCCAATTAAAACATCACCTCATCCAATAAAAAATGAACCCTGAGATAAAACAATCGTTCAAAAAATAAAGCAATGGCACCTGTAAACCAATCTATCAAAATCTTCGTTGCAAAAGCCATGTGGCGCTCCTTCCATTCTGAGTCCTGCCATGTGCCCCCACAGCGGTTTACCACAATATATGGGGTGCTGCTGTATTCAGGAGAAAATTAATAACAAATTATGGGGTGCTTTTTCTCCTGTTGCTCCTCGTGAAAATGAAAAATTTGGGGCTAAAGCAATATTTTATTGGAAGAAATTAAACTTTTCATTTTCACAGCCAAGTGTTTCCAAATTCCATAAAACGCTTATGGGGTCAAAGGGCTCAGTACACCCCTTAATAAATTCTTTGAGGGGTGTAGTTTCAAAAAGGGAGTCACTTTTTGAGGGTTTCCAATGTAGGGGTACGTCGGGGTCTCTTCAAATACAAAATGGTGCCCGAAAACCATTCTAACAAAATCTGCCTCCAAAATCCATATGGCGCTCCTTTCCTTCTGACTACTGCCCATAGAGTAGTTTACCACCAAGCATCGGGTATTTCTGTAAACTGCAGAATCAGAGTAATGCATATTGAGGTTTATTTTGCTGTTAACCCTTGCTGTGTTGCAAGAAAAAATTGATTAACATGAAAAATCTGCAAAACAAAATGACATTTTAAAATTTTACCTCCAATTTCCATTAATCCTTGTGGATTAAACACAGTTTGTAGCATCAGTTTTGAATAATTTGAGGGGTGTCGTTTCTAAAACTGGGTCATTTATGGGTGGTTTCCATTATGTAAGCCCCTCAAAATCACTTTATATCTGAATTGGTTTTGGAAATTTTCTTGAAAACTGGAAAATTGGCTTGTAAACTTCTAAACCTTCTAACGTCCGAAATAACATTAAATAACATTTACAAAACGATTCCAACATAAAGTAGACATATGGGGAATGATGACTGATAACTATTTTATGAGAAAATTGTGAATTTTCCAAATTTAATTTAATTTTATAAATAAAGGACAATTATATTGACTTAACTGTACCACTGTCATGAAGTACAATGTGTCATGAGAAAACAATCTCAGAATGGCTTAGATAAGTAAAAGTGTTCAAAGTTATTACCACATAAAGTGACACATGCCATATTTTCAAAAAATGGCCTGGGCAGGAGGGAAAAAAGAAAGGGATAAACAAGGTGGACACCCCTAATAACAACAGAATTAGACAGCGTAGTCACCCCAATTTGATAATAAAGGCCTAATGGAATTGTTTATTAAACATGGTGGACTCCCCAATAACAGCAGAACAAGACAAGTTATTCACTCCAATTTGAGAATCAAGTCCTAATAGAATTGTTTATCTATTAAACAAAGGTGGACACCCAAATAACAGTTTAAGGAGACAGATTACTCACCCAAATTTGAGAATCAAGGCGTAATAGAATTGTTTATCTATTGCACAAGGTGGATACCACAATAACAGTAGAACGAGACAGGTTATTTTCTCCAGTTTTGGAATAAGGGCCCAAAAGAATTGTTTATCTATTAATCACTGTGGACACCGTTCATTTAGATAGCTCTGTGCCCTTCACCACGATTCAAACTGCACTGTCTCCTGTATATCCCATCAGCTTACAGTCCCTGCACTGTCCCATTCACACTGGCAATTCAGTATTATCTTTTTCTACAGAACATCAGCACTACTATCCCTAGAGCAACATCACTTCCACGTCTCTCCCTATGCTCAGCTCACAGTGAAATGGCGGAGACTGAGTGGGATAAGGCTTTTAAAAGGCTGTGACATCACAGGGGATGGCTATCTGCGGATTGTCTGGCTGCACTGCAATATGGGTGATCTTGTATTCCTGGGCTTCTTACGTTCACTTTGTAAGACTTCTAGCCACCATTTTAGGAAAAGAAACCGATTCGTTACCATGAAACGCAAGGAAATTCAGATTCATTGCAAAATTTTCCTAAACTTCGTATCGAATTCCAGTTTGGATGCTTCAACACTAATTATTATGACCATTTGTTTCTCAAACTTCTCACATTATGAAGGTAGCACATTCCATGTTTACATTGGGAGATATACTGCAGATCAATCAAGTATATTCATGCACACATAAATGATCAGCTCTGGTTTGGATCACAATGTTGCTACGCCAAAAACACTACCAATTGACAAAATCAAGTGGGGAGTTTCCACAATAAGGGAACTGGCACCCGGCCAATTCTCTAATATAGTCCCTAAAACTCAGGCTTAGGGAATTGGTCGTGTGCAGGGACATGTTCCGGATGGGGTTGCCCCTTTCAGGGTGGGTGCTCCGTAGAAATAGGTAGGACTCTGACAGTTCCCTCCCGATTTTTCAGGGTCATGTAGGGACAGTCATTGTATAACTGAATAACACCATCATACAGACACCTGGACCCATGCATGACTGGACCTCTGACATCAGAATTTTGAAACCCTTTTCAAATCCAGTATCAGATCTACAGTATCTCTTTCAGGATTTGTTAAGATCGTTTAATTTGAAAACCATGTGAGCTGAAACGACCATATGAGGTCTAAATACAGTCGGGTAAATGCTTTATTACCAGCACCTACAAAAGTTGCAACCTTCAGCGCAATCATCTTTATTTTTTTCTCTTTTCGTGCTTTTTGGGGGATTTTAGCCTTATTTAGTAAAAGTTTTGTTTTAAACATAGTCTAAAATAGCCATAGATGCTTGTGGTAAGTTTCCATTGTATAGACTGTGAGTGAGACAGCACTTCCTGGCAGTGTCTTTAAAAGGTTGCAGCTTGTGCAATCTCTGGTCCAACAAAATGATTGTACATTTTCATTGAGAAACTGAAGGTTTGGCAGGTAGGGGCATATCAGATGAAATGAAGGAGCAGAGTAACTTTGAAAGGGGTGTCCAACAGAAAAAGATGATTTCCTTTATGCCTAAAATGTTAAATGATTGGACTCACTAATGCCCTTTATTGATTAAAGAAACGCCGATTTCCCGCAGACGGTCCTGGTCCCTGGACCTCTGCTTCAGGCTTGTATTCAACAAAGGAGAGAGTATCCTGTGTCAGCAGGTGACCAGAGCTGTGTGTCAAGGGAGCTAGCTGACAGGCTTATTTCAATAGCTAAGCCTGCTCCATCAGCTTCATGACCCATGTACAATATTACCTTGTTATATATTAACTGGTTCCAGGACGACCATTGTAGGTTAAACTAGTCATCCGAAAAGAAGAAAAAGTGAAATAAAAAATAATAATAATAATCAGAGAACCAAGATAGATAAAGCTTATATAGGGTTTTGTATAGTACATACATATACCAGAAAAATAAAATAGAGCTGCAGCTCACCTGGTGTCCAAAGAAGCAGCTCATCCTGGCACAGACAGGGGGCAGTACAGAACATGTAGTACCACAGAGGAGCTACTAGACAACCAAAAAAAAGTGTTTTACCATTAAAATAACCATGTTGATTGGTTGGATCTGAGTTTGTAACGTAATGTGAATTCAAAAGATTTTAGAATGAATACGCTTATGCAGGCTAGGTGAATAAATATATTTACTAAGTGTGATTAAATATACAATAACGCAAACAAATCACATACAGAATAATAAAAAGTAAATAAACATTACTAACCTAAATATGGGGTAGGGATCCGGTCGATCATGCCATAACCCATGGCTGTCAACCACGTTATAACACATGACTGACACCTCAGGGTGTACAAGAGATAGGGCAAATCAATACTTACATCCTAGCTATGATGAAGTGCCTGAAGGCATCCCCATTTAATTGTTAGTGCAGACCACAGTTATTCCCATCAGCCCTTACTCCAGTGTGCATTACTCACATCTCAGAGATTACTCCAAAATGTGTTCTTATCAGCATAGTGGGGGATGGGTGCTATCTCTAACCCGCAACATTACAAGGCACATTATTACACAGAATGGTAATAATAAATGGAAACAGAATTAAAGGGACAATCAGTACTTAAAAAATACCCGTACAATACAGAGTCTGAGGCAAAATATGTTGAGTCTAGTTTCAACATACGATGGCCCAGAAAAGACCATTGTATGTAGAAAATATAGTATCCTGAGGCCATTGTATATGGAAGGATCAATAGACAGAGAAGGGGGTGGGCTGAGCTATTGAAATTAACCAGTCAGCCAGCCACCTTAACACACATCTGAATGCCATACAGAATTATCTAAGTATAGGTT
Organism: Bufo gargarizans; assembly: GCF_014858855.1. NCBI lineage: Eukaryota > Metazoa > Chordata > Amphibia > Anura > Bufonidae > Bufo > Bufo gargarizans. The sequence goes on along the minus strand of NC_058080.1, from coordinate 587,618,732 downwards.
ACACACCGTGCCCACCAAGTTTGATCGTATAAATACTTCAAGAATCTTATTATTTCAAAAGGAGACTCTTCATTTAAAAAAATGGCAAGTTAGCCAGGGACAGGTTTGATTTTTCCATGAATAATATAAACTTCTGGCTAAAAACACCTAAAAAAATTAGCCGAACCTATACCAAATATTCACCTAAGGCCTACCAACACTATTAGAAATTGAATGAATATAGAGCATTCTGATGCAGCCAGTCCAGCTACACATTCGAATGCAGCTGTAACATCCCCAAGACGCTTCCAGCATGACAATAAATATAATCAAAAGCACAGTAAGCTATGGAACATTTAGTTTAACAGATATAGGCCCACCAACCATTATGGTCCGCGCAGACACCATGACCATAATACAAGAGACCAATTTCTTCCTCTCACCTACAGCATAACGGTAGTGTGGTATCATCACCCTACACTACCATAAACAGCAAGGAAATACCCTGCAAAAAACCCTTGAATGACACAGTCCCCTACAATGGGGATATATCTATCCATCAGCCCGACTCTTCCAAATTGGAGTTTCACACTCCACTACTTACCCCAGGGAGATAAGGTAAATCCCTCACTTTGAAGGACAGACCATCCATTGCTTCTCCATCAACCATCTACCCAGAAGATATAATGGCAGGATGTGGACCACTAAATTTACCACCCACCCAGTTTTCCATCCACTCTCATTCCATTCCTTCACTTGACTCCAGGCTTCCACCCCATCAATTTCCTTGGATGTGGAAGCTGATTCACTCCTCACTATACACACCTGTACATCTCCGGTATTTCTTTCTGATCCAGACCGTGCGGAACCTGCTCGGACAACACTTAATTGTCCATCCTCAATTCCATCCAATACTAATAATCACCGTCCTAACACCATCCAGTTGACACCACTCTGGCTGAAGATTTTTCTCTAGCAGGCCCTTCTACATCAATATCTTTTTTACCCTTACCTCTACTTATCCACCCCATGGCCGAGTATCCGATTCTAAAAAGTCCCAAAACTACCACGAGAACCAATTTTTTTTCACCCACTGGGCTGCAAACCAACCAAAAGAAAAAAACAAGAAGAGGTTGTAGAGCAGGCAAAGGCAAAAAGAAAAATCGAACCCCCCCCCCCCCTCCTGTGTAATAAATTGCACTCCTTTGGTATTTTCAATGTATCCACATACATTCTTTAAAAAAAAAGGAAATTCCAGTGCTGTCAAAGGGTTTATCTTTTTGTCCTACAAGTAAAATCAACGAATTTGACCTTTTTTTTAGATCTCAATCGTTACATAAAAAAATGACTTTAAAAAGGCATTTCAAAATTCTGGAGAATTCAGCAAGAACATCTAAATCAGAACAATCTGATACTGTATCACCCAACGAGGATGATATTAAAGAGATCCCCTCAGACCTGAAACCACCGTCCAACTTCTATCCTATTCATCATAAGGGCAACTTTTTAGATACGTTTTATTCTTTAGTCTCCAACGACTTTAGACAGATTAACCAAGAAGTCCATCACAAACATAATCTCAAACCGTCTGAAAAAGCAACCCTAAAGGATCTACAATCAAATACGAGCATTATAATAAGAAATACGGATAAAGGGGGTGGTATCGTCATTCAAAACAGAGAAGACTATGTAAAAGAGGCTTTGAATATACTATCAGATGAGAACTACTACTTGTCCCCAGAGCCTTCTTGAGCAAGAAAGAGAAGGAATATGTCCTCATTAAAGATGCAACTTTGGCTACCTTTTTCCACCTCTCTAAAATCCATAAGGACATACAAACCAGAAATATATCTCACTGCATTGATATTCACCTCCAAAAATACGTTCTCAATCTAAAATCCTATCTAAGAGATTCCACATCCCTGATCACTAAGGGACATTCAATGGAGGAGCAGTTACTTTTGGCTGACCCTAGATGTCTCCGCTCTCTATACAAACATATCTCACAACCTAGGGTTGAAATGTATATCCACCTTTTTAGAAAACGACCATGAAATGCCAAAAGCATAGAGTTCACTCTCACTCACAATGTTTTCATATTTCAAGACCAAATCTACAAACAGATACGGGGGACCGCCATGGGGATGCGTTTTGCGCCAAGCTTTGCCAATCTGTTCATGGGGGTCTTCGAGGAAACCTTCATCTGCCAAACAAGATTCTGGTCAAAAAACATCATTTATTTTTAAAGGTACATCAATGACCTTATTTTCATTTGGAACGGTGACCAAACGTCTTTAGAGGACTTAATTTCACATCTTAATACCAATGACTGGGGCATCTCATTCACAGGGGCACACGATAGCAAGAAAATAGAATTTTTGGACCTTGAAATTTTCACTGAAAACAATGAAATCAAAACACGTACCATTTTTAAAAAGGTTGATAGCAATAGCTATCTGGATTTTAGTAGCACTCACTATAGAAAATGGAAGTTGAATGTTCCATTTAGCCAATTTACACGACTTCGATGAAATTACACACTTGATACAGATTTCATTGAACAATGTGACATTCTCACCTCCAGGTTCAACCAGAAGGGGTACCCAGGAAACACCATCGTGGGCGCTAGGGAAAAAGTTGCAGGACTCACTCAATTGGAATGCCTCGCTCCAGCACAAAAACAAAGGGGAAATATTGATATCAATTCTTACTGTTACAATTTTGTCACAACCTATAATCAGAATCACAATGCTATAAAAGCTGCTTTGGGGAAACATTGGCATATTCTGAAAAGGGATCCCATCCTCAGTCAAATCATCCCAGGGACCTTACAGAAGAGCACGAAAAATATTCTGGCACCCAGTAAATTAAGAGCGGCCGCAAGCCCCACTAATGACCTTGGCGCCAGTGCCCCTAAAGGCAGGTTTAAATGTGGCCACCAAAAATGCCTGTGCTGTACCCCCATCCACCAAAGATAGTCTTTCCATAGCTGAACTACTGGCGAATCTTTCCCCATTTTATATAATCTTAATTGCAATTCTACCCATGTTGTATATCTACTTGAGTGTCCCTGTCATTTGCAATATGTAGGTCGTACTGTCTAAACATTGTTTAATAGATTGAATAAGCATCGATCTAATATTAAGAAGAAATACCTGAAACATAGCGTCTCTAGATATGCGGCTGAACATCACAAGGGCAGTTCTGTTGGCTTTTCTGTGACTGCAATTGAACAAATTCCGACATCTTCAAAAAGATATCCAGTAACTTAGACGCCGCGAGATGTATTGGATTATTAAACTGAACAGTCTCAATCACTATGGTCTCGTTTGAAATAAATCTATAAAATAGGTTCGTCAATTGCCAAATACCCTGTACTCCCCATTATACTTATAGTTTGAAATAATTATACATCAAGAGTGGGGTACTGTACATTTCCCATACCCCTATCCAGACTTGCAACACTTCCTACTATCAATTTTCCATATACAACAATCCAAAATGATGAGTAGTGTCTCTGTGTGTGCCCCTCCATAGACTATATTATAATATTTTCCCTGAAAATAGTATGGGTACAATATAAGACCTTAGTTATTTTCATCAGAATTATTTTCATCATTATTATCACTTTTATTGTAAGATATAAGGCCTTCAAACGTTTTAACCCTTTTAACCCTTATAACCATTGCAATCATGTTTTAATTTCTCAATTGTTTTCTCTCTGTACAAATATACTGTTCACACCTCTACATTTTATATATACAGCTTTATATGTCCACAATACTGGCTGAGCCTCATGGCTATCTATTTAGTTAAATTTCATAGTATTGTTTTACCTTACCTGGCATTGGCGTCCCCAGTCCCATGGAAACGAGTCACGTGACCATGATGGTTGCGATCACATGACTGCCCTGTGACTCGCTGGTGCGCCGGCTCATCGGCATCTCCGGTGTCTGAAAACCACAGTGCGTGCGCCAACCTGCTGATGGCAGTCCGACGTGGATTGCCTCCTCTGAATTAAGATGCAAAAATGCAAGCCACGGGAGGGCTCTCTCTCCCCGCCTTCCTCATCAATATTCATGTCACGTGACCGCTCATCTTGCGGTCACGTGACTTATGTGCAGAAAGTGTCATGTGATTCTATTTTTAATGGTTTATTATGGTTTAAAACACTTATTTGTATTTAAGGATTATTGAGATTACTTGTATACTTGCCCCTAAACACATCCCATATATATATTTGTGATTTTATGCCTCCTGGATGACACCTGGGGATAGCCCCTCCCTTAGTGGTTGGCCCCCAGGTGCGTCCTTTTGGCAATTTTTATGTTTTTATTTTTTATTTGTTACCTATAAATACACACCTATTTATTGTATACACCATATTGTTGTGTAACCTGATGAAGGAGAAGTGTTAATCCCCGAAACGCATAGTTTTTTATTTATGCGCTACCTTCTATTAAAAAAGAAGAACTTTATTTAATAAGAACGCCTCCACCGGTGATTTTGCGCCAAAGCAGAACCTCTTCCGTTGCAAGTATCCTTTGGGCGACTGGACATCCTATCCAAAAGAAACTCCATTTGCGGCTGCAGTCCTGGTGTAAAGGTCTAATTCACACAAGTTAACAATAGTGTTGTGCCTATATCAGCACAACCCCATAAGGTGAGCCTCCAGATTTCTCACTTCTTTCGGTATTTTCATTGAACATACTACCCTATTGTGCGCCCCTTTCTCTTTTCTCTATTCCCCTCATGTGTTTGAGTGGAATCCAGATACGTCCAGTATCAAAAATCTAACACACAGTTATGGCCATTTGTCAACATGGAATACTACTGGAAACACAAGCCAAATAAATGAAGGAACCCAGGCCAGGTTTTGCTGTGGGATATTAAGGCACCTTTAGGCAATAAAGTATGTTAGTAAGTCCAATAATTTACCACAAAGGAAAAAAAAATTTCCCCTGTTTGATAATTTCTTAAAACACTGTTCTGCAGTTTCATTGGCATTAAAATATATTACAATGCGTTAGATAGACATTCGCAACATGTTATTACACTGACAAACGTTTTATGTTCAAACAATTTTTATTGTTCATAGATGTCTCATAAATGCAAGTGCGTAACAAATATTTTTAGCATTTGTCAATAAAGGCATTAATGACCTCTTATATATCTTTGTTACTTCAGTTTTTAAACTTGCATACAAAAATGTAAAAGCGTCATCACAACACAATAATGGGGATACTGAGGATAAAGGGTGGGAAGGAATAAGTGGGGGGAGGAGGTTGCAGCACACGTTTCAACATTCCACTAGCAGTAGTTCATTCAGCCTCTTCAGCCTAGAGAAGGAGGAGAGAGAGAAATTCCCCTAAGTGGAGTGAAAACCTCTAAAAGCTACCCAAAGGCCCCATACTTTTTGGAACACAGGGCTAGATCTATTCTCCCATCCTGAAATTTGTTCCATCCTATATACACTCACCTAAAGAATTATTAGGAACACCTGTTCTATTTCTCATTAATGCGATTATCTAGTCAACTAATCACATGGCAGTTGCTTCAATGCATGTAGGGTTGTGGTCCTGGTCAAGACAATCTCCTGAACTCCAAACTGAATGTCAGAATGGGAAAGAAAGGTGATTTAAGCAATTTAGAGCGTGGCATGGTTGTTGGTGCCAGACGGGCCGGTCTGGGTATTTCACAATCTGCTCAGTTACTGGGATTTTCACGCACAACCATTTCTAGGGTTTACAAAGAATGGTGTCAAAACGGAAAAACATCCAGTATGCGGCAGTCCTGTGGGCGAAAATGCCTTGTTGATGCTAGAGGTCAGAGGAGAATGGGCCGACTGATTCAAGCTGATAGAAGAGCAACGTTGACTGAAATAACCACTCGTTACAACCGAGGTATGCAGCAAAGCATTTGTGAAGCCACAACACGCACAACCTTGAGGCGGATGAGCTACAACAGCAGAAGACCCCACCGGGTACCACTCATCTCCACTACAACTAGGAAAAAGAGGCTACAATTTGCACGAGCTCACCAAAATTGGACTGTTGAAGACTGGAAAAATGGTTTCTTGAACATGACAATGAGTTCACTGTACTAAAATGGCCCACACAGTCACCAGATCTCAACCCAATAGAGCATCTTTGGGATGTGGTGGAACGGGAGGTTCGTGCCCTGGATGTGCATCCCTCAAATCTCCATCAACTGCAAGATGCTATCCTATCAATATGGACCAACATTTCTAAAGAATGCTATCAGCACCTTGTTTCACGTATAATTAAGGCAGTTCTGAAGGCAAAAGGGGGTCCAACACCGTATTAGTATAGTGTTCCTAATAATTCTTTAGGTGAGTGTATATCGTCACATCTGAGTTCCCATTGTTCCATTGAAGGAGGAAAATTTTTCCGCCACTTAACAGCAACTGTGGAGAGGGCTGTACCTTAACCTTACAGACCTTCGTGATGGCTGAACATATCTGTTCCCAGAATTTTTTAATTGTATCACACTGCCACCAGATGTGAAAAAGGTGCCTATTTCCCTGTTGCATCTCCAGCATATTTCACTGACCTCGGGGAACATTTTATGCAGAACATCTGGCGTGTAGTACCATCTGGTTAGTATTTTAAAGTAATTTTCTTGCAATCTCACACAAGTTTTCGGGGTAAGTGAGAGACATCTATGCAGGGAGTTTTGATTCCGATCTAAATGTAAATCCGATTCCCATCTTACTATATATGGATTGATTTTCGGGCTCGTATGTGTAAGTATCATAGAGTAAAGTGTAGAGATCTTTTTAACAGGAGATCTTTTTAACAGGTTCCTGCCTCTGCAGAGCCATTTTTCAAACCTTGTTGGGTCTGTTTTATTTATTGGTGTAATTGGTTTTAGATAGTCCCTTATATATGATCTCTGTAGAAATGACAAAGAGGATATATTGTCCCCTTTATCCCACTCGCTGCTCAGTGTGCCCCACGAGTCTAATAAGTCCACCACTGGTGCAGTATATGTTTTCACCTTCTCGGGGAGAATTTGCATAAATTGCAGGGGTGCATCATGTAGAATGTCTCTCAGTTGAGTCAAAGGGGAAATTGTAGTAGTGAGAAAGGGAATAATCAGTTTTTGTTTCCATAATTGGATCGTGTTTTTAGTAATGGGGTTTCTAATAGATGCTTCAGTGACATATTTTCCATGTAAAAGTAATGGTCGCAGTGTGGAGTGACTAATAGCAAACTCAGATTGAATATCAAGTCTATCTCCCTGATAGTGTAGCCACTCTAAACATCTCATCCCATGAACCGCTAAATAGTATCCATAAAAGTCTGGTACCCCCATACCCCATTGATTGACAGGTAAAGTGGTGTGTTGTTTAGTAAGTCTAGGTTTCTTCTTATACCATAAAAACTTAGAGAGAATTGACTTAAATTTAGCAAAAAAAAGAACGGGGTAGATGAATAGGGAAAGTTTGGAGGTAATACAGAACCTTGGGTAATATAATAGTTTTAATTAGAGAACGTCTGCCGAACCAGGATGTGAATGGTATTTCCCATGAGTCTAATGTACATCTGATATCATCAGGTAAGCCTTGATAATTCTCTTCATAAATCCGGGTAGGATCAGATGTAAGCTTGATGCCTAAAAACTTCAGGCTTGAAGCAGACCACTGATACGGGGTATTAAGCTCCAGTCTTTTCTGCCATTGAGTGTCCAATGTCACGTTTAAGATTTGAGACTTGGTAGGGTTAACCAAAACGTTAGATAAATCCCCAAAGAGATCGAATATGGATTGTATAGCCATGAAAGCTACATCTGGATTTGTAATTAATACCAACAAGTCGTCAGCGAATGCTGCCAATTGGTGGTGAAGCCCCTGTAGCTCGACACCCCTAATTCTGTCATCCTGTCTTATAGCCTGAAAAAGACACTCAACTGTCAGGACAAATAGTAAGGGTGACAAAGGGCACCCCTGTCTTGTCCCATTGAAAATCTGCAGAGGGGGAGAGAGTGTGTCATTAACCACCACTTTAGCAGAGGGCTTGGAATACATAGCCATGATAGCATTGCCGAAATCTACGGGAATTCCAAACTTTGTCAAAGCCTTTTGCATAAACAGCCAATCAATGCGATCAAACGCTTTTTCGGCATATGTACCCAGCAGTACTAAAGGTACAGAATGGCTACTTACGTAATGGATGATGTTTATAAGACGAGTAGTGTTCATTCTACCCTCTCTCCCCCCCCTATAAACCCAACTTGTTCACTACTGATAAGGTTTGGCAATAGTGGTTTTAGCCAAAGTGCCAAGAGTTTGGCAAACATTTTCAGATCATTGTTTAACAGTGAAATAGGCCTATAATTGGCACAGACCGTTTAATCTTTTCCTTCTTTAGGGATTATAGTAATGTGAGCCATCAACATCTGTTCCGGCAGAGATTTCCCTTTGAACGTATCATTACATAATGCTAGGAATTGGGGGAGTAGGACTTCCTGAAACTTACGGTAATAATCCATTGGGAGGCCGTCAGGGCCTGGACTTTTATGCATCGGGATTGATTTAACCACATCTGTCATTTTCTGTAGTGTAAATGGTTTCAGAGATGCTAACCAGTCATTAATCCTATTAGATCTTTTTTCCCTATCTTGTGGTGTATCATTTGAACGTATATTATATAGTGATTAGTAAAATTCTTTGAACCGCAGCGCTATCTCCTCCGTATTTCTAGCTAATGAGGATGTTGTTGTACGGATCTTTTGTATGTATGATTTTACTTTCCCCTTTTTAATCTGTTCGAGTAACAAATTTCGAAGCTTTATCTCCATGCGCATAATATTTAAAGCGCACAGAAAGGAATAGCTTAGCTGTCCTTTGGTTCAGGATACTTTTGAGGGAGGAGCGCAGTCAATTCAACTGTTCCAGCATCTCCTCAGATCGGTTCTTTTTATGGGAGGTTTCTAAATATTTTGTCATGAGGGATACCACCTGTTCTTCCCTTTGTTTTTTTAGGAAGGAAACTAAACTAATAAAATTACCTCTTATCACAGACTTATGTGCTTCCCGAACTATGCCTTATAATATTCTTCCAGCCGTTCTGTAGCCTTCTGAACATGCTCCGGTGAGTCTAGCAATGTTTCATTGAGCCTCCAATTCGACATAGGCTTAGGCAAAGACCCAAAACCCATCTCTACAAATACCGGCGCATGGTCTGACAGTAACAACGTGCCAATAGAGGCACTAAGACAAGAGGTCAGCCTATGAGTAGGTACAAATAAATAGTCGAGTCTTTGATATGACCTATGCACTACCGAGTAATGAGAGTAGTCCTTATCAATGGGATTTAGAGTCCTCCAGACATCTACTACTCCCAAGGAGCTAATAGTTGAATGGGCACATTTCAAGGCTATTCGAGAGGTAGATGAGATGCCCGACGAGGAGTCTAGCAATGGGTGTAATGTGATATTTAGGTCTCCACCTAATATCAAGGTACCCTCAGTAAAGTCCCTCAGAAGGTCCAAAGAAGTACATATCCATTTGGTTTGCGCCACATTTGGAGCATACAGATTACCAAATGTATAGGTACAGTTCCATATCGTGCCCTTAATGAAAAGGAATCTGCCCTCCAGGTCCGCTAACGTAAAGCTCACATTCAAAGGGAAGTTTTTGTGTAGGGCAATTGATACCCCTTTAGAGGCCGAGGAGGGCCATGTACTGTGGTACCACCTATTATACTGTAAGTAAGATGGCTCAACCGCGGCACATGGTCTTTCTTAAAATGTGTTTCTTGTAACATCATGACGCTCACCTTTTGTTTATGCATAAGTTGAATTATCTGACTTCTTTTGGCAGGTGAGTTTAACCCTCTGACATTGAAGGAGCATATCTTTAAGGTAGCCATTTCACGTCACCACGGAGGTCCAATAAACCGCTATCTCGGCCTAAGAGGGAAGAGTGTCGAAACGTCTGCTGCAGGGAATAAAATGGGATGGGGGGAGTTGGAATATGCAATACGAAAGAACAAAGAGAATAACATTAGTGAACAGATCCAATGATATCTCTAGACATGTAACACTAAAAAGCGGTAATAGTAAGTAAACCGTATTGAAATCAATGTCTCCTTACAAGAGGAGGCACTCTAGGGGGAGAGAATTGGTCCGAGAACGCGGCTAATCCGCGCACACGAGCAGGTAGATTTTCCTAATATCACAAAGAGAGAAGGCAGATTGTACATTGACAAAGAGGCCTATATGCGGTGGGCATGCCTAGTATGCACGTCTGATCCATATAGGATCCCGAGCTCAACAACTCATTGAGGAGGATCATTAAGCATAAGTAACTTTCACTTAGGTAATTCTTGACCTTCAGAACTATCTAAACTGTCATATATCTCAAGAAAATGGAGGGACGGGGAGAAGGGGGAATAGGGTAAAGGGAAAAGTCCCACGCGTGCCTGGAGTGTCTCTCTGGCTTTATCTCTGCTGATTTTCCCCATCTCTGGGCTCCGTTTGTGGCTTAAAAAGCTTGTATGCCAGAAGCAGAGCTCAAACATGTGCGTCTCGCTCTGCTGCCAAGCTCCGCCCCCCCGACAAACATTTTAGAGTAGGGTTGGTAACTCCGAAGAGGCACTGCATTTCAAAAACAGTAAAATGACAAGATAAAAATACTTGTTTCAAGGGTTTATCCACTTTGGACAACACGGCACATATACTATAGCTGAACAACAGTCTTCTGATGCACAAAAGTTGAAAATCTTTGCGCATACAGCATTTTTCACACACTTTTGCAACTTTTTAGGATTCTTCACTGCTCTTACCACTTTTTCAAAAGTAGCTGGAGCTAAGTAAAGAGGGTGGGCCATCACAGCCTGACATATTAACAATAATTTGCTCCAGAAAACTGGTGTAAATTATAACTGAAATCTTCGCCAGCTCCTAGCTGATGCAGATTACAGTTCCTGGTGCACAGATAGCACTTTCAAATAATACACCTTTAGTTACTGTGCCCAGTCTCTTTTTGTTAGAATAATCCTGATGTCTTGAAATTAATAGACTGTAAACGTCAACCACACCCTGAACTCAATAATGTTGATAATTAAATGAGTTGTACGACAAACAATACATTCTTTATTGAACTTTAATAATCTTTAGTTTTTGCATTTGCATGGATAGTCCTATTTCATACTGTCTTTCCTAAACCATCACTCATTTTTCTTAAACTTTTGATATGTCAAAAGACATATGAAAAGTTTTAATCAGTGGGGGTCTGAGTGCTGAGACCTCCACTGATCTCTAGAACGAGGAGACGGAAGCGAACACATCATGCTCTCTCTCTCCTTGGTGCTAAGGGCAGAATCAAGATGGACTTATAGACTTCTATAGAGCCTATTTTGTGCAGTGAGGAGAGAGAGCATGATACCATATCGTGCGCTTAACCCCTCATTCTAGAGATTGGTGGTGTTCTCAGTACCCAGACCCCCACTAATCAAAACTTTTGATATGTCTCTATGACAAGTTAGTGACACTTTAAGGCCCCTTTACATGGGCTGACTTTGCAGGCGTTTATCGGAAATGAACCATTTGTTCCTGACCAATGCCTACTCATCAGTAAACGTGAAAACATTTACATGCAGCAATCATCTCCTCTGTATAGGAATGAGTGATTGCTACAGCAGCAGATCACTGTTTACACAGGATGATGTGCTTTCCAGAAACTACAGTATAAGTTAAGTGTCCACCAACAGGCACCTTTACATGGGTTAATTGTCTAGAACCAGCATTCAAAGGATGAATCAGCCTGATAATCAGGCTGTGTGAAAAGACCTTTAGTCCCAGAACCTCAATTTCTACGCTCATTCTGACAAACTGGGAATGTCCCCCTCTCTATGTCAACGATTTAAAGAAAGGGCTGGCTATGTGGCTAAATTAATTAGTTCATCCAGTCCCCGTCTACATCATAGATCCTAACCAAAAGAAAGACCAATGGGACTATGACTAAAAAATGTATAATAATCTTTATTAGTCAAAATATATAATTTAAATACAATAATAAGGAGAAAGAGGTACGATGGAAAGTGATCCAGAAAAGATATACATGGGGTACATACACTCACCTAAAGAATTATTAGGAACACCAGTTCTATTTCTCATTAATGCGATTATCTAGTCAACCAATCAAATGGCAGTTGCTTCAATGCATGTAGGGTTGTGGTCCTGGTCAAGACAATCTCCTGAACTCCAAACTGAATGTCAGAATGGGAAAGAAAGGTGGGCTACAACAGCAGAAGACCCCACCGGGTACCACTCATCTCCACTACAAATAGGAAAAAGAGGCTACAATTTGCACAAGCTCACCTAAATTGGACTGTTGAAGACTAGAAAAATGTTGCCTGGTCTGATGAGTCTCGATTTCTGTTGAGACATTCAAATGGTAGAGTCCAAATTTGGCGTAAACAGAATGAGAACATGTATCCATCATGCCTTGTTACCACTGTGCAGGCTGGTGGTGGTGGTGTAATGGTGTGGGGGATGTTTTCTGGGCACACTTTAGGCCCCTTAGTACCAATTGGCCATCGTTTAAATGCCACGGGCTACCTGAGCATTGTTTCTGACCATGTCCATCCCTTCATGACCACCATGTACCCATCCTCTGATGGCTACTTCCAGCAGGATAATGCACCATGTCACAAAGCTCGAATGATTTCAAATTGGTTTCTTGAACATGACAATGAGTTCACTGTACTAAAATGGCCCCCACAGTCACCAGATCTCAACCCAATAGAGCATCTTTGGGATGTGGTGGAATGGGAGCTTCGTGCCATGGATGTGCATCCCTCAAATCTCCATCAACTGCAAGATGCTATTCTATCAATATGGGCCAACATTTCTAAAGAATGCTAACAGCACCTTGTTGAATCAATGCCACGTAGAATTAAGGCAGTTCTGAAGGCAAAAGGGGGTCCAACACCGTATTAGTATGGTGTTCCTAATAATTCTTTAGGTGAGTGTAGATCATATACAGCACTTATGTCGCAGATGTAATAATGGGAAGCAAACCCCAAACTCTTATATCTAGCTACATAGTAAAGCCAAAAAGAAACCATACAGTCCTAATTGTACTCCACCAGTGGGGGTGAAAAAATACACGCCCCCCAAAAAAGTTTTGTTGACCAAGCTAGATATTTCAGGCTCTCCGCCAGGGCAACAACACATAGAAGCCCATGGTAGTATATTAGACTAAAACTATAAAGCTGAGTACATATAGGAACTTAATGATACCAAGGCCTAGGTGCATAGATATTGCACAAAGTTATGAATGCTCCACTTGGCTACAAGCTGAATATATAGTACTGAATACATACAAAATCCAGTTAGCCCTAAAGCTGAATACATATAAAGGCTTTATAATACCTGTAGCTGAGTACATAAATATTGCACACAGCTGCAGATACTATACTATACTAGACTTCTAGCTAAATATATATTTGCTAAATACATGAAAAGTACACAGAGTCCTAGGTACTATGTTTCACCGGAGCAGTAGTACTGGTGCGTGCCGAGTACATATAAATAATGACATATAGTAACCAAATCAATAGTTGCACACAGCACACATATGTACATACCAAAAGATAACAAACTACTCAGCTATAGGAACCTACCCACAGAACCTACCCACAGACATGTTGTGCAATATGCTGAGGTATCACCCCACGCACAAACACCTCGACGTGTGTTTCGCCCCTCAGGCTTCGTCAGGAGGTGAGTACACAATTAAAAAAAGGGGTATATAAAGGTATAGGAGGTGGGCACTAGATGAATAATTAAGGAAATCACCTGAACAACATCATGTTTCAGCGCATCCCCATGCTACTACCATGCGTGCGGTGCACGTGGCAGCCTGTGACGGATCGCATCCAGATGAGGTCATCCAGAGCATGTATCGGGCCGTGTCTTGATGTGATCATGTGACCACAGAATCATGTTATCGGCAACGGAGCGCATTCCCCACACCAGAATAATCTGAAATAGCTGTTGTATATAAGTAAGATAGAATGTGAATTAGGCACACCATGCACAAAAATCTAAAATTACTGTTGTATATAAATAAGATAGAATAAATTGAATAGCTGGTATATGAATTAGGCACACCATACAAAATGAAGTCCTATAATTAAAACAGATATACCAAATGATCGTATATAAATGACATCAATCAACTTAATACAGTCAATATGTACTCCATGATTTAGCAAATCGTGATGAAAAAACATGCTTAGTATATTAAAAACTCAATAAGAGCAATTTTGCCTCATATACAAAAATAAAAAGTCATAATAAATATCATAAAAATGTATCTATAATTCCTAAAATACGTGACGCCATGTAAAGCTAGTGCACATAAAAAAACGTGAACGTGCAACAAGTGATAAATGAAGACTAGTTGTTAAAAAATATGTATATGTTGTATGTGCTATATAAGATATATTGCCATTTAGAGCACACACAAATAGAGTGAAATGTGTACTCTAACATCACAAAGTGAAAAAAAGAAAAATATAAATACAAAAAAAATGGTAAAAACTACAAACGTGAGAAAAATCATGAACCAAAAAAAGCGCAAAACTACTATAAAAAGTGACAATATATGGGAGTGAAGTCCACCTGTCCAAACACCAGACAGGTGTAACGCACTCCCACACATTATTAAAGTGCATCGTCAGGAGTGGAGTCCCTCCATCCGGAAGCCACACGGATGCAGAGTGCACCCCCACATACTTCATGCTCCATTGTCAGGAGAATCACAGAGTAATAGACCCCGTTGTTGTCTATGGATCTCACATGCCATATCACAGATACACATTTTATTTATTTTTATTTCTTTCTCTAATGTTCTGTTATTCTTCTTTATCCCACACACCGTATTCACCATAGACATACAAAAAACATAAGGAGATCTATATATAATCAAAAATAGAATAAATCAATAAAAAAGAAAACACAAATTCCACAAGATAAAAACATAATCTACATCATAGCTGAGACAAAGACAGAGAAACGGCTGGCTGAATCAATAAACTGAGACTGACAGCTAGGCCCCTTCATCATGGCTCTCATGCATAGGTAAGGAGAGGAAGCAGAAACCCACGGCTACAGCAGAAGCACAGGACATCCAGGACCGACTGTTGAGGACTGAAATCTGGCGATCTATGCAGTTTTGAACTTCAAAATATAAGTTTAAATAAATATTAGTGTTGAGCGAAGTTATCAAAAATTCAATTTAGCTACTTTGCCAAATTTCACAAAGAAATATTGCTTCTTGATTAATTACTTTGTTACAAAGCGCATTTCTTTACATGTAGCGGGCACAATGACTGGGAACGGTGACCGTGTCGTGCCCCTATCACTGATCGCAGCATCTGAGATTAACATTGAGGGATTTCAGGAGTTAATCCAGTAAAAAATAAAAAATACTCACCTTATCCATTTGATTGCATAAAGGCGGCGCAGCCATCACGGCAGTGCGCAGTAGGAAAGGAACGCCATATGGTTTTTGGAAGGCAGATTTATCTGAACTGTTTTTTAGATGCCATGTCCCATTTGAAGCCCCCCTGATGCACCCCTACAGTAGAAACTCAAAAAAGTGACCACATTTTGGAAACTACGGGATAAGGCACACGTTTTATTGGTACTATTTTGGGGTACATATGATTTTTTTATTGCTCTATATTCTACATTTTTTGTGAGGCAAGGTAACCAAAAAATTGATGTTTTGCCACTGTTTTTATTTTTTATTTTTAACAACATTCATCTGACAGGTTAGATTATGCGCTATTTTATAGAGCAGGTTGTTATGGATGCAATTATATCAAATATGTCTACTTTCTATCATGTTTGTTTCAGTTTTACATAATAAACATTTTTGAAAACAAAAATTAGGTTTTTATATCTCCATTTTCTGCCGATTTTATTTTTCTGCCGATCGCCTTGTGCAGGGGCTTGTTTTTTGCAGGAAGAGTTGACATTTTCATTGGTACCATTTCTGGGTACATATGATTTTTTGATCATTCATTATTACACTTTATGGGGCAAGGTGACCAAAAAATTGGTTGTTTTGGCGCAGTTTTTATTTATTTATTTTTACAGCATTTACCTGAGGGATTAGGTCATGTAACTTTTTTATAGAGCAGATCGTTATGGATGTGGCAATACCTAATATGTCAACTTTTTCTTATTTATTTAAGTTTTACACAATAATAGCATTTTTGAAACCGAAATAATGATATTTTAGTGTATCCATAGTTTGAGAGCCATAACTTTTTTATTTTTTGACCGATTGTCTTAGTTAGGCTACTTTCACACTTGCGGCAGTGTGATCCGGCGGGCAGTTCCATCATCAGAACTGGCCGTCGGATCCGCCGATCTGCTGCTGACTGAAAGCATTTGTGTCACGACCCTTGGTCATGGTCGTGACTCCTTGGGAGCCGCATGCGGTTGCCCGCGGCTTGGTGTTGTCAACCGCAGCTCTATGACATATCAAAAACTTTTTGATAAGTTAGTGACACTTTAAGGCCCCTTTACATGGGCTGACTTTGCAGGCGTTTATCGGAAATGAACCATTTGTTCCTGACCAATGCCTACTCATCAGTAAACGTGAAAACATTTACATGCAGCAATCATCTCCTCTGTATAGGAATGAGTGATTGCTACAGCAGCAGATCACTGTTTACACAGGATGATGTGCTTTCCAGAAACTACAGTATAAGTTAAGTGTCCACCAACAGGCACCTTTACATGGGTTAATTGTCTAGAACCAGCATTCAAAGGATGAATCAGCCTGATAATCAGGCTGTGTGAAAAGACCTTTAGTCCCAGAACCTCAATTTCTACGCTCATTCTGACAAACTGGGAATGTCCCCCTCTCTATGTCAACGATTTAAAGAAAGGGCTGGCTATGTGGCTAAATTAATTAGTTCATCCAGTCCCCGTCTACATCATAGATCCTAACCAAAAGAAAGACCAATGGGACTATGACTAAAAAATGTATAATAATCTTTATTAGTCAAAATATATAATTTAAATACAATAATAAGGAGAAAGAGGTACGATGGAAAGTGATCCAGAAAAGATATACATGGGGTACATACACTCACCTAAAGAATTATTAGGAACACCAGTTCTATTTCTCATTAATGCGATTATCTAGTAAACCAATCAAATGGCAGTTGCTTCAATGCATGTAGGGTTGTGGTCCTGGTCAAGACAATCTCCTGAACTCCAAACTGAATGTCAGAGTGGGAAAGAAAGGTGGGCTACAACAGCAGAAGACCCCACCGGGTACCACTCATCTCCACTACAAATAGGAAAAAGAGGCTACAATTTGCACAAGCTCACCTAAATTGGACTGTTGAAGACTAGAAAAATGTTGCCTGGTCTGATGAGTCTCGATTTCTGTTGAGACATTCAAATGGTAGAGTCCAAATTTGGCGTAAACAGAATGAGAACATGTATCCATCATGCCTTGTTACCACTGTGCAGGCTGGTGGTGGTGGTGTAATGGTGTGGGGGATGTTTTCTGGGCACACTTTAGGCCCCCTAGTACCAATTGGCCATCGTTTAAATGCCACGGGCTACCTGAGCATTGTTTCTGACCATGTCCATCCCTTCATGACCACCATGTACCCATCCTCTGATGGCTACTTCCAGCAGGATAATGCACCATGTCACAAAGCTCGAATGATTTCAAATTGGTTTCTTGAACATGACAATGAGTTCACTGTACTAAAATGGCCCCCACAGTCACCAGATCTCAACCCAATAGAGCATCTTTGGGATGTGGTGGAATGGGAGCTTCGTGCCATGGATGTGCATCCCTCAAATCTCCATCAACTGCAAGATGCTATTCTATCAATATGGGCCAACATTTCTAAAGAATGCTAACAGCACCTTGTTGAATCAATGCCACGTAGAATTAAGGCAGTTCTGAAGGCAAAAGGGGGTCCAACACCGTATTAGTATGGTGTTCCTAATAATTCTTTAGGTGAGTGTAGATCATATACAGCACTTATGTCACAGATGTAATAATGGGAAGCAAACCCCAAACTCTTATATCTAGCTACATAGTAAAGCCAAAAAGAAACCATACAGTCCTAATTGTACTCCACCAGTGGGGGTGAAAAAATACACGCCCCCCAAAAAAGTTTTGTTGACCAAGCTAGATATTTCAGGCTCTCCGCCAGGGCAACAACACATAGAAGCCCATGGTAGTATATTAGACTAAAACTATAAAGCTGAGTACATATAGGAACTTAATGATACCAAGGCCTAGGTGCATAGATATTGCACAAAGTTATGAATGCTCCACTTGGCTACAAGCTGAATATATAGTACTGAATACATACAAAATCCAGTTAGCCCTAAAGCTGAATACATATAAAGGCTTTATAATACCTGTAGCTGAGTACATAAATATTGCACACAGCTGCAGATACTATACTATACTAGACTTCTAGCTAAATATATATTTGCTAAATACATGAAAAGTACACAGAGTCCTAGGTACTATGTTTCACCGGAGCAGTAGTACTGGTGCGTGCCGAGTACATATAAATAATGACATATAGTAACCAAATCAATAGTTGCACACAGCACACATATGTACATACCAAAAGATAACAAACTACTCAGCTATAGGAACCTACCCACAGAACAGTGGCGTACCGCCCATAGAGGCAGACCACGCCACTGCTATGGGGCCCGCGGCACTGGGGGGCCCGTAGCGCAGATAAGGCCCCGCCCACTGATGACCAGCAGCCGGCTATGCGGCTGCTTTTCTCCCCAGGGCCCCCCCCCCATGTTTAGCTGAATCGCCTCCCAGAGGCGCGGCTAAGTCCTAGACACCCGCCCCCCTCCTCAGCGCTGCGCTCTGAAACACCCGATCCTCCTCTCGTCGGCGTCCCAAATCCCGCGCAGGCGCAGTGCCGGCGATTGCCTGCGCCTGCGCTCTGATAATACGGCTGAGGGCAACAGCTTCAACATCGTCACTGGGCATGCGCCGAGCCCAGTGCCGATGTTGAAGCTGTTGCCCTCAGCCGTATTATCAGAGCGCAGGCGCAGGCAATCGCCGGCACTGCGCCTGCGCGGGATTTGGGACGCCGACGAGAGGAGGATCGGGTGTTTCAGAGCGCAGCGCTGAGGAGGGGGGCGGGTGTCTAGGACTTAGCCGCGCCTCTGGGAGGCGATTCAGCTAAATGATGGAGGCGTTAGAGTTTTCATATTTAGGCGGGCACGGCACTAATCAGAGGGGCACCGTGGAGAAAGAAAAACGCCCCTCTGGGCTCCAGTCCGGCTTACAGCAAGAATCGATTTTTAGAAGAAAGGACAAGACTGACATGGAAAAGAAGAACACAGATGGAAAAAAGGTACTTTATTAAACATGGATCCATGAGTACCTTTTTTCCATCTGTCTTGTTCTTTGGATTGTGAGTCTTGTCATTTCTTCAAAAAATCGATTCTTATGATATGTAAATGACGCTGTAAGGAGCCCAGAGGGGCGTTATTCTTTCTCCACTGTGCCCAGGAACGCCCCTCTGAAGTGCCGTGCCCGGCTAAATTTGAAAACTAATAACGCCTCCAAGTTCATCTAAATCGCCTCCCAAATCCGATCCTCCTCTCGCTGGCATCCCAAATCCCGCGCAGGCGCAGTGCCGGCGATTGCCTGCGCTATGATAAGATGACTGACGGCACTGCGCCTGCGCGGGATTTGGGATGCCGGCGAGAGGAGGATCGGGGTGTTTGCCGCAGAGCGCGGCACTGAGGAGGGGGGTGTTCAGCACTTAGCCGTGCCTCTGGGAGGCGATTTAGATGAACTTGGAGGCGCTATTAGTTTTCAAACTTAGCCGGGCACGGCCCTTCAGAGGGGCGTTCCTGGGCACCGTGGAGAAAGAATAACGCCCCTCTGGGCTCCTTACAGCTTCATTTACATATCATAAGAATCGATTTTTTGAAGACATGACAAGACTCACAATCAAAAGAACAAGACAGATGGAAAACAGGTACTCTGTTAAACATGGATTCATGAAAAAAAAATTGGGGGTAAATTGCTAGTGACAGATTCCCTTTAAGGCTACTTTCACACTTGCGTTCAGAGCGGATCCGTCTGGTGTCTGCACAGACGGATCCGCACCTATAATGCAAACGCTTAGATCCGTTCAGAACGGATCCGTTTGCATTAACATGAACAAAAAAAAAATAAACAACATTTTTTTTTTTGTTCATGATAGTGCAAACGGATCCGTTTTGACTTTACATTGAAAGTCAATGGGGGACGGATCCGTTTGAAAATTGAGCCACACTGTGTCAACTTCAAACGGATCCGTCCCCATTGACTTACATTGTAAGTCTGGACGGATTCGTTTGCCTCCGCACGGCCAGGCTGCAAGCAGCGTTCAAGTGTCCGCCTGCTGAGCGGAGGACAGACGGAGCCATACTGATGCATTCTGAGCGGATCCGCATCCACTCAGAATGCATTAGGGCTGGACGGATCCGTTCGGTGCCGCTTGTGAGAGCCTTCAAACAGAACTCACAAGCGGAGACCCGAACGCAAGTGTGAAAGTAGCCTAACATGGCACCCCAAATAAGGAGACCTGCAGGCTGCAGCAGATATCCCATGTGACAGGTCACCCCCAGGAAACCCCTAACAGTTTCTGTAGGTCATGTATAAATTTATTTAATGGGGGTGTGGCATGGGAGGAGCAAAGTCAGGAAGTGGGAGGGGCCATGGTGGGTAGTGGGCGGGGTTAAGGGGCCCAATTCAGATTTTTGCTATGGGGCCCAGTGATTCCTATGTACGCCTCTGCCACAGAACCTACCCACAGACATGTTGTGCAATATGCTGAGGTATCACCCCACGCACAAACACCTCGACGTGTGTTTCGCCCCTCAGGCTTCGTCAGGAGGTGAGTACACAATTAAAAAAAGGGGTATATAAAGGTATAGGAGGTGGGCACTAGATGAATAATTAAGGAAATCACCTGAACAACATCATGTTTCAGCGCATCCCCATGCTACTACCATGCGTGCGGTGCACGTGGCAGCCTGTGACGGATCGCATCCAGATGAGGTCATCCAGAGCATGTATCGGGCCGTGTCTTGATGTGATCATGTGACCACAGAATCATGTTATCGGCAACGGAGCGCATTCCCCACACCAGAATAATCTGAAATAGCTGTTGTATATAAGTAAGATAGAATAAATTGAATAGCTGGTATATGAATTAGGCACACCATACAAAATGAAGTCCTATAATTAAAACAGATATACCAAATGATCGTATATAAATGACATCAATCAACTTAATACAGTCAATATGAACTCCATGATTTAGCAAATCGTGATGAAAAAACATGCTTAGTATATTAAAAACTCAATAAGAGCAATTTTGCCTCATATACAAAAATAAAAAGTCATAATAAATATCATAAAAATGTATCTATAATTCCTAAAATACGTGACGCCATGTAAAGCTAGTGCACATAAAAAAACGTGAACGTGCAACAAGTGATAAATGAAGACTAGTTGTTAAAAAATATGTATATGTTGTATGTGCTATATAAGATATATTGCCATTTAGAGCACACACAAATAGAGTGAAATGTGTACTCTAACATCACAAAGTGAAAAAAAGAAAAATATAAATACAAAAAAAATGGTAAAAACTACAAACGTGAGAAAAATCATGAACCAAAAAAAGCGCAAAACTACTATAAAAAGTGACAATATATGGGAGTGAAGTCCACCTGTCCAAACACCAGACAGGTGTAACGCACTCCCACACATTATTAAAGTGCATCGTCAGGAGTGGAGTCCCTCCATCCGGAAGCCACACGGATGCAGAGTGCACCCCCACATACTTCATGCTCCATTGTCAGGAGAATCACAGAGTAATAGACCCCGTTGTTGTCTATGGATCTCACATGCCATATCACAGATACACATTTTATTTATTTTTCTTTCTTTCTCTAATGTTCTGTTATTCTTCTTTATCCCACACACCGTATTCACTATAGACATACAAAAAACATAAGGAGATCTATATATAATCAAAAATAGAATAAATCAATAAAAAAGAAAACACAAATTCCACAAGATAAAAACATAATCTACATCATAGCTGAGACAAAGACAGAGAAACGGCTGGCTGAATCAATAAACTGAGACTGACAGCTAGGCCCCTTCATCATGGCTCTCATGCATAGGTAAGGAGAGGAAGCAGAAACCCACGGCTACAGCAGAAGCACAGGACATCCAGGACCGACTGTTGAGGACTGAAATCTGGCGATCTATGCAGTTTTGAACTTCAAAATATAAGTTTAAATAAATATTAGTGTTGAGCGAAGTTATCAAAAATTCAATTTAGCTACTTTGCCAAATTTCACAAAGAAATATTGCTTCTTGATTAATTACTTTGTTACAAAGCGCATTTCTTTACATGTAGCGGGCACAATGACTGGGAACGGTGACCGTGTCGTGCCCCTATCACTGATCGCAGCATCTGAGATTAACATTGAGGGATTTCAGGAGTTAATCCAGTAAAAAATAAAAAATACTCACCTTATCCATTTGATTGCGTAAAGGCGGCGCAGCCATCACGGCAGTGCGCAGTAGGAAAGGAACGCCATATGGTTTTTGGAAGGCAGATTTATCTGAACTGTTTTTTAGATGCCATGTCCCATTTGAAGCCCCCCTGATGCACCCCTACAGTAGAAACTCAAAAAAGTGACCACATTTTGGAAACTACGGGATAAGGCACACGTTTTATTGGTACTATTTTGGGGTACATATGATTTTTTTATTGCTCTATATTCTACATTTTTTGTGAGGCAAGGTAACCAAAAAATTGATGTTTTGCCACTGTTTTTATTTTTTATTTTTAACAACATTCATCTGACAGGTTAGATTATGCGCTATTTTATAGAGCAGGTTGTTATGGATGCAATTATATCAAATATGTCTACTTTCTATCATGTTTGTTTCAGTTTTACATAATAAACATTTTTGAAAACAAAAATTAGGTTTTTATATCTCCATTTTCTGCCGATTTTATTTTTCTGCCGATCGCCTTGTGCAGGGGCTTGTTTTTTGCAGGAAGAGTTGACATTTTCATTGGTACCATTTCTGGGTACATATGATTTTTTGATCATTCATTATTACACTTTATGGGGCAAGGTGACCAAAAAATTGGTTGTTTTGGCGCAGTTTTTATTTATTTATTTTTACAGCATTTACCTGAGGGATTAGGTCATGTAACTTTTTTATAGAGCAGATCGTTATGGATGTGGCAATACCTAATATGTCAACTTTTTCTTATTTATTTAAGTTTTACACAATAATAGCATTTTTGAAACCGAAATAATGATATTTTAGTGTATCCATAGTTTGAGAGCCATAACTTTTTTATTTTTTGACCGATTGTCTTAGTTAGGCTACTTTCACACTTGCGGCAGTGTGATCCGGCGGGCAGTTCCATCATCAGAACTGGCCGTCGGATCCGCCGATCTGCTGCTGACTGAAAGCATTTGTGTCACGACCCTTGGTCATGGTCGTGACTCCTTGGGAGCCGCATGCGGTTGCCCGCGGCTTGGTGTTGTCAACCGCAGCTGGGGGCACTTAGTTGTTTGCCTCAGGTGCGGTTGCCGCGGACAATAGGCATGTGTGCGGTTGCCCTTGGCAACGTGTGATATTGTGCACTTCCTTGTTTGTTTGTTGTGCACGAGGTGATGTTTAGTATGCACCTGGACTCCTCCCTTCACCTGCGGTTGTCCGCGGCAACGTCTGGTGATGTTTGCATGCTGTGGAAGTGTCTCGGCCTGTTGGCTGTTCTGGAGGACACGGTTGCCACGCATGCCGTTGCCGTCGGAGACAGGTGAGTGAGGTTGTGTGCTTTCCCCTTTATGTGAGTTTCCCTTCTGTGGTGCTGGAAGGGTTAATTCCCTTCCCAGTGTGTGTGTGATGTCACTGGGTGTGTTCTGACCGTTGGGTGTGGCCTCTTGGCCTATAAAGCCTCAGTCCCTGGCTGGGTTCAGTAGGTTGCTCTCAGCCATGCTGGCTGGAGCAGCCTCCTGTCTCCTCCATCTGCCTGGTGGGGACCATCCTTCTGGTCATAAACCTTTGTCAGTAAATTCTATGTTTCACGGTGTTATTTAGGTGTGTATGGGATTGTGTTATTGCAGCCTATGGTCCAGGGTTCCTGTGTGATGTCTGGTGTGTGCTGTGTCCGTTGTTGTCTTGTACTTACAGCACCTGCACATGGGTTCCTGGTTGTGTTGTCTGTGGCAGGTGAGTGATGAGTTGTTTCCATTTGCCTGCCACTGCCATAGCTGTTTTTGTATCCCCCTGTATTGCTTGGCCGTTGAGACTCCTGCTCCTCGCCTTACTCTGTCCCCTAGTTCAGGGCCGACTTGAGGGCTTGTAGGGACTTTTAGGTTCCGGTGTATGAGCCCTCCTACCACCAAGGTCGGCTCATACAGACAGGAGACAGGGTCAGCGTTAGGGACGCTATAGGAGGTGACCTGCTCCCTAACTCTGTGGTCCCGGCCAAGTGGTAACCCTACCTTCTCCTGGCACCGCACGGCTGGGGGTTTTCCCCACCGCCAGCCGTGACACCGTGACAATTTGTGAGACGGATCCGGATGCGGATCCGTCTCACAAATGCATTGCAAGGACAGATCCGTCTCTCCGCTTATCATGCGGACCGACAGATCCGTCTTGTACATTTTTCCACATTTTTACCAATCTGCGCATGCTGGGGAAAAATGCTGGATCCGGCGTTCAGGCAAGTCTTCAGTTTTTTTTCGCCGGAGAGAAAACCGTAGCATGCTGCGTTTTTCTCTTTCGACTGAACTGAAGACATCCTGATGCAAACTGAACGGATTACTCTCCATTCAGAATGCATGGGGATAAAACTGATCAGTTATTTTCCGGTATAGAGCCCCTGTGACGGAACTCTATGCCGGAAAAGAAAAACGCAAGTGTGAAAGTACCCTTAAGATCTCATTTTTTGCAGGATGAGGTGACGGTTGTATTGATACCATTTTGTGGGACATACGTCTTTTTGATCGTTTGGTCTTGCACTTTTTGTGATGTAAGGTGACAAAAATTGCTTTTTTTTTTTTTACACAGTTTTTATTTTTTTTATTTTTTACGGTGTTCACCCTAGGGGTTAGGTCATGTGATATTTTAATAGAGCTGGTTGTTACAGACGTGGCTATACCTAATATGTATACTTTTTTTTTTTTTCCACTTTAGCACAATAATAGCAGTTTTGAAGCAAAAATTATCATATTTTATTGTCTCCATTGTCTGAGAGTGATTGCTTTTTTTTTTTTGACCGATTGTCTTAGGTACGGTAGGGTATTATTGGATTGGTACTATTGGTACTATTTTGGGGGGCATACGCCTTTTGATCGCTAGCTGTTGCAATTTTTGTGATGTAAGGTGACAAAAATAGCATTTTTTTTTACAGTTTTTATTTTTATTTTTTACAGTGTTCATCTGAGGGGTTAGGTCATGTGATATTTTTATAGAGCTGGTTGCTACGGACATGGTGATACCTAATATGTATATTCTTTTTTTAATGTATTTCACTTTAGCAGAATATTAGCTGTTTTGAAACAAAAAAATTATGTTTTAGTGTCTCCATGTTCTGAGAGCTATAGTTTTTTATTTTTGGGCGATTATCTTAGGTAGGTGCTTTTTTTTTGCTGGATGAAGTGAAGGTTGTATTGATACCATTTTGTGGGACATACGCCTTTTTGATCGCTTAATGTTGCACTTTTTGATCGCTTAATGTCATTTTTTTTTTTTTTACACAGTTTTTTTTTTTTAAGGTGTTTATCGGACAGGGTGGATCATGTGATATATTTATAGAGCCGGTCATTACGGATGCAGTGATATCTAATATGTATGTTTGTTTTTTCAGGTTTTTTTTATCATAAAATAAGGGGAAAGGGCCATTCTTTTACTTAAAAACATTATTAATTATATTAAAAACACATTTTTTTTACTTTTTTTCTATACTTTATTTGTGATGTTCACTCTTGGGGGTCTGATCCCCTCTGCAATGCATTACAATACATTTGTATTGTAATGCATTGCCTGTTTGTGTACTACAGTGAGTAGTACACTAACAGGTTGCATAGGAGACCCAGCCTGAGGCTGGATCTCATTGGCACCCGTAGAAGGCAGGTCCCGATGCCGTGCAAGGCATTGGGCAGCCTCTGCATGGCATCGGGCTGCCTACTGACACATCGAGTCCCCCTATGCTCTCCCTCACCCGACACAAACCCCTTCTATGTCGGGGTCAGCATGGAGCGTGGCATAGAAGGGGTTAATCCGCCAGCATCAGATTTAACAGCAATGCCCCTGCAGTGATTGCACGCACACCGGTGCCCGCCCGACCACCATGAAGTACTATTACATCAAATTGCGGGAACGCAGTGGCTTCCATGACATAATAGTA
The DNA here is from genome assembly GCF_014858855.1 of Bufo gargarizans. Taxonomy (NCBI): domain Eukaryota; kingdom Metazoa; phylum Chordata; class Amphibia; order Anura; family Bufonidae; genus Bufo; species Bufo gargarizans. The sequence goes on along the minus strand of NC_058080.1, from coordinate 587,592,240 downwards.
CGTCATGTGTAGGGAAGGAGTTAAAGGGCTAGTCTCACAGAAAATATTCTACATTTTTCAAAACAGTACCTGGATTTGAATACTTCTGGAATTGCATTTAATTAAAGAAGTATTATAACCACTGATTAGAGATGAATGAACCAGTCAAGATTAGTTTCGGGTCTAGTTCACCATATTTTTGAAAAAGTTTGGTTCGGATCCGAATCAGTTTGAGTCGAATCAAAGTTGCTCTTGTAATTACACCCGCGATGTCGATGGCAAGCAGGTAAACAATAAAAGGAAGGCAGTGCTTGCAGCTGATCAGTAGGGGTGCCATGTGTCGGACCCCTGGTAATCTGATATTGATGAGCTATCCTGAGGATAGGTCATCAATATTAAAATCCTGGAAAACCCCTTTAAAGCAAAAAGCATAATGATGAAAGGGTAGTGTGCAGAGAAAAGGGCATAAAGGAGTTCTCTTTTACTCTACTTGATTTCTACAATCTCAAGAATGGTTCCTTCACAATAAGTGTCCCCCTGCTAGGAACCCCAGTAATCAGCTTAGAGGTACACAAGAAAAGATGTGCAAACTAAGATTTTTGGTGTTGCTGATATGATGACATATGAGACATATGTCTATTGATGTGGATAGAAATAACGATGGTATTCAAAAACAAAACTAGAATAAAGAATCCAAAGAAAAAACAGTTCACTGGGAGATAGTGACAATGTATAGGTGGAACTGAAATTCATAATAGTCTGCCATCTATACAAAAAAGGTCTAGAAATGACTAACATTCAATAATGACATACATCGGGAATGCTAAGACATTGGTCTCACAAAAGAAAAGATTGTGTTTTATGAGTAGTAGAAGACAGTCCGTTGCGCCAAGGATCATGGACAGGTCCAAGTAGCACCCTTTGACTTATTAGCATTTGGATTTGTCAGGAAGTTACTTTTAAAGTAAATAGGCCACATGGTTGTGCTCTTCTTCACAGACTCAGTATTCTGCTTATTCTTTGTTCACTGCCTTATCATTTTTATTATGATTTTGCATTCTCCAACCCGCAATCGTGCATTTTTATACTGTTCAGCATGACATGCATGTCATATATCATGTAATGACTCAATGACTCACAAAAGTTATGTATTTGATTGTTACTTGCATTTGTTCGATAAAGCGAGTTTAAAAATATAGGTCCCGTAGTTATACATTTAGGGAGTCATTTATAAAGGACTTTGTGACTATGTTAGTCTTGAAAATAGTCACAAGTCCTTTTTATTAACTGGCTGCGTGACAATATTTAGTCGCATGCAGGTTTTACGCCATGTACGGCGGTTGTGTAGGAAGTGGTCAGAGCAGGAGCATGTCGGGAGTGTTGGGGACCCTGCCAGGGCCCGGACTCCAGACCTGGTAAATTTACAGTAGTAAGTAGTTTGGCTTTTCTCCAGGCGCATGGACTGCCTTAGATTCACCTAACTTATGATGAGGCGTACACTTCATTATAAATTAGCTGAATTTTCTGGCAGCACAGGGGGAACTCTAAGACCAGCATAAAAAACTGTTGTTAGCAAATCACCCATACATTTTTGCTTCTGGGGGGAAACGGGGGTTAAGAAGTAATGCGCTTATTCATATATTACTAATACACAGCATCTGTGTTGGTCCCTGGTTTATATGTGCCCACATTGTTGAGAAAAAATATGTTTTAAAATATGCAAATGAGCCTCTAGGAGCAACAGGACGTTGCCGTTACACCTAAAAGCTCCACTGCAACTGCTGCTTCCTCTCCGCTTTTGACATGGTCAGGCAGGCGTGATGAAGTTTTCACTGCCTGGCCTGGTCAATTAAGGAACAAGGTGCAGAGGGCGTGGCAGAGCCTCAAGGGTAACGGCAACACCCCCTTTGCACCCTACCAATTACGAGTTAGCATGGAAGGTTTTATGGTGGCAAAGGCCTTGATAATTAAATATTGGGGTACAAAGAATAGCCCTAGTTTTTATGAATGGAGGGCTCGGCTAGACACTATTGAGGCCTATAGAAGAGTGGCAAGGAAATTGGAGTGATGGCTCCCCGAGGGGGCAGGCTCCCTTACTTGCTTCAGGCTCCCAAGCTCCTTTATACTGGGAATTTTTGGAAACAGAAATCAAGGTAGATATTAAAATGTGGACGGATCCCGCAGCAGGGAAACAAAAGGGATGGGGTGGGTTAATAGGAACAAGTGTATTAACTTGTATAAAGTATATTTGTAAATTTTAACTGGTTGATATGAGAACTTGTATATTTGCTCCAGAAAATAATAAAGGATTAAAAAATAAAATAAAAAAAGGAACAAGGTGCAGAGGGCGTGGCAGAGCCTCAAGGGTAACGGCAACACCCCCTTTGCTCCTAGAGGCTCATTGGCATATATAACAAAACATTTTTTCTCAGCAATTATTATTTATTGTGATATTGATTTTTTTCTATACTACTTTGGGTGGCATTTGTGTGAAATTTGTGGATGTCTTGCAATTTGTATAGTTCACAACAAAGTACTATTAGAATTAAATATAAGAACTAGTGGGTGGGCATTTTTACAAAAATGGCAGCAACTATTGAATAGAAAGATGGCATTACTAACAATTTGATCTTTTCAATACATTGTTCAGTTTTGACTGGAAATGTTTTGGTAAAGAGTGGAAAGCTGATAATAAGTTGCCCCAAAGCAATAACAGGTAGTAACAAGACTTAGATCAAAGTATTGAGTGGTATCAACAATAGACCTTGTCAAAACTCAAATTTGTGGCATGAGACATAGTGCCCTGTCTAAAATCTAGAGATGTCACAAGGCATTAGCACTATACATTGATAAGTAGGGTTCCTCCAACAAGGAGGCATCCAGAAACAACATGACATCATCTGCATATAAGGCTATTTGTTACATCATTAAATTCCAACTGCTCACTAAAGGCTCCATACATATTGAAAACAAAAACGGAGATAGCAGACCTCCTTGTTTGGTCCCCTTGCCAATCAGGAAGGCCCCCAAATCCAATTCATTCATGTCAACTCTGGCCACCATTTATTTATATAAGTTATAAAAAAAAGTCCAAAATCCATGGCTAACATCATCTCACATGTGTATCTCCATTCAATGGAATCAAATTTCTTGGGTGTGTCCAATGGTACAATTGTCCTTTCACTGGGGTTATCTGATTGTGTCTAAAAATTCAAAAACAGTCTTCTTTAAGATGCACTTAGGTTTTAGAGAAGGAAAATAAGAAAAAAAGCGCTAATTAGACCCCGAATGGTAATAAGACCCTCAATTCGAACCCCAATGTTAAAAAGACACCCAATCAGACCCCTAATGTTTCTAAGACCCCTAATCACACTTCAGATCAAACCCCCATGTTAATAAGACCTCCAATCAGACCTCAGATCAAGGCCCTAGGTTAATCAGACCTCAGATCAGAGACAAAAAAATCTACTTACTGTACCTCTCCAGTTCTGGACGCTGTCGAAGCCGCCACTCAGATCCAGCTTCCTGCTACGCTGTGCTGTGACCCGACATCACATAGCGTGAAGTCTCAGAGCGCTGACGTCCTCCTCACGCAGTGCGCAGGTCACAACACAGCGTGTGGCTGAGGAAAGCCAGGAAGCAGAGAGCCAGCACAGGGTGTACTGCATTTACAGCTCCCCGGTCCTCCTGTACTTCTATAATAAAAAAGCTAATTAGTATTCACCCCATAAGATTCACTGACATTCCCCCCCCCCCCCCACTTCTTATAGAGCGAAAAATACAGTACTTTCATCAGGGTTGCCAACAGTCCAGAAATTTCTGGACAGTTCGTAAAAACAGGCAACTTTTTCCTGTGTCTGTGAAAAAAAATAGACATGTCCGTGATATTTTGAGGTTGGTGTACTGGTGGAGTAGATTATTTTGATGGTAATTATCATCATTTTACAACTGACAGTAAATGCTGGTAATGAGTTCTTATCAATATACTGAGCTATAGACATGGATTCCTTATAATCTTTATTATTAATTATGGTTTTCCAATTTGTTCATAAAAAATGTTGGATATCCATGATTTTGGGATAAGTTGTCCAGAAAAATGAAAAATTCTGTTTGTCAACCCTGACTTTCATGCGTCGAGTCGCTAAAGACTTCTCCTAATTCTTTACATCAGTATTAATCAAAGAGATCAGCCTATGGTTATAGGATCTTTCCTACAACAAAATTATAAACGTAGTTGTGCATTCCAGCATGGAATTGCGTTATGGTCTGTGGTAACGGAATCCATAACGCAATTCAGTAAATACCACAACACGAACCCACACACGAACTTCAAAATGTGAAATTCGCTCATCCCTACTTAAAACTGTATCCCCGCAGTGGTGAAGAAGAACCAGATCACATTTACAGTTTGAGAACACCATGTTCGTTTTTGCTCTTGATTCTGGCATTGCCAATTGCAACTTTAGTAAAAAATTATAGTCATGGAGCCTGAGAGGCGCTGCACTGCGTAAGAGGACACTAGTATTATGCAGTCCCACATAAGAGGATACTAGTACTATGAATGACACATGACAGGGAGTCTTATTACAAATTTTCCAAACAATACTTTGCTTTTGCATGACTAACCTAATAATAGATGTCAAAAGCGTGCTACCGAATGTAACTAAATAATGCCAACACATACTGTATGGGCAAGTGTTTTACATTAGTGATTACCTAGAATGTAAGGATGATTACTTGGAAAGGCGTATACATAATGTATAAACATCTTTTCTTTTTTTTTTGCATAATTTTTTTTTTATTTTTTTTTTTAATTTGTCCAGATGTTTTAGCTAGAGATGAGCGAAGTTCTCTAAAATTCGATTTGGCTGCTTTGCCAAATTTTACCCCAAAAATTTGCTTCGTGATGAATTACTTCATCACGGAAGAGTATTTCTTTGTAAATAGCGGGTGCAATGGCTGATATTAAATCATTTTAGTGTTTGCTAATTAAAAAATAAATAAAAAAAATCAAACTTACCTCATCCATTTGAGTGCGAAGAGGCCGCCACGGACGTCTTGCTTGGAGATCCAGTACAAAATCTTGCAAAAGCGTGGTGACGTCATACATCACCGCACACGAGATTTCATGTGGGATCATCAAGCAAGATGTCCGCGGCAGCCTCGTCACACTCAAATGGATGAGATACAGTAAGTATGATTTATTTATTTTTTTTACCGTCATTTCAGGGAAAATCGATTTGTGACCACGAAGCACAAGGGAAATTCTGATTTCAAATCAAATTTTTCCTGAAACTCGGATTGAAGTCCACTTTGATTCACTCAACACTAGTTATATTTGGCAGTGAATTTCATATAGTGGTTTTTGCATACTTTTTTATGTTGCAAATGTGTGTTTTAGGTATGAAAGATTTTCATAACTGCCTTTTTTATTTTCCATCTTAAGCCTCATGGACACAACCGTTGTGTGCATCCGTGGCCGTTGTGCCGTTTTCCGTTTTTTTTCGCGGACCCATTGACTTTCAATGGGTCCGTGGAAAAATCGGAAAATGCACCGTTTTGCAGCCGAGACCGTGATCCGTGTTTCCTGTCCGTCAAAAAAATATGACCTGTCCTATTTTTTTGACGGACAACGGTTCACGGACCCATTCAAGTCAATGGGTCCGTGAAAGAACACGGATGCACACAAGATTGGCATCCGTGTCCGTGATCCGTGGCCGTAGGTTACTTTCATACAGACGGATCCGAAGATCCGTCTGCATAAAAGCTTTTTCAGAGGTGAGTTTTCACTTTGTGAAAACTCAGATCCGACAGTATATTCTAACACAGAGGCGTTCCCATGGTGATGGGGACGCTTCAGGTTAGAATATACTGAAAAACTGTGTACATGACTGCCCCCTGTTTTTAACTCATTGGTGGCCAGTGCGGCCGCCCCCCCCCTCCCCTGTAGTTAACTCATTGGTGTCCAGTGGGCCCCCCCCTCCCTCCCCTGTAGTTAACTCATTGGTGTCCAGTGGGCCCCCCCTCCCTCCCCTGTAGTTAACTCATTGGTGTCCAGTGGGCCCCCCTCCCTCCCCTGTAGTTAACTCATTGGTGTCCAGTGGGCCCCCCCCTCCCTCCCCTGTAGTTAACTCATTGGTGTCCAGTGGGCCCCCCTCCCTCCGCTGTAGATAACTCATTGGTGTCCAGTGGGCCCCCCCTCCCTCCGCTGTAGATAACTCATTGGTGTCCAGTGGGCCCCCCGTCCCTCCGCTGTAGATAACTCATTGGTGGCCAGTGGGCCCTCTCCCCTCCCTCCCCCTCCTAATTAAAATCGCCCCCCCTTTCATTGGTGGCAGTGGAGAGTACCGATCGGAGTCCCAGTGTAATCGCTGGGGTTCCGATCGGTAACCATGGCAACCGGGACGCTACTGCAGTCCCGGTTGCCATGGTTACTTAGCAATTTGTAGAAGCTTCATACTTACCTGCGAGCAGCGATGTCTGTGACCGGCCGGGAGCTCCTCCTACTGGTAAGTGACAGGTCTGTGCTATAGGTAATGCGCCGCACAGACCTTTCACTTACCAGTAGGAGGAGCTCCCGGCCGGTCACAGACATCGCAGCTCGCTGGTAAGTATTACACTGGGACTCCGATCGGTACTCTCCACTGCCACCAATGAAAGGGGGGGCGATTTTAATTAGGAGGGGGAGGGAGGGGAGAGGGCCCACTGGCCACCAACGAGTTATCTACAGCGGAGGGAGGGGGGGCCCACTGGACACCAATGAGTTAACTACAGGGGAGGGAGGGGGGCCCACTGGCCACCAATGAGTTAACTACAGGGGAGGGAGGGGGGGCGGCCGCACTGGCCACCAATGAGTTAACTACAGGGGAGGGAGGGGGGGCGGCCGCACTGGCCACCAATGAGTTAAAAACAGGGGGGGTCTGCCCCCTGCTGCCTGGCAGCACCTGCCAGGCAGCAGGGGGCAGTCATGTACACAGTTTTTCAGTATATTCTAACCTGAAGCGTCCCCATCACCATGGGAACACCTCTGTGTTAGAATATACTGTTGGATCTGAGTTTCACGATGTAGCTCATATCCGACAGTATATTCTAACATAGAGGTGTTCCCATGGTGATGGGGACGCTTCAAGTTAAAATGTTCTGGTGTCCGCCTGGCTGTGCGGAGGCAAGCGGATCCGTCCAGACTTACAATGTAAGTCAATGGGGACGGATCCGTTTGAAGATGACACACTGTGGCTCAATTTTCAAACGGATCCATCCCCCATTGACTTTCAATTTAAAGTCTGGACGGATCCGTCTGAGGATACTTTCACACTTAGAAATGTTTTAACAATATAATGCAGACGGATCCGCTCTGAACTGAGCCACCGTTTGCATTATATGAACGCAAGTGTGAAAGGACTCCTGACTTTACATTGAAAGTCAATGGGGACGGATCCGTTTGCAATTGCACCATATTGTGTCAACGTCAAACGGATCCATCCCCATTGACTTGCATTGTAATTCAGGACGGATCCGTTTGGCTCCGCACAGCCAGGCGGACACCAAAACGACTTTTTTTTCATGTCCGTGGATCCTCCAAAAATCAAGGAAGACCCACGGACGAAAAAACGGTCACGGATCACGGACCTACGGACCCCGTTTTTGCGGACCGTGAAAAAAAACTGTCGTGTGCATGAGGCCTTATACAGAAATTAATGCAGTTTTTTTTTTACTCCCATAGAGATGTCTATGTAAAAGTGCCTAAACAAAGCCATAAAAACACAGCAAAAAGTAAGATTTTTTTTTTAAAATGCTTGTTTTTTTTACCGCCTAAAAACTACCCAAAAAATCTATGTGATGAGGAAGTCTAGAAATGAGCAAAAACAAATAGCAGTCTTCAGTTTCAGGCATCTGCATACTCATTAGTTTCAGAGACTATGCCATACAACATGTGCTGCGTGACTGCTGTCATTGGCAGTCTGATGCAAGGGCCTAAAACATAGCCTTGAACAGCCAAAAGAAATATAAATTGGCATCAAGTTTTCAGTTTTAAATGGAGTTGGTGTGTTTTATATGCTGATTTTAATCCCAGTTTGTTCCTGGCAGCTTCTGATTTTATGAACTGACATATTAGGGATTAAAAACTCACTTTGAGTCCAGCTACCCAAAACAGGGTTAAACTATCCATCTTTGAAGATATCAGTTCTCCCAGCTGCTATAAAACTAATTGAAAAAGCAGGAGAGATTCCTCAGGGAATCCTTATAAATGGTTCCAAATGCAAATAAAAATACCATTTAAATATCATTAACAAACGTTTTCAGCCTGGTGGGTAATGCAAGGAAATTGAATTTATATGGCAAAGAGATATAACTGCCAGTCGGTGGAATAATTTGAGGATGTCTGGCTGAAATACGGAGAATGGTTAAAGGACTCAGCATGCTACAAACTGGCAATAAGCCATACAAGTAATAGTCAATGCTGCCTGACATACACAGAAACTGACACCTTTACCTGCTCCCTCTGGGCATTCCTTGTTTGTTTAAAAATGAAGACAGATATAAAAATTCACGTGTGAGGCTGAGCAGATACTAGTAGGTGACTGAATCACTTTTAATTAATGAAGTCACGCTACAATAATACAGTATTACACAATTGAGGTTTATTCTCTATAAAATACATAGACTCTATCGCTTACATAGACTACGTTTAACACATAGATTCAAACGGGTTGTTTCACTACACACAAACGCTTCCAAAGTGAAGCCAACAACCTGGCTGATTCTCCCAGGGAAAGTCATGGTCATCCAAACATGCTTTTCTGGCTCACAGAGGGGGTCCCGAAATAAGGGTTTCCTTTATGATGTCCATGTGCTTAATGTGGCACACGGATGGTGGTTGTCTTTATGAGATAATACCTTTAAAAATTGCTCATATACATTTGGTAGGTTAGCAGGATGCAAGGAAGAAACTTTGACAGGACCAGACTACACAGAGTTTCCTTGTAGTCTGTTACCATGGAGATGTCTTCAGCTACATTGACAGAACAATGACAAAAAAAAGTACAATAAAAACAGCAAAACAATCCATTTTTAACAGCCCATCAAGGATGGTTTTCTGAAAAAAGTCCATTAAAAAAAGTCCATTGCATTATATAGGGCATGTCTGTCCATGAAAATGGACAAAATAGGAAGTCCTATTTTTTGACTGTCTTCATTCATGGGACAATCTGTCACTGTGGATGCCACTTTTATGCAAGTTATAAACAAAGATCCTAAATTAACAACTATACAGAGTCAAATCTGGCTAGTTTTGTTGTCATTAAACCATTCAAATTTGGAGCTGCAATGATTATAAATGAACCCTGTGTATGTAGCATATCACTGATTTGCAGATGGTTTGGTACTGTTATTCCCATCTGACAGAAAAGGGTTTGGATCTCATGCTAATATGTTTTTTAAATGTGCAAAGAGCAGCCATATTCTTCTCTCAGCTGGTCTTCAGTCTACACAAATCACTTTATAAATGCAGTATAGTCTGAGCCCTGTAATGACAGGTTAAGAGACTGACGCAGATAGAATTGTACAGTGTGTTTCAACATCATTACAGTGTACGTACAGTGCCTCAAAGGGTGGCCAGAAAGCAGGTATTACTTCATGGCAGCTTACACACCAAAGATCAAATGGTAATATAAGGTCTGCTGAAAGCACTTTCCTAACCAGTGTGTTCTGTCTTCATACACGTTCACACAGTGTGCAGTCTGACATTCAGCATAAACCATTCCTGTCTTCCAAATAAGAGGACTGTTCTTTGTAGTCTAACTTGTTTATTGGCAAAACAGGAGTATTTGGTGATTGATCAATTGATTGGTAAAGCAGATATGCTTTACCAGGATGGAGGAGTTTAAGAAGGAGATGTGCAAGAGGATAGCTCTGTACTGTGTCCTGGAGACTTCTCTTTCCCAGGATGCTTTGCCCTCCCACAATTCTTTGCACCACCCACAATACAGCAGTCTTTGCAACAGGAAAAACAAGGTGCAATACAATTTAACACCGCTAGATGGTGCTATTACCACATTAATCACCCCAGAAATAGCCAATCTTTTTCCTAACCCTGCTGGACAGAACACAGTGTTTGAAAGAACTTCTTTGCTTAGTGGATTATTGTGTACTGTAGAATATCTAATAATTTATAATGCACCTGAACATATAGTTTTGAATAAGAGTGCAAAATAAAGAATACTTACAGTGCTGCTTGAAAGTTTGTGAACCTTTCAGAATTTGACCTACTGTAAAACTACATCGGATTTTCACGCAAGTCCTGAAAGCTAACAGAAGATAAAAATAACCAAATCAAACAAATGAGTCTAATATATTGGACTTGATCATTAATTTATTGAGGAAATTGATCCAATATCAAATGTCTGTGAGTGGTAACAGTATGCAAAGCTTTGCTTTCAGTATCTGGTGTGACCCTCTTGTGCACCAATAACTGCAACTAAATGTTTGCTGTAATTGGTAATTAGTACTACACATTGGTTTGGAGGAATTTTAGCCTATTCCTTTGTGAAGAACGAGGGGTTCACAACCCATCCTCGTGCTTTTTTGCAAACTTGAGCCAACGCTTCTTATAATGATATTGAAGTCAAGGCTTTGTCACCTTATTTAGGACCACCATTCCAGACTTCTGTAAAGCAGACTTGTTGACTCCGATATTTGCCTGATTTTTACTTAGCTTTTGTATTCTGATCCAATCCTATTTTTTCCTGTCTGGTTTCTGTCTGTTTGACTACTCTTTTACCCCACTAGGTTTAGGCCCCTGCACTTTGTCAAGTCAGGTGGGTGGATCATGCAAGTAGGTAGGGATAGTGGTGCGGGTGGAGTACAGGGCTGCACTGTTCTCTACCCTACGTGACATTTGTAGGCAAGACAAAGGAAACATTAGCAAGTATATAAGGTATCTAAAGGTGTAGTGTCCCACTAGGTAAAGGTGGGCACTACACAGGTTTGTGTGTTGTATTGCATTTGTGTATTTTCCCTGTGTTAACTGGGTATCAGGCCTGTCAGGGTGCAATTTAGCATTCCAGACACTAGAGGGAGATAGGGAGCCCCTAGTATAAATGTCCAGGCCCAGACATGGAGTGGGTAGGTCATAGTCAGGAGTCTGTGGAGACAGAAGTGAGAAGGCACCAGCCCAGGATATGCTGAGGGCCTCCTCCTGACATGCAGCTGGATAGTCCTGGTTTCTAGCTGCACCAAGGGGCTAGATGGAGTACAGCCTGCTTGGAGACCGTAGTGTATTCCAGGGGACTAGAGGAGTTACCTCGTCAGCCTGAAGCTCCTGAGGCTAAGGATAGCTCAGTTGAGATACCCCAGTAGTAGGACAGCACCTCCTGGGAGAAAACCTGCAGTTACTCTCAAGTCAAGCAGAGACAGTGTCATCAACTCAGATAAGTAAGCTAATGGGCAGAGGAACTATAAAAGTAAAGCAAGAATCCATATGGGAGGAAGATATATTTTACCAAGGATTTAAGCCAGCATTTAGGCATCCGGGCCTTGGGGTAGAAACCAGACAGGAGTTCTAATAGAACAGTGTACATTATTTCTGAGGAAAGGTACAACCTGATTCTGAGTGTATTGTGGATTTACCCTCTGAGTATCTTGCACCGAATTATACCTGCCAGTATTTCTATTGAGGCCTGCTTGTGAAGTACTTGATATAAGGAACTGCATTACCATCTTGATGTACAAAGTTGGACTGTTTAAGTAAAGCAACGTTTGGTTCACTATACCATCTGTGTACCTCACTTATTGCTACTGAAAACTGGTGTGCCACCGTTACAGGCACTGGCGTCACGTACCTTAAAGGGACCTTGCCTCAGGCACTCTAAACACCTGCAACAACCAGGGCTCCTCACCCAACATCAGGCCAGGTCTCTATACCCAGAGTGTGCCCCAGAGGAATTAGTGTCTGCCTCTCATTCACTGCTACATGCCTGCCCAGGGTCCTCCAGAAAGTGAGTAACCCTCGATTGCCCATACCGTGACCTCACTGTCGCTATACCCTGCAGGTCTGGCGTGTTGGAAAGGCAGCATGTAGCTCATTAATTAGAACTGTTGCTTTGCAGCACTGCGGTCCTAGACTTGAGCATGACCATAGTCAACATCTGCATGGAGTTTATATGTCCTCCCCATATTAGCAAGGGTATTCTCTGTTTCCCTCCAAAAAGAAAAAAAAAACTAATATGTTAATTTGGAGTTTAAATTGCGAGTCACAGTGAAAAAAAGCAACAATGTCAGTGATGCCAATCTCTATACAGCGCTGTGCAATATCGAAGTTTCATATAAATGTGTAACATAAAAAATAATAAGGTATACTGTACATGAGTGAGACAAAATAATCTAAATAACCGTGCCCCCACAATTCTTTGTGCTATAAAACAATAACTCAGCAATCAGGTCCTATAAAAAGAAGTTACAATTTCTTGGTTATGAGACCATGAAAGGCAATCATTATACCTACTGAGACTACTACCACCAGCCTCCTCTACTTGCAAAAAGTGAAACAGGCATTGATGGCATATCCTATGGTCCCCTTCTGTCTATGTACAGTACAGTACACAGCTCCATGCCTTATTCTGACAAGTATTATTTGATAGATGGTTGTCAAACATCTGGGATACCCTCACCCCAATCAATCTCTTGTTGAACACTGTGTATAACATAGAGGCCTAGGATGGTGTCAAAGGCTGCCTCTGAGGTCACTATAACATGGTAAGTTTACCAAAACGTATTTAACCAGTATTAGGACTGAACTATGGATGTTGCTTCAGAACAGAATACAGATTTAGACCACATCAGTTGTCTTAGGCCTCTTTCACACTTGCGTTGTCCGGATCCGGCGTGTACTCCACTTGCCGGAATTACACGCCGGATCCGGAAAAACGCAAGTGTACTGAAAGCATTTGAAGACGGATTTGAGTGTTACTATGGCACCCAGTACGCTATTAAAGTCCTGGTTGCCATAGTAGGAGCGGGGAGCGGGGGAGCGGTATACTTACCATCCGTGCGGCTCCCGGGGCGCTCCAGAATGACGTCAGATCGCCCCATGCGCATGGATGACGTGCCATGCGATCACGTCATCCATGCGCCTGGGGCGCCCTGAAGTCACTCTGGAGTGCCCCGGGAGCCGCACGGATGGTAAGTATGCTGCTCCCCCGCTCCCCACTACACTTTACCATGGCTGCCAGGACTTTAGCATTCATTCCGGATCCGGCCTTGCGGCAAGTCTTCAGTTTTTTTGGCCTGGGCAAAAAGCGCAGCATGCTGCAGTATTTTCTCCGGCCAAAAAACGTTCCGTTCTGGAACTGAAGACATCCTGAACGGATTTCACTCCATTCAGAATGCATTAGGATAATCCTGATCAGGATTCTTCCGGCATAGAGCCCCGACGACGGAACTCTATGCCGGAAAACAAGAACGCAGGTGTGAAAGAGCCCTTAGTCACCAACAAAGATTTGAAGACATCCTTCTTTCTCTATGAAATTTGAGTTAATTCCCCCAAAAATATTTATAGGAGAATAAAATAAAAAGTAGTCAGGACCTAAGTGGAAAGTGAAAATAATATTAGATCCTTTGTAGCAAGAAATTTTATAATAAGATCTGTAAATGTCATAAAACTCAGAAATGTTATTACAGAGAACCTGGCATTGGGAGTTAGATTTAATGTTGGCTCTATAACAGAATAACTATTTGCATAGCAAACAAAGCCCGACTGCATCTACCACCTGAAGAAAAGATGTTCTCAAATTCAGTGAATTATTTTTTTTGCAGTAATGTAAATTTTAATAATTTTGCAAAATTTCAACATTTATTCATATCAGTGACTACCTAAACTCATACTTGTTTTAGAGCAGAGCTCTCCATTTCTAGTCACCTACAGTTACAGCATCAGTCGTCCATATCTATTTTATTTATTTTTTTCAACTTAAGTTTTGATGATTAAATCTAAGACACTAATATAAGGCATAGTATACTTATATATACAGTATATTAATATTAATACTGATATAAAGGTTCATAAGGCAAATACTTTTAAAATAATAATCCCTATGATGCAATTTATTGAATATACAATTAAATAAATAAATAAATAATGGAAATACAAGCTGTGCAAAAAAATGATGTTTGAGATGGACAAACAATTATAGCGATCCTATAATGTATATAGTCCTCTAACAATGAAGAAAAGCGATGGGCAAACAATTGTAGCGACCCTATATTGTATGTAGTCCTCCAACAATGAATAAAAGCAATCCTCAAATAATAAAAGAGCACAGTCTTTCACTCCATATGCGGCCGTACATAAAGGGGTAATTCATACCAGACCCATACAGTCACTTAAAACAATGGTTATAGTGAGAACTGTTCTGTAGCAAGTGAGCGGCATCCCGCTACACTAGGTATACAAGCGGCGTCCCGCTTCTCAGAAGTTCACTTAGCAGAGCTCTATTGCTGGTCTAACAGATATACAGCATAAGGTAAAAGTCTTACCGGAGTATCATACATGTGCGCCGTCTTACACAATTTATAATATTTTTCATGTAGAGTGGGTGGAGCTATCCAGCTGTGAGCACCATGCTTTTGGTTATCTAACACTTTGGTGCAGCTTCATTACATTGTTCTATTTTTCATTTTTAACCACCTTGGACACACACTGTTAAAAAAAATACATAGTTTTTATAGGGAACAAGTCATCAGAAAATGCCCTATTGTTTAAATCAAATTTTTGTGTTAATCATATTTGAAATTCATTTTTGATGGTTATTTTTATTTTTATATGTCACTAAAACATAAAAAATCCTGCAGTTCTCTCTGAGCACTAAGCCTAATGATAAGCACTACATTATTGGTCTGTAGAGGTTCCTTTTCAGCAGTCCTCTCATTATCATCATAGGCAAGATTACGACAGATATCACCTATATACAGATAAGAGGATTCACTATTTACAACTGGCGATTGTCAAAGCATATCTGCTCCTTCCTTGTACAGGTCACAGAGCTTGCATAGAAAGCTTTCCCTTTAAGTGCCCTCCAGATCATTGTGTCTATGGCTCATGTGCCTGCTGTATATGTATAAATATATCTTTTAATACTATAAACATAATAACAGCTCAGGCAAGATGGCTGCCCCAATACTTATGTTAAGAGAACAGAATAAAAAAATTTTACAATACAAAAATAAAATCTAATTACATTTTGGAGGAGTATTATATCATTATTGGTTAGCTGCTTACAGCCAAAAACACCACTAATTGACTGTTGAGGGCATGCTACTGATAGCAGATTTAAAAAATACTTAAATGTCCTATTCAGCTGGATGCCTGTTACAAAGAGGATATGGATCCACTGTGCCATTTGAATGGATTTGGCGTAGGACTACTTCTAAGGGCTCATGCACACGACCATATGCCCTCCAAAACATATGGTCCGTGAGCAGCCATATGTCCCAGGGCGGCATACATGCACACGGAAGCACACAGCATCATAGGTTACTATGATACTGTGCACATCTGGCCGCCCGCACTCATAATAGTGGCCCGTGCGCACAATGTATGCCGCTCCGGGACACATGGCCCGCTCACGGAGGGCATACGGTCGTGTGCATGAGCCCTAAGGGTGTTATCTAAGTTCACTGCAGGGGAACCACCATGCCGCTACCTCTTGGTCTAGTCTCTGTTCAAGTGATGGCTAACCCACAGGGGTCAGGAGACACTGATGCAAAGCACCAAGGGATTAGACAAAACTGTAGTGTTAGGCTAAGATCAGAAAAGGCAGAGTTTGTGCAATATGATAAACAGTAGAAGGTCAGGGCAGGCAGCTCAAGGTCAGAACTGAGAAATCAGGCTCGACAGCAAAGGATCAAATCTGTAAAACAGGCTGGTCAATACACGAACAATCGAACATAGAACAGAATACCTTTGGCGGACTATAACCTTTCTATACACTCTGTGTGCGTGTCCTAGGGACGGAGAGAGGCTTAGCCAGAAAAAATAGCTGATCTCAGCCTGAGGGACAAAGCTACAGCACTCTGGTGGTGGGGCTCGCCAGAAAGGAGGAGAGGAAAAAGGCTGGCACTTCTCTGACGCTGGAATGAGAAGCCGAGGCAGAGCAAAGCTATAACAATTCCAGTGAGAGAATGTAGCCCCCAAAATTATTGTGGGAGGTTTTCTGTGAAACATTTTATCAAGGATATTCAATATAACAAGACAATGTCAATATATGAAGTATGTACAGAGTACAATGCTATGTGGAGGTGGCTTATTACGTACGGATATAGAGTAAAATATAATAAGGCAATTTAAAAGGAAATAAATAAACTTAAAATGAAATAAATTAGAATAAAATGAAAGAAAATAAGAATAATTAAGAGAATGGCTATCAAAGGGGTAGGAAAAATTTTATTACCAGAAAGAGAAAACCTTATCCCATCCCATCCTCCGGTCTAGAATTTGAAGTGAAATCATGGTAAAATAGAAATCTAAATATGAAACGGGCCTCCCTCCAAAATGTTGGCTAAGGTCCTAAAAACCTCTCTAAGTTTTCCCTTAAAGTGGTTGTCTAGGTCAGGATAGGTCATCAATGTCAGATCTGCGGGGGTCTGACTCCTGGCACCCACGCCTGTCAGCTGTTTGATGATAAGGCGGTGCTTGTATGAGCGCTGCCTTCTTTGCTCTGTTTACCAGCTCGCTGCAGCAATTGCAGTGGTGAGCAGGTGTAATTACAACTATGGTGTCCTCATTCACTTCTATGGGACAGCTTCTTCCTATTCACTTGAACAGACAGAGCGGTCCCATAGAAGTGAATGGGGACGCCATACTAGTAATTGCACCTACTCACCACTGCAATTTCTGCGGCAAGCAGGTAAACAGAGCAGAGAAGGCAGCAGTCGTACATGCACTGCCTTCTCTTTATACAGCTGATCAGCCGGTAGTCGGACCCCTGGTAATCTGATATTGATGACCTATCCTGAGGATAGGTCATCAATAGTAAAAAGTGGACAACCCCTTTATAAGAACCATTGTGTAAACTAAAAAGTCTCCATCAACTTATCAATTTCAGTTTTTGACCAGTGTCAGACAATAAAATCTTTATTTACACTTTGTAAAAAGTTTACTGGTATGAGACTCTTTGGGGGGTATTTATCAAAACTGGTGCAACAGTTTTAGTTGCCCAAAGCAACCAAATGCCACCATTCATTTTTTAGAGCTCCTTTGTAAAATGAAATACTCAATCTGATCGGTTTCCATGGACAACTAAGCGAGTTTGCTTTATACAGTCGTGGCCAAAAGTTTTGAGAATTACATAAATATTGGAAATTGGAAAAATTGCTGCTTAAGTTTTTATAACAGCAATTTGCATATACTCCAGAATGTTATGAAGAGTGATAAGATGAATTGCATAGTCCTTCTTTGCCATGAAAATTAACTTAATCCCAAAAAATCCTTTCCACTGCATTTCATTGCGGTCATTAAAGGACCTGCTGAGATCATTTCAGTAATCGTCTTGTTAACTCAGGTGAGAATGTTGACGAGCACAAGGCTGGAGATCATTATGTCAGGCTGATTGGGTTAAAATGGCAGACTTGACCTGTTAAAAGGAGGGTGATGCTTGAAATCATTGTTCTTCCATTGTTAACCATGATGACCTGCAAAGAAACGCGTGCAGCCATCATTGCGTTGCGTAAAAATGGCTTCACAGGCAAGGATATTGTGGCTACTAAGATTGCACCTCAATCAACAATTTATAGGATCATCAAGAACTTCAAGGAAAGAGGTTCAAATCTTGTTAAGAAGGCTTCAGGGCGTCCAACAAAGTCCAGCAAGTGCCAGGATCGTCTCCTAAAGAGGATTCAGCTGCGGAATCGGAGTGCCACCAGTGCAGAGCTTGCTTAGGAATGGCAGCAGGCAGGTGTAAGCGCATCTGCACGCACAGTGAGGCGAAGACTTTTGGAAGATGGCCTGGTGTCAAGAAGGGAAGCAAAGAAGCCACTTCTCTCCAAAAAAAACATCAGTGACAGATTGATTTCTGCGGAAAATATGGTGAATGGACTGCTGAGGACTGGGGCAAAGTCATATTCTCCGATGAAGCCTCTTTCCGATTGTTTGGGGCATCAGGAAAAAGATGCATTTTCCAGCACGATGGAGCACAGTGCCATAAGGCAAAAGTGATAACTAAGTGGCTCGGGGACCAAAACGTTGACATTTTGGGTCCATGGCCTGGAAACTCCCCAGATCTTAATCCCATTGATAACTTGTGGTCAATCCTCAAGAGGCGAGTGGACAAACAAAAACCCACTAATTCTGACAAACTCCAAGAAGTGATTATGAAAGAATGGGTTGCTATTAGGGATGAGCGAACTCGAACTGTATAGTTCGGGTTCGTACCGAATTTTGGGGTGTCCGTGACACGGACCCGAACCCGGACATTTTCGTAAAAGTCCGGGTTCGGGTTCGGTGTTCGTCGCTTTCTTCGCGCTTTTGTGACGCTTTCTTGGCGCTTTTTGAAAGGCTGCAAAGCAGCCAATCAACAAGCGTCATACTACTTGCCCCAAGAGGCCATCACAGCCATGCCTACTATTGGCATGGCTGTGATTGGCCAGAGCACCATGTGACCCAGCCTCTATTTAAGCTGGAGTCACATAGCGCCGCCCGTCACTCTGCTCTGATTAGCGTAGGGAGAGGTTGCGGCTGCGACAGTAGGGCGAGATTAGGCAGATTAACTCCTCCAAAGGACTTGATTAACTGATCGATCTGCAGCTGTGGATCATTGAGCTGCTGATCCTCAATTGCTCACTGTTTTTAGGCTGCCCAGACCGTTTGTCAGTCACATTTTTCTGGGGTGATCGGCGGCCATTTTGTGTCTTGTGGTGCGCCAGCACAAGCTGCGACCAAGTGCATTTAACCCTCAATGGTGTGGTTGTTTTTTGGCTAAAGCCTACATCAGGGTGAAGCTGTCACACCAAGTGCATTTAACCAGCAATAGTCTGTTCATTTTTTGGCCATATACAAAATCAGGGGCAAGCTGCGCCTGTCACCAAGTGCATTTAACCCTCAATGGTGTGGTTGTTTTTTGGCTAAAGCCTACATCAGGGTGAAGCTGTCACACCAAGTGCATTTAACCAGCAATAGTCTGTTCATTTTTTGGCCATATACTAAATCAGGGGCAAGCTGCGCCTGTCACCAAGTGCATTTAACCCTCAATGGTGTGGTTGTTTTTTGGCTAAAGCCTACATCAGGGTGAAGCTGTCACACCAAGTGCATTTAACCAGCAATAGTCTGTTTATTTTTTGGCCATATCCCAGTCTAATTCTGTCACTAAATCCATACCGGTCACCCAGCGCCTAAATACTAGGCCTCAAATTTATATCCCGCTAAATCTGTCCTTAGTGCTGTAGCTGGGCGAGTTATTTAGTGTCCGTTCAAGCACATTTCTTGTTCTGGGTTGAAATACAATTCCCAATTTAGCAATTTCATAATTTAGTGGTTTCTGCTATATCAGAGCTATTTGAAATCTATCCCTAAAAGGGTATATAATATTCAAGGTGCACATTGGGTCATTCAGAATAACTTCACACACACCCGCTACTGTGTATTTCCAAGTCTAATTCTGGCACTAAACCCATACCTGTCACCCAGCGCCTAAATACTAGGCCTCAAATTTATATCCAGCTAAATCTGTCCCTAGTGCTGTAGCTGGGCGAGTTATTTAGTGTCCGTTCAAGCACATTTCTTGTTCTGGGTTGAAATACAATTCCCAATTTAGCAATTTCATAATTTAGTGGTTTCTGCTATATCAGAGCTATTTGAAATCTATCCCTAAAAGGGTATATAATATTCAAGGTGCACATTGGGTCATTCAGAATAACTTCACACACACCCGCTACTGTGTATTTCCAAGTCTAATTCTGGCACTAAACCCATACCTGTCACCCAGCGCCTAAATACTAGGCCTCAAATTTATATCCCGCTAAATCTGTCCTTAGTGCTGTAGCTGGGCGAGTTATTTAGTGTCCGTTCAAGCACATTTCTTGTTCTGGGTTGAAATACAATTCCCAATTTAGCAATTTCATAATTTAGTGGTTTCTGCTATATCAGAGCTATTTGAAATCTATCCCTAAAAGGGTATATAATATTCAAGGTGCACATTGGGTCATTCAGAATAACTTCACACACACCCGCTACTGTGTATTTCCAAGTCTAATTCTGGCACTAAACCCATACCTGTCACCCAGCGCCTAAATACTAGGCCTCAAATTTATATCCCGCTAAATCTGTCCTTAGTGCTGTAGCTGGGCGAGTTATTTAGTGTCCGTTCAAGCACATTTCTTGTTCTGGGTTGAAATACAATTCCCAATTTAGCAATTTCATAATTTAGTGGTTTCTGTTATATCAGAGCTATTTGAAATCTATCCCTAAAAGGGTATATAATATTCAAGGTGCACATTGGGTCATTCAGAATAACTTCACACACACCCGCTACTGTGTATTTCCAAGTCTAATTCTGGCACTAAACCCATACCTGTCACCCAGCGCCTAAATACTAGGCCTCAAATTTATATCCCGCTAAATCTGTCCTTAGTGCTGTAGCTGGGCGAGTTATTTAGTGTCCGTTCAAGCACATTTCTTGTTCTGGGTTGAAATACAATTCCCAATTTAGCAATTTCATAATTTAGTGGTTTCTGCTATATCAGAGCTATTTGAAATCTATCCCTAAAAGGGTATATAATATTCAAGGTGCACATTGGGTCATTCAGAATAACTTCACACACACCCGCTACTGTGTATTTCCAAGTCTAATTCTGGCACTAAACCCATACCTGTCACCCAGCGCCTAAATACTAGGCCTCAAATTTATATCCCGCTAAATCTGTCCTTAGTGCTGTAGCTGGGCGAGTTATTTAGTGTCCGTTCAAGCACATTTCTTGTTCTGGGTTGAAATACAATTCCCAATTTAGCAATTTCATAATTTAGTGGTTTCTGCTATATCAGAGCTATTTGAAATCTATCCCTAAAAGGGTATATAATATTCAAGGTGCACATTGGGTCATTCAGAATAACTTCACACACACCCGCTACTGTGTATTTCCAAGTCTAATTCTGGCACTAAACCCATACCTGTCACCCAGCGCCTAAATACTAGGCCTCAAATTTATATCCCGCTAAATCTGTCCTTAGTGCTGTAGCTGGGCGAGTTATTTAGTGTCCGTTCAAGCACATTTCTTGTTCTGGGTTGAAATACAATTCCCAATTTAGCAATTTCATAATTTTGTGGTTTCTGCTATATCAGAGCTATTTGAAATCTATCCCTAAAAGGGTATATAATATTCAAGGTGCACATTGGGTCATTCAGAATAACTTCACACACACCCGCTACTGTGTATTTCCAAGTCTAATTCTGGCACTAAACCCATACCTGTCACCCAGCGCCTAAATACTAGGCCTCAAATTTATATCCCGCTAAATCTGTCCCTAGTGCTGTAGCTGGGCGAGTTATTTAGTGTCCGTTCAAGCACATTTCTTGTTCTGGGTTGAAATACAATTCCCAATTTAGCAATTTCATAATTTAGTGGTTTCTGCTATATCAGAGCTATTTGAAATCTATCCCTAAAAGGGTATATAATATTCAAGGTACACATAGGGTCATTCAGAATAACTTCACACACCCGCTACTGTGCATTTCCAAATCTAATTCTGTCACTAAACCCATACCTGTCACCCAGCGCCTAAATACTAGGCCTCAAATTTATATCCCGCTAAATCTCTCGTTACCGCTGTCCTGTTGTGGCTGGGAAAGTTATTTAGTGTCCGTCAAAGCACATTTTTTGTTCTGGGTTGAAATACAATTCCCAATTTAGCAATTTCATAATTTAGTCGTTTCTGCTATATCAGAGCTATTTGAAATCTATCCCTAAAAGGGTAGATCATATTGAAGGTGCACATAGGGTCATTCAGAATAACTTCACACACACGCTTCTGTGCATTTCCAAGTCTAATTCTGTCACTAAATCCATACCGGTCACCCAGCGCCTAAATACTAGGCCTCAAATTTATATCCCGCTGAATTTGAATACAATACATTGGGCCAAATAATATATTTGTTGTTGTGGTGAACCATAACAATGAGAAAAACATCTAGTAAGGGACGCGGACGTGGACATGGTCGTGGTGGTGTTAGTGGACCCTCTGGTGCTGGGAGAGGACGTGGCCGTTCTGCCACATCCACACGTCCTAGTGTACCAACTACCTCAGGTCCCAGTAGCCGCCAGAATTTACAGCGATATATGGTGGGGCCCAATGCCGTTCTAAGGATGGTAAGGCCTGAGCAGGTACAGGCATTAGTCAATTGGGTGGCCGACAGTGGATCCAGCACGTTCACATTATCTCCCACCCAGTCTTCTGCAGAAAGCGCACAGATGGCGCCTGAAAACCAACCCCATCAGTCTGTCACATCACCCCCATGCATACCAGGGAAACTGTCTCAGCCTCAAGTTATGCAGCAGTCTCTTATGCTGTTTGAAGACTCCGCTGGCAGGGTTTCCCAAGGGCATCCACCTAGCCCTTCCCCAGCGGTGAAAGACATAGAATGCACTGACGCACAACCACTTATGTTTCCTGATGATGAGGACATGGGAATACCACCTCAGCATGTCTCTGATGATGACGAAACACAGGTGCCAACTGCTGCGTCTTTCTGCAGTGTGCAGACTGAACAGGAGGTCAGGGATCAAGACTGGGTGGAAGACGATGCAGGGGACGATGAGGTCCTAGACCCCACATGGAATGAAGGTCGTGCCACTGACTTTCACAGTTCGGAGGAAGAGGCAGTGGTGAGACCGAGCCAACAGCGTAGCAAAAGAGGGAGCAGTGGGCAAAAGCAGAACACCCGCCGCCAAGAGACTCCGCCTGCTACTGACCGCCGCCATCTGGGACCGAGCACCCCAAAGGCAGCTTCAAGGAGTTCCCTGGCATGGCACTTCTTCAAACAATGTGCTGACGACAAGACCCGAGTGGTTTGCACGCTGTGCCATCAGAGCCTGAAGCGAGGCATTAACGTTCTGAACCTGAGCACAACCTGCATGACCAGGCACCTGCATGCAAAGCATGAACTGCAGTGGAGTAAACACCTTAAAACCAAGGAAGTCACTCAGGCTCCCCCTGCTACCTCTTCTGCTGCTGCCGCCTCGGCCTATTCTGCTGCTGCCGCCTCGGCCTCTTCCTCCGCCTCTGGAGGAACGTTGGCACCTGCCGCCCAGCAAACAGGGGATGTACCACCAACACCACCACCACCACCTCCGTCACCAAGCGTCTCAACCATGTCACACGCCAGCGTTCAGCTCTCCATCTCACAAACATTTGATAGAAAGCGTAAATTCCCACCTAGCCACCCTCGATCCCTGGCCCTGAATGCCAGCATTTCTAAACTACTGGCCTATGAAATGCTGTCATTTAGGCTGGTGGACACAGACAGCTTCAAACGGCTCATGTCGCTTGCTGTCCCACAGTATGTTGTTCCCAGCCGGCACTACTTCTCCAAGAGAGCCGTGCCTTCCCTGCACAACCAAGTATCCGATAAAATCAAGTGTGCACTGCGCAACGCCATCTGTGGCAAGGTCCACCTAACCACAGATACGTGGACCAGTAAGCACGGCCAGGGACGCTATATCTCCCTAACTGCACACTGGGTAAATGTAGTGGCAGCTGGGCCCCAGGCGGAGAGCTGTTTGGCGCACGTCCTTCCGCCGCCAAGGATCGCAGGGCAACATTCTTTGCCTCCTGTTGCCACCTCCTCCTTCTCGGCTTCCTCCTCCTCTTCTTCCACCTGCTCATCCAGTCAGCCACACACCTTCACCACCAACTTCAGCACAGCCCGGGTAAACGTCAGCAGGCCATTCTGAAACTCATATGTTTGGGGGACAGGCCCCACACCGCACAGGAGTTGTGGCGGGGTATAGAACAACAGACCGACGAGTGGTTGCTGCCGGTGAGCCTCAAGCCCGGCCTGGTGGTGTGTGATAATGGGCGAAATCTCGTTGCAGCTCTGGGACTAGCCAATTTGACGCACATCCCTTGCTTGGCGCATGTGCTGAATTTGGTGGTGCAGAAGTTCATTCACAACTACCCCGACATGTCAGAGCTGCTGCATAAAGTGCGGGCCGTCTGTTCGCGCTTCCGGCGTTCACATCCTGCTGCTGCTCGCCTGTCTGCGCTACAGCGTAACTTCGGCCTTCCCGCTCACCGCCTCATATGCGACGTGCCCACCAGGTGGAACTCCACCTTGCACATGCTGGACAGACTGTGCGAGCAGCAGCAGGCCATAGTGGAGTTTCAGCTGCAGCACGCACGGGTCAGTCGCACTACAGAACAGCACCACTTCACCACCAATGACTGGGCCTCCATGCGAGACCTGTGTGCCCTGTTGCGCTGTTTCGAGTACTCCACCAACATGGCCAGTGGCGATGACACCGTTATCAGCGTTACAATACCACTTCTATGTCTCCTTGAGAAAACACTTAGGGCGATGATGGAAGAGGAGGTGGCCCAGGAGGAGGAGGAGGAGGAGGAGGAAGAGGGGTCATTTTTAGCACTTTCAGGCCAGTCTCTTCGAAGTGACTCAGAGGGAGGTTTTTGGCAACAGCAGAGGCCAGGTACAAATGTGGCCAGCCAGGGCCCACTACTGGAGGACGAGGAGGACGAGGATGAGGAGGAGGTGGAGGAGGATGAGGATGAAGCATGGTCACAGCGGGGTGGCACCCAACGCAGCTCGGGTCCATCACTGGTGCGTGGCTGGGGGGAAAGGCAGGACGATGACGATACGCCTCCCACAGAGGACAGCTTGTCCTTACCCCTGGGCAGCCTGGCACACATGAGCGACTACATGCTGCAGTGCCTGCGCAACGACAGCAGAGTTGCCCACATTTTAACCTGTGCGGACTACTGGGTTGCCACCCTGCTGGATCCACGCTACAAAGACAATGTGCCCACCTTACTTCCTGCACTGGAGCGTGATAGGAAGATGCGCGAGTACAAGCGCACGTTGGTAGACGCGCTACTGAGAGCATTCCCAAATGTCACAGGGGAACAAGTGGAAGCCCAAGGCCAAGGCAGAGGAGGAGCAAGAGGTCGCCAAGGCAGCTGTGTCACGGCCAGCTCCTCTGAGGGCAGGGTTAGCATGGCAGAGATGTGGAAAACTTTTGTCAACACGCCACAGCTAACTGCACCACCACCTGATACGCAACGTGTTAGCAGGAGGCAACATTTCACTAACATGGTGGAACAGTACGTGTGCACACCCCTCCACGTACTGACTGATGGTTCGGCCCCATTCAACTTCTGGGTCTCTAAATTGTCCACGTGGCCAGAGCTAGCCTTTTATGCCTTGGAGGTGCTGGCCTGCCCGGCAGCCAGCGTTTTGTCTGAACGTGTATTCAGCACGGCAGGGGGCGTCATTACAGACAAACGCAGCCGCCTGTCTACAGCCAATGTGGACAAGCTGACGTTCATAAAAATGAACCAGGCATGGATCCCACAGGACCTGTCCGTCCCTTGTCCAGATTAGACATTAACTACCTCCCCATAACCATATATTATTGGACTCCAGGGCACTTCCTCATTCAATCCTATTTTTATTTTCATTTTACCATTATATTGCGAGGCTACCCAAAGTTGAATGAACCTCTCCTCTGCCTGTGTGCTAGGCCTAAATATATGCCAATGGACTGTTGCAGTGGTGGCTGACGTGAAGCCTCATTCTCTGCTATGACATGCAGACTGATTCTCTGCTGACATGAAGACAGATTCTCTGTTACGGGACCTCTCTGCTCTGCCTGTGTGCTAGGCCTAAATATATGCCAATGGACTGTTGCAGTGGTGGCTGACGTGAAGCCTCATTCTCTGCTATGACATGCAGACTGATTCTCTGCTGACATGAAGCCAGATTGTCTGTTACGGGACCTCTCTGCTCTGCCTGTGTGCTAGGCCTAAATATATGCCAATGGACTGTTGCAGTGGTGGCTGACGTGAAGCCTGATTCTCTGCTATGACATGCAGACTGATTCTCTGCTGACATGAAGCCAGATTGTCTGTTACGGGACCTCTCTGCTCTGCCTGTGTGCTAGGCCTAAATATATGCCAATGGACTGTTGCAGTGGTGGGTGACGTGAAGCCTCATTCTCTGCTATGACATGCAGACTGATTCTCTGCTGACATGAAGACAGATTCTCTGTTACGGGACCTCCCTCCTCTGCCTGGGTGCTGGGCCTAAATATATGCCAATGGACTGTTGCAGTGGTGGCTGACATGAAGCCTGATTCTCTGCTATGACATGCAGACTAATTCTCTGCTGACATGAAGCCAGATTGTCTGTTACGGGACCTCTCTCCTCTGCCTGGGTGCTGGGCCTAAATTTATGACAATGGACTGTTGCAGTGGTGGCTGACGTGAAGCCTGATTCTCTGCTATGACATGCAGACTGATTCTCTGCTGACATGAAGCCAGATTGTCTGTTACGGGACCTCTCTGCTCTGCCTGTGTGCTAGGCCTAAATATATGCCAATGGACTGTTGCAGTGGTGGCTGACGTGAAGCCTCATTCTCTGCTATGACATGCAGACTGATTCTCTGCTGACATGAAGCCAGATTGTCTGTTACAGGACCTCTCTGCTCTGCCTGTGTGCTAGGCCTAAATATATGCCAATGGACTGTTGCAGTGGTGGGTGACGTGAAGCCTCATTCTCTGCTATGACATGCAGACTGATTCTCTGCTGACATGAAGCCAGATTCTCTGTTACGGGACCTCTCTCCTCTGCCTGTGTGTGTGCTGGGCCTAAATATATGCCAATGGACTGTTGCAGTGGTGGCTGACGTGAAGCCTGATTCTATGCTATGACATGCAGACTGATTCTCTGCTGACATGAAGCCAGATTGTCTGTTACGGGACCTCTCTCCTCTGCCTGTGTGTGTGCTGGGCCTAAATATATGCCAATGGACTGTTGCAGTGGTGGCTGACGTGAAGCCTCATTCTCTGCTATGACATGCAGACTAATTCTCTGCTGACATGAAGACAGATTCTCTGTTACGGGACCTCTCTCCTCTGCCTGGGTGCCGGGGCCTAAATATCTGAGAATGGACTGTTCCAGTGGTGGGTGACGGGAAGCCAGATTCTCTGCTATGGAACCTCTCTCCAATTGATTTTGGTTAATTTTTATTTATTTAATTTTTATTTTAATTCATTTCCCTATCCACATTTGTTTGCAGGGGATTTACCTACATGTTGCTGCCTTTTGCAGCCCTCTAGCTCTTTCCTGGGCTGTTTTACAGCCTTTTTAGTGCCGAAAAGTTCGGGTCCCCATTGACTTCAATGGGGTTCGGGTTCGGGACGAAGTTCGGATCGGGTTCGGATCCCGAACCCGAACATTTCCGGGATGTTCGGCCGAACTTCTCGAACCCGAACATCCAGGTGTTCGCTCAACTCTAATAGCAACTAGAGTTGAGCGAACACCTG